>NC_136474.1:90820853-91438822 GCF_902686455.1 Sciurus vulgaris
AGGGAAAAAAATAACAGAATGAATCAAACAACATTGCTCTATGTAAATTTATGATTACACAAATGGTATGCCTTTACGCCATGTACAAACAGAGAAACAACATGTATCCCATTTGTTTACAATAAAAAAAAAATAAATAAAAAAATAAAAAGAAAAAAAATAATAATAATAATAATAATGATTTGGTTCTTGGCTGATTTGTATGGACACCTTCTTAATTACATCACCAAATCTGATCAGCACATGCTGTCTGGTTTCACCAGGTGAAAGCCCCTGGGAGTTTTATAGGTCCCAAAATAGATGGTGAAAATTGGATTCAAGTTACTGAAAGGACATTTGCTGAAATCACAAGAACCATCTTCTTCTCTAGCTTCTGCTTTTAAAACTCCTATTCCGCTCATCATTCAGCAACACATACACACAGAAACGGATTTTGATTTCAAATTCAATCCAAGACTAAAAGTGCAACTACTTGTAGTCTCCACAAGGAAGTGGAATACTGTGCTTTAACAAGCAGTACCAGTCAGCCACCTGTCTACATGCTACTGAAAACCTAGCAGAGTTCACTATCTCCACTATTAGCAGCAGTAGCATATGAGTAAATTCTAACCTTCATAAATTACCAGGACTATACAAGTAAAGGGAAAGTAGCTTGAACTCATTTAAAATATTATTAACATTATTATATATTGCTAGTAATACTAAGAGTAGAAATCTCCTAGGCTTGCTATTCCAATAACAAGATATTACATAAGTATGTTTGATAATAGTAATAGTTATTGCTACTAGAATCCATCAGTTTTATAACAGGAAACTGTATCATGCAAACATATATATTATGAATAAATAATATTTGTGCTCTTTGCTACATAGAAAATTCAAGGGTTAACAACTGGCTTTTTACAATCATGTCCATGAAAGCTAATGTCTTTCTTTTCTGTCTGATTTTCAGTCTTCTTTCATGGTTATTTCTGTGCAAATCTTAATACAATCATAAAAATAAGTATATTGAGGACAAGATACATTATCTGATTCATGTTTGCATTTAATTAATAAATATGTAGCTAAGTAAATGTGCATGGTATCGATACACTATTTTATTTTTATGACATATAAAAATGTAAAGTATCTCACTTGACCATCACAAAAATGCAAAATCTGTCATCTGTTAACTTATACCCTCTGTGAATGAGGGATAAGAACCAGAGAATTTAGTTAGCCCAGCTTGTAATAAGCCACATTAGTAAAGTACTCACTCAGATTCCCTCATGTCTGAATCCACATCCTTTCCTCTGTCTTCAATGCACCCATAATCAAGGAATGTATCAGTCACCTTCCATCATGAAACACACAGCTAAGGCTGAAGCAAAACACATATCTCATAAGCCTTCCCTCACCAACCATGGTTGCATGCATGTGTATACATATATATACATGTCAGCATAGATATTCATATATGTGAACTAAGTATGCTAGGTTTTAAGCCAAATGGGTGTTAAATTTCAATAACAAATTTAAATTTGTTCAATAACATAAAATGATTGTAAATTTACTCTTCAACAATTAATTAAATCTCTTTTTTGATGTACATCTTCTCCAATATTGAAAATATTAATTCGTCTTCTTAATATTTTGCTAATCAAACTGGCACAAAATAGTAAGTTCTAACTATGTCTCAAAGATATTTCTCAAATTATTGAGAAAAAGTTTTTCTTCACATTTTTATTTGCCCTACCATGTTCAATCTTTTATCCCACATTCTACATGGTAACTTCTGTTTCAAACCACAGGCAACATGGGGTCAATGCCTAACTCAGCACATCAGCCATGTTCCCAGTCGGATTAAGTGGAAATTTATTACACACACACACACACACACAGAGAGAGAGAGAGAGAGAGAGAGAGAGAGACAGACAGACAGACAGACAGACAGACAGACAGAGATAGAGTACTTTTGTTGATATAGTCTAATAAAAGTTAATAATATCTAATATCTGGTACTTTATTGTGTTAAGAAATCCTTACATTTAGATAAGATATTCACTCATTATAACTTTTTTTAAAACTCAGAATATATTTACTGATCTTTTGCTATGTGGTGAACACCTGGGATGGGATAGAATACAAATCCTTACAGTGTGGAAATGGTCTCTGATTTCACAGAGCTAATTTTTTTAAATTGACACATAATTAATTATTCATATTTATGGGGTCAAGTGTGATGTTTCAAGTTATGTACACATTGCACAATGATTAAATCAGGGTGACTGGCATACCCATCACCTTATGATGTGATAAACTACACTGACCATGTTTTGTGGCAATAGCAACACTTTTGGTTTTGATAACTTCTTGATCTGCCTGGAGTTGATTTTTACAAGCAATATGAGACAGGCCCAAACATTTCTCTTTAATTTATAAATAAACATTCTTTCTGTTTTCTGAAGAGCTCTCCTTTCACTACTAATACACCATATGTGATCTCTGTCATATATAAATCATTTGCTTTTGCAGATATAGAGCTTCTCATTTTGGCCTATGAATTTATATTTTCCTGGGAGCATTCTCTACTCTACAAAGGTATGCCAAGAGAAGGTCAGATCCTAGTTTGTGTCCTGCAAAAGGAATTAAAAAGTTTGAAGGGGAAAATAATGCAATGAGACCAAGGAAAGAGAAATTCAATGTCCAATTACCAATGATATTGCAAAATAATATCTACTTAGATGATGGTGATTATCCTAATATCCCACAAAACAACTCTTTAGCATTGTAAGTAGACACTCTTCTAAATTGTAATTGCTAGTCCTGGGGTTTGGGAGGCAAAGTTGTAAATAAATTCATGTTTGAAGTCCAGTCACTTACATCCAATTTCCTTTATTTGCGAGGGAGAAACTTTTGTCCTGGTTTTGCCCTCTGGAAACATCAGCAGTGAGGGTCAGACGATGATCAGACCAAGTCACAGCTGGAGACCAGGCAGTCATCCCGGAGCCTCTGGCCCAGACAGCAGCACCCCTGAGCCCATCACCACACACCTGTCAAATGTCCGTTGCCCTCCCAGCAGTTAGAGAGGATGGTCCTATGGTTGATAATCCCATCTTATGCCTGGGATATTTCAAAGTACACACATTATTTTTCTTAAGCCGATTTCCATTCCCAAGAGTCTGACATCATCCCAATTTCACAAATAAGAAAATCCAGGCAAGAGATTCTCTATCATCACATAGAGCAATTGAGGTCAGGACCAAACGTCCTTGCTTCCAGCCCTATGTTCTTCAGGTGATACAATGCATGCAGTCACCCAAACATATTTATGTGACGAATAGCACGACCAGCTTCATTCAGACTTCAGTTGGGTTTTGAATTCTCTTCCCTATGACACTTCCTAATCTGAACCGTTATTCCTCTATAGCCTTATAAATGTCAAATACTGAGAGCTCTGCTATAACCCAAATACCACCAATGTGGTGACACATATATATCATCTCAGCAACATGGAAGGCTGAGGCAGGAGGATCACAAGTTCAAAGCCAGCCTCAACAACTTAGAAAAACCTCGTTTCAAAGTAAAATACCAAGGGGCTGGGGACATAGCTCAGTGGTAAAGCATCCCTATGTTCAATCCCCAGTACAGTGAAGAAAAAACAAAACTAAATAAAGACGCAAGTGTGGTATTTAATGAAAAGTGACCCATCTGTTTAAAAATCTCAAATGTGAAATCTTAAAGCTATGTAAATTGCGTGAACTTTCCCTCAAAACCTCAACAAATTCATCACACTTATCATTTATAATTAAAATGTCTTATAAATTTCTGTTGAAACACAGCATTCCCAATTTCTCCAACAGCATGCTGAATAATTTTCTGTTGAAGACATGAAGTATTGCACTTCAGAATCATGACACACTCATAAAACACAATGCCTCGAGGAGAGTAGCAATTTCCCACATCTGCATTTGGAGTTCAAATTCTGTGAACAAGTTCCTAAGATAATGAGAGACTGGAGAATTTGGTTTCTAAATACCATAGGAACACATGTCCATATTCTGACAAGTATTTATACACTTAGTAAATAATTGAAGAGGAAAAGCTAAGAATAGGCCCAGAAGAACGCAGTCATCGAATGCAGATTGCTCTTGATGAAAGCGGAAAAGCTGGCAGCTTACCCATCCCCACCAGCACGCCCAAGCAGAGGGAAAGCCCACAGCACTCCACTGTCACTGCCTGCTCACAGGGCCATCAGTCAAGCAGTAAAAGAGATGCAGGCAAATTCCCTACCCTGGGACCACTACAAATCCTATTAAACCCAAGCAGCTGCACAGTGCTCAGGACCTTTCACGACACTCTGGGCTCCCATCTTATCAGCACCATTTCTGCCAATTTCCCCAAGGCATCCTTCTGAACAAGTCAAGGAAATCTTGCCATGTGCCCATGACTTTTCTTCTGGACTCTCAGCTTTGACTTCACATTTGGCTTGAGTGAACAAGTTTGACTTAATTCAACTCACCAAATGTTACTGGGTAACTGCTATGTATCTGGCACTCCACAGGTTTCACTAACATACCTGCAACAAAAGCAGGTGCCTTGACCTGGAGATTCAGACACATACAATCAAGGGCATGCTCTCACCCACCCCTTCCTGACTTAATCCATTGTCCTTTCTTCCTGGCCCAACCTTGGAGCTGCCCAGACAGGAGGCATCCGCTGCTGCATAGGCAAGCTCCTGTCTCCATTGCCCCCTGCCAGACCCTCTGCTAGTCTCTAAATAGGTTCCTTCAGTATTCCCTGGGGATGTCAGTAGCAAAGCATCCCCTTTAATTGCAGAAGTGCGTGGTGTGTTCATTCATAAAGAAAAGTGGAGAGGAAACTGTAGAAACGAATGTCACTGCAAAGTGAAGGAAGTAGCTACTGGTTCTGCTGGGATTCAGTCTCCACCCAAATATTCACACCTACGTGATGCTCAATAAACACAGAAATAGGTAAAATGATCATAGGAACTGTTTAGGAAAGCGCACCACTAAGACGGGTTTATGCCACTAAAGCCCTGCTCTAAAGCCCCAACCTTGCCTCCACTTTATCTTCTTCCTGCTGAGCAGGCTCCACATTTCTGTGTGGCTTCCTCCCTTGCAGACTTTGGCCGGGAACCACTTGGCACTTCAGTGGTCCCTGTGGCTCCCCCTACCACTCACTGCTAGTGAGTGCTGGTCTCTGCAGGGATCTGGTGGGACACTCCCTACTTCTGAGGAAGTGAATTTCTAGACAGCACAACCCAGAAACTTCATGTAAGTCACATTTTTAGAAGTCTCAAGTATACTAGTCTGGTCTGGGGCTAACAGCAGTGGTGTGACAACTCCTGAGATGATTCTCATTTGAGTGAGGACATCTGCCCTAGCTGATAGTGCCTCTTATGCTAAGGATCATATAGCATGAATAGCTGTTAAGTTGATTGACACACACATGACCTGCACACTTATTCAAATTACATAAAACATCAGCATTTGTACAACTGGAAGTTAGTATTAAAATTTATAGAAGATTAATTACATACTGTGAGAAACTAAAATGTTTTCAGTAAATTATCCAAATTTACAAAACATCTTCCCATGAAAAAAAAATACAAGTTTTGAGTTAATCACATTGACATGTTAAATACCCTCACATGCCTCAGTTACCGAAAATGCTACCCAGTATTCAGTTCAATATATTTTTTTGATTATTATATTTAACCCCATTGGTGTTTTAGATTTTTAAATTTCCTATCAATTTGCTACTTATGTAAACTTACAAGATACTCAAGTCAAAGGTATGCCCAAGCAGCTTGGAAAGATACAAATAATAGGAAAGTAGCATTTATCAATTTTAGAATTTAATTCTATTTCAGCATCATGTGCAACAGTTAAAAGACAAGATTTGGTGCCTTCCTTTCCCCTTCTCAATTCTGGGTTTCTTAGAGAAGTAGTTACATATTCTTTCATATTCTAGATTGTGTTTATCCTGGGTACAGGGCCAAGAAAATGCCTGAATGCAGTGTGGCCAAATGTTTGCCCTCATCAGATTGAGCAAGTCCAGAAGTTAAGTGGCAGATGGCCTCCTTCCAGGGCCAGCTCTGGGGTCTTGGCACCCTCACCTGGCAGACGCCTTCCTGTTCCCTGGGAACAAAATTGTTTTACAAGCACTTTGTGTTCTAAAGCAACCATTCTTTTCCCCCACTCACTTGAATATTACTGTAATGTTTTAGGATCAAAGTTTTGATATGACTATAAAACAGGAGCTTTATAATGAACAGAATTTGAATTTTTATGCAATATTCTTTTGAAGAAATATTAATTTGTTTAGAGTATCCATTTATTCTACAAATATGGAATTAAAATAGATGGGTGGCTGGCGCTGCTATGTTCTTGTTGGAAAAAATAGTGACACAAAGAATGTTTTTACTACTCCCTTAGCAATTGTCAAGCACAGAGTACAATGTCATTAACTATAGTCATATGTTGTGCAAGGATCTCTTGAATGCACTCCTTGTGTCTAACCAGAATTTTATATCCTTGGATGGATATGTTTCTACATCCCCACACCCACTGCTGTAACCCCAGCCCATGATAACCCTATTCCACTCTCTCCTTTTATCTATTTATTTATTTATTTATTTTATTGTATACAAATGGGATACATGTTGTTTCTCTGTTTGTACATGGCATAAAGGCATACCATTTGTGTAATCATACATTTACATAGAGTAATGTTGTTTGATTCATTCTGTTATTTCTTCCCTTCCCCCCACATGTGTCCTGGCTTCTGGCTGAGAGACTGTCTGCACAAACAAGGCTCTATAAATGCAAAACTTCAGGACACAGGACAGCCCCACTTCACAGCGAATGAAGGATGTCGACATGGAATCACTGCAGCATATGGATTAGTGGTCTTCATCCAGGAGGAACAAGACATGCAACTCATTACTCACTCGAATCCACACACTCCACCGGGAGGAAAGATGGTGCTTCCTCTGGCAGAAGCTCCCAATTCCTGATACTCCACTACCCTCTGCTGCCTTCCAGGGGCATGCTTACCTGGTCTCCACATGCATGTGTGCACACCAGTCCTCTGTCTCACACTTTAGTCTGCAAACTTCCCTTTTGAAAGTTCAGGTATTACAGCAAATAACTGTAACAGAGGAATCCCAATGACAAGGATATAAGGGCATCATTGAGAAATTTCAATAATGCCAGATAGAAAATTGCAACATTTAATATTTTATTTTTATTGTAAACAAATGAAATACATGTTGATTCTCTGTTTGTACGTGGAGTAAAGGCCTATCATTTGTGTAATCATACATTTACATAGGGTAATGTTGTTTGATTCATTCTGTTATTTTTTCCCTATCCTCCCACCCCTCTTTTCCCTCTATAGGGTCCCTCCTTCCTCCATTCTTGCTCCCTCTTCCCCCAACATGTGTCATCATATGCTTATCAGCGAGATCATTCGCCCTTTGGTTTTTTGAGATTGGCTTATATCACTTAGCATGAAATCTCCAGTTTTATCCATTTGCCTGCAAATGCCATAATTTTATCATTCTTTATGGCTGAGTAATATTCCATTGTCTAAATGTACCACAGTTTCTTTATCCATTCTTCAATTGAAGGGCATCTAGATTGGTTCCACAATCTGGCTATTGTGAATTGAGCAGCTATGAATATTGATGTGGCTGTATCTCTGTAGTATGCTGATTTTAAGTCCTTTGAGTATAGGCCGAGAAGTGGGATAGCTGGGTCAAATGGTGGGTACATTCCAACATTTCTGAGGAATCTCCACACTGCCTTCCACATTGGCTGCACTAATTTGCAACCCCACCAGCAATGTATGAGTGTACCTATTTCCCCACATCCTTGCCAACACCTACTGTTGCTTGTATTCTTGATAATCACCATACTAATTGGGGAGAGATGGAATCTTAGTATAGTTTTGATTTGCATTTCTCTTATTACTAGAGATGTTGAACACTTTTTCATATGTCTTTTGATTGCTTGTAGATCTTCTTCTGTGAACTGTCCGTTCAATTCCTTAGCCATTTGTTGACTGGATTATTTGTAATCTTGGTGGAGAGTTTTTTGAGTTTTTTATATATTCTGGAAATCAGTGCTCTATCTGAAGTATGGGTGGCAAAGATTTTCTCCCACTCTATAGGCTCTCTCTTCATATTGCTGATAGGTTCCTTTGCTGAGAGAAAGCTTTTTAGTTTGAATCAATCCCAGTTATTGATTCTTGCTTTTATTTCTTGTGCTATGGGAGTCCTGTTGAGGAAGTCTGATCCTGGGCTGACATGAAGATTTGAACCTACTTTTTCTTCTATAAGATGCAGGGTCTCTGGTCTGATTCCGAGGTCCTTGATCCATTTTGAGTTGAGTTTTGTGCAGGGTGAGAGATAGGGGTTTAGTTTCATTCTGGATTTCCAGTTTCCCCAGCACCATTTGTGAAGAGGCTATCTTTTCTCCATTGCATATTTTTGGCACCTTTGTCTAGTATGAGAAAATTGTATTTATTTGGGTTTGGGTCCATGTCCTCTATTCTGTACCATTGATCTACCTTTCTATTTTGGTACCAGTACCATGCTGTTTTTGTTACTACTGCTTTGTAGTAGAGTTGAAGGTCTGGTATTGCGATACCACCTGCTTCGCTCTTTCTGCTAAGGATTGCTTTAGATATTCTGGGTTTCTTATTCTTCCAGATGAATTTTATAATTGCTTGCTTTATTTCTGTAAAATACTTCATTGGGATTTTAATTGGAATTGCATTGAATCTGCATAGGACTTTAGGTAGTATGGCCATTTTGACAATATTAATTCTTCCTATCCAAGAACATGGGAGATCTTTCCATCTTCTAAGGTGTTCTTTAATTTCTTTCTTTAGTGTTGTATAGTTCTCATTGTAGAGGTCTTTCACCTCTTTTGTGAGATTAATTCCCAAGTATTTTTTCGAGGCTATTGTGAATGGGGTAGTTTTCCTAACTTCTCTTTCTGAAGATTCATCACTTTTGTATAAAAATGCATTGTATTTATGAGCATTGATCTTGTAACCTGCTACTCTACTGAATTCACTTATGAGTTCCAAAAGTTTTCTGGTGGAATTTCTGGGTTCCTCTAAATATATACTTATGTCATCAGCAAATACGGATAGTTTGAGTTCTTCTTTTCCTATTCGTATCCCTTTAATTTCTTTGGTCTGTCTAATTGCTCTGGCTAGAGTTTCAAGGACAATGTTGAATAGAAGGGGTGAAAGAGGGCATCTCTGCCTTGTTCCAGTTTTTAGGGGGAATGCTTTCAGTTTGTCACCATTTAGAATGATATTGGCCATGGGCTTAGCATACATGGCCTTTACAATGTTAAGGAATGTTCCCACTATTCCTATTTTTTTTAGTGTTTTGAGCATGAAGGGGTGCTGTATTTTATCAAATGCTTTTTCTGCATCTATCGAAATAATCATATGATTCTTAACTTTCAGTCTGTTGATATGGTGAATGACATTTATTGATTTCCAGCTGTTGAACCAACCTTGCATCCCTGGGATAAAACCCACTTGATCATGGTGCACTATCTTTTTAATATATTTTTGTATGCGATTTGCTAAAATTTTGTTGAGAATTTTTGTGTCGAAGTTCATCAAGGATATTGGTCTGAAATTTTCTTTCCTTGATGTATCTCTGTCTGGTTTAGGTATCAGGGTGATATTGGCTTCATAGAATGAGTTTGGGAGGGTTCCCTCCTCTTCTATTTCATGGAATACTTTGAGGAGTATTGGAATGAGCTCTTCTTTAAAGGTTTTGTAGAACTCAGTTGAGAACCCATCTGGTCCTGGACTTTTCTTTATTAGGCTTTTGATGACTTCTTCTATTTCATTACTTGAAATTGATCTATTTAAGTTGTGTATGTCCTCCTGGTTCAGTTTAGGTAATTCATATGTCTCTAGAAACTTGTTGATGTCTTCGAGGTTTTCTGTTTTGTTGGAGTATAGATTTTCAAAATAACTTCTAATTATGTTTTGTATTTCACTCGTGTCTGTCATGATATTTCCTTGTTCATTCCAAATTTTAGTAACTTGAGTTTTCTCTCTCTTTTTCTTTGTTAGTGTAGCTAAGAGTTTATCAATTTTGTTTATTTTTTCAAAGAACCAACTATTTATTTTGTTAATTTTTTCTATTGTTTCTTTTGTTTCAATTTCATTGATTTCAGCTCTGATTTTAACTATTTTCTGTCTTCTACTACTTTTGGTGTTGATTTGTTCTTCTTTTTCTAGGGCTTTAAGCTGTAGTGTTAGGTCGTTTTTTTGTTGATTTTTACTTCTTTTATTGAATATGTTCCATGAAATAAATTTTCCTCTAATTTTTGCTTTCATAGTGTACCAGAGATTTTGATATGATGTGTCTTTGTTCTCGGTTACTTCTAAGAATTTTTTTATTTCCCTCCTGGATGTCTTCTGTTATCCATTCATCATATAATAGCATATTATTTAATCTTCAGGTGTTGGAGAAGTTTGTTTTTTATTCTGTCATTTATTTCTAATTTCAATCCATTATGATTTGATAGAATACAAGGTAGTATCTCTATCTTCTTATGTTTGCTAACATTAGCTTTATGGCATAAATTATGGTCTTTTTAGAGAAGGATCCATGTGCTGCTGAGAAAAAGGTATGTTCACTCTTTGTTGGATGGTATACTCTATATAAGTCGGTTAAGTCTAAATTATTGATTGTGTTATTGAGATCTATGGTTTCTTTATTCAGTTTTTGTTTGGAAGATCTGTCCAGTGGTGAGAGAGGGGTGTTAAAATCGCCTAGTATTATTGTGTTGTGGTCTATTTGATTTCTGGAATTGAGAAGGATTTGTTTGACGTACATGGATGGGACACTTTTGGGGCATAGATATTTATGATTGTTATGTCTTGCTGATTTACGCTTCCCTTAAGCAGTATGTAATGTCCTTCTTTATCCCTTCTGACTTTGACTTGAAGTCCACATTATCTGAAATGAAGATACTGCAGCTTTTTTGCTGTGACCATGTGCATGGTATGTTGTTTCCCATCCTTTCACCTTTAGTGAGTATCTCTTTCTGCAAGAGATGAGTCTCTTGCAGGCAGCATATTGTTGGATTTTTCTTTTTAATCCAATCTGCCAGTCTATGTCTTTTGATTGATGAGTTCAGGCCCAAACATTCAGGGTTATTATTGAAATATGATTTGTATTCCCAGTCATTTGGCTCATTTTTGTTTTTTGACACGACTTGGTTTCTCCTTTATTTGGCTATTCCTTTAGGCTAGTTCCTCCCGTTGCTGATTTGCACCATTGTTTTTCATCTCATCCTCATGGAATATTTTGGTGAGAATGTTCTCTAATGCTGCCTTTCTTTTTGTAACTTCTTTTGGTTTTTGTTTATCATGGAAGGATTTTATTTCATCATCATATCTGAAAGTAAGTTTTGCTGGGTATAAGATTCTTGGTTGGCATCCATTTTCTTTCGGGGCTTGATATATGTTGTTCCAGGCCCTTCTAGCTTTTAGGGTCTGGATTGAAAATCCTGCTGATGTCCTTATTGGTTTTCACCTGAATGTAATTTGATTATTTTCTCTTGCAGTCTTTAAAATTCTGTCTTTATTTTGTATGTTAGGTATTTTCATTATAATGTGCCTTGGTGTGGGTCTGTTGTAATTTTGTATATTTGGAGTTCTATAAGCCTCTTGTACTAGAGTTTCCATTTCATTCTTCAGATTTGGGAAATTTTCTGATATTATTTCATTGAATAGATTGTTCATTCCTTTGGTTTGTTTCTCTGTGCCTTCCTCTATCCCAATAATTCTCAATTTTGGCCTTTTCATGATATCCCATAATTCTTGTAGATTCTGTTCATGATTTCTTACCATCTTCCCTGTTTGGTCAACTTTGTTTTCAAGATTAAATATTTTTTCTTCAATGTCTGAGGATCTCTCTTCCAAGTGTTCTATCCTATTGGTTATGCTTTCTATGGAGTTTTTAACTTGGTTTATTGTTTCCTTCATTTCAAGGATTTCTGTTTGTTTTTTTTTTTCATTATTTCTAACTCTTTATTGAAATGATCTTTTGCTTCACGTATTTGCTCTTTTAACTGTTGATTGGTGTGATAATTTAATGCCTGCAATTGCTCCTTCGTCTCACCCTTCAATGCCTGCATTTGATCTTTCATCTCTTCGTTTGCTTCTCTGATTGTTTTAATTATGTACATTCTGAACTCTCTTTCTGACCTTTCTTCTGCCATCTTTTCATTGGGTTTTATTGATATAGCATCTAGGTTTGTTTGGGACATTTTCTTCCCCTGTTTTCTCATATTGGTCAGATATCAGTGGGACTCTGAGATATTACAGATTTCCTCTATTGGCTTATAGTGTCCCTGTAGATTTCCAGTATATCACCTCCTAACCTTCAGTAGCCTGATTTCTTGGAGGAACTTGATAATGCAGTGCTTCAGAAGATAGCTGCCCCTGGCCCACTGCTGGGTGCAGGATTGGGGGATGGGTGTGCTCAGATAACCTTTCACTGGGTGGACCTGCTCTGAGAAGCTGGCTGTGGACTGGGTCTGCCACCAGATGGAGCCAGGCTGCTCGGGTAAGCCTCCGGCCCCCCTACCCTGGTCTGAGAAGCTGTCCACTGTCCCGGCCTGCTGCCCAGGCCAAGCTTCACCCAGTGGGAGCAACTCACCCAGTATCTCTGAGTTCGTCCAAGTCTCTCAATACCTCCCCTTCTTGAGTCCTGAGTTCTGGAGCAACAGGAGATGCAGTCACCCTCTAGTCCGCCATCTTGAAACTCCCAGTCTTTTTATATTTTAAAATGTAACTTTTCCAAAAGTGTGAGAGTCCTTTGTAACTTCTGTGAAAAAACATATACACACACACACGTGTGTGTGTGTGTGTGTGTGTGTGTGTGTGTTTATGCAGGTTTTTCTTTTTTTTAATGAGAGTATATGGTTTGGATTTAAATTGTCCCCCAAAGCTCATGTGCTAAAGGTTTGGTCCCAGTGCAGTAATGTTCAGAGGTGAGGCTTTGGGGAAATGATTGACTCATGAGGACTCTAATCTCATAATTGGATCAATCACTGATGGACTGAATATTTCATCAGAAGGTGGTGGAAACTGTAGGAAAAGAAACCCAGTTGTAGGAGTGGATCACTGGGGTTGTACCCTGGAAAGCATATCTTCTCCAAGGTCCCTTTCTTGCTTTCTCTGCTTCCAGAGCACCATGAGGTGACCAGCTTGCTATGACGCTCCCTCTGCACTGTGAGCTCCTGCCTCTCCACAGGTCCAAAGCAAGGGAGCTGCTGACCTTGGACTGAAACCTTTGAAATCAATAGCCAAACTAAATCTTTCCTCCTTTAAGTTTGCTTTCCTTAGTTATTGTCACATCAATGACCAATCTCACTAACACATGGAGGTGTCAAAGAAGAACTACAGAATGTTCCCTTTATATGTGACTTAAAGATTTCCAATTCCTAGTAAGAAATCAACATCAGATTGAATTATATGTGTGGTTCAAAATACGAATACACACATTCACATGGAGGTGTTATAAGAGAAGGAATGCAGTTTGTAGAAACAGGAGGAAAAGGGAACTGCGTTTGTTATATTGACTGAACAACTTTAGGATAATCACTAGACTCCAGGAGGGACTTGATAGCTAAATTTGACCAACTTTTCAGATCAATAGAGGGGCAAGAGATGTCACAGCTACGATATTTTCTACATCTTCTTATACAGAGATATTTAAGATACTCTTAGAAAGGGTATATATTTTGTATATAAAATTTTATCAAACACATTCAAATGTACACATAAGTACATGTCATAAAAGCTGTATCAATCTGCATTCCTTTATGTTTCTGTGTAAAAATTCTAAACTTAAGAGTAACACATTGAGCTCTGCAGCACTATATTAAAAGAAAAATGTATTTTGTTTAAGAGGTTAAACAAAATTATTTTAAAGGTTAAAATACACAGAATCCCTTAAATTATATTTGAAATCAAGGTGGGAAAATAATAAATAAGTTGGTATCTGTGATAAAGCTCACTGAAAATCTTCAATGAGTTTATCTTTACTATCAGTTTGATAATTGGTATTATTGTATTAAAGACTGAAATTCTAAGGTTATTTAATATGTAGGGAGAAATTAGTGTCCAAAAGTACAAGAAGTATCAAAATAGCCAATTATTATAAAAATATCCTGTAAAATACAGCCAGAGCTCTCAGTTTCTTCTTCATATACAGCCATGTGTTTCCCTTATACATGGAGGAACAGAGTTACTTCCTGTGTCTGCACAAAAGTATTTAACTTTTGGGCTTTGGAATGTTTAGTTGCCAAAATCATTTTCTGCATAAGCTCTGATTTTGTATTGTATTACCGCTGTGGGCTTAATAATTGGATTTTTCTTTGCATGGTGTGGGAATAAAGATGAATAGTTTGAACAAGAAAAGCTTCAATCCTTGTGACTCTTTCAAGTTCAAGATTTCAAAGATCCTTGAGAGAAGTAAAACTTCCCTAGTGAATCTAGCTGAGAAATTTTTATTCTTATTCAAACCTGCTCCCACACATTACCTCTCATCCTTTATTCCTTTACCAGTCTAATACAAAGCTATTTCTCTTGAATGAAATTCTTTGATTTTCAGTGAAAGAAATATTTTTAACTTACTTTTTCTTGAACTCCCAAATGGAAACTGAACCCACCATCAAAGATAATCTCTTCCATCCATAATAACCCATGTACATTTTTTCTTCATTTTGCAGAATCAACTCCGCTTGGTTGAACTGAAATGAAATTTTTCAGATAGCCAGTTTCCAAAAAAAAAAAAAATATTATATATATATATATTTATTTATTTATTTATATATATAATTTTTTCACACACACACACACACACATTTTGTGCTCAATAATCCCAACTGGGGCAAGAAATTCAGTTTCAATTTTGATGACAAGTCTCTTATCAAAAAGTTATTTTATACCCCAAGGAATTGTACCCTTATTTAATATTTGTTATTGGTTCAGACCAAATTCCTTCAAAATAGAAGACTCTAATTTTTCCTCCAATAATCCTAGAAAACTGTTTACTATCTCAGGCAAATTATATGATTTTTCTCATTATTCTTCTCTTTATCAAGAAATATATGTTTCCTCATCTGCAAGATAAGTTAGTTGTGATGATGATCTTTAAATTTTCACACACTTAATCAAAAATGAGTCTTTTCTGCATACAGTGTGCTAGTTAAGGTAAACTGATGTTGTTAAGTATATACAAGGTCTTTTTCTAGGAAGTTAAAAAAAAAAAAGACAGGCTGAAGGTATTTTAAGTGCTTAGGATTAAAATCAATGGAATAGCTGAGAAAATGAGCTGTGTGGGGGAGGAGAGGACAGCAGAGGGGAGGTGCTGGGTCCCCTTTATTAGACAGTGCTGCTCCTTGTTCAATCTGTACCTGCTGCTGCTAAATCCCCCCATCTAAGAAAAGCCTGCCATCTCCGTGGATGCTCACATGCCAGCAGAGCTCATGCGGCCCCCTCCCCCGGGATCTGCAGTCCCTCTGTCCGAGCTCTGATATGTTCAGCCATCACTCATGGCCTGGTCCCTCAGCGCTGTGTCCCTCAGGAAGCCCAGACCAGCCCGTGCAGCTTCATATCACAAAGATCTGTGACCTTTTCCTCATTCCCCTTTCTGAAACGTAAGTTTTTATTTCACAAGGACTAAAACAGTGACGTTTAGTCATTTTTGTTTTCTCTCTCATCCGTTGCCTTAGCGCCTAATACAAAGGACACAGCAGGGCGATTTAAGAACTGTAAAGAGAATAAAAGTGCCCTAAATCCCACTCATTTTCTAATGACTTCTTGCGTTTGATAGGCATGATGGAGATCACAGTGGGGGACTTGGCTTCCATCAACCTGTGATGCGGTGAATGGCTTATATTACAACTTGCCCCTTTTGGAACAAACATATGTATGTATTGTCATTGTTTCTTACAGCTCTGTTTACACAGAACATGAGTTTTCGTTAAATAAATTTTATCGTTTGCCTTACAACTTATTATTTAAATATTCGGCTGTTTGTAGATATAACCAAATTTTTTGGTACCAGGCCCTATGTAAATATTTTTGTAGGAAAAAATTCCAAAAATGCACGTAGTGGATCAAAACAAGTGAATTTTTTCAACTGGCAGTTTTTGTTTTTGTAGTATAAAAACTTAAAAAAAAAAAAGTCTAAAATGCGACACTGGATAAAAATCCCTGCTCCAACCCTGTCGCCAACACCAGTCATCAGGAAGCTCTGCCCCATTCCCATGGGATAGAGGAGATTTGGATGGCAAAGTGGCCTCAGGTCTGACTCGTTCACTTGTGTTACTTGTGATCGTTTTTACTTCTTTTCCTGAGTTGTGCCTATTAGGAGTCTTTCATTGCAATGTTCCTCTTTCTTTTTTCCTTGTTAATTAAAGATTATTCATCTACTTTGAGCATCATCAGTCTTCTGTTAAATATGTCACACATATTTCTTCCTCTTTTTCTCTTTTAGTTTGGTTGATAGTCTTCTGCAGCATGGAAGTTTCACAGTATGTATTAAAATTTGCCAATTCTTTATGACTTTCCCATCAAACCTCCATGTGATATCATACCAATATTTTCCTATGTTTTGTTTTTTTAGAACATCAAAGTAATTTAGACACTTAAAACACTTTCAAATTTATACATTATTTATTTACATTATTATACATTTATTTTATATTATGTACAAATATATATAAAAATATATATTACATTTTATACGTAACAATAAGGATATTGTTAAATAAAATAGGATGGAAATGTTGGTTTTTATACTGTTACTACACCTGAAGGAATTTAAATAAGAAATAATGTCATAGTAGTAGTGGGACTTTCTGTAACCTCTGAAGAAAAAGGAAAATGGGCTCATTTTAGTAGAAAAGTATCATGTGATCCTATTTATTTCTAATATGTTTATACATTTGTATCAATTAGCTATTGTTGAAAAAACTTTTTTGTCAGTCTTTGAGTCATTGAAGTCAAGGGTGTTAAAAGCGATTGCACATTTTCCTGACTTCTGTTGATAGGATAAGATTGTGATTTAGTTCTTCTGAAGATTTTTTCCTTAGGTCTGTTTTTTAGAAGGCTCTAACATACAAGAAACACTGCTGCAATCTCTATAATTCCCACTAAAGGCAATGAAACAGTACCTAAGCCTCGCAGGTGTGTGCATACACACTTGTACCACAGACTTTCATCTCCCTCTCTGTCTTTGTGAAAGGAAAGAGTTTTCTGGGTGCAAAATCCAGTCCTAGTTTTGAAGTGGCTTTCAGTTAATGTAGGGAAATTACTGAATCTCAAATTCTTTTTATGTTTTTCCTGTTACATTGAACTTACACAGGGAACTTTTAGTAAAGGTCTTGCACTGCTTGGAAAACATCAATTATTAAATTATCATGATTTTGCAAACAGGTCATGAGACTCTTGGGAGTTTGAATTAGCCTTAGTTCTGTATTGTTTTTGCTTCTGCAATAAAGATTCAATAAAAAATATCAATGGTGAAAGAGGCCTTAGATACCTCAAAATACCTTGTCAGTAACCAGGGAAAAAAGAAATATTGTTCAATGCCATTTTAATATTATCTGTATTTTTTTATGCTTTTAGAAATACTGCTTTCCAGAGTGGCTACACCAATTTGCAACTCTACCAGCAATGTAAAAGTGTGCCTTTTTCCCCACATCCACACCAACATCTATTATTGTTTGTGTTCTTGATAATAACCATTCTAATTGGAGTAAGATGAAATATTAAAGTTGCTTTAATTTGCATTTCTTTACTTACTAGAGATGTTGAACACTTTTTCATATATTTATTAATTGCCTGTATTTCTTCTTCTCTAAAGTGTTTGTCCAGTTCCTTGGCCCATTTATTGATTGGGTTCTTTGTATTTTTGGTGTAAAGTTTTGTAAGTTCTTTATAAATTTTGGAGATTAGTGCTCTGTCTGAAGTGTATGTGGAAAAGATTTTCTCCCACTCTGTGGGCTCTCTTTTCACATTATTGTATCCTTTGCTGAGAAAAAGCTTTTTAGTTTGGATTCATCTCATTTATTGATTTTGCTTTGATTTCATGTGCTTTGGGAGTCTTGTTAAGGAAGTCTGATCCTAAGCCAACATGATGAAAATTCGGCCTACTTTGTCTTCTATTTGGTGCAGGGTCTCTGGTCTAATGTCTAAGTCCTTGATCCATTTTGAGTAGAGCTTTGTGCAGGGTGAGAGACAGAAGTTTAAATTCATTTTACTGCACATGGATTTTTAGTTCTTCCAGCACCATTTGTTGAACAGGCTCTTTTCTCCATGCATTTTCAGATAAATGGATGGAATTACAGAGCATCATGCTAAGTGAAATAAGCCAATCCCAAAAAACCAAAGGCTGAATGTTTTCCCTGATAAGTGGATGATGATATATAATGGGGGTGGGGTGGGAGAAGAATGGAGGAACTTTAGATTTCATAGAGGGAAATAAGAGGGTAGAGGGGATGGGGGTATGAAAGATGGTAAAATGGACAGACATCATTACCCTATGTACATGTTTGATTACACAAATGGTGTGAATCTACATCATGCACAACCATGGGAATGAAAAGTTGTACCCCATTAGTGTACAATGAATGAAAATGCAGTCTGTAAAAATGAAATAAAATAACTTGGCCATGAACTGTATGCATTAAAAATGTTAATCACAGGTAATTAGTGGTTGCATTGAATGAATGAAAATTCATTGTTTTAAAGAATATGTTAATAATATACTATCTAAATACTAGTTTTCACTACCTTTCTTAATTCCTTCTTTCCCTCCTCCTCCTCCTCCTTCTCTCTCTCTCTCTCTCTCTCTCCTTTTTGTTTCATGATTGAGGGTGCTACATTATGCCAGAGCATGCTGTGATGTATTCCTGTTTTTCAAAGGCAAGTCATGATTTCTTCCAGGTAAGTAGTAGAGGTGATTGAATTCACGTCAACACCTTCCTATTTCCTGGAAGAAAGTGTAAGCTAATGAACACACACGGGACTCAGGAGCTGATAATATGTGTTACTTATTAGCAGGGTTGTTTTAGTGACAAGGTCACGTAAAAAGTCAAGATTTATGTTTCCATTAGCCTGTGGTAGGAATCACTTAACAAGGTTATAAAATTAAAATAATAGATACTAACTGATCTCAAAGGTGCTTTAATCCAAAAACAGTAAATACACAGGCCTGGGAATCTCTCCTACCAGAAAGAGATTAGCAGATATTTATTTCATCATGGCAAGGGTTCACTCCATAACTGATACCACCAAATGAGAAACGATGACTATTTTATCTTTTTTACAAAAAGACTGTATCTTCCTATTTAATTATATATGTCACGTATAATAGACCACAGGCTGTATTTGTGACGAGATAATTTTTACAATCTGCCCTCTAGGGCAATTGTTATCTTTACAGAGAATGAATAAGGAAGAGAGCAAGCTGTTGACCCTGATATAGGAACGTGTGGTCGTTCCTTGAACTCAAAGTGTGTTTCCTATCTTTTGCAAGTAGCTGAAAGCTTAAGATACCTTTGCAGTTCTATAAAGAATTCTTTGGAAAGAGGGTTCAGAGTGCATGCCTGTAATCCCAGCTACTCTGGAGGTTGAGGCAGGAGGGTTGTAAATTCAAGGCTAAACTGGGCGATTTAGTGAGGACCTGTCTCAAAATAAAATTAAAAGTTCTGGGGTGCAGATGAGTAGTAGAGCGTTTGTCCAGGACGCGGGAAGCCCTGTTAAATCCATGGCAGTACAAGAAAGGAGGGAGGGAGGGAGGGAGGAAGGAAAGGAATCTTTTGAGCAACACAACCAGGGGCATGGGGTCTGACCCTGGTGGACAGAAAGAGTCCGACACAAAAGCAGAACCAGAAGAAACGAACGTCAGGATAGTGCTTTGACTCTGAGCACACTTTTGGCCACTGTGCACACTCCTGAAGTTCAAAGTGTGGTCCTCATGGGCAGCTCTGGCACCCCCACGGGCTTGGGCACCACCCTTACAAGAGCATGAAAATCCTGATGGATGGGCCTCAGGAGCCAAGTGTGAGCAGGCTCTCCAGGTGACTTTTAGGTTCTTAGGAATGTAGATGTTTGGAGCTACTGGTGTAGATGTGGTGTGAATCTCTCAGAACTCAGGAATTGCTAAACTTTGCACTCAAAACAATGCATTTGCACCACTCTGTATACCTGCCTGAAGTGTAAGTGAGCATCTCTCTCTCTCCTCTTAAAGTACACATTAATTAGAAAATATTGAAAAAAAATCAGAGTCCCTAATGGCCTCTCTATACTTTTATGCAATTATTTCCTTGTTTAAAAATAAACTAGAAACCAAGAGAAAAATAACCAATCAATACAAAGAGATAAATTCAGAAAAGAAGTAAAAAGCCCAATTTTTTATATAAAAAGTGAAGTATTTAATGACACATTTTTTAAAAACTCTAAAAATATTTAAATGAGAATGATACACTCTAATGTCAGATAATGGTTTCCTCCTGGAAGTAAAAAAGAAAAGTTCATTAGGAGGTGAGCTTTTAATAGTATTAGTAACACCTTATTTAAAAAAACTATGCAAATCAACATGAATTCAATATTGCTTTTTGTAAAACTTGCAAGAGGAACAGATAGAAAATGTTGTATCATTCTCCAATATCTTGAAGTATTGCAATAATAAAAACAATTTAGGTATTATAAGACCCAAAATGAAATATAATTCTCAAATTTTAGAAAAAAGATTTGCTTCATAATTTTTATGACAGTGACAAAGTGAGTCTGATGAGCCAGACACTCGTAAAGTATGACAGGAGTGTAAACTGGAAAACATGTACAAAAATCCAGCTGAATCATGCAGCTGATGGCCATCTCAGACCAGCTCCTTTCACTTAATATGCATTTGAAGGTATTCCCTTCTTTTGTGGCTTCATTATTTATTTTTAGTGCTGAATAATAGTCCATTGTATAATTACCACAGTTTATTTATACATTTGTCTGTTAAAGACATTTTTTTTTTTTTTTTACCTCATTTGGGCAATAAAGCTGATGTAAATAGCCATGTGCAGGTTTTTGTGTAGACCTAAGTTTTCAACTTCTTTTGGAAAATACGAAACAGTATGGTTTCTGGATCGTACAATATGAGCATGTTGTATTTGTAAATATCTGCTGAACTGTCTTCTAGCACCGTTTCTGCGTTGCCACAGCAGTGATCGGGAGGCCCTGCTGTTCCACATCTTTGTCTGTACGTGGTGGTGTGTTTTGGACTCTGACCACTCTAGTACGGATGCAGTGGTGTGGTGCTGCTGTCTTGGTCTGCAATTTCCTAGTGACACATGTATTGTGAAATGCATGTTTGGTCTTTGTGGAGAGCAACCTGTACCTTGCTCTGAGTCACTCTGCATTGTGTAGAACAGCAATGCCCAGGCCTGAGTTACTCCATTCTGAGCGCAAGTGTTAAGACAGAATGACTTGGTGATGTTTCTGGTCAAGCAGGAGACCAGAAATGACCAGGAGACACTGGACATACACACTTCTGGAAAGGAACAACCGCCAGCTGCAAAGTTCCATCCTAAAGCATGTACAGACAAAACTTAACCATGCTAATGTCCCACCTAGGAACTTGTAAGGTCAAATCAGAAGCACAGGAATGCAAAGTTCTCAAAACCAATCAGAAATGCCAGACCCAAGTTCATCAACCAAACCTGACCTCCAAATGATGGAAACTCCTCACCTGAACAGGTCCAAGGACAGTCTCTAAGACAATGGGACCCACCCTCGTCTTGGACCACCTGGTGAACATATCACAAGGCCCACAGACAAGGATTCTCAACTTGACCTGTCCCTGGGCCTTCAGCTCAGCTCTGCCTACATGCTTGACATGGCCCACTTGAAACTGACTGGCCTGTGGATCCTGGCCAACAAGGTCCAGGCCTGGGACAGCTCAGAGCCCCCAGCAAGTACTTTGGGTCCTCATCTTATTTAACCACCTGCAGAGCGACCCTTTCCAGTCTTTTCTCTGCCTTTGCTCTGGGCAGGGCCTCTTTAAATCCTCTCGCCACTGTTAACCCTTCATTAGTCATTTTGTAACGTGTGTGTATATATATCGGTGTGTAAAGTGTGATGTGCTATAGATATAAATAAATAAGATCAGAATGGAATAAAAGAACCTGTGAGTATTTCAGTGGATTAAAGTCAATTAAAGTGCTGCAGCTTGTGAATTTTTTGTTATCCAATAAATTCTGACATTGTGGAAAGACACAAAAGGTCCAGTCCATCTTAATGGCATAGCTAGCTCACGGCACATAATTCCTAAAACCCCTGAACTCTCCAAAGTTAGGGTATCTTTTCATATGCTAATGAACTGGCTGATGGCAGTTTCTAAGTAGCTTCAGCATTGGAACTGATCACCTGAAAGACCAAAGATTAATGAAACCTTCATAAAAGCCCCAAAGAGCAGGTGCAATGACACACCCCTGTCATCCCACACTTGCGAGGGAAGCTGAGGTAGAAGGATTCCAAGTTGTAGGCCAGTCTCAGTGAGCAAGACCCTGTCTCAAAATGAAAAATGAAGAAAGGCCTAGGAATGAAGAAAGGCCTCAATGGTATGGCACCCTTGCCTTTAATCCCCAGCACTGCGGTGGCGGGTAAACAGGTTTAGATAGCTGAATACCTGGAGCTTCCTGGAGGGGCGCAGGTGCAGAGAGGGCTTGGATGCACCACGCCCATTCCCACATGGCTCACCCTGTTCATCTCTTGATCTGCACCATTTGTAGCACCCTCTATACTAAACTAGTGCAGTCGTTTCCCTGAGTTCTGTGATGTGCTTTATGAAATCACTCGTTGTAGGGACCTTGATTGGTAGCTGGTCAGTCAGAAGCACAAGTGGAGCAACCTGTGGACTTTCAACAGGAGTCCTGGATGGGAGAAGCAGTCCTCGGGACTGAAGCCACAATCTTTTTTTTTTTTTTTTTTTTTTCTGGTACAATCACTCCCACTTTATTCTGGGGAAGGCTGGGTTTATATACATTTTTCTTCAGGCTATATTGGCAGTCCTGTCGTTAACGAAATTAAAGAAGTTTTCCAAAGCAAAAGCAGAAAACAGAAACCTTACAGATTATCCTTACCTAATCACAATTGTTTTAAGAATATCTAACTACATCAATGAGCTAATACAATGTTTATTTCCTTAATATCTAAACTCTATGACTATTCTTAGAATGATATCTAAACCTAAGACTATTTTTTTTTTTTTTTTTTTTTTTTTTTATTGTAAACAAATGGGATACATGTTGTTTCTCTGTTTGTACATGGCGTAAAGGCATACCATTTGTGTAATCATAAATTTACATAGAGCAATGTTGTTTGATTCATTCTGTTATTTTTTCCCTTCCCTCCACCCCTCCCACCCCTCTTTACCCTCTATACAGTAGTTCCTTCCTCCATACTTGCCCCCCTCCCTAACCCTAACTCTAACCCTTCCCTCCCCCCCATTATGTGTCATCCTCCACTTATCAGCGATATCATTCGTCCTTTGGCTTTTTGAGATCGGCCTATCTCACTTAGCATGATATTCTCCAATTTCATCCATTTGCCTGCAAATGTCATAATTTTATCATTCTTTATGTCTGAGTAATATTCCATTGTATATATATACCACAGTTTCTTTATCCATTCATCAATTGAAGGGCATCTAGGTTGGTTCCACAGTCTGGCTATTGTGAATTGAGCAGCTATGAACATTGATGTGGCTGTATCTCTGTAGTATGCTGATTTTAAGTCCTTTGGGTATAGGCCAAGGAGTGGGATAGCTGGGTCAAATGGTGGTTCCATTCCAAGTTTTCTAAGGAATCTCCACACTGCTTTCCAGAGTGGCTGCACTAATTTGCAGCCCCATCAGCAGTGTATGAGTGTACCTTTCTCCCCACATCCTCGCCAACACCTGTTGTTGCTCGTATTCTTGATAATCGCCATTCTAATTGGGGTGAGATGGAATCTTAGGGTGGTTTTGATTTGCATTTCTCTTATTACTAGAGATGTTGAACATTTTTCCATATGTTTGTTGATTGCTTGTAGATCTTCTTCTGTGAAGTGTCTATTCATTTCCTTAGCCCATTTGTTGACTGGATTATTTGAATTCTTGGAGTAGAGTTTTTTGAGTTCTTTATAGATTCTGGAGATTAGTGCTCTATCTGAAGTATGATTGGCAAAGATATTCTCCCACTCTGTAGGCTCTTTCTTCACATTGCTGATAGTTTCCTTTGCTGAGAGAAAGCTTTTTAGTTTGAATCTATCCCAGTGGTTGATTCTAGCTTTTATTTCTTGTGCTATGGGAGTCCTGTTAAGGAAGTCTGGTCCTAGACCAACAAGGTGAAGATTTGGACCTACTTTTTCTTCTATAATCTGCAGGGTCTCTGGTCTGATTCCGAGGTCCTTAATCCATTTTGAGTTTAGTTTCGTGCATGGTGAGAGATATGGGTTTAGTTTCATTCTGTTGCATATGGATTTCCAATTCTCCCAGCACCATTTGTTGAAGAGGCTATCTTTTCTCCATTGCATATTTTTGGCCCCTTTGTCTAGTATGAGAAAATTGTATTTATTTGGGTTTGTGTCCGTGTCCTCTATTCTGTACCATTGATCTACCTTTCTATTTTGGTACTAATACCATGCCGTTTTTGTTACTATTGCTTTGTAGTAGAGTTGAAGATCTGGTATTGCAATACCCCCTGTTTCACTCTTCCTGCTAAGGATTGCTTTAGCTATTCTGGGTTTCTTATTCTTCCAGATGAATTTCATAATTACTTGCTCTGTTTCTGTAAGGTACACAATTGGGATTTTAATTGGAATTGCATTGAATTTGTATAGCACTTTAGGTAGTATGGCCATTTTGACAATATTAATTCTTCCTATCCAAGAACATGGAAGATTTTTCCATCTTCTAAGGTGTTCTTTAATTTCTTTCTTTAGTGTTGTACAGTTCTCATTGTAGAGGTCTTTCACCTCTTTTGTGAGATTGATTCCCAAGTATTTTATTTTTTTCGAGGCTATTGTGAATGGGGTAGTTTTCCTAATTTCTCTTTCTGAAGATTCATCACTTATGTATAAAAATGCGTTGGATTTATGGGCATTGATCTTGTAACCTGCTACTTTACTGAAATCACTTATGAGTTCTAAGAGTTTTCTGGTGGAATTTCCAGGTTCCTCTAAATATATAATCATGTCATCAGCGAACAGGGCTAGTTTGAGTTCTTCTTTTCCAATTCGTATCCCTTTAATTTCTTTGGTTTGTCTAATTGCTCTGGCCAGAGTCTCAAGAACGATGTTGAATAGAAGTGGTGAAAGAGGGCATCCCTGCCTTGTTCCAGTTTTTAGGGGGAATGCTTTCAGTTTTTCACCATTTAGAATGATATTAGCCATGGGCTTAGCATAAATGGCCTTTACAATGTTAAGGAATGTTCCCACTATCCCTATTTTTTCTAGTGTTTTGAGCATGAAGGGGTGCTGTATTTTATCAAATGCTTTTTCTGCATCTATTGAAATAATCATGTGATTCTTGACTTTAAGTCTATTAATATGACAATCTCTTGAGGTCTTGAGTCTCTGATGCTGACTCTGCGTAGACAGTATGACAGCTGAATTGAGTCAAAGGACACCCAGCTGGTCCCGGAGCTGGGCGAGTGGGGAAACCCACACTCATCTAGCATCAGGTACATGTGGAGAGTACAGCGGGAGAAACTGAGCTTGCTTTGTTTAGTTGTACTCAACACACAGTGGGGAGCATCTTTGCATATGTTTATTGGTCCACCGATCTGTCATTTTTTAAAACCTTATCATATTTCCCACCTGCAAACAAAGCAGTCAATAGCATGGAAACCTTCCTCCTGAGATTTGGGTCACTAAATAAGGGAGATAATAGATCTTACAGTAAGAAATTTAATTAAAGGTGCTTAAGGCAGTATGATGGGGAAGCCTTAACTATCATAACAGGATATGTAACTTAATAAATATGATGCCTTTCCCTCTTAGGTGTCAAATTTATATGCAGAGATATATTAAGTAATCACTGCTTTCCTATCTTACCTGAAACAGTCATAGATTAAATATTAGAACCAAATATCGCTCTGTGAGAAACAGAGTTTATTTGGGGAGTTTTTTTTAAAGGAAGCAGAAGCCAATTAAGCATGGTCCACAAAACACATATTTGTATAAAGTATCTTGTTCTGGTTTTAATAGTTTTTTGGTTGTATTTTGCATTAGAAACAGAAGTATTCCCATAACTTCATGCCTCTCAAATACATAATAATTCTTTTAGCTTATCTATTAGAAACAGATTAACTTTTTATAAAACCAAAGAGAAAAGTATTTCTCATATTTCTGGAAACATCTCATCCTTAACTGAACACCAAGGATTAAAGAGGACTAGAAGTATCCCAGGCATTGACCATATTTTCACAGGATAAGAGTTTGTCCCCAGATGGCTGTCACTGACAGAGCAGGCTGATTTGGATCGCCTGGGAGTGGCAGCTCTGTCTATACTCCAGCAAATCAAGTTCTGCTTTTACCAACAAAAGAGCTAAATCGAGACACAATGGATTCACTAAGTCTTGGTCCTTTGGGGAACATAAAACATGTGTACAACTAAACACACAGTATTTCTTTTTGAAATATCATGGCTCAAAGCAATTTTGACACTCCACATCGATGGGATCAGGAAGGATTGATCATTTTTGTGTGAGATAATGACATACATTACTTGTTTTCATTGGAGGAATTTATGAGGTGTGGAAATATTATCTGTCCATGGGCATGCAGGAAAGATATAGAGAGAAAAAGAAGGAGGAGGAAATTTCCTGCTAGATTATGCCTGCAGGTATTACCAAGAGGCCATTTGCATCCACAAAGAATGCAGAGGGATGTCAAATGTCAGTCAGAGTTAACGTGATGATAATGCTGGTGGTGGTGATAATGGTGACGACCACTCACATTGTTTTTGACAGTAGGCACAATGCTTCCCCAAGTGTCTTCTCTTGGGAATGACAAGGGCAGAACATGGGAACATTTCTTCTCTGAAAATGAACATAATCAAGAAAAATTCACCTGTCTCAATAAATGTAAATTTCATTTGGTTCTTTTTGGCTTCCCAGTTTAGGAAATACACAAACTTCTAAAATGCTAATCTAAACATCAGCCAGTCCCTCTGTCCCTACATATCATGTTGGGCAGAATGGTTTCTGCCATTTACAGAGCAATTTAATCCCAACAAGAAAAGAAAAAACACCTGGGAAAAGGAACTTGGGAACTTGGGATAAGAATTTGTTGAATATTTAAAGAAAGGAAAAATATGAAAATCACAAATGTATCTGTTAAGTCGTACAACTTGTCTGAAAGTACAAAGGGAATTCTCACCTGTTTATCTAGAAGTTTCCAGGTAAATGTCAACAGCATATTGAAATGCCCACATTCTGCAGCTGGTGAACACCTATAATCCCAGCTACTTGGGAGACAAAAGCAGGAGGATCACCTGTTTGAGATCCATCTGGGCAACTCAGTGACTCCTGTCTCAAAATAAAAAGGGCTGGGCATATAGCTCAGTGCTTGCCTAGCATATACATGCCACCAGTACAGAAAGAAAGTCCAAAGGACTTGCAGATGTTCTCTGACATGAAAGAGAAGGATTCAGGTCTAGAATAAACACCAGACATTATGCAACCTTTTTTAAATTAGGGCCACTCCCAAGTGGCTCCAGAAATAGTCCCCTTTCCTTCCTGCTTTGTTTCATTATGCCCAGACTTTTCTGCACGGATAAACATATATATCTTCAGATTTTCTCTCACAAGTCATTGAAAATGCTGAACAAAATCAAGACTCCCATTTTACACGTCAATAAACAGAGGCCTACCAAGGCTTTGACCGGCCCAGGGATGCACGTTTGACTAGTGGCTCCCCTAGTCATCTTCTGCTCACTATCAAAGGCGTAGACCCTTACAGTAGAACATTAATTGTTTCACCCAAGTTTTGAGGATTGGGAATCTGGGAGTAACTCAACTGTGAGCTGAGGTTCTCTCACAGGTTGTGGTCAATATGTTGGTCACGGCTTCAGTCGCAACAGGGCCAGAGGAACAACTTATCCGATCACCAAGTGACTGCCAGCCAGTGGCCTTCAGTTCTCATCAGGTGTTTTTCCAAAAAACAAATGTCCTGAATCAGAGAAGGGACAGAGAAGGAATGAGAGAGGAAGGGAGGAAGAGGGAAAAATCGTCACTTATAACCTAAAATTGGTAGAGGTTTACTGTTATATCTGGAGCATTCTATTGATCACACAGGCTGATTCTGATAAATGTGGAATAAAAATGTCAGTGGGTATGAAAAGGGACTTCCAGGAGGTGAGGTCATGGCCCATGGTGGAAGCTTCCCTAGCGGCTGAGCGAGGCTCCAGCCAGGCGAGGACTCCAGCTCACCCTTTTCCCTGCTTCTCACAGTGTCCTCTTCTTGTTTCAGAGAATCTTCCATATTTTCCTCTTCTGTATTTCAGATGGCATCTCTATCAATTCCAACGATCTTTTATGATGAAAATCTAACAGCTAAAATAATAAAAAGGCTTTCCATAGTTGCTTCATTCTTAAGCTTTTTCTTTTTTTTATTGTAAACAAATGGGATACATGTTGTTTCTCTGTTTGTACATGGCGTAAAGGCATACCATTTGTGCAATCATAAATTTACATAGGGTAATGTTGTTTGATTCATTCTGTTATTTTTTCCCTTCCCTCCACCCCTCCCACCCCTCTTTTCCCTCTATACAGTCCTTCCTTCCTCCATTCTTACCACCCTCCTTAACCCTAACCCTAAACATAACCCTAACCCTAACGATAACCCCTCCCACCCCCCATTATATGTCATCATCCACTCATCAGCGAGATCATTAGTCCTTTGGTTAATTGAGAGTGGCTTATTTAACTTAGCATGATATTCTCCAATTTCATCCATTTGCCTGCAAATGCCATAATTTTATCATTCTTTATGGCTGAGTAATATTCCATTGTATATATATATACAACAGTTTCTTTGTCCATTCATCAATTGAAGGACATCTAGTTTCATTCCACAATCTAGCTATAGTGAATTCAGCAGCAATGAACATTGATGTGGCTGTATCTCTGTAGTATGCTGATTTTAAGTCCTTTGGGTATAGGCCAAGGAGTGGGAGAGCTGGGTCAAATGGTGGGTACATTCCAGGCTTTCCGATGAATCTCCATAGTGCTTTCCAGAGTGGCTGCACTAATTTGCAACTCCACCAGCAATGTATGAGTGTATCTTTTTCCCCACATCCTCGCCAACACCTTTTGTTGCTTATGTTCTTGATAATCGCCATTCTAATAGGGGTGAGATGAAATCTTAGGATAGTTTTCATTTGCATTTCTCTTAACATTAGAGATGTTGAACATTTTTTCTTATCTCTGTTGATTGCTTGTACATCTTCTTCTGTGAAGTGTCTGTTCTATTCCTTAGCCCATTTGATGATTGGACTATTTATATTCTTGGTGTAGAGTTTTTTGAGTTCTTTACAGATTCTGGAAATTAGCACTCTATCTGAAGTATGAGTGGCAAAGATTTTCTCCCACTCTGTAGGCTCTCTCTTCACATTACTGATAGTTTCCTTTGCTGAGAGAAAGCTTTTTAGTTTCAATCAATCCCAGTTGTTGATTCTTGCTTTTATTTCTTGGGCTATGGGAGTCCTGTTAAGGAAATCTGATTCTAAGCCAACAAGTTGAAGGTTTGGACCTACTTTCTCTTCTATAAGATGCAGGGTCTCTGGTCTGATTCTGAGGTCCTTGATCCATTGTGAGTTGAGTTTTGTGCAGGGTGAGAGATAGGGGTTTAATTTCATTCTGTTGCATATGGTTTTCCAGTTTTCCCAGCACCATTTGTGGAAGAGGCTATCATTTCTCCATTGCATATTTTTGGCACCAATGTCTGGTATGAGAAAACAGTATTTATTTGGGTTTGTGTCCCTGTCCTCTATTCTGTACCATTGATCTACCTGTCTATTTTGGAACCAGTACCATGCCGTTTTTGTTACTATTGCTTTGTAGTAGAGTTGAAGATCTGGTATTGCGATACCCCCTGCTTCGCTCTTTCTGCTAAGGATTGCTTTAGCTATTCTGGGTTTCTCATTCTTCCAGATGAATTTCATAATTGCTTGCTCTATTTCTGTAAGGTACATCATTGGGATTTTAATTGGAATTGCATTGAATCTGTATAGCACTTTGGTAGTCTGACCATTTTGACAATATTAATTCTTACTATCCAAGAACATGGAAGATCTTTCCATCTTCTAAGGTGTTCTTTAATTTCTTTCCTTAGTGTTCTGTAGTTCTCATTGTAGAGGTCTTTCACCTCTTTTATGAGATTGATTCCCAAGTATTTTTTTTTTCAAGGCTATTGTGAATGGGGTAGTTTTCCTAACTTCTCTTTCTGAAGATTCATCACTTATGTATAAAAATGCATTGTATTTATGAGCATTGATCTTGTAACCTGCTACTCTACTGAATTCACTTATGAGTTCCAAAAGTTTTCTGGTGGAATTTCCGGGTTCCTCTAAATATATACTCATGTCATTGGTGCACAGGGATAGTTTGAGTTCTTCTTTTCCTATTCGTATCCCTTTAATTTCTTTGGTCTGTCTAATTGCTCTGGCTAGAGTTTCAAGGACAATGTTGAATAGAAGTGGTGAAAGAGGGCATCCCTGCCTTGTTCCCGTTTTTAGGGGGAATGCTTTCAGTTTGTCACCATTTAGAATGATATTAGCCATGGGCTTAGCATACATGGCCTTTACAATGTTAAGGAATGTTCCCACTATTCCTATTTTTTCTAGTGTTTTGAGCATGAAGGGATGCTGTATTTTATCAAATGCTTTTTCTGCATCTATCGAAATAATCATGTGATTCTTAACTTTCAGTCTGTTGATATGGTGAATGACATTTATTGATTTCCGGCTGTTGAACCAACCTTGCATCCCTGGGATAAAACCCACTCGATCGTGGTGCACTATCTTTTTAATATATTTTTGGATGCGATTTGCTAAAATTTTGTTGAGAATTTTTGCATCAATGTTCATTAAGGATATTGGTCTGAAATTTTCTTTCCTCCATGTGTCTCTGTGTGGTTTAGGTATCAGGGTGATATTGGCTTCATAGAATGAGTTTGGGAGGGTTCCCTCCTCTTCTATTTCATGGAATACTTTGAGGAGTATTGGAGTGAGCTCTTCTTTAAAGGTTTTGTAGAACTCAGCTGAGAACCCATTTGGTCCCAGACTTTTCTTTGTTGGTAGGCTTTTGATGACTTCTTCTATTTCATTGCTTGAAATTGATTTATTTAAGTTGTGTATGTCTTCCTCGTTCAGTTTAGGTAATTCATATGTCTCTAGAAACTTGATGTCTTCGAGGTTTTCTGTTTTGTTGGCGTATAGATTTTCAAAATAGCTTCTAATTATGTTTTATATTTCACTCGAGTCTGTTGTGATATTTCCTTGTTCATTCCAAATTTTAGTAATATGAGTTTTCTCCCTCTTTCTCTTTGTTAGTGTGGCTCACGGTTTATCAATTTTGTTTTATTTTTTCAAAGAACCAACTATTTATTTTGTTAATTTTTCCTATTGTTTCTTTTGTTTCAATTTCATTGATTTCAGCTCTGATTTTAACTATTTTCTGTCTTCTACTATTTTTGGTGTTGATCTGCTCTTCTTTTTCTAGGGCTTCGAGCTGTAGTGTTAAGTCATTTATTTGTTGATCACTACTTCTTTTGTTGAATGCACCCCATGAAATAAATCTTCCACTAAGTACTGATTTCATACTGTCCTGAGATTTTGATATGATGTGCCTTTGTTCTCATTTACTTCTAAGAATTTTTTTTATTTCCCTCCTGATGTCTTCTGTTATCCATTCATCATATAATAGCATATTATTTAATCTCCAGGTATTGGAGAAGTTTGTTTTTTATTCTGTAATTTATTTTTAATTTCAATCTATTATGATCTGATAGAATACAAGGTAGTATCTCTATCTTCTAGTATTTGCTAACAGTGGCTTTGTGGCATAAAATATGGTCTATTTTAGGGAAGGATCCATGTGCTGCTGAGAAGAAAGTTTATTCGTTCTTTATTGGATGGTATATTCTATATATGTCGGTTAAGTCTAAATTATTGATTGTGTTATTGAGATCTATGGTTTCTTTATTCAGTTTTTGTCTGGAAGATCTCTCCAGTGGTGAAAGAGGTGTGTTAAAATCGCCTAGTATTATTGTGTTGTGGTCTATTTGATTTCTGGAATTGAGAAGGATTTGTTTGACGTACATGGATGAGCCAATGTTCGGGGCATAGATATTTATGATTCTTATGTCTTGCTGATTTATGCTTTCCTTAATCAGTATGTCATGTCCTTCTTTATCCCTTCTGACTAGTTTTGACCTGAAGTCCACATTATCTGAATTGAGGATGGATACTTCAGCTTTTTTGCTGTGTCCATGTGCATGGTATGTTTTTACCCATCCTTTCGCCTTTAGTCTGTGGGTATGTCTTTCTATGAGATGAGTCTCTTGCAGGCAGCATATTGTTGGATTTTTCTTTTTAATCCAATCTGCCAGTCTATGTCTTTTGATTGATGAGTTCAGGCCATTAACATTCAGGGTTATTATTGTGATATGATTTGTATTCCCAGTCATTTGACTCATTTTTGTTTTTTGACACGATTTGGTTTCCTCTTTATTTGACAATTCCTTTAGGCTAGTTCCTCCCGTTGCTGATTTACATCGTTGTTTTTCATCTCTTCATGGAATATTTTGCTGAGAATGTTCTGTAATGCTGGCTTTCTTTTTGTAAATTCTTTTAGCTTTTGTTTATCATGGAAGGATTTTATTTTGTCGTCAAATCTGAAAGTAAGTTTTGCTGGGTATAAGACTCTTGGTTGGCATCCATTTTCTTTCAGGGCTTGGTAAATGTTGTTCCAGGCCCTTCTAGGTTTTAGGGTCTGTAGTGAAAAATCTGCTGATATTCTTATTGGTTTCCCCCTGAATGTAATTGGATTCTTTTCTCTCACGACCTTTAAAATTCTGTCTTTATTTTTTATGTTAGGTATTTTCATAATAATGTGCCTTGGTGTGGGTCTATTTTAATCTTGTATATTTGGAGTCCTATAAGCCTCTTGTACCTGGTTTTCCATTTCATTCTTCAGATTTTGGAAAGTTTCTGATATTATTTCATTGAATAGATTGTTCATTCCTTTGGTTTATTTCTCTAAGCCTTCCTCAATCCCAATAATTAAATTTGGCCTCTTCATGATATCCCATAATTCTTGTAGATTCTGTTCATGATTTCTTACCATCTTCTCTTTTTGTTCAACTTTGTTTTCAAGATTAAATATTTTGTCTTCAATGTTTGAGGTTCTCTCTTCCAGGTGTTCTATCCTATTGGTTATGCTTTCTATGGAATTTTTAACTTGGTTTATTGTTTCCTTCGTTTCAAGGATTTCTGTTTTTGTTTTTTTTTTTTCAGTATCTCTAACTCTTTATTGAAATGATCTCTTGCTTCATGTATTTGTTCTTTTAACTGTTGATTGGTGTGATCATTTAATGCCTGCATTTGCTCTTTCATCTCACCCTTCAATGCCTGCATTTGCTCTTTCATCTCATTTGTTTCCCTGATTTTTTAAATTTGTACAATCTGCACTCCCTTTCTGACATTTCTTCTGCTGTTCTGTCATTGGGTTTTTGTTTTTTTTGCGGTGCTAGGGATCGAACCCAGGGCCTTGTGCTTGAAAGGTAAGCACTCTACCAACTGAGCTATCTCCCCAACCCTGTCATTGGGTTTTATTCATATAGTATCTAGGTATTTTGGGGACATCTTCTTCCTTTGTTTTCTCATATTGGTCAGATATCAGTGGGACTCTGAGATATTGCAGATTTCCTCTTTGGCTTATAGTGTCCCTATAGATTTTCAGTATATCACGTCCCAGCCTTCTGTAGCCTGAAGTCTTGGAGGAACTTGATAATGCAGTGCTTCCGATGAAAGCTGCCCCTAGCCCGCTACTCGTTCCAGGGCTTGCAGCTTGCTCTGTGCGGAAAGGCTCTCACTGGGCGGCCTCCACCAAGAAGCTGGCGGTGGAAGCAACCTGTCCCCGGAGGGAGCAGGGCTGCGTGGGGAAGTCCCCAGCTGCCCTGCCCTGGTCCCTGAAGCTGCCTGCGAGCCTGGGCCCACCACTGGGTCCAGGGCTTGGAGCTGGCTCTATGTGGAAAGGCTCTCACTGGGCAGCCTGCTCCGAGAAGCTGGCTGTGGAAGGCGCCCACCGCCGGAGGAAGCAGGGCCACCTGGGGAAGATTCTAGGTGGCCTGCCCTGTTCCGAGAAGCCGCCCATGTCCGGGCCTGCCACCTGGGCCGAGCTTCACCTGGTGGGAAAGACTCACCCCGTGGCTCTATGTTAGTCTAAGTCTCTCAATGCCTCCCCTTCTTGAATCCTGGGTTCTGGAGTGACAGAAGATGCAGTCACCCTCTAGTCCACCATGTTGGATCCTCGATAGATCAAGAATTATTTTCAATAAACTCAGTAAATCCTGTCTTTGTTAGGCAAACATTCCTTATGGATACATATGAACAGACACTCCTAAATGCATACAAGAGAATGTATATGCTTATGTTATAATCATATCGAAAAATGTGTGTATATAAAAGTGAAATGAGTATATTACAATATATTGACATTTTGTTCTCACCTAAAAGAATAGTTATCGCTCACAAAAATAACATGTAAGTCTTATAAGAAACATTGTCCCAATTTCAATGAACTAGAAAATTCACAACCAAAGAAACAAATATAGTACAATTGGAAGGAGTTTTTAAATTATGTTTAAAATATCTAAAGATGTAAGGGTAATAATTAAACCATAAAACAAAAATGGGAGGTAATGAAATAAGGAAGAGATAATATGAAAAAGTACCAACAGAAATACTAAAGTAAAATATAGAAACTAAATAAAAAATTATAATAGATGAGTTATGTACAGCATAGAGTTAGAGAATTAAGATCTAAAAAGGTACATTAAAAGAAAATAAATATTTTTTAAAAGGTGAGTGTAGTAACAGAAAGGTAAGCAGTAAAGTTCTCAAGTATATTTCCAAAAGACTATAAGAAATCAGTTGGAGATATAATCTCTGCCCTTTAAGAATCTGGAAGACAAAATATAATCTAATGCAAGAAGCAATAAAAAAGAAATCACTACATTTTTAGAAATTCAGAAATCTATTTGTTGTTTGGTCATGTAAAATCACCTAAGAAAGCAAACAACACAAAGAAATAATCTAATCTGGATAATTTCTAATCTGGCTAGTTAAAGATGAGCAACACCAGAACTGTGTACTACTGTAATGAAACTCATGTTGTCTGATATAATTAACCAAAACAACAAACTAAACTTTCATCATTATGTAATCTTGCCTATATCTGAGGTCTCATGGTTTAGAAACTATTTAATTCCTTGTAAGGGTAGAAATGATATTCATAGCAGTTATTTTACAAAAAAGTGTTTTTCTCTCTTAAAATGTAAAAGACTAAATTTAGTGAGGATAATGTTGTTTATCTGAGAAGTCAAATTTGAGGGTATATTTTCCTTAAAATGCTTCCTCTAAGCTTTATAGTTTTTTTTAAAATGTTCACTTCCTTCTTCCCCTAGCACAGTATCTGTTCGTGATATCACTCATTTATCTTCTGCAAAAGCAGCGTGGAACAGTACTGTTGTTTAAGCACAGGCTACACACACACAGGCACAGCCCACGGAGGAGCCGCCTCCCTCCCTGGGCCTGACTAGTAACCCTGTTGAGTCTGCTAAACTCAGGTCAATCAGAAGACCAAGTCAAGGAAAACAGTGTAATTGACGGTATTAGTGATGAAGATTCTAATTATCTTTGCTGCAGAGCAAATGAGTTTCATCAGTACAAGCTCCTCATAAATAAGAACTGTTGATAATTGCAAATGCTATCTTCTTGAAAAAATTCATAGCTTTCAAAAGAGGAGCAGTCAACAGCTTAAAACCAGTAAAACAACAGAAAATTAATTATGGACATGGAGTTTGTTGTTAGAGAGAAATTATTGCAATCAATCATTTATAAATACATCAAATGGACACCTGCTTTTTGCTTAAGTTTCTTTCCTCAATTAAGGTTTATATTGTTACGGTTTTATTATTTTCACTTTTTCCCCTTTTTATACCAGGATTGCTCTGCTTCACAAGGATTGTGAGGGGTATGCCTTTGGGTGTACACAAAGCATGGTCTCAGCATTGCTTCCTATTCAAGGGTGTGCATCAGTGTCCAATGGGAAACCTTTCCAAATGTGTGAACACGCAAGGGTTTTTCTTTCATTTGAGCAATCCCCAGTGTTATTCTCCCAAAATTCTTCATCAGATTCACTTTTATAAAAGTATTTAGAGACTAACAGCATTGTCAATTAATGTATCAATAAACCAGTCACTGAGTTTATTTAAGTTAGTTGTTTGGAATCTTGTACTTATTTTCCCCCTGTGAACTTTGGAAACTTGATGTCAAGAATATCTTCTCCCTTTCTCTGGAAATGCTTTTATTGAATCTGCATTTGCACAACCTCTAGTCATTTCCACGTTAAAAACAAAACCCCAAAAAGGCCTGCAGAGTCCTGGGGTTAGCCATCTGCCTTTCTCTTCCTTTCTTTTCCAACAGGCCTTGAGAAAGTTACCTGGTCATTTGCTACGGTCGTTCCCCTATCTCAGTCCTCCAGACATTAAAAATGGCCTCTACCCTCAGTGCATCAGCATTATCAATATCCAGGCACTTCCACAGTAGACATACGGGTGCCATGTTGGAAATTCAAGGTAAAAAGAGAAGGCCACGCAGTGAGTGAGTGGTGACCTGGGTCATGTAGGGTGGCTTTGCCAACAGAGTGGGACCTAGGATTTGAGAAGATGGGTTGTTGGACAAGGGAGCACCTCTTGGTTTCAACCCCCATGATATTACTAATCACCTAGATCGTTCTCCATTACGGCCCATGTAATACACATACGTTGTCTTACATTTGACGGAGTTATCCCAACGTCGACAGAGAATATTGAACCAAAATGCAGCTCCCAGCAGTTCTCTCTTTGCTGATATTTAATGCACGGGTAGTTTGCCCAGAGAGAAAAATCTTTGTCTTATCATTGATTTTTATTTCAAAAAGCAGATGGAGAGCAAACCTAAGTGAGGGAGGGACTGTGGATAGGGTCAAAGGCTGATTCTTTTGGGAAAGATATGGACATAAGCCTAAAAACCAGATAATGGAGGAAAATAACAATAGACTCAACTTCAGCAAATGGAAAATTCCTTTATTCTGGACTGAAGTAGATAATGTGAATTATAAATCTGCTTTACCTGTTGATGACCTGTGACTCCCAAAAAATCATTCTATGTAAGAATCTATGCGAGAGTTTCTGCACGTGAGGGAAAGGAGTAATAAGATTAACTCTGGCCCTCTGGGAATGCTAGAAAGATAGATGAGATAATATTTCAGAATGTGGTGAAAGCTTCCTTAGAAAAAATTATTTCATTAATCCAAGGTATAAATGCAATTACAAGATGGCCTTCTTGTTATGAGTTGGCCCAAGAACAATATTCAAACCTCCTGGAAGGATTCAGCATTGCTCAGCACTGTGCTAATATTGTGGGGCATTGGAGAAAATGATTTCCAGAGTTTAATGTTAGAAAAACAAAAACTTATAAAAATCTTGTGTTTATACTAAGTGTTTGAATATAGATACTTAAAATATCATCTTTTAAAGCATCAGAATTTTCTCTAAGAATTATATCTTTACAAATAATCTGTTCTTAACTGATAAAATTATCATAAAGGCTGACCGGGCTTTCATGATAGAAAATTCAGGAAATTAAAGGCATTTTTAAAGAATGTGCAGAAGCTTTCATAGTTTCAACTAGATGCATGTGAACAGAAGCAATTATCATTATAGCTTTTATTATGTAAAATTGCCAGTGTAAACATTTTATTAAATTTGTATGTGCTCTAAAAATTCTTACAATTAAAACAGTTGTATGAATATATAAAATAAGCCACATCGCTATTTAATGCAGGCTACCACCTTAAAATGATGCAACATGACAGGCAATCACATCACTCTCATCCATGGGGAAAGTGTGCCTGACCCCACACGAAGCTCTGAACCCCACCCACCTTGGCTTTTGTTCTTCACTCCTGCAAATGGCATCCTAGCACCTGGGTTAGCTCGTCTTTCTTCGTTTTGTGCTGCCTCCTTTGCATCATTACTCTTACACTTTGGGGTACTAAGTGAAACACAGGTAATGAGAACACAAACCCTGTGATAACTCAGACCAACAGGTGGGTAGGGTAACCGCATGGGTACGCTCAATTCTGGGTGGCACAGGCTAGGGTGGCACATTTCATCGTGCTTCTCAGAATGCCATGCAATTTCAAATTTAACTGAATATTCCAAATGGTTAGTGGAGAGGCTGTTGAGTGTTTCCAACACAAAGAAATGATATGTAGGTGAGGTGACGGGCCTGCCACTTACCAGGACCCTATTGTACCTCATAACAGGTACAGTTACCATGTACAAATCAGCAATAAATTATATTTTAGAAATTATGAATGGCTTACTTAATATTTTGGGACCATGTTTGAACTGAAACTGCAGAAAGGAAACCTTCAGATAAGAGGGAATGCAAAGATATATATGTATACCATACATTTCTATACCTGTGAAAAGAAAGAGGAAGAGACCTCTCCAGGCAGCATTGTCCCCCTCCAGCTGCAGGCTTTTTCCACGGGGCGATCCAAGATGGCGGACTAGAGGGTGACTGCATCTCCAGTTGCCCCAGAACCCAGGATTCAAGAAGGGGAGGCATTGAGAGTCTCAGACTAAAATAGAACCACGGGGTGAGTCTCCCCTACCCAGCGAAGCACAGCTGGGCGGCAGGCTCGGATTCGAGTGGCTTATTAGAGTGAGACAGGGCAGATAGCGTCTCCCCCAGGCAGCTCGGTGCAGTCTGGCAGTGGGTTCCGCCCACAGGGGCAGATCCTCCAGCCTCTTGGAACAGGCCCCCCAGTGAGAGCCCTTCTGCACAGAAGCAACACGGCCAGCTCCGGCCCGCCCCGCTGCCAGCTCCAGCCCACCTCCAGGTTGCTTCAGTGACCAGCACAGGGTGCCAGGGACTTCCCCAAGCAGCCCAGCCCCCCTCCGGCAGGAAGCGCCTCTCTAGGCTAGCTTCTTGGAGCAAATTGCCCAGTGAGAGCCTGTCTACACAGAGCCAGCCAGAAGTCCCCAATCCAGTGGAGACCTCTGACCTACAACCAGCCTCTGGAACCAGGGTGTGCAACAAGAGACCTCTCCAGGTCTCTCTCCCTGGAACCAGTAGCAGGCTACGGGCAGCATTCTTCGGAAGCACTGCATTATCAAATTAATCCAAGACTTCTGGCTACTGAAGGCTGGTAGGTGATACACTGGAAATCTACAGGGTCACTATAAACCAATAGAGGAAATCTACAATATCACAGAGTCCCATTGACATCTGACCAATATGAGAAAACAAGGGAAGAAAATGTACGAAACAAACCTAGATACTATATCAATAAAAACCCAATGACAGCACAGCAGAAGAAATGTCCAAAAGGGAGTTCAGAATGTACATAATTAAAACAATCAGTGAAGCAAACGAGGAGATGAAAGAACAAATGCAGGCATTAAATGAACGCACTAATCAACAGTTAAAAGAGCAAATAACAGAAGCAAAAGAGCATTTCAATAAAGAGTTAGAGATACTGAAAAAAAACCAAACGGAAATCCTTGAAATGAAGGAAACAATAAACCAAGTTAAAAACGCCATAGAAAGCATAAACAATAGTATAGATCACCTGGAAGACAGAACCTCAGATATTGAAGACAAAATATTTAATCTTGAAAACAAAGTTGAACAAACAGAGAAGATGGTAAGAAATCATGAACAGAATCTAAAAGAATTATGGGATATCATGAAGAGGCCAAATTTAAGAATAATTGGGATTGAGGAAGGCTTAGAGAAACAAACCAAAGGAATGAACAATCTGTTCAATGAAATAATATCAGAAAATTTCCCAAATCTCAAGAATGAAATGGAAAACCAAGTACAAGAGGCTTATAGGACTCCAAATATGCAAAATTACAACAGACCTACACCAAGACACATTATTATGAAAATACCTAACATTCAAAATAAAGACAGAATTTTAAAGGCCGCGAGAGAAAAGAATCAGATTACATTCGGGGGAAACCAATAAGAATATCAGCAGATTTTTCACTACAGACCCTAAAACCTAGAAGGGCCTGGAACAACATTTACGAAGCCCTGAAAGAAAATGGATGGCAACCAAGAATTTTATACCCAGCAAAACTTACTTTCAGATTTGATGATGAGATAAAATCCTTCCACGATAAACAAAAGCTAAAGGAATTTACTAAAAGAAAGCCGGCATTACAGAACATTTTCAGCAAAATATTCCATGAGGAAGAGATGAAAAACAATGAAGTAAATCAGCAACGGGAGGAACTAGCCTAAAGGAATAGCCAAATAAAGGAGAAACCAAATCATGTCATAAAACAAAAATGAGTCCAATGACTAGGAATACAAACAATATCACAATAATAACTGTGAATGTTAATGGCCTGAACTCATCAATCAAAAGACATAGACTGGCAGATTGGATTAAAAAGAAAAATCCAACAATATGCTGCCTGCAAGAGACCCACCTCATAGAAAGAGATACCCACAGACTAAAGGTGAAAGGACGGGAAAAAACATACCATGCACACAGACACAGTAAAAAAGCTGGAGTATCCATCCTCATTTCAGATAATGTGCACTTTAAGCAAAAACTAGTCAGAAGGGATAGATAAAGAAGGACATTACATACTGCTTAAGGGAAGCATAAATCAGGAAGACATAACAATCATAAATATCTATGCCCCGAACATTGGCTCATCCATGTACGTCAAACAAATCCTTCTCAATTCCAGAAATCAAATAGACCACAATACAATAATACTAGGTGATTTTAACACACCTCTCTCACCGCTGGATAGATCGTCCAAACAAAAATTGAATAAAGAAACCATAGATCTCAACAACACAATCAACAATTTAGACTTAACAGACATTTATAGAATATACCATCCAACAAAGAAAGAATACACTTTCTTCTCAGCAGCACATGGATCCTTCTCTAAAATAGACCATGTTTTATGCCACAAAGCTACTGTTAGCAAATACAAGAAGATAGAGATACTACCTTGTATTCTATCAGATCATAATGGACTGAAATTAGAAATAAATGACAGAATAAAAAACAGAAACTTCTCCAATACTTGGAGATTAAATAATACACTATTATATGATGAATGGATAACAGAAGACATCAGGAGGGAAATTAAAAAATTCTTAGAAATAAATGAGAACAAAGACACATCATATCAATATCTCTGGGACACTATGAAAGGAGTACTGAGAGGAAGATTTATTTCATGGGGCGCATTCAACAAAAGAAGTAGAAATCAACAAATAAACGATTTAACATTACAGCTCAAAGCCCTAGAAAAAGAAGAGCAGACCAACACCAAAAGTAGTAGAAGACAGAAAATAGTTAAAATCAGAGCCAAAATCAATGAAATTGAAACAAAAGAAACAATCGAAAAATTAACAAAATAAATAGTTGGATATTTGAATAAATAAACAAAATTGATAAACCCTTAGCCACGCTAGCAAAGAGAAAAAGGGAGAAAATCCAAATTACTAAAATTCAGAATGAACAAGGAAATATCACAACAGACACGAGTAAAATACAAAATATAATTAGAAGCTATTTTGAAAATCTATACGCCAACAAAACAGAAAACCTCGAAGACATCAACAAGTTTCTACAGACATATGAATTACCTAAGCTGAACGAGGAAGACATACACAACTTAAATAATTCAATTTCAAGCAATGAAATAGAATAGGTCATCAAAAGCCTACCAACAAAGAAAAGTCCGGGGCCAGATGGGTTCTCAGCCAAGTTCTACAAAACCTTTAAAGAAGAGCTCATTCCAATACTTCTCAAAGTATTCCATAAAATAGAAGAGGAGGGAACCCTCCCAAACTCATTCAATGAAGCCAATATCACCCTGATACCTAAACCAGACAGAGATACATCGAGGAAAGAAAATTTCAGACCAATATCCTTAATGAATATCGACGCAAAAATTCTCAACAAAATTTTAGCAAATCGCATACAAAAATATATTAAAAAGATAGTGCACCAGGATCAAGTGGGTTTTATCCCAGGGATGCAAGGTTGGTTCAACAGCCGGAAATCAATAAATGTCATTCACCATATCAACAGACTAAAAGTTAAGAATCACATGATTATTTCAATAGATGCAGAAAAAGCATTCGATAAACTACAGCATCCCTTCATGCTCAAAACACTAGAAAAAATAGGAATAGTGGGAACATTCCTTAACATTGTAAAGGCCATGTATGCTAAGCCCATGGCCAATATCATTCTAAATGGTGACAAACTGAAAGCATTCCCCCTAAAAACTGGAACAAGGCAGGGATGCCCTCTTTCACCACTTCTATTCAACATTGTTCTTGAGACTCTAGCCAGAGCAATTAGACAAACCAAAGAAATTAAAGGGATACAAATTGGAAAGGAGGAACTCAAACTATCCCTGTTCGCTGATGACATGATTATGTATTTAGAGGAACCTGCAAATTCCACCAGAAAACTCTTAGAACTCATAAGTGAATTCAGTAAAGTAGCAGGTTACAAGATCAATGCTCATAAATCCAACGCATTTTTATACATATGTGATGAATCTTCCGAAAGAGAAATTAGGAAAACTACCCCATTCACAATAGCATCAAAAAAAAAATAAAATACTTGGGAATCAATCTCACAAAAGAGGTGAAAGACCTCTACAATGAGAACTACAGAACACTAAAGAGAGAAATTAAAGAACATCTTAGAAGATGGAAAGATCTCCCATGTTCATGGATAGGAAGAATTAATATTGTCAAAATGGCCATACTACCAAAAGTGCTATATAGATTCAATGCAATTCCAATTAAAATCCCAATGATGTACCTTACAGAAATAGAGCAAGCAATTATAAAATTCATCTGGAAGAATAAGAAACCCGGAATAGCTAAAGCAATTCTCAGTAGAAAGAGCGAAGCAGGGGGTATCGCAATACCAGATCTTCAACTCTACTACAAAGCAATAGTAACAAAAACGGCATGGTATTGGTACCAAAATAGAAAGGTAGATCAATGGTACAGAATAAAGGACACGGACACAAACCCAAATAAATACAATTTTCTCATAGTGGACAAAGGTGCCAAAAATATGCAATGGAGAAAAGATAGCCTCTTCAACAAATGGTGCTGGGAAAACTGGAAAACCATATGCAACAGAATGAAATTAAACCCCTATCTCTCACCCTGCACAAAACTCAACTCACAATGGATCAAGGACCTCGGAATCAGACCAGAGACCCTGCATCTTATAGAAGAAAAAGTAGGCCCAAACCTTCAACTTGTTGGCTTAGGAGCAGACTTCCTTAACAGGACTCCCATAGCCCAAGAAATAAAAGCAAGAATCAACAACTGGGATAGATTCAAACTAAAAAGCTTTCTCTCAGCAAAGGAAACTATCAGTAATGTGAAGAGAGAGCCTACAGAGTGGGAGAATATCTTTGCCAATCATACTTCAGATAGAGCGTTAATATCCCGAATCTATAAAGAACTCAAAAAACTCTACACCAAGAATACAAATAATCCAATCAACAAATGGGCTAAAGAAATGAACAGACACTTCACAGAAAAAGATGTACAAGCAATCAACAAATATATGAAAAAATGTTCAACATCTCTAGTAATAAGAGAAATGCAAATCAAAACTACCCTAAGATTTCATCTCACCCCAATTAGAATGGCGATTATCAAGAACATAAGCAACAATAGGTGTTGGCGAGGATGTGGGGAAAAAGGTACACTCATACATTGCTGGTGGGGCTGCAAATTAGTGCAGCCACTCTGGAAAGCAGTGTGGAGATTCCTTAGAAAACTTGGAATGGAACCACCATTTGACCCAGCTCTCCCACTCCTTGGCCTATACCCAAAGGACTTAAAATCAGCATACTACAGAGATACAGCCACATCAATGTTCATAGCCGCTCAATTCACTGTAGCCAGATTGTGGAACCAACCCAGATGCCCTTCAGTTGATGAATGGATAAAGAAACTGTGGCATATATATACAATGGAATATTATTCCACAATGAGGAATGACAAAATTATGGCATTCGCAGGCAAATGGATGAAATTGGAGGATATTATGCTAAGTGAGATAAGCCAATCTCAAAAAACTAAAGGACGAATGATCTCGCTAATAAGCGGATGAGGACATACGGGGGGTGGGAGGGGTTAGCATTAGGGTTAGGGTTAGGTTTAGGGTTAGGGATAAGGAGGGTGATAAGAATGAGGAAGAAAGGAATGTATAGAGGGAAAAGAGGGGTGGGAGGGGAGGGGGAAGGGGAAAAAATAACAAAATGAATCAAACAACATTGACCTATGTAAATTTATGATTTTTAATTAAAATTAAAAAAAATATTAAACTAAAAAAAAAAAAATGCTTTCCTCTGGAAATCTAATAGTCACCAAAGGAGGAATAAAACTTCCCTCTGTTACTTTGTTATCTGAATATAGTGGTCAGGTATTGTGTGTCTGTAACATTTGTGTGCTTCTTTTCTTCACAAGGTTGTATGTAATTGTGCTTATGTATAAGTATGGATGTATGTTTGTATATATTTACATATTCAGCTCTTACTTTCCTTCTCTATTTGTTATTATACTAGTCGCTTTTTCTCATCCCTGTCTCTCACTTAGCTTTATAGCTCTCTAAACCTTGTTTTTTTCCACTTAACTGGACATAATGTTCAATTGAAATTAACCTTAATTTTCTTTGTCTGTTTGGTAAAGAAAAGATGGTATTTGCTGATCCTGTTATTAAAGAATAAATGAGTCATATGTTTTTGTGTAAAAAAAAAAAACAAAACAAAACAAAATGGCAGATAGATTTGGATTTCAAGAAAAAAAGGTTTTGCTTTTAATTAATAAAAAGAAATTTACATTTAAAAAAGAAAGAGGAAAAAAGACATAAAAGAGATACACCAATATGTCAATAATTCTTGCATCTAACTCAAGTATACGTGGACATTTGTTGTTCTACTTTTGCAAAGTTTTAAAATCTTTCTCAATACAAGGTTGTGTTGGAAATGCACAATGCCATCTAGGAATGAACACACCACACAACCTGATGAGCACAGCACTCTTCCATTCTCAGACTGAAGTCCGACTTCATTCCTCAAACGGTCACCATTTGCGACTGCTCTCAACTTCTCACCCGCACCACCAAGCATGCTGTTACAACTCCAGCAACACCTTTCTTCCCTCACCCTGAGGTTCTCCAGCCCTCCCTGCCTGTTCTCCCCAGTTCTCCACCCTTTGACAGGAGCTGCTTTTTTACCATTTACATTTAAACAATCTTATTTCCATGTTTAAAACAAAAGGTCCCTTGAGCCCTGCAGAAGCAGGTCCCCCAGCCATCTGTCCCTCTGTCTCCTTCCCTTTCTCAGCAAGTCTTGAGAAAATTACCCATCCAGTATTTCCACGTCTCCAGCTACTTAAAACTGGGCTGTCATCTCACACCGTGAGCATTTCCAACACCCCTCACTTCTGCAGCACTTGACGTGTCCATCAAGACTTTTTCCTGAAACTCTTCTCTTGGGTTTTGTGATTCTACACCCTATTTTTCTTTTGGTTTTGTTTTTCAGACCAGCCTGGCCAATCCTCAGTCTCCGTGGCAGGACTCACCACCTTCTCTGCATGGAGTAGGGCTCTCTGAGATCTGCTGCCCCTCTCTCCCTTTCTCCTATCCTTTCTGCCACTACCCTTCACTCTTCTGGGTCCAGTAACATCTTCGTAGTAGTAACTCCTCTCTCTCTTTTCCACATAGCTGGGTATCATTTTAAAATAACTCATAGGATCATGTGACTCCTCTGGAAAATCTTTCAATTTCTTTTTAATATATTTGGAATAAAATTAAAATTCCCTAACTGAGCCCAGGTCTGTAAGACCCCAGCTCTGTCTGCCTCTCAAGCATCATCTGTGCGTCCCCACCTTGGTCTTTGTGATCTAAGCCTGATAGGCTTCTGCAGGTCTTGGGTCACAACCAGCTATTTCTCCCAGCATGGCTAGTTCCTTGGTACTGCCCGGGCCTTGGCCTCTATGTAACTATTTCAGAAGCTCTTCCATAACTAACCAATCTAACCTCCTTTGGACATTATTTGTCTCTCTGAGTGCTCTGATTTTCCTTCATAGAATTCACTAAAACCTGTAATCACATATTCTATTTTTGTGTTCATGTACGTACTCTCCTTCACTAAATGGTAAGCAGCATGAGACCTTATGCTACTGACCACATTATCTGTCACTTCAGAGAGCACCTAACATTCAGCAGTCATTAAATGGACTAACCAATTCAGGGCAAAGTTACCACCAGACTCTCAAACTTACTTTCTAACATGAACATCCTTTCCAGTTCTAGCTTCCACCTGGTTGGTCAACCTGTGCTACCAGAACCACCACCTGTGCTAGTTCCTCTCTCCTGTGTCCTCATCCAGTGATGATGACATACTAACCATTTTATTTTTAAACTCAACTTCATACCCATTTCTATTTATGTTATTACTGCTTCCATATTTTCAGACACCTGTCAATTTTACCTGAATGAGGAAATCTTCTCCTTGTCCCGTTTGCATACCTTCTTTACAAACCTCCTGACCAAAATCCATTCTTTACAATCAGAGACTTTTCGGGAGCACTCATGTGAACTTGTGGTATCTCCCTCTTGAAAAAGGGATCCAGACCCCCATTTGCCATAGGAGGTCTCCCAACCAATAAGATGCCTGGCAAGGTCCCTGGTGACCTCACCCCCAGCCCACTGCATGTCTATTCTTCCCGCTCTGCATTCTATTTGCACCTCCGTGGTCACTGCTCACACCCTGCTCCACCTAGAAGATTCCAGGTTTGATCTGCCATCTGGGAATCTATTTGCTGCTGTCCATTCTTCCTCCACCCATCCTGCAAGTTTCCTCTTCCAGATCATTTCTGGAATATTAGCATTTTTAGTTCTCTGACCTCCTGTGGGTCGTTGCTCAGCTGTCTCACTTCTCATAAAATTGACCAGCTGCAACACAACCGTATTCCTTTTACAATGCTTGACTTTTTACCCTTTATTCATAATACTTTTCATGACTATGTAAATGATATGTAACAATAGTATAATAATTGGCTTTCTTTCTCCATTAGAATAAAACACTTAAAAGTGTATATACTCTCTTTCTTTCTCTCAACTGATATATTTCAAATACCTAGAATGGCACTTCTCTCATACTTATTCAATAAGACTATAAAATCTGATAATAACTGATCGCTACATTTGTTGGATTCATAAATAATTATGACAAAATGGTACGGTTTCTGGCACAAAAGGACTATGTAAATGTTAGATGCAATGTAATAATTTAAAATAAGGATGATCATATTTATCCACTCATTCAAAAATTTTAAAGAAAAATTAATTCAAAGACCAAGTGATGAGTTGTATTATAGTGACCATTGTTGGTTACCCTGAACCCCTCTTGCTTTCAAGACTGAAGCATTCATTCCCCACCCACTGAGAATGTTGAGAGTTCCAGCTGACCTCTGACTCCTTGCTCTTATTACTGACCTTAACTGAAAAGTCACTTCACTCAAGGTCACATTCCTTTTCTAGCAGAAGTCTTCATCCAACTGGCCAATGCAACCGAGGTCCAGCTTCTCCTCTGCCCAGTCCTAATTCCTTCATTCTCCAACTGGTATTACATGAGGTCATTCTTCAGTAAAAATTCCTACAGGCCAAGCCCCATCTCAGTCACTTCCAAGGAACTCAGACTGTGAAAACTGGTGTAAAGGGTGGTTTGAGAACAGAATTCTAAGATGGGATTTTAGAAGAACATCACCCTCGAGTGACTGACAGTGACAACCACAGTACTGGTGGTCGATGGAGTACCGGGAGATCCTTGCATAAAGCGGATGTGAAGTTGGAAACACCTGCATCCGTGGGAAACGGGAAGGTACACCTTTGGAAGAGGTACAAGAGGAGAGAAAAGTATCAGTTATTGGAAAAGTCTGAGGTGTGAGTTGGATGACTGTTGCTGGGAGTAATAGGTGTTATGAGAAAAGAATGGAAGTCTGAATTAGGCAATTAATGTTCAAGGCCTTGTTAGCAACATTTAAGAAGAGAGAAAGGCCCAGGCCCAGTGACAATGAACCAAGAGGAGCAGACCCAGAGGAAAGGTTGAAATCTCAGCTCTGGAAGAACTTCTCTACCAAGGTCAGATACTGAGTGGTTAGGAGTGGCAGCATAAGATAGAGCTGGGGACAAGTGTTGGCAAATGTGCAGTCTCAGATATTTAGGAATGCTCTAGGCCTGGGGAACTGTTAACTGCCTCAGAGTAAAGTGCGCACACACACAGCACCACACACATGCACATGTGCGTGCGCACACATACACACACAGCTTACTGGATGACAATAAGGACTGCTTTGTAGATAAATATATGACTCTTAAGTGGAAATACAAATTGAAAAGAAAGACATGCCCAAAACTAAAAATAAGAAAGTCTCCCACTCCGTATTCTTAGAGCATTGACTTTAGAAATGCTCGTCAAGTTCTTTCTCTCTTGGAAATGCATGTAAATCTTTTTAAAAGCTCAGCAAGTCCTTTGCTGCCTTTACAACTCCACAATCTCTCTCTAAGAACGTGGGCAACATCTCTTTGAAGTATGACATTAAGAAAGATAGCAGCCCTATGTCCCAGCTTTGGGGAGGAAATAAATGGGCCCTATTCTCTTCTGGTCACCAGATCAACAATGGACAAGAGAACTGCTACATTGCTGAGGGAGAAACAGGGCTCCAGACAGAGGGCCTGCAGGATGTGGGGTACACGCTAGGACCACGTGCGTGGCTGGGATGAAGCCCAGCAGAGCTCGGCGACCTTTATCTGTCCAGGCATAGAAGACACTTCAGTGTTCATGGGACATACAGTCTCTGTCACACTCACTCAATTCTACCTTTGTAGCATAAGCAATCGTAGTCATTACCTTAAAGCAAATCCCAGTAAAACTTTACTTACCAAAACAGAGGACCAGATTTGGCCAATAGACTATCATTCACTGAAACACAATGGAGACAATATTTTAAAAATAACAACATGTTTATCAGGCATGGTAAATTATTATGTTTATTATGTATTCTTTGCTATTACCCAATAATTTAAGTTCATCATACCCATTTTTTAAATATAACCATTGACTCTGCATAAAATAAGAAACAATATTTAGATTTTCAATAAGAAAACAAACCAACAGAAAGATGGGCAAATGATATTCCTGGTTAATTCACCAAAGCAAAATTCCAGTAGCCCTTAAATATAAGAGGACACCCAGTAAGATATCATTTAATGGACACAAATATCCCCAAAACAGCAGACTATATTCTTGTTCAAAATCTGCCCTGCTCTCTGGAGGAAGGGAGTCCTCTCCACTACATTGAGGTTGGGTCCAGCTGCACTCAAAATCCCAGGCAACAGAGCACCTCAGTGACATCAGGCCTGGCCATGTGCCGCTCTGAGCGGCTACTGTGGAGAGCTGTGTCTGACCACCCCATGTGCATTCAAGAGCCATCGTGTGAGTTTATGATGTGACGAAATCTGAACAAGAATGGAGCGTCACTTCTGAGTAGAAGTTTCAAAAGAGTAAGGAGACTCCGTGGTCCTGGGGTGGGGTGAACACAGCATGGAATGAGCAGTGCCCCAGGAGCGTGGGCTTGCCGTGTGAGGGGAAACAGGTCTCCTGGTGCCTTGGCAATGGCCATACAACTAACTGTCCATGCTTGGAGAGAATTTGAACCTCACGTGTGTTCCTTGTCAGGGACATCACCTTGGCCAAACTGCTGAGCCTCTTTCCGCCTTCATTTCCTAAGCTACAAATTGTGGGCAATGATAGTACTTTTAGAAACAAGTTAAGTTTGGAAGACTTAATACCTGAAAGTCCAGACGAGTGCCGAGCCCTTGGCAGGAGTCAGGATGTCTCCAGAATTCCTTTTGCTTAGGGAAATTAGCACACATTATGCTTAAGAGCTAATTTGGGCTTATGGTTTCAGAAGCTACTGAAAAAAATCACTGCCTTTCTTCATTCTTGAACTCTCCCCTGCTATTATTTTGCATCGGGATATTTGTTTTCAGTATGGGATCCCAAAGATTCCCACTGCAGGAAGCTCCATGAGTTTCCCAGGGAGCTCTGCAGATGGCATCTCAGCACAGAAGGGAAGACGTTAAACACCAACAGACTGAGATGAGTTTTCTTACTAGGTAGACGATTTCTAAAAAAGAGGAAAGGAAGAGATGCAATTGTCCACAGAAAAGAAGAAACGAATCTCAGTCATGGTAATTTTATCTAATCTTTGAATCTTCGTGTAGAAGAGATGCATTCTTTCTGTGGGGATATGAAGTCTGGTATTGTAATCACTGTGGGATTTACTTACGAAAAGCATCCAGTTAATTATCTTCAGGCTGTTCCACCTGTGCTAAGAAGATAATCAAAATGAATCAGGGTCAGAAGAACACAGGACACTCACAGCAATCTGATGGAGCAGCATCTCCAGAAAAGTAGCAGTGCTGGGCTCGGTGCAGCCAGCTGCTGTGACAATTCCCATGTGTGGCAGGCCATCATCAGAGACAGAGAGGAACAGATGGCCTGAGGGACCTCAGCCCTCCCGAAGGACAGGACACCATCCCAGCCCCATGAGAAAGAGGAGCCTAGTTAAAAAAGCAAATAAGTAGAAAAAATACACAAAGACGGAAGTGATTAAGTTTGCCTTCTTGAGTTGCAAAGAAAACTTCAGAGAAGAATAAAACCCCATTATCATAAACTCGGAACAAGAGAAGTAAATTTTCTAAGATTACCCAATTGGCTAATGGCAGCCATGGGATTTGAACTATGGATGCATTAGCTGTTTTATAGAAGTCTGAAGACACTTCCTGTCTTTTATTTTGTAGTTTTGTTCATTCTAGTGCCATAATTTTCAAAATGTAAATTTTAAAATATTCTCCTTTTAAAATAGCATTATTTCTGAATTTTATTAGAATAGAGAATTACTTTGTCAATGCAAAGATTAAAGTGTTGCTATCAAATTAAAACCCAGGAAAATGCAAACTGTACTCATAGAATTAACTATCCAAAATGGAAAAATGTATGACTCACAGTGAATATCTGGTATCACACACATATTGAAGTACCCTCATCAGTCAGAAAAAAAATAATGCTATTCTAGAACATCTCTCTTCCAAGAATGGGGAGAGAGAGAGAAGAAAAAAATACATAAACCTGTGAATTTCCTTTGGACACTTAGGACAAATTTTAATTATTTTTTCAATGCATGTAATTTTTGTGTTAATGCTTACTAATGCAGAAGTGCTTGGGACCTGACCATTTGTCAACTGCTCTATTCCTAGCATCTAACCAAAAACTTGGTACAGTAATCAAGTTTCCCTACAAAACAGAGCAATAGGATGTATCTATATTACACAGAAAGAGATTAACTATAAGGAACTCCTTCCCATGAGGATGGGGATCAAGAAGTCTAGCAGCTGCAATTGTGGCAGCCAGTGACACAGCCCCAGCCTGGGGCTACAGGCCTGAGGACCAGGAGGGCTAAGTGTATGCTTCCAGCCCAAAGCTGGCATACCTGAGACCTGAGAAGGCCAGATGTGTCAGGTCAAGTTCAAAGATAGGAAAACAGCTGCCCAACTCCAGGAAATCAGGTAGGAGGAAGTCCCCCTTACTTTCAGAAGAGGGAATGTTTTTGTTCTATTCAGGTTTTCAACTGATAGGATAAGACCCACCCACACTGGGAAAGACAATCTGCTTTATCAGTCTACCAGTTCAAATGCTCCTCTTCAGATACACCCTCACAGACACACCCAGAATACTGGACCAAATGCGTAGGCACACTGGGACCCAGTCAAGGCAGTGCATAAAATCATCCATTACACTACTAAATAATAAAACCCAGTCAATACTGTCTGACTGAATGGAGAGTCAAGTCAGCACCTAAAATTATCCATTACACCTGCTAAATAATAAAACCCAGTCAATAGTGCCTGGCTGGCTGGAGAAAGTCATGAAAATAGGTGAGAAGAAACTGTGCAAAGCCAGACTGTGCATTTAGGTGCTAGACTGGAAAATTGCCATTCCTCTGTAATGCAAAAGAGAAGATCTCTAAATCCAAGGAAACTAGTGAAAAATATTCATTAAAATTTGATAGCCTGAGCTTCCTGATTCTCCCAACTGGCCATCAGATAGCTTGGGAGGTCAACTCCCTCCGAGCACATGAGTTATCCTGTCTTGCCACTGGTTTTGTGGTGGCACTTCTGTTTTAAACAGCATGAAGCCATGAGGCATTGAACTCACAGTGAGGAATTGAACATGGCTGAACCTGACCCGCCAATCCCTTCACATGCAGCTGGCTGCTTTCCTCAGAAACAAGGCAAGGAAGTTTGTAATTAAAACTACCTTCACTTCTTTTCTACTTGAGACCTTTTGCCTCCGGTGGGATGCTACTGCTAACCTTGAAATGGTGGAGACGTGCATGCAGTGAAAAATCTGACTTCTGTGCAAATATTCAGGTTGTTTTACACCATGATCAGGTTTTAACCAAGGGCTTTGTTCCCTCTTTGCTCTCAATTCCAATTCAATATTTACACAATATTATCTGACCTAATCCCAGTCTCTGTATCGTAATATTCTCTGCTCATGCCCTTGAAACTATTTTGCTTTCCTAAAGATAAAAAGATGCAATTATCTGTGCAACTTTCAGGGTTGTTGTAAATGATAAATGAAAAGGTGCATAGTAAAGATTCCTTGTTTCACAGGTATGCTATTAACATTATTGCTATTTTCAGTAAGGATATTGCTTTTTAACCAGAATAACCTATTGTAAACCCAGTAGTTATTAACATAAATAAAAACATCAAGCATTTGATGGCATTTACTATGTGCTAGAGTTCTTACTGTAATACAAAGCCCATCCCCCGCCCTTTCAGGTGCAGCCATTTTCCCCGCCTCTCAGTCACTTGTCAATCTGCGATAGTTGCTCCACCCACTTATTACACTAACGGAATTTCCGGCCTACCTACAGCCATTTCCTGCTTCCCATGTTAAATCCTAGCTTGTCAGTCTGAACATGCTAACTAGCTATTGGTTCATCAATCAGCTTGCAAGTATTCTCCTCCGCTATTGGTTCCTTCCAGCCCGGAAGATTCCAATATCTGGGAGAAGCGTCCATGCCATCTCTCTTTCCCTTCTTTTCCACCCTGAGCGGAGGCGCTAGTCGTCCGCATAATAAAGTCTCTTGCGTGAGGTCCTGTGTCCGTCGTGGATTTCTGGGAGCTACTGTTGAGCCGCAACTGAGACCGGGAATACTGAGCGCCAGTTCCATTGGAGGGGCTGGAACTCCCGGGGGTCCTGAGCTGAGCTGCATTTGTCCTTACACTTACTGCTTTCACATGTTACCTTATTGAAACCTTGAAAGACACATAAGTGGAATACTATAATTATTCCCACTTTATAGATAAGAAACCAGAAGCACAGGGAGAGGAACTAAACTGCCTTTACTACATGAAGCCAGTACTTGATGTGACCACTCTTCGGACTCCAATAGCCTCCTCCTAGGAGGCTGCCCATACACAACATCACTTCTCAGCCCATGTCACGAGTTCCCAGGGGAAACCAGACTCACTTTGAAGATGAGTAGTTCCTGTGAAGCTTAGAGCTCCTGACTTCTGGGTTTATATCCATTTAATCTATGCCACCGTCTACTGTTGGACTGATCACAGTAGTAGCAACCAGCAGACGAAGAGAAATGCTGTGTCTTCTCCAGGACAATATGAGAAGATAGTCCCCAGACAGGGCTGTGTACATAGCCCTTCTGTGCTTCTTTTTATTACTGAATTACCTCCTCAGTATTTCTCTGCTACTTTTGTCTGGATCTTAATACTTCTGGAGCTTTCTCTCCCTAACCCAGTGGATGTTAGAATGTGTTTTCCATTGTTATGGAAATCCACTCAGCAAGAGATCAAGCACCCCCTGAGGATTGGTTGGAGAATCAGGCTCATTTACCTGGAGGAACCAGGTGAGCTAGTGCTCTGAAATTCTGGACCCCAAGATGAAGTTACATGGGGCTTTTGTAGGACATTTCACGTTTTAATCACTACAACATTAGTGAGTTTGAATTCTAGGCCTACGCGACCCAAGACCATACACAGAAATTTCACCATGAGTAGTCCACAGCTACGGGCCTTCACCACAGGCGGCAGGAACTCAAGGGGACCTGAGTTTTCCTCCTCAAGAGCTGTATTTCTAAGAACTAAGCCCATGAGGTCATAGTTTAGACAGCAGTGAACTGGCCTCACAATTCAGTGATGTACCTACAGGGTTCAGGAAGTTACCCAAAGGTTTTCCTTGAATGTTTTCCCTGGTAAGTGGATGATGATACATAATGGGAGTGGGACAGGTGGGGGGTGAGAAAAGAGTGGAGGGACTTTAGACTATGTAGAGGGAGATGAGAGAGAGGGGGGTATGAAAATGGTGGAATGAGAATCATCACCCTAAGTACATGTACGTAGGAATGGTGTGACTCTACATGGTGCACAACCACAGAAACAAAAAATTGTACCCCATTTGTGTACAATGAATCAAAATGCAGTCTGTAAAATTAACAAAAAATAAATAAAAATAAAAACTAAGAATGAAATTTAAAAAAAAAAGAAAGCAAGCAAGCCTGGCACAGAAGTGTGTTTACATTTCGAGAGGGAGTCCTCAGCCTCCTAGAGACAGTTATTTACAATCCAATAGCTAGGGACCTGTGGTTAATAGGTTCCCTGGAGAAAGGCTGACAGCAGGGGAGGAAAGTTAACCCTTTCCCCAGCTTTGGCTCTTCATCACGTTCTTAGAATTCATTTTACAATCGGCTCTGGTCTATCACACTATGACCAGCAACCCCTCCTGTAGACAGCCACTCCACATGCTCTGCCTCTTCTCCGTGACTGGACTCTCCACGTCAGCTGAGGCTGCGTAGGCCTGTATGCAGAGACAGCCAATTCTCTCAGGTCACAGGTACTGTGTCCAAGAGTGGAGCTTTGTCCTCCATGATCCCTAACACCACTTAGGAAAGTGGAACTGACGTTTCTAAGCCCTGTGCCTCGACCAAGGCACAAGCTGGGGCCAAGACTCCTCTACCCTCCACTGTGACATGTGAACAGTGCCTTTCAGGCACCAGACATACTGCTGTCTGACCCACAGTTGCTCTCCACCTGGGCTCTAACTTCAAGGATCATCCTACAGCTTGTCTTTGTCATTCTTCCATCTGCCCATCCCCAGCCATCCCTTTGGCTTCATCTAGCATTAGGTAAGCATTACAAATCATTCTTACCGGAAAAAACACAGCCACCAGGCAACAGCACAAATGTGTCTCATGGACCCATAACCCCATGACGTCGCACTTCTGGGATCTGATGGCCATGTAGAATCTCAGGTGCCAACCAGATCTGAAATTGCACGTGCCTTTTGCACGTGTGTGTGAGAGCTCGTTAAGACAGATGCGGGGCCTCTGCAGGTGTGTTCCTCCATCTCTCCACATGTGTCCTGAATCCCATCCTTTTCCCGTTACTGAAAAGACATGAACTATACAATATTCCTCCTTGATCTCTTCTTCATTTCGAACCCTCCATAGTAACTCCACATGATGCAACCCAGCCTCTTCCACAGCCCTCATCTCAATGGCTGCACGTAACCATCTGTCTGCACAAAGGCATCATCCAGAACTTCCAAAAACTACTGGTGCCAATTCCAGAAAAAGTAAGTCAAAATGTCTGGAAGGGAAGTAAGGAGAATGTTTTCATTCTCTCCAGATGGTGCCATTATGTAGTCAGAGCCGAGAACTGGGAGTCTAGACTTTTCACTCTTCAAGAAACAAGCTCTCAGGGCTCAGCATTCTGCTCAGGCTCCTGGCTTAGCCCTTTTCCCACGCCACAGCTAACTTCCCGAGTGAGACCCTTGGCTGAATGTCTTTCCCTCCTTTTCCTTAGAGCTGCCACAAGTGCTAGGGCTCAAGCAATTCACACGGGTGTTACTGCAGGAGTGGGAGGGAAGGGCAAAGGAGCGATTCCGAGAAGAAAGCAGCACAGGTTGCGCCAGTAAGTCAGCTACCTCTTGGATGCCTGGTTGCTCACTTCCTTGGGATCATTTCCAAAGCAACATAAAATGTGCCCCAGGACTATCTGTTCGAGGGAAGAAGGAAAAAAAAAAAAAAAAAGAGAGAGACATTTAAATCCATTTGCTTTAAGCCGTGGAGCTTACTCCTCCATCCTTTGGGGTTGTGGTGCCTGGATGTGGAGGTGACTCCAGAGTCATCCCAAACTGTGGCCCAGGAAGGGCAGCTCTGAGCAGGGAGGAAAGAGGCGACAGTGGACTCAGAGAACAGTGTGCCCTGAAAACTCCGACGGGAGCTAATGTGCCAAAGCATTAGCCATTCTGGGAGGCGAGTCTTGCTCAGGGCCCTTGCAGACACTAATCAGCCCTCCTGCTAGTGATCAAGGGCACAGACTCAGGAGTCCAGCGCCAGGGTTTAAATCCCTGGTCCTCTTCGTTTTAACATGTCACATGCCAAATCATGGATTCCCAGTTTCAAGTCACCAGAGATAAAGAGCACCCATCCTAAAGACTTTCTATGAGGATTAGGGTAAGTAAGACACATAGGAGAACCTGTCACGTAGCTGGCTTTATGTGTCTGTGATCAGTTCTATTTCTAAATTTGTTTTTTCAGAGTTTCAAAATTGACCATATGCACGATCTACATTGAGTGATTTCTTCTCACTATGAGCTGCAAATTTTTGACTCTTGTTTATTCACCCTTATAAGGGATTTTCCTGTTCATTTGACCCTGCAGTGTCTTCAAATGTAAATATTCCACTTTTTTATTCTATCACAAACAATATTGCATGTGGGATATGATAATGGAGGGAACTTTTAAACTTCTTTCACTTAAAAACACATGCTTCTCTCTCCTGTCTCTCCCTTTGTCTTTTCTCCCCCTACCTCTCCCTCTCCCTCCCTCCCTCCCTCTCTCCCTCTCTCTCTTTATCACACACACACACACACACACACACACACACACACACACACACCTTCAACCTTACCCAACAGGATTCAATAATAAGGGAATAGGGAGAAGAAACTTTAAAGGAACACAAGACTGAAATTTTAACTAGACTGGACTAAAATTTAGTAACACAAATGAGTGAAATAATTTGGAATCTACCCTAAGTGAATGTTAAATAATGGACAAAAAAAAAAAAAAAAAAATGTATCCCTAGAACATGGTTGAATTCTTCAAAGAGCTAAGGAGTTATTTACCCCTAATAATTTAAGACTTCTCAACTGGTATGTAACTCAAAGACTTGCAACTTTTTGAAGTATTTCTTACTATATTATTTGCTTCTATATTATATGGCCAAATAAAATAGAAACCTACTCAGGTTTATATGTTCATGTAATGAATATATATTATATGATCCACTCTTTTCCCATTGTAAAGACATCTTTGGTCAATTTGAACAAATTAAATTTGAGGGATATGGATAAAATATAGTCCTTAATCCCTCCTTCTACTTACTGTTATTTTAGTAAAATATATAAATAATGTAAAGTGATCTATTAACACAAGATATTACTTATTGCTCATGCAACAATTCTTTTCTGGTTTTGGTTTATTTATTTCTTTCTTTGGTACTGGAGATTGAACACATATGCTCTACCACTAAGCTGCTTCCTGAGCTGCCATCTCTGCAATAATTCTCTTTAAACTTTCCAAATGCACCTCTCACATTGTTGGACAGCAAGGCTATCTGTGGAGTCAAGCGACCAGAGATCCTCAGTCACTGGTCCTTTGTGAACACACCAGAAGGAGATACGTCACTCACAGGAGCAGGCAAGAGGTTATTAAGAACAATAGGATGAGAGACAATGGGAACACTTTAAAGAGAGAAAGGGAAAGTATGGGTCCTCTCAGAATAGAGATAGTGCACCCTCATGGACTTCTGACTTACTGGGGGACCCAGGGAAGTTTCCAGAGAGTCCTACCCAGGTCCACATCTTGACTTTTGACTAATAGCAGGATTGTATCTGATTTCAAGTCCTTACTGTGCATGGTCTTACCCCTTGGAGGGATATTTTACCATCATAATGCTCAGTACCCTAGACAACCCTTTATCACCTTGTCCCACCCGACCAGTTCTAACTGGAACTTGTTCTTTAAGACTTTATGGTTGGGAGGCTTTGCTTCCAATTATCCTGTCTCCCTAAGTCCTGGTATCTGGTCTGTATAAAGGTCACAAAAGTCCCCCATTCAGGATAACTTGTACTATTTCCATTAGCAGGAAGTAGTCTTTGGGGCCTGTATTTCTCTTGCAGATAACAGGTGTTTGCTGAGAAACGTAGCATATCCTACCAACTTAAGCCAGGCAAGGCCAGAGTGGCCTCAAAGAGCCCTTCAAAAAGTGGGCCTCGAAGCCTATGTGTTCTAGGGGTCAACAGTCAATCCAGTCCACAGAATCATCTCCCAACCTCAAGTTCCCACCACTCATGTCTGTCTGCCTTCCTCACATCATCACTATTTTTCATTCTCAAAAAGAAATATTTGAGTTATCTAACCCAGTACCCCAGTTCATATCACCATTGCGCCATGAAAGTCATTGAGATCGTCTCTTTTAAATCAGTGCATGCGTGTGGCTATCAGAAGTGTTGCCCAATGATGAAACCTCCTTATCCATCCCAGTGTCTCCAATAACAATCTCCCAAAAATGTTTTCACAGTCACAACCCAGTCTTGTTATGGTTAGAACATGTTTCCAGTAATATAAAATAAGTGATACAAGATCTTTTGATATAAAGATAAAAGATAGTATTTGGAGATATGGGAATATGGGTTGTAGATTAGCTGTGTTTAATTTGTATTGATGACCTTAAGGAAGAAAATGATTATGTTCGTAGAGATAAATGTGGATAGTTAACTATTATTGGATAGTTCAAGTTAAAAAATAGTTAAGGCAATCAGTTAATTTGTATGCAACTTATTTAAAAAGGCCAAAAAACAAATGGGGAGGGAGAAGAAAGAATTAAAAAGACAGAGTGAGGGGCGAGCACAGAGAGAGACTGAGAATGAGAGCAGACTAAGAACTAGTCACATGCTAACAACTGTACATCTACATTCTTCATTTTATTCCTCTTAACATTTCTGTAACTTTGTGAATTTTACAAATAATTCCAATTTTAAAAATGTACATACTAAAAGTTCCCATGTTTTTTAAGGACACTTGCAAGTATAAGTGTACAGATCAAACACTTTATAATAATTGTTTATGACAGAACAGGAAAAAAAGAGTACAAAGAAGGGATAAAAGAGTATGAATAAGGGAAACAGGAAAAAAGATCATGTTCCATTATAATTTGAAAGGACAAAAACATGTAAAGAGGAATTTCACTACTGGAGAAGAAAAACAAAAATAAAGAAAAAGCCAGAATCACATTTCAAGTTCAATTGAGTCCCAAAAAACTTTTGCTTTTCTTTAGATATTTCTTCTTCAATCTTTTATCTAATCCAAAACCTGTTTATAATTTTGGAACACAAAATATCACAGGAAGATGTTTCCTTTTGTGCTAGCCAACAGTGGGATACACACATGTTCGGATCCAGAGTGGGGCCCTGGTGCTTTCCTTCATTATAACCCAGAACTTCAGCAGGGAGTGCAAGCCAGAAGATATGAAGAAAGAGGAACCTCTGTCAATTTGTACCCTTATACTAGAAAACTCATTTACTCAGAGAGACAGATATTTTGAAATCTTGCTATTATCTCCAACTTTTCAAATTAGATACTTCTTCCCAGAATAAACATAATAGCTTGATGTAGTAATCACGTAAATATTTGGATATGAAGAGCATTCACTTAATCATATTTTGGCTGCCAAACCTGCTCCAAACAGGAGACCAAGAACAGCAAAATTAAATGATACAAGACCATCAAAACAAGAAGCAAATCAGCAGGAAGTTCAGATAGCAATAAGAAAAGTTCCAGTAAGACCTAATAAGTTGGCACTTCTGAATTTACATCTCAATAGAATCACATCATTTCTTTATGAAAAATGTAAGGACAATAACCTTTAAATTAAAAACACATATGTAAATTGATTGTAAGATGAGATTTGTGACTTCTACATACTCCGTGGAATCACAACTGGATTCCTTCTAGGGGGTCATACAATTTAGAAAAGACCATAAAAGACAAAGAGAAGGGAGAGCGAGGTGTCAATTTAGTAAACTGTCTAGGCAGCACTCAGAAATCTGTCCTCCTTGGTCCCCAGGCCTCGGGCTTCAAGTTCCCAGCACCCACAAAGGAGGAAGTCCGTGGCAGCAGGGGACCAAAGGAACCAGGCTTGTCTGCAGGTCTCAGCTGGGGCATCGCCTTCAGTCAGCTCGGTGACAAGGCAAGATTGTTTTCACATAAGGCAAACTGTAGTTTCCAAAACCCACCGACTGTGAAGAGCACAGGGGTCAAGTCCTAAGACCCCTCTATTACACATAATGTTCCCTTTCCAAGTCCCGAGCACAGAATTGTACTTAAAAAAAAAAAAAAAAAAAAAAAATATATATATATATATATATATATACATTTTTCTTAAATACAAAACCAAAATTGTATCAGCTTTTGGCCCCTCAAACTTGAAAGACCTACATGCCTTCTTCCTCAAAGTCATGCCAGTCACTCAACGGTAACACCTCCCACCGCTGGCCAGTAAGGGTCCAACCACACAGCCCTCTCCATGAGTGTCAGAAAGGGACAGGCTGGTATCATGAATGGTAGGGGAGACAGTGTGCCAGACACACTGGGATTAACATTTAGTAAATTGCACAGGGGCCTTTAAAACAAAAGCATGTCATCAGATTCCGGGAACAAGGAGAGGAAGAGCAGTTTCGTTCAAGACATGAGGATAAGCGAGTTAATAGGCAAGTGGTGTTTAAAAGAACTGCCTGCTACGTACTAAGAAACCAAAACCAATTAACTCTTTTTCCATTGAGCCGTCGTCACGGCTGTTTTCAGTCTCTTGGTATTTTATCACAGGCAGCAAATGAACTCTGATCAAATAGTTTGAAGGAGGACAAAAAAACAAAAACCCCAGAAGTGTATAGTGTAGTAAAATTATACTGCAGAAGCCACCATGTGGCTTCAGGAAAATAGAGGGCAAACACCTCGGCCTTGAGAGGACCCCAAGCCTGGAACACTTCCCTTGACAATCGATCTGAGACAAAAAAAAAGAGTGAAGGTTAAACAGACTAACACAACAAGCACAGCAGCAGCCTCACAAATGAGGCAAAACAGAACAACCAGAAGCTCTGTGCAGCAAACACGGGAGACAGCGGACAGACCCTTAAGAGTGGAGTCACTCTGAGGTTTGACCCTAGGTACCAACCAGAACAAATAAAACAATACATTCAAAAGTAGGGAGCACTCAGCGTGCTTTAGAGGTGGAGAGGTCCTGGCTAGAGGGTCCCAGAGGCTGATGGAAGACAGAACGGAAGCTTTGGGGACCCTGCGCTAGACACAGACGTGGGACAGAAGCCACAGGTAAAGACAGACACTCAAATTAGAGGACGTCAGGTTTCACCCGCGGATGGAAGATATCGGAAAAGAAATTCAAGTGAAAACCCTATTTTGTAGGTGTGAGAAAGAAGAACAAGGGGAAGAGATGAAGGGCTCTAGGGAGAAAGGAAGGAAGGCACTGTGAAGTGCGTTCAGGGAAAAGATGCCAAGACTGAAGCCAAGTCAAGGGTGAGGGAAGCCAACGGAACCTCACCCTGGAGTGAGAGTTGAATTGCTCAGACGATAAGGGAAGGCAGAGGTCACACAGGTCGGGATCTGGGCCATGAAAGCAGATAAAACAGCCCCAAGACAACCTGTCACGGTAACTCTGTGGAAATCCATCTTCCAAACTCCTGACTCCTCTCCTCTGAAGGTGTCCCGAACACTTCATCTTACGAATCTTTCCAGTGTGAAAATCGAACCGTAACATTTCCTTGTTCAAAAACACTGATGATTTTACTCTGATGTTTAGATCAGGTAAGATCCTTCAGACTGGTCTTCAAGGACGCCCAACACAAACGAAGCACCACTATCAGCCGATTGCTTTCCAACGTAAAGGCCGATGCAACACCGCAGCATGCGCTCCTCCGCACCAAGCCTCTGCCGGCCGCCGGCCTGTCTTCAGCTTCAGCGTGCGAGCGCACGTCCCGGCTCTGGCTTTTTAAACTTCCATTCAATCCCGTGCTGCTCTCCTCCAAGCCCTTCCCAACTTCCGTGGCCTGCATAGCACTCCTGCCCTGCACAGACATGTGCCTGTCCTCCTCTGAAAGCCACTGTTTGGAGATAGTCTTCAGGAAGGAAATAAGGCAAAGTCAGTCCCAGGAGTGGTGGCCCCATTCCAATAGGACAGGTGGCCTCTAAGAAGAGGGGTCTCTTTCCCCTTTCCCCCTGGTTCTCTTAGAGAAAGGGCCACGAAGAGCAAAGTGACCATCTATACGCTAAGAAAAGACCCTCACCAGAAACCCAACCCCACCAGGTATCTTATTTTGGGCTTTCCAGCCCTCAGAACAGTGAGAGAATTAATTTCTGTTCTTTAAACTGTAATTTCATTATAACAGCCAAAACTGAGATTTCATCACTTTCTTTAAATCATCTATAAAATTCATTTTTGCTAAGCTGTATATTATAGCCCAGGAAGCATTATGTCTATGTTTGAAGCCAACTTATCACAGATATTGAGATGAAATTCACAGAGGAAAGAAATATAAAATTTGGTTTTGTATACCTAAACCACAAGCACCATATGCTTTGTATACCACATGCTCAACATATAATTATGGTGAATTGAAATTACAAAAATTCTATAACCAAATCTATAACCAAATCAGATCCTATTAGAGTGCCGTGTGTGTGCGCGCGCGCATGTGTATGCTTGCATGTATATTGACAGAGTGGTCTCCTCACCAAGAAGTTATGAGCAAATGCCAAACTTAATTTTCTAAAATCACTCCATTATAAATCCTTTTCATCATGTGTCACACAGACATATAACTAAAAATCTGCTGTGACCCACCAGCAGCAACAAAGGATCTCAAGTTGGGGCAACTGGAGATGGAAAAAAACAGACATTTTTACACAAAACACAAAACTGGGACCAGATGGGACACTGTCCTCTGATGGAGGAACAGCAACCCAGAACTAGCTCAGCATATAAGAGTCTCATGATCAGGAAGTAAAACTACAGATGCACTGCAATTTGCTTAAGGCCTGTGAGTTATCAAGAGCTTCTCTGTGCCCTAAAAACTTACAGTGTTGGGAGCATCTTGCAGCTATCTTGCTGTACGCAGGAAACCCATTGCACTGGAAAGTCTGGTAACTGTTGGCATCAAAGCTGAAAGTCAAAGCTGTTCACATATCCTGCCTTTGGCAAGGAATGTTCCCTAGGCTTGGATTTTGCCTGTACCACAGGATCAGCTAGTGAACCGGGCTCATTCACTCTCTGCAGAAAATCTATATAGTTTTTGGATTTCGAAAACAAACTTCCAACTGCCAACAAATGTACAGGAAACAAATGTACATGTGAAATGGGACCAGAAACCCAACCCCACCTCAACTATATTTAAGAGATCCCAAAATGACAGGAGCAGAGTATGATGTCACCTATGAGATCACATGCCTCTCACCCACGCGTCAATAGCGTCGAGATAAACATGCACTGGCCAATGCGTGAGCACAGCTGTCTTTACCACTAGAGTAGCAAGAGCACTTAATTTGCTAGTATGTTGACTGAGTTTATTATTTCCAACACTATATATAATCAAATGATCAACAAACAAACATAAGAGTCTTTAAAATATGCTAATCATACTCCTGGTAAAAGTTAACGCTTATATTGGATGCTTCAATACATTGGATATTGTATCTTCACAATAATTTCATTTGGTTGGTACTAGCACCCAGTTTAAGACGAGACAGCTCAGTCAGGAACAGAGATGCACACCTGTAATCCCAGCAACCTGAAGGCTGAGGCACGAGGAGCACAAGGTCAAAGCCAGCCTCAGAAAACTTAGCAAAAGCATCAGCAACTTAGCGAGACTCTGTCTCAAAATAAGAAAATTAAAAAGGAGTGGAGATATAGCCCAGTGGTAAAGCACCCCTGAGTTCAATTGCCAATACGAGAGAGAGAGAGAGAGAGAGAGACAGCTGAAAGTCAGAGAACTATAGTTAAATTTCCCAAGTAATTACATATACTATCATAAGCATCATATAGCCACATACATTAATCATAAATTGCAATATTAATATAATTATATACTGTTAGAGAAGAAATCAGACCTAAAGGCTACTCTGTTTATGACTAAAGTTTCAAAACATTCACTTATTTTTTTCATGATGAAGTACTGTTTTATGTATTTTTACTTTTTGCACACTGCATTTTGATTCATTATACATAAATGCGGTACATCATTTCATTTCTATAATTGTGCATGATGTAGATTCATACCATTCTTGTACATGTACATAGGGTAATGATGTCTGTCTCATTCCACCATTTTTCATACCCCCTCCTTCTCATTTCCCTCTACATAATCTAAAGTTACACCATTCTTCTCTCACTCCCTACCCCCATTATATATCATCATCCACTCATCGGGGAGAACATTCAACCTTTGGTATTTTGGGATTGGCTTATTTCACTTAGCATGGTATTCTCCAGTTCCATCCATTTATCTGCAAATGCCATAATATTCTGCTTTATGGATGAATAATATTCCATTGTGTATATATACCACAGTTTCTTTATCCATCCATCTCTTGAAGGGCATCTAGGTTGGTTCCACAATCTACCTATTATGAATTGAGCTGCTATAAACATTGATGTGGCTACATTACTGTAGTATGCAAATTTAAGTACTTTGGGTATAAACGGAAGAGTGGAATAACTGGGTCAAAAGGTGGGTCTATTCCAAGTTTTCTGAGGATTTTCCACACTGCTTTCGAGAGTGGCTGCACCAATTTGCAGCTCCACCAGGATGTAAAAGTGTGCCTTTTTCCCCACATCCACACCAACATCTATTATTGTTTGTGTTCTTGGTGAAAGACCTCTAAATGGAAACTACAGAACACTAAAGAAAGAAATTGAAGAAAACCTTAGAAGATGGAAAGATCTCCCATGTTCTTGGATAGGCAGAATTAATATTGTCAAAATGGCCATTATACCAAAGGTGGTATACAGATTCAATGCCATTCCAATTAAAATCCCAATGACATTCCTCATAGAAATAGAGAAAGCAATCATGAACTTCATCTGGAAGAATTACAGACCTCAAATAGCCAAAACAATCCTGAGCAAGAAAAGTGAAGTAGGAGGTATCACAATACCAGACCTTAAATTATCCTACAGAGCAATAGTAACAAAAACAGCATGGTATTGGCACCAAAATAGACAGGCAGACCAATGGTACAGAATAGAAAACACAGACATGAACCCACATAAATACAGTTACCTCATACTAGACAAAGGAGCCAAGAACATACAATAGAGAAAAGATAACCTGTTCAACAAATGGTGCTGGGAAAACTGGAAATCCATATGCAGTAAAATGAAATTAAGCCTCTACCTCTCACCCTGTACAAAACTCTACTCAAAATGTATCAAGGACTTAGAAATTAGATCAGAGTCCCTGCACCAAATAGAAGACAAAATAGGCCTGAATATTTGTCATGTTGGTTTAGGATCAGACTTCCTTAACAAGACTCCCAAAGTACAAGAAATCAAAGCAAGAATAAATGGGATGGACTCAAACTAAAAAGCTTTATCTCAGCAAAGTATACTATAATGTGAAAAGAGAGCCCCGTGGGAGAAAATCTTTTCCACGCACATTTTACAGCACTAATCTCCAAGATTTATAAAGAATTTACAAAACTTTACATCAAAAATACAAAGAACCCAATCAATAAATGGGACAAGGAACTGGACACTTTACAGAAGAAGACATACAGGCAATTAATAAATATATGAAAAAGTGTTCAACATCTCTAGTAATTAGAGAAATGTAAATTACAACTCTAAGATCTCATCTTACTCCAATTAGAATGACTGTTATCTAAAACATTTATTTTTAAATTTAAATATTATAAAGAAATTAGCCAGGTGTGTTGGTACATGCCTGTAGTACTAGCTGTTTAGGAGGCTGAGAGAGAAGTTCACTTGTGCCCAGGAGTTCCAGGCTAGCCTCAGTAATATACAAAACCCTGCTCAAAAGGAAAAACAAATTAAGACTCATAAAGAAATTAAAGAAAAAAGTATGTATACATAAGTATGTAAGATAATGGATATATTACCATGATGCAGGCTTTCTGTAATGTACACATTTATCAAAATATTATGTCATGTGTCATCAATATATATCTCAATTTGATAATTTAAAATACAAATAAAATTTTTAAAAATTGGAGAAAAAAATTCATTTGAAAACATGAGTTACTATAAGTTGTTATTTAAATCCAAAGTAAAAAAATGCAATGAAAACCCAGTCTGAAGTGCATTGCTTCCCTAGTATTTACACCGCTTGGCTCAGTTGAGCTTTTGTTTTGTCTTATATGTACACGTATTTCCAAAGACTAAACTGGATTCCACATATTTTTAATCTTTAAACTTAACATATTATATTGAATTTCATTTCCTTCTAAGTAATGTGCAGTATAAGCTTGTTTGTCAAATTATGAAACTCAATGTTCAATTTTTTTTTTTATTTCCAGGTAATATGGGATTTTTAAAAAATGACATTTTGGCCCACTACATTACAGTTTGTGATGTATTGTAGATAATGGTGGAAAAAGCAAAAATCTAAAGCATTTTTAAACATAAGGCTGCTGTTTAGTCTCTGTAAATGCCAAGTTATTTTTTTCTGCTCACATTAAAAAATTGCTTAAGCTTGTGCTTCATAAACTCAGTTAACTATTTTAAAATGATAAGTATTTCCTATATTAGACATTTACTAGGGCTAAAGCCTAACACTTTAAAAAAATGGACTGAGGATCAGCCTACCAATTAAAATTTACTGCACTAAATTTAACGACAAAGTTGAGATGTAATTAGCCAGGAGTGTAAAGCTGGGAGAGAAACCTGTCAATAGCCGCCCCCTCCCTCCTCCTACTTCCACTCCAGCTACCTGTGATCTCGCCCTCCTAACTTGCCTCTTCCCACGCTTTCCTGCTTACCGTGCAGGACCCACATCCATCAAATTCTTCCATGTATCTTCCAAACTTTCAGTCCTTCCTTTAATTGATCGCTCCACTCTGACCACCTCTTCTCATAGGCTGCCAGCCACTGGGATGATGGAGAAGCTCTCCTGCCTACAATACAAGCTGTATCTGTCTCCTTCCACCAACAGAGAAATCTTCAGAGCCACGTGCAGCTCTTACAAGCCTAACATTTCATAGATATTTAATTTGTCCACCTAGATGTAATTCATCGCTCTCTCCGGAAACCCTGGGAGCAGAGGCAGCAGAAGGGCGCTGTTCCCGGGACAAGCAGTTACTGCCTGACCCATCCAACACTTGGCCAGGAAGGGAAGTCCCACTCAGGTCAGCGAGCTCACCTGCTGCCTGTACTCCTGAAGCCTCCTCAAATCCCTCTCCAAGCCCGCCGTCCTTCAATTCATCCCAACACCAGGGCAATTTTCCTCCTGAAATGCCTCTTTACAAACACTACTCTTGGGTTCTGGAGGTCCATGCTTCCTTGGCACGTACAGAACTCGGCTGGATGGTTAAAGTACACTTCAAGCCCCTCCCATGACTGTGCCACAAGTTATTTGTGAACCAACTTCCACTGTTCTTGTACAAGCACTCTCCACGGTTATGAATAGCATGTGTAGCAAAAGCTAAAAAGTGTTGACGTATTTTTCCTGGCCCTCCAGATTTTACTGTCTCAAATAACCTCTCTCCTGACCTATACCTGCCTTTCCTTCCTGTCCAAGCCAGTTCTCACTGGTCTGTGACCGTTATGCCTACATCTTTGAGTGATATTAACTACTTTGCCCACTTGCTCATATAGCTTTTACTTGTTATTTATTGTCTTTCACTAAGCTATACGCTTACTGAGTATAGAGAGGATATTCAGTAAATTCATATGAATTGGAATGGAAAAATTAAGGTGATTCAGTCATAGATATATAATCAAGGAATCTGGAGAATAGATGAAAATAATCACTTATCAGCAAACCAACATGTATTCAGGGAATTCTTTGTTAATGAAAGTTGTTAGATGACAAATTTAAAAGAATAAGAACTAGCCTTTGCTCCATTCTCAAGGGAATAACAAGGTATTCTTAATACCATGCATGAATATAAATAATTACTCTTCAAGAAGTACAAATTATAAGATGCTATATAGAGAAAATTAATGCTGTACCTTGTATTTTACTCTAACCTTTAGTATATGTATCAAAATCTTTATTAGTGGCAGTTGTTCCCTTGAGATGCAAGGAATCAGGAACAACATTTAAATAAAAGAGAAGGGAAATTAGAAATCCTCCTGAGACCTGCCTTATGGAATTATCCTTGCAAACAGACACTGCCAGGTGCTCAGAAGGATTTTAAATCTAGTGTATCAGCAAAATATACACATGGATAAATTCAGCTGGTGTGGCCTTATTTTATTTTACTTAATACAGCTTAATTAATACAATATCCTTAGAATCTACTCCCAAGATGTAAGTACCCTAAGACTTGCTAATGGCAAGATTATAACTCCTTATAATCTCCTTCCTCGCCAGACCCTGTAGTTAGGAGAATTCTGATACCTAGGAGATGATGTGAAGTGGCAGGGGGTTTGAACATTAGTCCTGAAACATTAGCTCCTGTCATGAAACTATTGTTCCAAATGCAATTAGTGAAACATTTTTGAAGGCAAGCTGTTGTCCTTCAGCCGGGCAGGTAGACAGTGGAAGCACGGGACGAAATGGAGGTACCTTTCTCTGTCAAGGAAGGAGGGAGCCATTTGAGAGGTCAGAGCTCCTGGTCCACGTGTGTGTGCTTCTTTCCTCGTCCCATGGTTCATATTCCCACTCTTGACCCACCCAAAAGACCTGCAATGGTGGGTGAGGATTGCCACTGTCCGCAGATCTCCTACGGGGTTCCCTCAGGCCCTGAGCCAGGGGTTCAAATAGCCTGCCTGCAGCGTGTGGGTTAAAGGACAGCTTTGAAGCCCATGGAAGATTTCTGATTTTCATCCTGTTACATGATGGAGAAAGTTAAAATCTCAATTGCCTTTTCCTGTGTACGCTTTCTGGGGCCATTAGAAGCAAATGGCCACATGACAACTGTGATAATATCATCACTACCATCCCGAATAAATACTGCAGACACACTACTTCTCCCCATGTGGCCTGCCCCCATACCATGAACAGGGACAGCGTAACCATATAACCACACGACACTTAGTATTGCCTTATTTTTCTTGGAGAATAAGTTAACTATATACTAAAACTCACCCTATTCCAATTCCAAAATCCCAGTTTGAGGTTTCGGCCCACCTGCTCATTTCCGCCCCACCTGCTCATTTCCGCCCCACCTGCTCATTTCCGCCCACCACTTAGTCCCCATGATTCTATCCCTCAGGGTTTCTGCAGGAAGTGTATGTCAACACAAACCAGTGATCAACAGGCATTTAATGCGGGGACTAAAATCAACACAATGTTAAAAAAAAAAAGTGAAGAGAAACCCTCAGGTGAAGCACGTGGAGGCCAGCCACGTGAGGAGCTGCTGCCCAGGGCACAGCGTGCAGATGAAGCAGCAGTTGCTTGGCTTCAGTGGCAGCCTGCTGGCATCTGGCACAAGCTTCAAAATCCAGCTTGGGAATAAGGCCGCTGTGGAGATAAGCAACCGGATACTTCTTTCCCGGGGTCTCCAATCTACTGCCTGGGTCAAGATTGTGTACTGATGTAGCCCCTGAAGCCCAACCCCTGGATTCACAGAGCAAGGTGGAGGAGGGTGGGCGGGAAACCTGAGGGGCAAGTGAAGAGCTAATGCTGTGTATACCAGGATTTCATGTCCACAGAAATGAAGGCCAGGGTCTCCTTCCAGTATAAACCTCGAAGTCATTAAGCTGTTCAGTAGCCAAATACACACACACGCGCACGCGCACACACACACACACACACACACACACACACAATTTCCTTTTTTACCTAGTAAGTAGATAAAAACATTTTGTAAAGAAACCGCTGATCTGGAAAATTCTTATCCTTGAAGAGAAATTTCTAAGATAAAGAGTAGCATTCCAAATATGAGAGAAGCAAGAAAACAATAAAATTATATTTAACACTGGCTCCCACATTTAAGATTCAGGTGATTGTTGAAGCAGAATAAATCAGAATTGTGTTTTTAAATATAAACAACACTGTCACGAATTCAAAAACCTTTGAAAACGAATGACTACAAGACACTAGAAGTCATCGTGAAGTGCCAAGTAGACCAGAACCAGGGAGCTCACAGGAGCAGGCCCGGGATGGGAGCAGGAAGGAAAACCCACCTGCTGGGCACACTCGCTTTTGCCCTGCTCCTGGCACGTGGAGGACGCCGACCCTAGGTGTTGGACTTAGGGGTCTCACAGCATGACCATCCTTCCCAGATTTGTACACCGTAGAAACGTTAGTTAGATGGAGAGAATCAAGTTCAATGGAAGTGAAAGGGGCCACCCTGAACACTCCGAGAGGCCAGGAAAGGAAGGCTTTGATGTCATCCCTCCATAAGATATTTTAAATTTCAAAACAAAAAAGGATAACATTTACACCCCCATTTCCAAAAATGGCACATGCTTTTGGTTTTAAAAACTTGACTCTTAGAGAGGCTTATTTCCTAGGCCCTCTAGAGCCAGGCTGTGTGATCTGGGCTGTGGTCTGAATGTGCAATGAACACGTCTGTGCCTCCCTGGAGAGTCCACCTCGCCCCTGAGAGCATCACCGGGGAATGGCATGATGTGAAAGCACTCAGCCGAGAAGGGACCGGCACGTGGTAAGTGCTGTGGGCTGTACACACTGTGTACAAATGCAGAACGGAAAAGCACACAAGGATAGGTTTGACTGAATCCGAGACGGGATGGAGTGAGGTGAACCAAGGGCAGGACACAGCAATGATAACCAGACTGCACTCACTGCCATCAAACATCAGTAAAAATCCATATACGACACCAAGGAAAACCGGGAAAAAATTAAATAAAATAACATGCTTTAAAAAGTGAATAACAAATCATTTAATTTTTAAAATATATTTAAAACATTCATTAATGTCAGTGGCTATCAGAACTTTACAGATACTAAATAGAAATGCTTAATGTCATATGATACCAGAAAAGGCTGTATTTAAAAGTCATTGTAGGACCTAAGCATCTTAATAATCAATTAATCCGAATTAGTAGAGAAAAAAGATGAATTTAGTTACATCTTAAGAAATTCAGAAAACAACTTTAAAACTTCAGGAATAAGAAATCAATAAAGACAGAATTGATACCAACTGAAATATAAAGCAAAAACACAAGTTAGCTGAAAAACGATAAATGTCTGAAATCTGGTACTTTGAAAAGGTTAATGAAGTTCAGTAAATCCATGCAAGCCTTTCTCAGGCAAAAAGATAGGAAAACGAATGACAAAGTAGAAATGAAGTGGGAATCAGGAGGGAGAGGAGGAAGGAAGGGACCAGAGACTAATACCAAGTGAACTTCATGGCCTCAAATTTGAAAATTCTGACAACATGATTTCTTAGAAAAAAACAAATTATTGAGCTCAAACTAAGAACATAGGTGAATATACTTCACCACCCACGAAACTACAGGCCAGTAAAGTTCTGCCAGTGAAAAAGTTCCAGGAACAAATGAATTCGTTGATGAGATCTTTTTTTCTATCTCTAAAAGAAGAGAAAATCTCAATATTATTTGCAATATTCTAAGGCATGGAAGAAATCTTCTAATTTACTTTATAAACAGAATACCAAATACCTATCAAGGTAGGTAGCAAAACTAGTCTAACTTTAGACATGCAGATACAACAAATATTAGCAAAAAGATACAAAAATACATCACCTCGTGTCTACACCAAGAAGCAAGATTTGCTCAGTGACATATTCCTTAGCAAATTTCATTGCAACAAGAGACTAAAGAAGAAAACCTGTATCCTGATCTCAATAGGAATTAAGAAGAATTGATAAAAATACCCTGACTACTAATGAAAACTCTCTATAAAACAGGAAACTTTTCCTTAGAAAATTAATAGAGCTCTCACCAATATTTTGTTGCTACACAGACTTGGATTTCATTAGATAAAATAAATGTTGCTCTTGGAAGTAAAAGCACTTGATTAACAAAAGACCCCTGGAGCTTTCAACTTCATTTCACCCGCACTTTAAAATTTTAAAATGGAGCATTAATTAAACATGGGGAGGTGAGATTTAAATATTAACTTGCAGACAACCAGGAGTTGAGCTGTGCTGAAAGGGGAATCAGACCAAACATCTAGGGATTGCTCAAGGAGACTTTGGTTCACATTCTATATTGTACCTCAAGACAATATCTTCCTCAAATAGGTATGAGCTACTACTGAAAAATATACAAGCAGCAAAGGATTTTCAATTAAAATAACTCTGTTTCTTCACTTCCTTTTTTAGTATATCATCTTACTAGCCTAAGGTATAGCAAATAATTACCCAGTGGATGTCATTTATTATCAAAGAATGTGCCCATGAATGAGACTAGATGTATTGCAGCTTGGATTCAAACCATGAAGTTAAAAAAAAAAAGTTTTGAGCAGTTCCGTTTCAGTTTGTTGTTACATACTCTGCTAATTAAAGAGAATCATGTAATACAATATTTTGTGTGTTTGTGACCCGAAATAATGGGAGGGGACCATTCATTGGTACTGCCAGTTTAAGACTTTTTAAAAAATCCTCAAAATTCAACTGAAACTATATCAGGTGAAGTCTTTTGAATTTAGTGGTGCTTCTATATCATTAATTATGTTCAAGTTTAACAGAGGATATTTGCACATCCTTTGCTTGCAGTGAAGGTAAGTTATAATCCTTGTAATAGAAAATTTATGAATTAAAAAATTAAGAACTCATCTGCTCTTCTAGGAGATAAAAGGAAAGATAACCACCTAATGGTTCAGAAGATGTTATATCTGAAACAGATTATTCAAACAAATTGTGGGAAGATGCTATCCTTTCCCATTCAAATAAAAGTCCAATTTTCCATCAATGTAATTAGTAAATTGTAAACTTCCAAATTACATGTTAATAGTATTGTTTATGTCAGTATGAAATTGTCATCTGCCACTGAAAATACTCAATGGCAGCTATAGTGTGCTGATGGCATCAATGAATTAGAGTTTTTATAAAAGCTGTCTTATCACAACTCACCAGAACAGGAGGAGGAAGCCTGTAGGTTCTGAAATCTTCATTTAACCATGATGACTGTTTCAGGACTTGAGCTCCGCTCTGAAGATAAGGAGTAGAAACGCTCTACCTTCCCTGGGGGAAGAAAACCCTGGGTGAGGAAAGGATCAAACTCATAAATGAAAACCCTTGTGGAGACAGGAGCTGTGGTATCGGTTTGGGTGCTGTGAGTATAGAGACCCTTCATTCAGTTGTGAGTGAAAAGAGATGTCCACAGAGAAAACATCTGAGATGAGAACAAACAGAAAAGAAAACCAGCCATGTAAAACACGGGCTTGTCAGGCACAGAGAAAACCTCCCTCAGACCCAGCCCTCGGGAGGGCAAGGCCATGCAGAAATGGTTAGGGAGCCTCAGCAGTAGCCAAGGAAAAGGAGACAGTGACCCACATTAAAACAGTCAGCAGGTAAGGAGAAAGTAAATAAATCAAGAGCTGTCAGGGTACAGCTTTCCAGACTGTGCGACAGGTGGGAAGATGGAAAGAAAGGGGACAGGGTTTGTTTAAAATAACCAACCTGAACACGGAAAGAGCAATGGTGCTCACTGAGATATGGAGCACAAGAGGGTTTGACCCAGGAAAGGACAAGTTTAGGTGTCCACGTGCTGAGTGAACTGAGGTGCCGTGGAACATTTAGTGAGAGGCAATCATAGGAAGGAAGGCAGGTCAACCTGGAGGAAATCAGCTGGGGACAGAGGAATAATAGCCAAACCTGGGGTAAAAAGTGTCTATAAACTGCAGAGAGAATGAAAACTCAGTTACCATAATTAAAGGTCACCAAGTATAGTCATCCATGGAAGACTTGAATCCGATTCTAAGGGTTCACCTCTAATAAATCCAGGAAATAAAGCATGCCATCTCCTAAGCCAATCTCAGAGCTATGAGAAATTCTTCCTCATGGTCATTAAAATCTCTGGGACTGGGGTTGTAGCTCACTGGTAGCGCACTTGCCTAGCATGTGTGAGGCACTGGGTTTGATTCTCAGCACCACATAAAGATAAATAAAGGTGTACCAAAAAAAAAAAAAAAAAAAGAGAGAGAGAGAGAGAGAGAGACTAAGTTTAAAAGAATCTAGAATCAATTCTTTTTCCTTAATACAAAATCTTTATCTCCACTGTGTTAGGTTTTTATCACTGGGTCCAAACTACCTGACAATAACTTAGAGGAGGAAAGTTTTATTTTGGCTCACATTTTCAGAGGTTCAGTCCATGGTGGGCCCACTCCATTGCTCTGGGCCTGAGGAGAACATGGTGGGGGGCCCGGTGGGGAAAGCTGCTTAGCTTGTGGTAGCTGGGAAGCAGTGAGGGGCGCAGGGAAAACACCTTTCCAGGGCATGCCCTAGTGCCTACCTCCTCCAGCTAGGTCACATCTGCATTTCACTGCTGGCTTCAGATTCACTAATCTTTTTCTCTTTACGCTATTAACACAATACAAAGAATTTTTATCTCAGTGTAACATTCACCTACAGAAGTTCAATTTTGTCTTTTAGACTTTTCATGCTCTACTTAACACTCCAGTCTCTCCTCCAGCTTTTGTTTTCCAATTAAAATAACTTAACGCTCTTATCTCCTAATCTTACATCTGTGTTCATTACGTTTTCAATTAGTTTTTATCATAATGGTCATATTTTCCACTTCTTTATATGTACAGTGTTAATGCCATGGTTTGGATCTGGAGTGTCCCCTAAAATCTCATGAGTTGGGGGCTCTGTCCCCATTTTACCAATGTTCAGAGGTGGGGCATTTGGGAAGTGATTGGTTTATGAGGACTCTGATCTTACCAATTGATTAATCCATTGATGAATTCATAGCTGAATGGTCTCTGGGAGGTAATAGAAACTGTAGGAGGTGGGACCTTCTTGAAGCAAGAGATTCCTTGGTGGCATGCCCTTGGGTACTTTATCTTCTCCCCAGCCCCTTCCTCACTCTTGCTGCTTTCTGGCCACTGTGGTAGGTGAGCAGATTTACTCCACCATGGGCTCCTGTTCTGAAGTCATACCTACCTCAAGCCTGCAACAATGAGGCCAAGAAGCTATGTAAAACTTCTGGAAAACCTTGAGCCAAAATAGATTTTTCGTCTTTTAAAGTTGTTTATCAAGTATGTTGTCACAGTTCTGGAAAGCTGAATGATACACATAATTCTTTTATATACTTGCCTTGCTGAATTTTGGATATTTTGGGGTCATACAGATATTCTCAAGATTTCTTCCAGGATATAGAGTTAGCTTAATTTGAAACAGTTTCATCCTTTAGGGTCTTGCTTTTAAGGTTTGTTAGACAGTAGTAGTATATTTTGAAGGGTTAATTATTGATTTGGTTACTAATTTCAGCAAATTTACACGCGCACACACACACACACACACACACACACACACAGTATGCCCAGCTAAATTTGAATTTAAGGTAAACATTTTTATAAAATGATATCCTACAGGTATTTAGGATAGACAAATGATAGCAGCCTTAGCACTATTTGTAATGGCCATGTGGTATTTGGTATATATTTATGTTGCATGTTTATTGGCTATTTATCTAAAATTCAAATTTAACTGGATATACTGTAGTTTATCTGACAATTCAAAATTATTCCCTATTATTGAGGGGAGACATTCAAAGATATACTGTGAATCATGGATTTTGCAGTCTGGCTGATGGGAACAGACTCTGTTATTTGCGCCCGAGAGTGCCAGGTGCTGCTCACCTGCTCTCAGCTGCTATATGGCCGGAGCTCTGCGTCGTGCTCCAGCAGAGGCCTCTCTAGCCTTCTCCTCTCTCTGGTACTCGGCCACACAACCTTTAGCCACTGATGTCCCTGGATTCTCAGATCTGTTTCCACAACTCATGGAGTTTTTAGTATCCCCCTAGATCCTCAATTTCCACAAAAATCCTGGAAACTCTCAAGATGGAAAATCGAGCCAATGCAGGTTCATCTACTTGGGTTCCCGCATCCTCAGGGATTGCTATGCCTTACAGCTTGATCTTTAACGACTTTAAAATTCTCACATTTTGTCCAGTTTTGTTTATTTGCTTGTTTTTGTTTTGTGGTGCTGGGATTAAACCCAGGGCCTCAGGCATGCTCGGCAAGAGCTCTACACTGAGCTACATCCCCAGTCCTCACCAGTGTTTTTGATGCTTTGAGTGACAGGGTATATGCAGTCTTTGCTACTTCACATGGAACTGCCTGATGTAGAGAACACAAGCTTTAATAAAAAAATTAGTGTTACATGTAAAATATGAGACCCTACAGATAAAAAAATAAAAGCATAGAAAACTCAATATTAGCAAATTGGTAAAATATTTGGACAAGACACAAGAGCATGTTTAAATGCAAAATAAGCATAGGAAAAATTCTGGATACCATACCTCACCAGGGAAATGAAAGCTAAAGCCACCACGAGATCTCTTCCACCATTAGAAAGGCTCAGTTTTAAAAGACTGGCAGCAACTGGTGCCATCACAGGCATAGAACAACTCACACTCAGGCTTCTGGGGTGAGCATAAGTCAGGATATAGTGTGACATAATTCACTGGCTTAAGCTAGCAAGTCAAATACTAGATCAACAAGCATCCAAGCACATGAGCACCAAGAGACACAAAATAATGTTCACAGAAGCATCGTTTGTAATGAGTTAGACTTGAAAAATCTCAAGTATTTTCCAACCACTAACTGGAGAAATAAGTTGTTATGGTTGGAAATATGATAGGACAATGAAAATCAACACACACATTGGTACAGAGCATCATAAGCAGGTGCAATGGTGCGCACCTGTAATCCTAGCGACTCAGGAGGCTGAGGCAAAAGAATTACAAGCCTGAGGCCAGTCTCAGCAACTCAGGGAGAACCTGCTTCCAAAATAAAAAGGGGTGATGGCTGATGATGTAGCTCAGAGGAAAAGCACCCCGGGAGTTCAGTTCCTAGTACAGAAAAAAAGGAATTCCCCGCGTGAGGAACAGAAGCTAGACACAATACAGTCTATGTCTGTGCCTAAAAACACAAGAGTTCCTATGGATGCATAATTTTTAAATTTTAACAGACTGCATTGTGATTCATTGTACACAAATGGGGTACATCTTTTCGTTTCTATGGTTGTACACGATGTAGATTCATACTATTTGTGTAATCATACATGTTCATAATGGAATGAGACAGACATTACCCTAATAGGTAAAATTATAAAATAAAGCAATAAAAATTATGATAAATGGAATAGTAGTTACCTTCATATGTGAGGGATGAAATACAGTTGGGGCACAAGGAGGTTCTGACACAGGTAACTGTTCTTTACATTATTGCAATTTATTAAACTGTATACTATGTACTTTTTTGCATATTTTTATTTCACTAAAAAGTCTGGATTAAAAAAACTTCATCCAGTTTAGAAGCAATGAATCAGTTGTTATTCCATCAGATGTGTACCATAAACTGCATAATTGCATCTATAAAAATAAATTTCTACAACATCCAGATTTCTTCTGAATACTCAAGAAAAAAAAATCATTTTTAAAATTATTTTCCTTGTATCCCCCAGAATGAATAACCACGCAGGAAGGAGCACTTGGGATCCACTGACAACATGTGTGTTGTATGTTCCATGTGCTCAGAGATCTCCCACGTCTCTCATCTGTAGTCTCTCATTCTTTATTTTTAAATCAAAAGCAGAGGTTCTGGCCCAGCTCGATGTGGAGGGAAACATTTTAGAGGACCAACCAGGCTTTTATTTTCAGCGCCACTGTCACAAAAATTGTGTGACCCTGGGCATAAATCACCCAGCATCTGTGAATCAATGGTATTTAGAAAGGTTTAAAGACAGACTGTGTAGAGCACCTGACACCCTAGCCTCAAAGTCAGTGCCTGCTTATGAAATGACACCTAGGACGCATGTGTTGTCAATCAGAACATGGCTTCAGCAGAGGTGACCAGCAGGCTACCTGAATCTGCACACACCAGATTAGCCCACATCTAGAACTTAGGCAGTGGTCACAGTAGGTGACCAAGGTTCTCTGCTAAGCCACCCTCACCCAACCCCAGACTGGTTGATTGTAGTACAGTAGAACACACGAAAAACAAATTCTGGGGGAGAAAAGGCAATCTTTAATTTAGGGCAGCCCTACTTGACGTTGGTGGTAAGGAAGGTATCAGACTGGCAGAGATTGATAACTGCCAATCAGAGCTTTTAAAAACTAATTTTTCATATAGATTCAATTTATATGTTTAATTGCTCACTAAATGTTAATGAATCTTCAATGGCTTATTTTGGACCTGGGAGGTTGAGGGAGAATATAGTGAAGTAGAATATGTCTTTTTGGCTTTGGGGACATATAATCTAGGTAAGAGACACAAGAAATGACTATAAAATATTAGGTAAATATAAAGTGTTGACACTATTTTAGAGGTTTGGGACCAGTGCCAAAAAAAAAAATATAAATGTGGGCAACACACATCTTTATAAGAGTGATTACTTATAAAAATTTATTTTGGCAAATTCTACAGTATATCACTAAAGTTTGACTTGGTTGGAGAACATACCACAGTGCCCTGTCCGGGGTGAGTGTTTAATAAATCAATGATGACATTTGCCCCAGGCAACCTCTAAAAGCCCAAGCCTGCATACAAGCACCTCAGTTGTATTAACGCATTCTCTTGAAACCATTCTAAGAGTGAAGCATGCAATAGGATCCACCTGTTTCATTACTGCAGAGGCAGAAATTCCAATAGCACAATTATTCCTTCTCAATCTTAAATAAGCCTAAGAGCAAGGATCTAAAAAAATAAAAATTAAAAAAAAAAATCATAGCTGAGTTTCCAAATACGTCTACCTCAAGCAATTGAAATTGAATAAACATGCTCCCCATATCTTGTATTATATGTGCTTTCTTGATCATTTAACTATACAGAAATGTGGTAAAGGTAGATTGTTTAAAACTGTATGAATTAATATAGGGAAATGAATAAGAATTATGTATTGCTTAGAGTCCAATAGCTCACTTAACTTTGAATTAACCCTCAAATTATCAGCTGAAATTAGTTATGCTCTTATTAATGAAAGAATTAGAGGAAAATCTGCAAGTTTAACAAATTGTTTTACGAGATAAAATGTTAAAGTATATATGTACATATATATACATATACATGTATAAAAGAGAAACAAAGTTTGAGCACCCCAATTCAAATATCTATAATTCAAACTACTCCAAAATTCAAAACTTTTTGTACACCAGTTTGATATAACAGGTAGAAAATTCCACACCTGATCTCATGTAACAGGTTTCGTCAAAAACAGACACCATGCACTGAGTTTATTCAGTGTTTCCCAGGGGGTAAAATATCCCCCCCAGCCCCCTCCTGCTGTGATCACCACATCCTTTTCACACACATCCATAGCACATGGTGACAGATAGTGACTTTAGTTTTCAGAGGCTTTAATGTACACAAACTGTTCTTATTGTGTAAAAAGTTATTTAAAATTGTGCATAAAATTACCTTCAGGCAATGTGTATAAGGTATATATGAAACAAATGAATCCTGCATTTAGACATGAATCTGATCCTCAAGATAAATCATATATATGTATGTATATATGTGTGTGTGTATATATATATACACATATAAAGTATATATACATATAAAGTATATATACATAATATATATATACATAAAGTATGTATACATATAAAGTATATATATATATACTTAATTAACCCTCAAATTATCAGTTGAAATTAGTTATGCTCTTATTAATGAAACAATTAGAGGAAAATCTGCAAGTTTAAAAAATTGTTTTATGAGAAAATATTAAAGTATATACATACACATGTATAAAAGAGAAACAGAAAGTTTGAGCACCCCAATTCAAATACCTATAATTCAAAATACTCCAAAATTCAAAAAAAGTATATATATATATATATATATATATATACTTTGTATGTATACATACTTTATGTATATATACATACTTTAAAATAGTCCTAAATCTAAAAAGAATATCTGAAATCTGTAACTTCTAATTCCAAGTATTTTGGGCACAGGATATTTAACCTGGGTTATGGGGATGTATTAAGTCAGTAGGGATTGTAGTTTGATGTAGGATTCATCTGAGTCTAAATTAGACTTTTAATAATATTGCTTTCCTCAAGACAAGTAACGGTACATGCAATAGTCTAAATCTCAAGGCAAGATCTATTTCTACTGCAGAAATTTCAAAGGAACAATTCACTAATTTAAAATTTTTATTTCTTTTACTAGGAAATATACATATTTAAGTGTAAATGGTGAAACACTTTGAAAAATGTAGTTGCCTGAGATTACTGGTGAGTGATTGCTCTTCACTGGGCAGCAACAGGAAGCCTCAGTGACCAAATGCTTATGTGCCGTGGATACAAGCAATGTCTGGAGATGTATTAGATGAAGAATCACTAGCAGTTTAATTGTGGACTGAGAAGTACTTTAAAAAAATCTGTAGCTTTCTAACATCTTTTATTTGCAAGAAAATACTAAGGATAACTCCCTTACCCAAAATATATTCACTGTCATCTCTTTATTATTCCATTTTATGCTTTTTCACAGATAAAAATACCAGTTTTTAAATGTGTATATTACATTTATGAAATAAAAAGCTGTATGCACAAAAGGAACAGTTAATATTCCAAGACCTTATTAACATTTTAGAGGTTAAGAATATGCACTTTCTCTTCTCCTTGGTATCATCTCTCTATTTATATAAACTGGATGCTATTTTCACACAAATCATGGTAACTTTTATGAAATGTCTGATTTTCATGGGTCTCTTTTGTTATTTTAGACAAAACTTTCAAGTGCACGGTGATTTACATAAAGAAAATTCTGCAGCCCTTTTTGTTGCTAAAACATTCGATACTTAACCCCTGACATAGAACCATTTCATTTAGTAACTTGCCCACAGCAATGGCTAATAACTCCACAGTCCTTTTAGAAGACAAAAAACTCCCAGCTAGGCTGTCAGATGCTGCAAGTACATGGAGAGATGGGTGTGGAGAATCGCTTTCCTTATCCTGGGTGACTGACCTCTAGAACAAGACATGCCCTAACCATACAGCCTGAGCCCACAGAACTTTCCAACATGTGGCAGTTGCAGTTATAAGAGGTAATTAAAGGGCTTGTGATCTCTTTTGAAATTTATAAAATTGTACAATTTTGTTATTCTTTGAATAAATGATTTATCTTCCATTTTCTGAGTGAATTTCCCTAATGTTTGCATGATTTGTTTTAAATACAAAATTGATCTTGTAAGCAATCTGATTATCTATGTTTCATATTTCTAATAACTTTCCAAGCTGCTTTTCCATAATCCATAGAAAACAAACTTTACCAATTATCAATTGCATGTTAGTGTCTTCTGAGTCACCTTACAGTGGAAAAAAAGATGATCAAAAACATTTCTGCTTTAAAATGAGAATTACTGGTAGAAATTAATGTTAAAAATTGTTCAACACCTTATTGTTAATAGTGATACGGTAGTTAAAATATGGAATGGTAAACACCCAATGATATAGTCACACAACAGAATATTATACAGCATTAAAAATCTTTGAGAATTTTAAGGTCATGGAAAAATGTCAATATAATACATAGTGACAGACAGCAATAATTGTTACATTAAGAGGTGGGAACAGGGGATTTTAAAGATGGTGGAATAGAGCAGATTGCTTTCCTGGCTGCTCCATGGCATGAAATCAAGAAAGCAGACAGGCAGCTTCTCATCAAGTGAGGTACTGGAAAATTTCAGGGACACTAAGTCCACTAGGTAGAAACTATGCTGCCTCAAATCCATACTGTTAGATGTGTAGATACACAAACATGAGAAAGCAAGAGAACAAATTGCCCCAAATGAACCACCATAGTCCAATAACAGAATTCATCAACACCACAGTGGAAGAATTGTCAGAGAAGGAGATTAGAATGCACATAGTTAAACTGATCTGTGAAGTAAAGGATGGCATAAAGACTACAATCAGAGAAAATACAGCAAGTGAAAGAACATTTCAATAGTTTCTAAAAAATAAAAAAAAATTTAAAAATTTTTTAAAAAGCAGAAATCCTTGAAATGAAGCAGTCAATAAACCAATCAAAAATTCAACAAAAAGCATCATCAGCAGACTAGATAAATTGCAAGACAGTTTCAGGAGATAAAGAAAAAAAATATATAATCTTGAAAACAAAGTTGACCATGGAGAAAACATGAACACCATGAACTTGTAAGAAATGTGGGATAACTTGAAAAGACCAAATTAAAGATTTATTGGAATAGATGAAGACTCAGAAAAATGAATGCCATGCAGTCTTTTTTTTTTTTTTTTTTTGCGGTTTTCTTTTTTTTTTTTTATTGTAAACAAATGGGATACATGTTGTTTCTCTGTTTGTACATGGCGTAAAGGCATACCATTTGTGTAATCATAAATTTACATAGAGTAATGTTGTTTGATTCATTCTATTATTTTATCCCTTCCCCCCACCCCTCCCACCCCTCTTTACCCTCTATACAGTCCTTCCTTCCTCCATACTTGCCCCCCTCCCTAACCCTAATTCTAACTCTAACACTAACCCTTCCCTCCCCCCCATTATGTTCATAGCTGCTCAATTCACAATAGCCAGACTGTGGAACCAACCTAGATGCCCTTCAATTGATGAGTGGATAAAGAAACTGTGGTATATATATATATAATGGAATATTACTCAGCCATAAAGAATGATAAAAATTATGGCATTTGCAGGCAAATGGATGAAATTGGAGAATATCATGCTAAGTGAGATAAGCCAATCTCAAAAAGCCAAAGAACGAATGATATCGCTAATAAGTGGAGGATTTTCAATGAAATATCAGAAAATTTCCTAAACCTAAAGAATAAAATGGAAAAAAAAAAATCAAATACAGAACACCAAGTATGTAAAACTACAACATATCCACACCAAGGTACATTATTTGAAAAGGCCTAACATGCAAAATACACCCACACCAAGGCACATTATTTTGAAAATGACTAAGACACATTTTATATTTTATTAAGATAAAATAAGGATAGAATTTTAAAGGCTGCCAGAGAAAAATGATAAGTAACATTTAGATGGAAACAAATTTGGATCTCAACTGATCTCTCAACCCATACTCAAAGCTAGTTTCTCTTAGAATAATATATATCAAGCTCTGAAAGAAAAAAAGATGCAATCCAAGAATACTAGACACAGCAAAATTAAGCTTCAGAATTGATGACAAAATAAAAACCTTCCATGATAAACAAAAGTTAAAAGAATTCATAACTAGAAAACCTATACTATAAACTCCATATTTCATGAAGAAATGAAAAATAAAAGTGAAAACTAGCAAAGGAAGGAACTACACTAAAAAAAGTGAATCAGGAATCAATGGATAAACTAATTCACATGAAAAACCAGAAATAAAATGAGAGGGAATAAAAGTAATTTATAATAACATTGAATGTAAATGGTCTAAATTCATCAATCAAAAGATGCAGACTGACAGATTGGATTAAAAACAAGACCCAACAGTATGCTGTCTCAAAGAAACTCACCTCATAGGCAAAGGCATCCATAGACTGAAGTTAAAAGATGGGAAAAAACATACCATTCATATGGGTCTTGTAAACAAGCAGGGCTTTCTACCCTCATATCAGATAGAGTGGACTTCAAGTCAAAGTTAATCAGAAGGCACAAAGGGCATTTCATACTACTTAAGGGAATCATACATACATAATAATCAAATATTTATGGCCAAACCAAAGAGCATGTACATATGTCAAACAAACCCTTATCAATTCCAAGAATTAAATAGATCACAGCACAATAATACTTGGTAACTTTAACATCTCTCTCTCACCACCACTAGATAGAACCTCCAAACTAAAAAAAAAGAAAAACTATAGAACTAAAAAAATACTATCAATAATTTAGTCTCAACAGACATATATAAAATATTTCATCCATCTATGATCGAATATACTTTCTTCTCAGCAGCACATGGATCCTTTTTTAAAAGGAGACCGTATCTTAGACCACAGAGCAACATTTAGCAAATACAAAAAATAGAGATAATAGCTTGTATCCTACTAGATTATAATGGAATAAAATTAGAAATCAATAAAATAAAAAGAGGGGTTTTCAAGATGGCAGCCTAGAGGGTGGCTGCATTTCATGTTGCTCCAGGACTCAGGATTCAAAAGAGGAGATATTGAGAGACTTGGGACCAACTCAAAGCAGCCGGGTGAGTCTCTCCCATTGGGGAGGCGTCCCGGATGGGGTGGTAGTCCCGGAACGCAGAACACTTTGTGAAGTAGAGCTGCCCGGTGAGACACCCTCCCCCTGCTGGAGCAGTGAACTCAGACAACTGGGAGCATCGTAGACGAGGCCACTCAGCACAGTGCTTGGATTCGGAGCAACCACTGAGGCTCCGGGCGGCAGCCCAGAGGAGGAGCTGCGAGGAGAGCTGTGTGGACTCAGAGCAACCATCCCAGAAAACCAGGGCCTGCCCAGAGGAGGAGGAGGAGGAGAACTGCGGCCGCTTGGACTCAGAGTGACTGCATTGGAGCTCCAGGTGGCTGCTCAGAGGAGGAGGCGAGTGGTGAGTTGTTTGGACTCAAAGCGACCGCTCCTGAACACCGGGGGGCTGCCTGGAGGAGGAGCACAGTGGGTCGCTTGGTCTCAAGCGGCCGCACCAGAGCTCCGGGCGGCTGCCCGGAGGAGGCATGCATCAGGTTGCTTGGACTCAGAGCAACTGCTCCTGAACACCCGGGGGGCTGCCAGGAGGAGAAGGAGGAATGGGGCGGGTCACTTGGACTCGGAGTGACTGCCCCGGGGTATGGCAGTTGGCGGGAGGAGGAGGCGTGCAGTGAGTTGCTTGGACTCCTAGTGACTGCACCGGAATACTGGGTGGCTGTCCGGAGGAGGAGGCATGCGGCAGGTCGCTGGTTCTTGGAGGGACGGTACAGGGCTCCAGGTGGCTGCTCAGAGGAGGGGCTGCATAGCCAGACGATTAGGTGCAGAGCAGGGTCCCAGGACGTAGGAGGTTTCTTGGTGGAAGAGCCGCACAGAGACACGCTTAGGGGTGGAGTGAAGATTCCAGGACTGCAGGCAGATTCTCTCAGGACAGGCAGCCTAAGGAGACTCATCTGTGAAGGGAGAGGCTCCCAGGCCCTGGAGGTAGGTCCGGGCCCCTGGGAACATTGCAGAGGAAGGCAGCACAGCCCAGGTGGTAGTTGTAGATTGAGGGGAACCTCTAGGAGGGGAACTGACCAGCGAGACCTCCCCACCGGGTGAGTATTCCCTGCCCGGTGAGGTTTACCCACAAGGATGATATAAAAAGAGACATAGGCCCAAACAGGCCTTGCCTCAGCCTGCAGTCTAGTTCCCCTTTGGATGACCATTGTCAACAAGTGGAGGCACCTCTGCCCACTAGCAGGGAATATACCCCACCTGAAGGCCACCGCCCCTAGAGAGGCAGCTTCCTTGTGGAGCACCGCATTATCAACTTCATCCAAGACTTCAGGTTACTGAAGGCTAAGAGAGGATATACTAGAAATCTTCAGGGACATTATAGGTCAATAGAGGAAATCTGCAATATCTCAGCGGTCCACTGATACCTGAGCAATATGAGAGAACAAGGGAAGAAAATGTTCCAAACAAATCTAGATGTTACATCAATAAAACCCAACGACAGCATGGCAGAAGAAATGACAGAAAAGGAGTTCAGAATGTACATAATTAAAATGATCAGGGAAGCAAACGATGGGATTAAAGAGCAAATGCAGGCACTTACTGATGAGATGAAAGAGCAAATGCAGGCATTGAATGATTGCACCAATCGACAGTTAAAAGAGCAAATACAGGAAGCAAAAGACCATTTCAATAAAGAGTTAGAGATATTGAAAAAAAAAACAAACAAATTCTTGAAATGAAGGAAACAATAAACCAAATTAAGAACTCCATAGAAAGCATATCCAATAGGATAGAACACATGGAAGACAGAACCTCAGACATTGAAGACAAAATATTTAACCTTGAAAACAAAGTTGAACAAACAGAGAAGATGGTAAGAAATCATGAACAGAGTCTACAAGAACTATGGGATATCATGAACAGGACAAATTTAAGAATTATTGGGATTGAGGAAGGCTTAGAGAAACAAACCAAAGGAATGAACAATCTATTCAATGAAATAATATCAGAAAATTTCCCAAATCTGAAGAATGAAATGGAAAATCAAGTTCAAGAGGCTTATAGGACTCCAGATACACAAAATTACAACAGACCCACACCAAGGCACATTATAATGAAAATACCTAACATACAAAATAAAGGCAGAATTTTAAAGGCTGTGAGAGAAAAGAACCAAATTACATTTAGGGGGAAACCAATACGGATATCAGCAGATTTTTCAATCCAGATCCTAAAAGCTAGAAGGGCCTGGAACAACATTTTTCAAGCCCTGAAAGAAAATGGATGCCAATCAAGAATCTTACATCCACCAAAACTTACCTTCAAATTTGACGATGAAATAAAATCCTTCCATGATAAACAAAAGTTAAAAGAATTTACAAAAAGAAAGCCAGCATTACAGAACATTCTCAGCAAAATATTCCATGAGGAAGAGATGAAAAACAAAGAAGCAAATCAGCAAAGGTAGGATTTACCTAAAAGGAATTGTCAAATAAAGGAGGAACCAAGTCGTGTCAAATAAATAAAATAAATGAACCAAATGACTGGGAATACAAATCATATCTCAATAATAACCCTGAATGTTAATAGCCTGAATTCATCAAAAGACAAACTGGCAGATTGGATAAAAAGAAAGATCCAATAATATGCTGCCTGCAAGAGACTCACCTCATAGAAAAAGATACCCATAGACTAAAAGTGAAAGGATGGGGAAAACATACCATGCACATGGACTCAGCAAAAAAGCTGGAGTATCCATCCTCATTTCAGATAATGTGGACTTCAAGCCAAAGTTAGTCAGAAGGGATAAAGAAGGACATTTCATACTGCTTAAGGAAAGCATAAATCAGCAAGATATAACAATCATAAACATCTATGCCCCAAACAGTGGCTCATCCATGTACGTCAAACAAATCCTTCTCAATTTCAGAAACCAAATAGACCATAACACAATAACACTAGGTGATTTTAACACGCCTCTCTCAGCACTGGACAGATCTTCCAAACAAAAATTGAACAAAGAAACCATAGATCTCAATAACACAATCAATAATTTAGACTTAACAGACATTTATAGAATATACCATCCATCCAAGAGTGAATACACTTTCTTCTCAGCAGCACATGGATCCTTCTCTAAAATAGACCATATATTATGCCACAAAGCTAATGTTAGCAAATACAAGAAGATAGAGATACTACCTGGTATTCTATCAGATCATAATGAATTGAAGTTAGAAATAAATGAAAGAGTAAAAAACAAAAGCTACTCCAACACCTGGAGATTAAACAATATGCTATTATATGATGAAAGGATAACAGAAGATATTAGGAAGGAAATTTAAAAATTCTTAGAGGTAAATGAAAACAAAGAAACATCATATAAAAATCTCTGGGACACTATGAAAGCAGTACTTACAGGAAAATTTATTTCATGGAACGCATTTAGTAAAAGAAGTAAAATTCAACAAATAAACAACCTAACACTACAGCTCAAAGCCCTAGAAAAAGAAGAACACAGCAGCACCAAAAGTAGTAGAAGACAGGAAATAGTTAAACTCAGAGCTGAAATCAACGAAATTGAAACAAAAGAAACAATACAAAAAATTAAAATAAAATAAATAGTTGGTTCTTCGAAAAAATAAACAAAATTGATAAACCTTTAGCCACACTAACAAAGAGAAGACGAGAGAAAACCCAAATCACTAAGATTCAGAATGAACAAGGAAATATCACAACAGACACGATTGAAATACAAAACATAATTAGAAGCTATTTTGAAAATCTATACTCCAACAAAATAGAAAATTTCGAAGACATCAACAGGTTTCTAGAGACATATGAATTGCCTAAACTGAACCAGGAGGACTTACACAACTTAAATAAATCAATTTCAAGCAATGAAATAGAATAGGTCATCAAAGGCCTACCAACAAAGAAAAGTCCAGGACCAGATGGGTTCTCAGCCGAGTTCTACAAAACCTTTAAAGAAGAGCTCATTCCAATACTCCTCAAAGTATTTCATAAAATAGAAGAGGAGGGAACCCTCCCAAACTCATTCTATGAAGCCAATATCACACTGATACCTAAACCAGACAGAGACACATGGAGGAAAGAAAATTTCAGACCAATATCCTTAATAAATATCGACCCAAAAATTCTCAACAAAATTTTAGCAAATTGTATACAAAAACATATTTAAAAAATAGTGCACCATGATCAAGTGGGTTTCACCCCAGGGATGCAAGCTTGGTTCAACATCAGGAAATCAATAAATGTAATTCACCATATCAATAGACAAAGTCAAGAATCACATGATTATTTCAATAGATGCAGAAAAAGCATTTGATAAAATACAGCACCCCTTCATGCTCAAAACACTAGAAAAAATAGGGATAGTGGGAACATTCCTTAACATTGTAAAGGCCATGTATGCTAAGCCCATTGCTAATATCATTCTAAATGGTGAAAAACTGAAAGCATTCCCCCTAAAAACTGGAACGAGGCAGGGATGCCCCTTTTCACCACTTCTATTCAACATCGTTCTCGAAACTCTAGCCAGAGGAATTAGACAGACCAAAGATATTAAAGGGATACGAATTGGAAAAGAAGAACTCAAACTATCCCTATTTGCTGATGATATGATTATATACTTAGAGAAACCCAGAAATTCCACCAGAAAACTTTTAGAACTCATAAGTGAATTCAGTAAAGTAGCGGGATATAAGATCAATGCACATAAATCTAATGCTTTTTTATACATAAGTGATGAATCTTTGGAAAGAATAATTAGGAAAACTACCCCATTCACAATAGCCTCGAAAAAAATAACATACTTGGGAATCAATCTCACAAAAAAGGTGAAAGACCTCTACAATGAGAGCTACAGAACACTAAAGAAAGAAATTAAAGAAAACCTTAGAAGATGGAAAGATCTCCCATGTTCTTGGAGAGGAAGAATTAGTATTGTCAAAATGGCCATACTACCTAAAGTACTATACAGATTCAATGCAATTCCAATTAAAATCCGGATGACGTACCTTACAGAAATAGAGCAAGCAATCATGAAATTCATCTGGAAGAATAAGAAACCCAGAATAGCTAAAGCAATCCTTAGCAGGAAGAATGAAATGGGGGGTATCGCAATACCAGTTCTTCAACTCTACTACAAAGCAATAGTAACAAAAACGGCATGGCATTGGTACCAAAATAGAAAGGTAGATCAATGGTACAGAATAGAGGACACGGACACAAACCCAAATAAATACAATTTTCTCATACTAGATAAGGGTGCCAAAAATATGCAATGGAGAAAAGATAGCCTCTTCAACAAATGGTGCTGGGAGAATTGGAAATCCATATGCAACAGAATGAAACTAAACCCATATCTCTCACCATGCACGAAACTAAACTCAAAATGGATTAAGGACCTTGGAATCAGACCAGAGACCCTGCAGATTATAGAAGAAAAAGTAGGTCCAGATCTTCAACATGTCGGCTTAGGACCAGACTTCCTCAACAGGACTCCCATAGCACAAGAAATAAAAGCAAGAATCAATAACTGGGATAGATTCAAACTAAAAAGCTTTCTCTCAACAAAGGAAACTATCAGCAATGCGAAGAAAGAGCCTACAGAGTGGGAGAATATCTTTGCCAATCATACTTCAGATAGAGCACTAATCTCCAGAATCTATAAAGAACTCAAAAAACTTTACACCAGGAATACAAATAATCCAATCAACAAATGGGCTAAGGAAATGAATAGACACATTCACAGAAGATCTACAAGCAATCAACAAACATATGGGAAAATGTTCAACATCTCTAGTAATAAGAGAAATGCAAATCAAAACCACCCTAAGATTCCATCTCACCCCAATTAGAATGGCGATTATCAAGAATACAAGCAACAACAGGTGTTGGCAAGGATGTGGGGAGAAAGGTACACTCATACATTGCTGGTGGGGCTGCAAATTAGTGCAGCCACTCTGGAAAGCAGTGTGGAGATTCCTTAGAAAACTTGGAATGGAACCCCCATTTGACCCAGCTATTCCACTCCTTGGCCTATACCGAAAGGACTTAAAATCAGCATACTACAGAGATACAGCCACATCAATGTTCATAGCTGCTCAATTCACTATAGCCAGATTGTGGAACCAACCTAGATGTCCTTCAATTGATGAGTGGATAAAGAAACTGTGGTATATATGTACAATGGAATATTACTCAGCCATAAAGAATGATAAAATTATGACATTTGCAGGCAAATGGATGAAATTGGAGAATATCATGCTAAGTGAGATAAGCCAATCTCAAAAAACCAAAGGATGAATGATATTACTAATAAGTGGAAGATGACACATAATGGGGGGAGGGAGGGGTTAGTGTTAGGTTTAGGGAGGGGGGCAAGAATGGAGGAAGGAAGGACTATATAGAGGGAAAAGTCGAGTGGGAGGGGTGGGGGGAAGGGAAAAAATAACAGAATGAATCAAACAACATTACCCTATGTAAATTTATGAATGCACAAATGGTATGCCTTTACGCCATGCACAGAGAAAAAACATGTATCCCATTTGTTTACAATAAAAAAAAAATAGAAGCTACTCTAATACCTGGAGACTAAATAATATGCTGTTGAATGATGAAGGATGGCAAAAAAAAAAAAAAAAAATCAGGGATGAAATTTAAAAAAATACATAGAAATAAATGAGAATAGTGATAAAATGTATGAAAATTTCTGGTATAGCATGAAGCCAGGGTTAAGAGGAAAGTTCACTGCATTGAGCTCATTCATTAAAAGAAATTAAATAAACCCAACATTACATCTCAAAGTCCTAGAAAAAGAAAAAATCAACACCAAAAGCAGGACACAAAATTAAAAATCAGCTGAAATCAATGAAACAAACAAAACAATCCATAATATTGACAAAAAGATAGACATGTTCATATCTGTACACAAATATATCTTACACATATGTACACATAATCAACAGGATGTGTGGGTGTATCTATACAGAGAGAGAGAAAATAGACATGCAAATCCTATAATTCTGTCAGTTTGTTTCTTTGAAAAACTTTGATCAATGCAAGTGCTATCAAAAAGCCAAGAATACCTGGGTTGAAGTTATTTACAAAACTTTTAAGCAGGATGCAACCCCAATGATAATGATTTATAGCTGCTAGTGTAAGCAGCTGCATTGGGACCATGAATGGTACACACCCTGAACCTGTTGAGATGGAGGCAGGTGTCACAGGACAGAGGGCAGTTCTGTCCCTATGTTCCTACTGACACCATCTGCCTTGAGATCTTCTCATAGAGACTGCACTTCAGGGAAGAATAAAGTCTCCCATCCCATGATTTTAAGGTCTTTCCCACCTGACTGACAATAAAGCATTCCTGTTCCTTTGAGAAAAACTATTTTCACTCAAAAGAGTAATCCAGCCCATTTCTCAAGAAGGGTACTCAATTTTATTTTTAAGATTTTTTCTACATTTCTCAAACTTCCAACAAATCAGTACATTTGGAATTGTAAAAATTTTAATAAGCTGCCTCTACATCAATTTTGAACACACCACTCAGTAAAAAATGGCAGATAGTTTTGTAACTTTCCCTACAACATGAATCACAAGGTAAACTTGTAACTACTATTATAGAATTTAAAGTTATAGATTTTTGTCCAGATACATTTGCTGAAGCATTAGTGCTTTCTTTGCAGCCCATAAATCTTGTACTTCAGAACATACTCTCCATAGAAATTCTGCCGTATTTGAAAAATTTCCATTGATTTCTAAAAATATGCCTTACCTGGCATTTTGCTGACTTCTCTGTGTGAATTAGACCCATGTGGAGTCTTTGTCTACACCTTTATTTTTGCTTTTCTAAACGGAGGCATCTCCTGTACACGGTGGTGACTTGTGAAGCTACAGGACGTAGATAGTGATGCTTTGAATCAGAGCTAGACCTTGACCTCATGGGCAGCTGCCCAGAAATAGCTGAGCATAAACTAAGGAGGAATGAAGGGTGAGCAGCCCTGGGGACGCCTCCACCAAGTCTGCACCCCAGGAGATGCAGGAGGGAGTAACCCGCTGTGGTCCAGGAGACTGTGCCTCTGCTCCAGCCACTCTGTACAGGGCTGCAGTGTTAGAACCTACTCATACCAGTATGGAAACCCCAGCCGTTGCTTGAGCCCTTCTCTAAGGCCATGGTGACATTCCTGGGACAACTGGGTGGTAACGGGACCTGATAGTATTACTTACACTTGAAGTTTCAGCATTGAAATAGTCTCTAATATTGCAGCAACATCCTTGGGTACCAAAATTTTTACCATCATTTTTGTGTGTAGAACAGTAGTGTTAGGATCTTCATACTTCTGTGAAATATATTTCCATAAATTTTTCATCTGGCAAATCTGAAACTTTTTCCATAATACAGCATGACCTCCCTTTCTGCCCTTCCCCCAACCCCTGGTCACACCTCTACTTTCTACAATTTGACTACTTTGAATACCTTATGTAAGTGAGATTTTACAGCAATTGTCTTTCTGTGTCTGGTTTATTTTACTCAACAGAATGTCCTCTAGGTTCATCCATGAGGTTGCAAGTGACAGGATTTCCTTCTTTAAGCCTTCATAGTATTTCACTGTGCATGTCTGCCACATTTTCTTCATCCACTTAGCTGTTAATGCACTTATGTTGGTTCCGGATCCTGGCTATTGTGAATACTGATGCAATGAATATGGGTAAGCAGAAATCAACACACTGACTTCAACACACTGACTTCATCTCCTTTGAATACATACTCAATATTTGAATAATTTGAAATTATTCAACTATATGATAATTCCATTCTTAAATTTTTGAAGAAGCTTCATACTGCTTTCTGAAGGGGTGGCACATTTTACAACCCCCTCCACATTGCCCTAGGGTCCACTTTCTCCAAGTCCTCATTGACACTTGTTACTTCACGGAGTTCTCTGCTTCTTTGTCAGAGCAGCCATCCTAACATGTGTGAGGTGATGGCTGGTCATGGTTTTGGTTCACATTTCTCCTGATCAGTGATGTGGAGCTTCTTTTCATATACTATTGTCCCTTGGTATGTCTTTAAATAGATGCCTATTCAAGTCCTCTGTTCCTGTTTTGCTCAGATGTTTTGTTGAGTAGAAAAATTCCTTCAGACTTTCTGCAGTTGTTTCCTGTGAATTTGGCGACAAATCCAAGAAATCATTGCAACTGCAATGCCATGAAGCTCTCCCCTGCATCTCTTTCCAGAAGTTTTCTACTTGGGGCCTTCCATTTGGGTCTTGGATTCATTTCGAGTTAATCTGTGAATGTGGTATAAGGCAGGGTCCCACTTCACTTTTACACATGAATATTGAGTTTTTATAGCACTTCTTGGAGGGATTACCCTTTTTCTATTGAGGGGTTTTGGTCCTCTTGTCAAATATCATTTGACCACATTCATAAGGGTCAATTTCTGGGCTATTTCTTCTATTCTACTTGCCAATTTTTCCTGTTTTTATACCAGTACCGCAATGTCTTGATTGCTGTGGTTTTGTAATGTTTTGAAATCAGAAAGGGTGAGCCCTTCAACATTTTTTTTTTTTTTTTGACTATTTGGGATCTCTTGAAATTCCATGTGAATTTTAGAATACGATTTTCTTTCTGCAAAAAATGCCATTGGGATTTTTGTAGAAATTACATTGACTCTTTCTAGAACACTGGGTAGTAGTATGGGTATTGGGAAACAAAATTGCTTCCCAATCCATGAACAAGAAAGCCTTTTTATTTTTGTCTTCTTTAATTTCTTGAAGCAATGTTTTGTAGTTTTCAGTGTACAAGTCTTTCACCTCCTTGGTTGGGAGTATTCCAAAGTATTTTATCTTTATTAATGCTATTATCAAGGAAATTGTTTAAATTCCCTTTTGGATTGTTTATGAGTGTTGACTTTGTATCTTATGTCTTTGTTGATTTTGTTTAGTTCTAGGAGGTTTTGTTTGGGGGGTAGAATCTTTAGAAGTTTTTGTACTTAGGATTGATCAAATAGATGTACACAGACAATTTACTTATTCCTTTCTAAAATGCATGTCATTTCTTTCCCTTTCTTAAGCATCTTGGGAAAACATTTCCACTGAATCCCCAAGTGGCTGGCAACCACCCTGTGTAGAAAGAGTGCAGAGGAACTTCAGATTACCCAGAGGGAAATGAGAGGGGAGAGGGGCAGGGGAAGGAAAGATGGTGGACTGAGACAGACATCACTACCCTGTGTACATGTATGAGTACATGAGTGGTATGAAAATACATCGTGCACAGCCATAGAAACAATTTGTATACAATGAATCAAAATGCAGTCGGTAAAAATAAGTAAAATAAAAAGAGTGCATTAGCAAATGAACCAATAATCTATTTCCATAAACCTACCTGTAGAAAGAAGGAATGGAAGCCTTATGGGACAAAGGCATACAGTTAAGGGAGGACTTCTTTTAAGATAGAAGAAATATGCAAGTAACTTCAGCAAATATAGCTACATCGTAGCCACTAAATAGACAGGTGTACTCCAGGGAGGAGGCACTACAGGTGCCATTTAGAAACATACGTTCAACAAATCAAAATGAATTCTTGGGATTGTGCTTCTTGTGCTCTGCACAATCAGTATCACCTAGTGAGTTTTCACAAAGACGACACTTCTTTGAAGACTTCCCACTTAGGACAGGCATGAGCCAAGGAGTACCGTCAGCTTTCTGCAGAAACAGTGCCAGACGCAGCTGCAAGCAAGGACCAGGAGTACTCTCGGTGAAAGTGGACGTGACCCTGAAGTCTGGCAGCGTCCCTGCTCACAATGCACCACTCCAACAAAAGGCAAGTGGTTTCATCTCCCAGTCCACTTTTCCTCAGAAAAACTGCACCACGTATACAAGAAATCTCCCTGCTTGGTCAGCAAGATAACTCAGCAAGGGGCAAGGAAACCATGGCTTTTTCCAGTTCCTTTGAAAATACTTGTATTGTTTCATGTCTGTGTTCATCTTCTTGCTCGAACTGGGTATTTGGATTAATGGAACACACGACCAGCCTTGCATTGCTAGATTCTATAGACATCCAACATCTAAGCACAGGAGGTTAAAGATAGAAGCCTGTTCCAAAGGCTCTGAATGACTATTAAATTCTTCTATTCCATTTTTAGTTCCATTCCCATCTTTTACTGGATAATGTTAACCCATCTTGTTTCATGTTCAAGGCCCTTTTAGGATGCAGACACCTTCTGATGTTTTTCTATTCAAAGAATCATTCAAGTCAACTGGTCTACCTTCCTAGCTCCCATCTTTGCACGTGCAGTTCATGGAACTGAAGAATCCACTTTCTCATTCACTGCTCTGCAATCAGGTCTCACAACCTATTCCACATGTCATCTCTGCACCCTGTCTGGGGTAGTTTTCCCCAATTTCTCTTCATTCCTTATTGTACAGCATTTTATATCAATTTATACTGAGATCACACATAGCTTCCAATTATATTCCATGTATTTATTCAACAAATACTTGAGAAGTTTGCTGTGCTGTGTAATTAGAAGTTCTTGTTTTCTTGGAATTACAGTTCTAGTAGGACATATGAAGAACAATTGCACAATTGTCATTCCAATTAACAGCTTTTTGACTCCCAGCTAAACAGAGGGCTCTAGAAGAAATGGTGCTGTATTCAGTCAAGCATGGACTTTAGAATTAGACAAACCTAGTTCAAGCCTCAACTCTGAAATAAGGTAAGCTGATTACTTGCTCTGTGCCTCATTTTTCTCATTTGTGAAATAAAGTCATTTATTGTAACCTCTTTTTTAAGTGCCTTGAGAAGATTAGATAATATAATGTGTAAATTTTCTTATACTAAGTGTGTGCTCATTAAACACATACTGAATGAGTCTTTAGGTCTGTGTGAAGTGATGAAAGTGGTATATACAAATAAAAATGAGGTTTCATGATCAAAAAACTAATTTTTTAATCCCCAAAAACTAAAATGATCAGATAAAAAGTTTTATGACAAAAAAAATCTAAAAATAGATTGCTCCAGTAATGTTTATAAGCGATTACTACGTTTGGCAGTAGGCTACATATTTAATGTTACCTCTTGTGCCCTTCAAAACCAATCCGTGAAAAGCCATATATACAGATATCAAATTAAGGCTTAGAAAAGCATGTAACAGAGCTAGTGTGTCCAAACTGTTTATGTATATCTTCCTGCCCAGAATACTGACCATAATGTCAAAGTTTTTGACATATGAAATTTGCACAAACATGTTAGAACAAACTACACCAAGGTTGCAACTCTAAATTATGAAGTCCTCACATTTTCTGTGTTTGGCTAACATAGTGGAACTCACTGGGAACTCAGTAAATATTCACTAAATGAGTAAAATTTGGCTCTAAATAAATGTTCAATTCAAAGTAGTTTTCAATAGTTACAGGAATTTCAAGTACTCTAATACCATTTTTCAAATTCTCAAGACGTTTCTTTACAATTTGTGTAAATTTTGTTTTTCTTTTGTGAAGTTGGTGAATTCTCATCTAAAAGTCAATGTGATTTCTGAAAATGGTAGAAACTCACTCAAAGCCAATACTGAAATACAAGAATTATGAGCACACTGAGTGTGATTCTGGTGAAGCCATAAAACAGTTTCATTTCACGGTGTTTAGATAAAGGAGTTGTGGTAAATATTCCTTTTCTACCATGTACATCACCTCACACTGTAGAGCAGCCCAATGGCATCCATGGGGAATTGGTCTAGCAACCCATAGATACTAAATGAGAAGATACTGAACCTCTTATATTATATAAGATAGCACAGCATTTGCACATAACCTATCCACCTCCTCCTTTATACTTTAAATCATCTCTTCATCCCATATAGTAACTATTACCATGCAAACACTATGCAAATAGTTGCTTCCCTAAACAATGCAGAATAACAACCATTTGCATAGTGTTGCCCCCCCCATCAATATAGACCCCAATGTTTAAGAATTGTTTTGATCTATTGTGGGTTGAATCTTGGATGTGAAACCCTCAGATACAGAGAACTCACTGTCCTCAATTGTTTGATTCGAGTAATGCACAAAAGATGCTAAAGAAAGTGAAATTTAGCTCCATCTTTATTTTCTACCCTTTGGAGGAAATGCATAATCTGCACCCAGTAGAATCACTAACACTGTCATCCCAAGACACCACCTTCCTCAGGCACCTTCGTAGGTACAGAGATTGGTATTTTTACTTCCATTTTTTTCTCCTTAGCATTACTAAGACATTTCTTTCACGAACAGGTTCTGCCACTTCAATCGAAAATTTTAGAAATTAAGCAATTCTCTTCGTGGGTTTTATGTTTTTGCATTTGTAATGAACTTGACTCACTTATGTTTATTTTGCTTTAACTTGACATCACATTTTCACCTACAACATTATCACTATGTTCAGAAAATCTCCTTTCTCCAGGTTAACATTAGTGTGCATAGCAAAACAGTTACACTAATAACAATAAGAGAAAACAGACTAAATGGATACAAAATTCAAAAGTAAAGCATCTTCTGGTAGAAGTGTTTGTCACAGGCAAAGTCAAAAACAGAAAAGCTGATATCATTTGACATTGACATTTGATATGACATTGTAAGTTATGACACTTTGCATCTCTATGGTAATTTGTGATCTGCACACAAGATGATGTATAAATGTGCGACTAAAGGCAATCTGTGATATAACTGCCATGGTTGCTTCATAATCTTAGCAATGCTTACTGTGGTCCTTCCTGTGACAAGGCACAGATGTACTCCCATGATCTTGGCAACATGCTACTGCTGGTAACTGAATAGCAGCCACCGATGTTCCATCATCTCAAAGCTGCCAGGTAGAAACCACAGGTGCAGTACGTGGCAACATGAAGAATGGACTTTTGAGAGCATTCCCACTCTGCTGAATTACCAAAAAATGGAGAGCAAGGCCCGAAACTCAATAGACAGATGGACTAACAATATAGACAGTGCACAGAAAAGTAAGGCTTTAACCACATGAAAGGACACTGAACTTCCTCCAAATAAAAGAAACAAATTGAAGTTACACTGAAGTACTATTTCTCAAATACTGGAGTGGCAAGAAAGATCCAAGTTTGATAAAAGATTTCATGGGTAAAGCAGCTGAGAAACAGGTACGGTCACATATTGCTAGTGCACAGACAGATGGTGCAGAGCTCAATGGGAGTGAATCTGGCAGTGCTTATCAAAATTGCATATGCATTTATCCTTTAATCTACCAACCCTGCTTCTGGAAGAATATCTTTAGTGTACACATACAATTATTCAGTGTGATGCATGTATAAAGATGTTTATCTTAGAATTACTAATAGATCAAAAATCATCCAAACATCCACTGGTAGCTATTTAATGAACTTGGTACCTCCCAGTGTTCTTTAGAGAAGTGAATCTTTCTTAGCTCCGCTTATAATAAGGGCCTAGGAGCAGACAGATTAGAAAAAATACACACCATTATATTCTGGAATTGTACTCTCTTAATATTATTTTCAATTTTAAAAAGTAAGCATTCCTTACAGAAATGACTATTGCTAGGTCTTCAGCAGGACATGCATAAAATAGTCTCAGGACATGTTCTTGTGCCAGGTAAGGGGGTTACCTTTCACTAGTGGAGTTATGGCAGAGGAACACAAGAAGCAACCGTGGTGATGGCAAGGGATGGAAGACATTAGAGATGTTCGAGTACAGGGCAGTAACAAATACGCTCAGGAGCCCTCCTCCAGGCTACTGTCGTCCTACCGTCATGACCTTGGTGATTGATAAGAGCACCCAATTCCAATTTCCATTAGCTATTTTAATGTGGCTGAGAAACTAAGTTTACTCATATTCTATTCCTTTACTGAAGGAAAAAATAGGGACTGGAGACCCACAGTGAAAGCCCATTAGTACTTTCTTGTTTTATTTGAATAAAAAAAGCAGAAAGCATCTTTCATTAAAGACATAGAAATAAACAGAATAAAGCCGAATAAAGCAAAGGGAATTTTAAACTATTTGCAGATTTTATTCACTGTCAGTGCCTGTGCGCAGATGTTTTAAGATGAAGACCGTGACGACCTTGTCAAGAGCTTTGGTCTCCATGACACAGTTGTGCAAGAAGGAAAAACAACTCCATAGTGGGTCAGAAGTTTCAGGTTCTTTTCGGAGACTTCCACACAGATCTCCCATCCCAACAGCCTAGCTGAGACTACCATGATGCCCTAGTGAAATTTTCCTCTTAGCAAATGATAAAAGATTCACAGAGGGAAGTTTTCAGCGAGTTTCAGGTGCCGGGGCTGAAAGTTCTTAAGAAGTCGGGGTCAGAAGCAGGGATCAGGGAAGCCCAAGTTAGACAAGGTCAGAAACTAAGTGAGCAGACAGAGCTGGAAGAAGAAGTGGGCAGGGCAGGAACCCACAGGAAGTTTTTAAAAGAGGAGAGAAAATCTGAGAAAGTTATCAGTCTCTGGATCTCCCTTAATTTCTAGATCTGAGACCTGCTTGACCACATTTCCCAGAGGACATCCGAAAACTCCCTACACTCTGAAAATGAACCATAGTTTAATTTGATTTAGTTTGAGTGGGTTTTTGTTGCTGATAACCCAAAGAAGCATTATTATTTAAAGACTGGGTTTCATTATAAGTAGAAGGAACAAAGAGCGAGATTTTCACATGTCAGAGAGATCTCACAGAAATCTGCCTCCCAAAGGGGGCTCAAAATAGACACCTCAAGTGTGGGGCATGGACAGAGGCCATTGCGATATCCTGGCAGAGATGGCAGAACTCCAGCCAGGCGCGAATGGACTAAAGGCAAGGTATATTTTGGAGGGATAGCCAATGAATTTTAGTTAGAGATGAATGATTAAAGAAAAAGGATCCTCAGGGAGGATTTCAGAGTTTCTGGTTGTAATGCTTACACGGATGGTGAGGCCATTAACCAAATGCCTAAGTCTGGGGACGCGTAGATTGAAGGACATTGTGTTTTTTTGGCCAGTTACATTCAAGGTTCCCACGCTGCATCCAGGCAGAGATGGCAAACAGGCATTTCAAGGTACGACTCAGCAACTTAGGAAGTTCCGAGAGATGTAACTGTGGATGATACTGACAATTAGAGAATGTTTTAAACCAAGGGAATGGTAGGATCAGAGCACCCTAAGAGCAGAGAAAGGCGGGGACCCAGGGTGACCCCAACAGACTTAAAGTCAAGATGATGGCTGACCCGCTTGTAAGAATCACAAGAGTGAAGAAACAAAAACCCCAGACAGGGCTGTCCACGACGGAAGGGTGGCACAAGAACGGGGCAGTGAGGAGGAGCAAATGTCAGTGCTGCCTGTCGGGAAGGGTTGGATTGCCGGCAGATCTCACCTCTCCCCTGGGAATTGTCTGTGGGGAATTTTCAGGAGGACTGCTAGGGAAGCAGCATTCTTGGGGAGCAGTCTTCAGTTAAGGTCAGGAGGTAAAAGGGCAGTTGCCATGGGACTGACCAAGAGAGTTGGGAGGATGGGGGGATGGGCAAAATGTGAAGGCATTCAAAGCTGTGTTTGATAGAATCCCAGCACTGTAGTCAGCTTTTTCCTCCCTGTAACCAAAATACCCCACCAAGAACAACTTAGAGGAGGAAAAGTTTATGTTGGCTTATGGCTTCAAGAGGTTTAGTCCATAGTTGGCCAATTCCACAGGTGTGGACCTGAAGTGAGGCAAAACATCATGGCGGAAAGGCAGGGAGGGGAGAGTACTCAGACTTGAGTACAGGAAGTCAGGGATAATATAATCCCCATAAGCACGCCCCCAATGACCTACTTCCTGCCCTACTTGCCTGGAATTATCACCCATTAATCCATTCAAATTATTAATCTACCAAGGGATTAATCCACCAATTAAGTCACAGCTCTCTTAATCTAATCATTTCCCCTCTGAACATTCCTGCATTGTTTCGCACATGAATTTTTTTAGGGACACTTCATATCCACACAACACTCAGGTACCCAGATACCCTCCAGAAAGACTTGGAACTTTGACAATTAGTTAAATAGTAATATAAGACCTGAAGGAATTGATCCAGAAGGTGGTTGGGAGAACAGTATTATGTCTCTAATCCTTCATGTCCATTCTTGTTTCCTGACTGATGTTCTATATCATTCCTCAGGTAAGGGCCAATAATTTACTATGGCACGTATGTGTCATATTGTAGAACATGAGCCATATAGTCCTGGAATAAAGTTTTTCAAATCCTAAACCCCAATAATCTAAAAGAGAACAACACTAGGGAAGCACACAGAAGACCTATGTTTGAAATCCATCCTGAACCACACAAACTTAAGTAAAGCATGTTACCTTTAAGTCACAACCTCCTTATCTGTAAACTGGAGTAATAACCTCATAAGTTTAGGGGAAGACAAAATTAGGCAAAATATGTTCTAAGTGTGCTCAATGTTGAAATAAGTGAAAAAAATTCTTCTCAAACAAGAAAATCTATCCACAAAGGTAAAATAGAAATAAAACAATATTATTATTAGGTAAGCATCACAGGTGACCCTCTAAAAAACTTCAAAGATTGAAATAAACTTCACCATTTAACATAGCCGAGCAGGTGCCAATCATTCATTCCATCCAGGTTCTCTCGAGACACAAGTAGTCCAAGTTGGAGGACTTGATGGTACCATGTGTCACATACAGCTGATGTAAATTCACTTGGAAATTGGGGTTACCACCTGTGTTTGCAAATTGACTTTATGGAAAGAAGAATAAATTTCTCATAAGTTGGTTGTCAGAGATAGTGTTACAGAGAAGCACAGCAGAAGTTGGGCCCCTGTCCCTCTGTAGAAGCTAGGAGGTGGAGGACCCAGCTTCTCTGAGGATTACCTTTCAAAGGATCACTCCCAAGCACTTGAGGAAGACAATCTTTAATCCTAAAACTAAAGGGGTTTTAAAGAGACTTAGTTAGCTTTTAAAAAAAGATTTGTAGACATTTGCTTGGCATGGTGGTGCATGCCTGTAATCCCAGCAGCCAGGGAGGCTGAGGCAGGAGGATCCAAGTTCAAAGCCATTCTCAGCAATTTAGTAAAGCCCTAAACAACTTAGCGAGATCCTGCCTCAAAATAAAAAATAAAAAAGTCTGAGGATGTGGCTTGGTGGTTAAGTGCCCCTGGGTTCAACCCCTTGCACCAGGGAAAAAAGAAAGAAAGAAAAAAAGGTTTGTATACATTTCAAAGACAAGTTGAATTAAGAGTTTTCTAAGTGCTTCAAGGGAAGGTACAGAGAAGTCTCTTCAAAGGGAGAATTTAGTGTCTGATTTTTATTAGTATTTTCCCTTACTAAGATCACTAATAATGACACCAAAACCTAGACTCAGTGGGGCGATCTTATTCAGCAAGAGTCCTGCAATAGGGAGAAACTTTCCATCTCAGAAACCAGCAGTGTCTCATACTTAAGTAGAAAAGGCATCTCATTTTCAGGGAATGGGAGAATTATTGCCAGCATTTTTGAGGGGAGGTTGGGCATGCAAGAGGGCTTGTCCAACAGTTCTAACAGGACACTTCTTGCCAGGCCAGGGATGCTCAGGAGAAGCTGGTCTTGGAGCGAGGTCTCCAGTTTAGTGCTCACTCAGTTTGGGGAGAAGGGAGGAGGGTCAGCACAAAGCAGAGGGTAAGACATGGGCCTTCTGAGCACTTGGTCAATGTAACCATGGCAAACACAACATCTGCAAAATACAAGTTCAGTACTGTTTTACTCAGCTTTTTTTGCTGCTGTGACTAAATGATGCAACCAGAACAATTGTAGAGGAGGAAAAGTTTATTTGAAAACTCACAGTTTCAGAGGTCTCAGTCCATAGAAGACCGTCTCCATTCCTCGGGGCTCAAGGTGAGGCTGAATATCATGGATGGAGAATGTGGCAGAGGGAAGCAGCTCACACCATGAACAGGAAACAGAGAGACACTCCGCTCACCAGATACAAATACATACACTCCCCATTGCCATGCCCCTAATTTGCCACTCGCTCCAGCCACACCCCACCTGCCTCCAGTTACCACTCAGTTAATCCCATCAAGGATTAATTCACTGATTAGATTGAGGTTCTCACAACCCAATCATTTCTTCTCTGAACCTTCTTGCATCGTCTCACATGTGAGCATCACATCCAACCATAACAAGTACCTTTAAACCTCAACTTCTCACACAGCCAGTTCTTAGGACAGATGGACATTTTATATACCATAGCTGGTTTGTTTATTTCAAAATTTCTGTACTGATGCTAATATAGTTTCAATGAATAAACTGTAGATTTTCTTCCTAGAATATGATTGTGCCAAAAATGTAATTAGATACCCTAAGGAAGTGAGTTTGCTCTCTATCTTTCCTAAAAAGGGTTTTGGTGATCACCCACACTGGCCACCCAGGTTTTCTGAAGAAAAGGAATAAAAATTTACGCTCAGGACTGAAGCTGTGAAGAGCATCCTCCATTCTTTCTCCAGTTGTCACTGACTCACTCTGACCTTGGCAGCATCACTTCATAATAATTAATAATTAATAAGCACAGTCTCTTTATGTGATAAGATGCCTCTCGAATCCCCAAAATTTATTTAATAAATTATTATTTCCATAGCAACATTAATTTGCAGATTCTCTAAATTTCCACCCACATTTGATCTCAAATGCAAGGAATATAAATTAGCAGACTAAGAAATGGACTATGCTATTAAGGCAGATGAGGCCAATCTGGACCAGATATGTGCTATATTTTTATTTCATGAAAATAATCAAAAGGATATCCTGTGAGAAATGTATCAAAGTTAAAAGTGAGAGAAGGAAAACATAGAGATAAAAATTAAAACATCCAATAGGTTGAGCTTGCGAACTGCCTTTTCAGTCTCTGGCAACAGTTTCAGGTAGATCCTTCATCATTACGTGGACTCATTGTCATGCGTGTTACTCAGGATGTGTGACCACAACAGTGGTCGCTAAGACTTACTGAAATGCACTATGTGCCAGGCATGACTTGAAGTTCCTTGGTTTTGCTGATTTCACCTTCGCAGAACCACATGAGGTTCTGCAGTCATGGGAGGGGAACACTGCAGAGTTCGTCTGGCTCCTAATTCCACAGGTGGAAACCAATGTTTCAGCTCTTAACTGAAGCCATTTCAAATTAAAGATAAAATCCTCCTGGAGAAAATGACGTTATTAAGTCCTGGTGTTATACTTCAATGTAAGAAGTTCATCTCACCCTTCCTGAGAGTTGACTTCGACTCAAAACATATGAGAAAGCTGGAAGACATTTACCCTGGTAGAAGAAAGGGCAGGAGACTAGCCCTAGCAGCGGTCGGGGGGTCCTAGGTGGAAGGGAGGTGTCAGCGTGATGGAGAAACAGCAGACAGAGACACCAAGTGTTCTGAGGCTGAACCTCTATCTTTATTTTTCTGCCAGCCTTTTTATACATTTTTTCTTTAGTAATGATTGTATTATTTTATGGTTAGTTTAAAATAAGAAAAACCTTCAAAAGTGCAATCTATGCTGCTTCTCGCAGTACACATTTCCTCTGTACTACAGCCCAGACCAAAGCAACCTTACTTCCCAGCCAGACCAAAACAACCCCGTCCTCAGCTGCCATGAAAGCAGTCCTCATAGATAATTAACACAGCAGTTCAAATCTTTTGAGAAGTTTTCTTGACAAACCATAAATCTGTTTTGTAAAATTAAATGAATACATATCAGAATAATGATAAAGCAAATCTTACCTTCAGAATAAAGCTGAAGGGAGACTCCTACTACTTTTCTAGAATGTATTTCCAAGGAACATGACATAAAATAAGTGCAGTACTTTATTCTCAGTGTCGTTCAGTTTCTGATACTGTGTTGTCTTGTGTACTCCAACTTTTTAAAATGTCCTAAAAATTACTGGAAATTAGAACTGTGGTAAAGTCACCCCCCCCACTCATGCAGAATTTTCTAATCTATTTGTTAAAAAACTGTTATTTACTCAGTCGTGTCCCCCTAAAATTCATACTTCAACATTCTAACCTCTGTCACCTCAAAATATAACAATGTTTGGAGACAGGGTCTTTATAGAGCTAATTAAGTTAAAAACAAAGTCCACAGATAGACACTAATGGAATATAACTGGTGTCCATATAAAAAGAGGAAGAACTGGTCGTGGGTATTTATAGATGAAGCTGAAGTGACTTTACCTGGAGAAGATTTCATCTAAAAGTAAAAGAGAGAGGAACAGGGACGGATCTTCCCCTCCTCTCTCATGGCCCTCAGAAGTGCCCCCACCCCATCAAACCCTTGATCTCAGATGCCCAGACCCCAGAACCACAAGACAATAAATCTGTGTTGTTTAAATAACCTAGTTTGGGGTATATTTTTGTACCAACCCTGGTGAACTAATCCAGGGACTGGGTCACAGCTTAGTCCAAATGGCAATTTGTGATCAATACTTAGAACTCTGTGGGGACACATCCACAAAAACCCTAAAACAGATGTTTATATGTGGGACAACAAGGTCAGGGCAAGGATTGCACTGCAAAGGGTAGATAGGAATGTGAAAACAAGAAGAGAAACCATTTAGTCGTGAGACCACACGTTAAAGATCATCTCTGAGCATATAGAATTTTTTTTTTCTTCTGGAAACTTCCAGGGACTTTGGCCACCATCATATTAGAAAACAAAGACCTTGGTTACTACGCATGTATCACGCCACTCCTAAACAGAAAACTCAGCATAGTATTGACAACTAGAACCAAATGGCACAATTCATATTTCCTTCTGTATGTACCTTTAAATGTATTATTCATTTCTGAAGCTTTAAACCGAGATTGGTGTGAATCATCTGAATTGTATAATAGGACAGATGAGAGTTGTATGCCTTTTCCCCAGTAAGAGAATATGTATCAGAAAAACGCAGTTGTTTGATGATGAGTGGGGAGCAGGCAGATGTATTTGTATTCTGCCCTTTGAAACATTCCTTGTATGTACATATTTTTCATGCCTTACAGCTCAAGGGCTGGTGATTATCTCATTTAAAGGAACTGCTAACCATTTCAGGAGATTGTTGAATATAATATCTGAAAGTGATTTCAGAGTGTGAAAACATTTTATACACTTTGCAAATCAAATGCATTTGGCTGGAAGGGACTAGCTTATGTTGCTGGCTCTATTTTGCATGCTTTTAATACTTAAGAGTTAAATGGTTTAATCTTTGGTTTCTTTGATAAGATGCAGGTGCAATTACATTGATACACCTCAGTAAGTATCCTCCCTTAATATGAGTTTTCGGGTTTGCCTCATGACAGGACACTTTCTGCTAATGGCAAAATAGTAAGAAAATTAATGGGTCTTTTTCCTAAAGGTTTTATCCTGCTTCCAGTCAAACCTAGAGTTAATGAATGCAAAAAGTTCACTCGGAATTGATCCAGAAAGAAAAAAAGAAAAAGGAAACAGTAGAATTGCAAGCAAAGATCTCTAACAAATTTGGGCATGAAGCCAGTTTTAAAGTAAAGACCTAATTAGCTCATTTTGCTGACAAGAGAAAATCCAAACAAAAGAAAAACAGACATTCATCCCCACCAGCCTGAAGCCACTGCTTCGGTCAATTTCCACCTTAGTGACCTGGTGGATCTCAGCACATCCCTATGAGACAGAATTCGAATCTGGACTCTATTCTCCTATACATTGCATTATTTAAAAACACAAAATTCCACCAGCAAGAGGCAGTGTTAAGAAAATGAAAAGATAAACGACAGACTGAGACAAAATATCTGCACAACAAATATCAGATAAAGGAATAGTACACAAAATATACAAAGAACTCTTAAATCCCCAAGTGAAAATGAATGAACCAATTTGAAATGCACAGAAGATCTGAACAGAGAGCTTACCAGAAAAGATACAGATGCAAATAGGTATATTAAAAATTCTTAGCATGGTACAACATTAGGAAGTTGCAAACTAAAGCAACAGCGAACTATTACTACCTACGTATCAAAGTAGCTAAAGTCTAAAGCATTGACAAAACCAAATGGTGACAAGGATCTGGATCCATGGAAGCCCATTAATTCACTGCTGGTGGGAACACAAAATGAAACATGTGCTTTGGAAGACAGTTTGGCAATTTCTCACAAAATTAAACATATGTTTAACTGTACAATGCAGTAATCATGTTTATTGATATTTACCAGAACTAGATGAAAATACATACACCTCTACTGACATTTCCTAGCAGTCTTATTCATAATCACTGAAGTTCAGAAGTAACCTGGCTGTCTTTTAATAGATGAGCTGATATGGATAAACCATAGTACATCCATGCACAGGAACATCACTTAGCTTAAAAGGAAATAAGCTACTGAGTCATGAAAAGACACAGATGAGACTAAAATGGTCATCAAGTGAAAGATGACAATCTAAAAAGGATATGTGTGGTATGACTCCAACTCTATGATTTTCTGGAAATGAGGAAGTGTGGAGATAGTCAAACAAAATCTATGATTTCTGGGGGTTCACAGGGAGGAGATGAGGGACCAGTAGGTAGAACACAGGATTTAAGAGCAGTAAAACAATATCATAAATTATACTGTATGATACTTTCATAGAGTATATATTCTATACATTTACCAAAACCTACAGAATGCACAACACAGAGTAAATGCTAATGTATACTGTGAACTTTAGTTAATAATGTATCAATATTTTCTCATGAACTGTAATAAATGTACCTCAGGAATATAAGATGTTACCACTAAGGGAAACCGGAGGGGTCAATGAATGAGTAGAGGAGCACTCTGTACTTCTGTGCAATTTTTCTATAAAAACTAACTACTAAACAATAAAGTATATCAAGAGCACTTTGAAAAGACACACTCCTTAATAATTGAAATGAAAGCAAGAGTCATGTACTTTGGGAAATGAAACAATTCCGAGTGTTTGTGCTGAGATTCCTGGCCATTTTTACTTCACTAATGAGTCCTGGCAGTTGCAGGACAATGGGTAGACATGATGATGAGTGAAATAAGCCAGACCCACAAGTACCATGTGTTCACTCTAAAAAAAAGTGGGTGGGACTGAAAGTAGAAGAGGGACTGTTAAGGACTTAAAGATGTTGAGGAGAAAATGGGGAGGTGGAGGAAATGGGTGAGAGGGTGGACTTAGAGTGCCTTACATGCTTGTATGGGAATGCCACAGTAAAACTTGTTAATTTGTACAATTCACATTTATTAATTATAACAATAAAAAGAAATAAAGGGAAAACATCTTGTTCTATAGTCATTTGCATACATTCCAGCTTCTTCCTTTCCATCCTGTTAGAAAAAAATGAAAAAAAATTTTTCTAATAAAATATTTATCCAAAATTATAATGTCTTTGATTGTTTTAGTCAGTTTTTTTCACTGCTGTGACTAAAAGACCTGACAAGAACAGCATAGAGGAGAAAAAGTTTATTTGGGGGGGTGCATGATTTCAGAGGTCTCAGTCCGTAGTCGGCTGGCTCCATTCCTTGGGGTTCCAAGTGAGGCAGAACATCATGGCGGAAGAGTGTGGCGGAAGGAAGTGGCTCACATGATGATCAGAAAGCAGAGGAAGAGACTCCACTCACCAGAAACATACATATGACCCAAAGGCATGCCGCCAATGACCCACCTCCTCCAGCCACGCTACCTGGCTTAGTTACCATTCAGTTATTCCATCAGAGGATTAATCCACTGATTGGGTTAAGGCTCTCATAACCCAGTCATTCTTCTTGCATTGTCTCACACTTGAGCTTTTAGGAACACCTCACATCTAAACCATAACAGGTTGTAACAAATGCCTCAAGAGCAGTGAGAGAAGCAGACAAGATTTTCCACTGGCTTCTGCATAGGCTCATCTTATTCACTAAGACATCCATGGAGCTTCAGGAACTGAGTCTGCAAACCTGTGGTCCACATACTTAGACATGTCCTTCCAGACTCTCTCCCTCTTTATTCATTTTCTTTTCTGTGGCATATTTTTCCAGCTATTTTTCTCTCCTTCATCCTCTCTTTCCCAATTATTTTTGCCAAGATCTTTTTTTTTTTTTTTTTTTTTTTCCTTTCCCAGAGAAATGACTCCTGGTATAATTGGGTGAGTTTTCTATTTGCACAAGAATTATTATCCACATTCTATTTCACTCATTTCTTCTTTTCTCCTATTACTTTAATGCACTACTTACTTTGGATTTATTTTTTGTTCTTTTATTTCTATCTTGAACACTTAGTTTATTTTCTTTCACTTTATTTCTTTTCAAAGAAATTATTTAGTGCTACATGATTTTCCTCATGTCAGTTTTATTACTTTTCACTTTTGTTAACTTCGTATCACTTTAAATAGTCTGAGATTTTAAATTTGATAAACTCTATGAAGCAATATTTTTAGAAATGTACTTTACACATGGTGCATAGGCTTTACTTTTTGTTATCTTTGTTGTTGATTATAAGTAGATTTCTTAATACTCAGAGTTCAGTGACTGTATACTTGCTTTACTGGGGACTTAAGATAGTCTGTGGCTTAGTTCAGGGTCAGTTTCTGATTGTTCATCAGTGTTTAAAAATAATACCAAGTTGCCCTTGTTTTCCTGAAAGCTCAAGCATAACTGTAATGTCTGAAGCCACAGTATCCTTACTTACTTTTTCTCTATTTGTTCAGTCTGTTGCCAGAGAATTTTTAGTTTCCCACTTTGATTATTTATTTCCATAGTCATGTATTTTCATCAATTTCTATTTTGGATCTTTCAAACTTGCAATATGCATTAACATTCATGACTTTTATAATTCCTTATTGGATTTCACATTCTATCAATAGGAAATATGTCTTTGAATTCCCTTTACATATTTTAATATACATTTCTAAGTTGTGAAAGAATACTACCAATCTGCTACTTTTAAGTATTTGCCAAATATTACTTTCCTTTCTTCTCTTTTTCGGTCTCTCTCTCTCTCTCTCGCTCTCTCTCTCTCATTTTTCACTTTCATAAAGTAATAAAACTGGGACAAAAGTAAAATTGTGATAAAGGGAAAATGAAAGATGATTTGTTTTCCTCTTAAAATCTCTTAAACCTTAAGCGTATTTCAACATTTTTTAGAAATCTACATCTAAGCATTGTGATTTCAAAAGAGTTATAACTATGATTTAAAGACTTCTAAAATAAAGGACGTTTTGCAGGCAATTATAGTTCTTCTATCCTAATGAAATTTCAAAATCCAAATTTTCCAGTTCTCATTTTCTACCCTGTGGAAAACAGGGCCATGATCATTTAACACTGCACACTTGACATTAAGTATGAACAGGAGAGAACGGTGATCGTTTTAAAATGGCAATTTTTTTCTTTTCTTTTCTTTTCTTTTTTTTTAAGGAAAGAAGGAAAATGCCAGCGAGGAGGGAGTGAAGGCTGCGGAGCGCGCTGTGCTCGGGCGCCGCCGCCCGCTGGTCTGCGCTGCAGGGCGAGGAGAGAGCGGAGCCGGGCTGGGGACCCACCGCCAGGCAGTTCCCGTGCCCCCGAAGCCACCTCTAGAGGACGGCCGCTCCGCCCCGGCCCCTCGGGGAGAAAGCCGCAGGGACACCGGGTGAGGACTGTCACGGTGTTGTCACGTCCGGCGGCTCCCCAGCCACAGCTGCGGTCTACACCGCCAGAGGCTGGACCCGAGTGTACACCCCATTCAGAGCTCCTCAGTGAAAGCCCTTCGTGCTGGAAAAAACGGTAGAATCACGTTGCAGGACTACTAAGAGCAGTAAAAGAAAGGGAAGCAGCAAATCAAAGCCGAAGTTAGCATTAGAGAGAGAGAGAGAGAGAAACACCAGACAGAAGCTCAACTAGGGGGAAAAATAGAGTTCACTACAGCAAGTAACTGACATCCAGTATCCAGTTCTGAGGCGACAGGGAGATGCCGGGGACAGAGGCTATGTCATGCCAGGAAAGGAATTCCAGCTCCACGGGACACCTGTGTGAGAGTCTGAAAACCCTGAGATACTCTTTACTAATTTATTCTTACAATAGACCCATATTAAGTAAGGGGACTTAAATATGTTTTCTTCTATGTGGCTTAAAAGCCTATCATATCTCCTCTTATTATTTAATGTGATCTAATTTAAAGATACAAAGGCATTACACGTTTGAATATGTAACAAGACCCTGGATATGGTAATGAGAAACGATCTGGTGACTAAGGGATTCGGCTTCTATTCTCATCCACGCCCACTGCAGTTAGGCACAGATGACTAGTTGCTCCCAAACACATTTGTTTTTCCTGTGCCTGAGCTCCCTTTATTTGAGAGATAATCTACTTCATAGGTAGGCGTGGCCATCCAAATGAGTTCTGCAGATGGAAGTGCACACCAAGAAGCCTCAGGAGACTCCCAGAGTGGCCCACTGTTCTTCATATCCAAGATCCTCCTAGCTTGTTGCTCTCTGGGCCTGGATGTCTGCAAACACCTAGGGAGCTACGCTGAGACCGTAGGAGCCACAGGGTTCAAGCATCCTGGGTTCCTGAATTGCCATTCAGAGAAATCCTGTGAAGTAAAACCAACTGTGTTTTACAAAAAGTGAGAAAAACAATGACATTTCTGTTATCTTGAGGATCGCACACTTTGAGGTTTACTCCTTGAAGCAGCTAGTCTTACTCTAGTACAAACTCTAATGATCCTACAGAAAATGTTCTGTTAAAGGCTCCTAATAATGACCTGAAAGGCTAATCCAAAACCCTCTCTGGGAGGTCGCTGTTCAGCTGGGCAGAAACTCAGGACATGAGATGAACATTAGTTCTAGACGTTTGCCATACAAAGTTTTGAGGAAAAGAAAATGTGTAACAATAATTTTATTCCCATTCATTTTTTTAGAAGTATGAAGGAAATACTTGCAAGCACATAAAACTCAGGAGTATAGAACTCATAAGCTCCCCTTGAAAGGAAAAAAAAATAGTATTTGAAGGTGAAATGCAGTCAACCCAGAGCTACATAAAACAGACTCAGAAAGGGAACCTGGCACCAGCCTGGGGAGGAGCGTTGCATTGATTTACGAACACAGCCACTGCTCACCAACTCTGGAACACAGTTCCTAAACAGAATGTAGAAATTACACACCCTATTAAAATAAAGCCATAAAATCAGTAGCGTAGGAGGGAGGATGTGGGAGGAAGGGCAAGTATGTTGATGTCCTCATTTTTCATAACAAGGAGTCTACAGACATAGCTAATCTTAATAGTCATTAGCTGACTTTCACCTCCTCCTCTCTTATTTAGGATCTTTGTTCCTAACTTGAGGGGAAATTCTCAGGAAATAATATCTCTTATCATAAGAGCCTTTATTTGATTTTTCTCTATTACTACAGCTCTGTCGACTCAAGAGAAATGATTTTATGCTTATTGTTTAAAATTATACATATATAGAAATTAATATCCACCCTACACTGAAAAATAACATTATTACAAAGAAAAGCATGAAATAGCATGCTCGGGCTTCCAGGAACTTATTCAATTTTTATGGCATCCATTTTCAAAAGGCAATCATTGCTGAATCATAGCTTCACTTCTAGGAAGAAAATGCAATCTGTGGCATTGATCTCTGTGGTCTGGAATGTTGAATTGTGATGGTCTGATACGATATATATGATAAACGTATGTCAGTGTCTCTTTGCAGTGATGCCCTGATGCAGAATCCTAGGTGTCTCTGTAATGTCAAAAGTCTACTGCTCAACAATAAAATTACTTAGGACATAAAACTAATTGACATGCAATTTTTTACCTGTTGCTACTGGAGACTAGGAATTTAATAAATATCGGTATGTTGAGTATATCAGCATAGTGTTATTGCAACAAGCATCTTTAAGAATTTGTTTTTAGCTGTCTATACCCATGCCATCACCTTGGCTCTGGAGGACCCATTTCTGCACCTGAGCCTGGGAGGAAAACATGAAATGCTAGTTCCTTAACCAGGCACGTCAACTTGCAGACAGCCACCCGGGGACGGGGCCTCTGCCTGGACCACAACCCCACTTGCCCCTCCTTACTTCCTGCTTTCTTTGTTGCCTGTAGTTCTCCCAGCATTGTATTTTGTCTGGTTGATCTCATTTGTCGTGTGTCTCTGCCACCTACATATGCAATCAAGGAGTGCCGCGCTTTTATTTTTGTTCAATACTACGTTCCCAGAATGAACAACTATGACTGAAACGTACCAGAGGACATTACATGTCTGTTAACTGAACAAACTGAATCCATGAATGAATCCCCAAGTCTTAATCACAAGTTATCTGAAATAAAATATATATTAGAAAGAATTCACTATTTCTAACAAGAGTCGTGACTCTAGTGCAGGCACACGTTGCCCTTTCTGCACCCCCAGCATCGCATAGAATCCTTTTAATGCTGGGTGTTGTCGCTGGCTCTTTGCGGTTCCAAAATCCATGGATATGTGTCACCGCCTGCAGCAACAACTTGCACGGGTCTTATGGGTGGTGGAGTGGAAACTGAGGCACTTCTATCTTTCTCTTTAGTGCACTGCTTTCTTGCTTGTTTGTTTATAGAGGATAGAGGAAATGAGGTTTACTTGCTTCGAGAGGAGAGAGAGAGAGAGAGACTTTGCTTCTCAGAGAGAAAGAGACTTTGCTTAAGAGAGATTTTGAAAGAAGGACAGGCTTTTCTTAGAGTTTAGAGGAAGAGAGACTTGCTACGCCTCACTTAAGTTCTGCTGCTTCCCACTGGTGCGTCCTGCATCCTGTGAGCTAAGGGTACGTCTACCTAAGGTGGTTTAGTGATGCGTCTCAGTTCTCCGCTCTGCGATCTGCCTTCCGCCGCTGCCTGCTAGCTGCTGTGCCGCTTTTCCCTACTAGCTGCTGCCGCGTGTTTTTCCCTCTGGCTGCTGCCCGGCCTGTGTCCTTCCACTGCTTTTCTGCTAATGGCTGCTGTGTCTGTCTCGCTCTGCCTACGCTTATATCACCTCCAGGAGGCGGAGAGCAGGGCCACGCCTCTTACGCAAAGATTAGGCTAGACGCTCTGAGCAGGCAATTAGTGCTCGAGAACACATGCGCATACATTGTGTGCGTGGACGAGAAAATCACCTGAGTGTGCTTATGTCAATTAACCTCCTCGCTGCCAATGTGATCAGGCGCCATCCCGGCGCCGCCAACATGGCACAGCCCCCAACAGGTGTGGTGTCCACTTTGGAGCATTGGTGGCTACAAAGTTTCTGTGACGAAAGGCATTACAGGGCTACCATCTGGCTGGGCGCAGGGAGGCAGATGGAATAGCTAAGGAGTTGATCGACACAGTTTTATTTCACAACAACACACTTATTTGAGGATGCTGATGGTGATCCTGGTGGAGTAAAAATGCCCTCCATTTTTGGGGGGGGGTCACCAATTAGCATCAAGAAGCAAACGGCCCTTTCCTTTAACTCACAGTGCTGTGTTCTCTGCGTCTTGACCTGGAGTTCAGTGGGTAGTTGCAGGACAGCCATTCTGTTTAGAATGTGGTCGCTGAGAGCTGGACCCAGATAATTCTGCTGGTTTCCTGGGTTCCCAACACTCTCCCTTTGTATGTTCTGAGGTTTCTTTTATAGCGCTGCAGACATCAGTAGGGAAGCCTGTATTTGTCAAGCCTTCGTCCTTCCCTCTGCACGCTTGGGTTTTAGTCCCTGCGAAGAGTAGTGGGCAGTGGAGCCTGGCAAGAGGAAGGGAGTCTGATTTTTCACTTGTTTTTCGTGCAGTCTTTCCATCTCCATGGAATGCCCTGGTGTGCGGGCATCCAGGGAGGGTGGCTGAAGGGCTAGGTGGGGTTTGCGCCTCCTCCTCAGGGAGTCCCAGTCTTACATGGAGCCTGTGGTCCACAGGTCAGCCTGCTCTGGCTTCACGTCTTTCCTCTCATGCCGCTTCTTCTCTTCAGGGGCTCTCTGCAGAGCTACCATTTTACTTAAGAAACACTGCTCAGCACAGATCACAGATAACACACTTTGCTGGGGGCTGCTCTGCCCTAGAAACCTGCTTTTTAAAAGTTCTGTGGTGTTTTATTGGAGAGTCACAGTTCATACCAGTTCCTCCAGATATAATCTCTCTCTAAATAACCACCCAATAATATGCGGTTAGAGATGAGTGACAGGGTGTAATGAGAACATTTGTTTGCTCAACCGCTGGACTTTTTTTCCTGAGGAGGAACTATAAAACTAAATAATTCATGTAACATTACTGACTCCCACACTATTGATTGTAGTGGTGGTCGTCAATTTGCTGCCCCTCCAGCCATCCCAACAGGTTATTACTTACAGATTGCGGTATGACTTGCTGCCAAGATTCCATTTTAAAAAATAAGTACTAACGACAGGAGCAAGATTTTAGCACCAGAGAGTTCCTCTCATCTCAAAAATCACATAAGCTCTCTCTCTCTGGTTTTTAATTAATCAGATGCCAAGGGTTGATCATAAAATTTCAAGTAGGATCAAAATGAGTGACAGATGATAAGACTGAAATAATTACTCCTGTAAGGGAAGATTATTAGAATGATTTTTTATGTAATTTAAGACCAAAGCCAAAGAAACAAACATTGATCATTATTATTGAAAAAAGACTAAGATTAAATGGCATATACTCAGTAAGTGGACAATGAGATCTTATAGTAAGACAAGGTTGGGTTCTGAAATAACAGACAGAAGGTCATGACTATCTCTAAACATTATTTATTAGCACTTAGGAGCCCTTTGGTACTTCCCTGAGGAGTTTCTTGCATTCTTTAGAAAGCTGAGAAATTTCTAGTTAAGCTGCTTCAATGGCCAGAATAATAACAATCTAACATGTCAATAAACCAATCTACAGAGGTTATAACTAGGAAAAAATACTATTACATAATACAAGAAAAATGTTCTGCACAATATATACAAAATAGTATAAAAAGTATGATTTTTTTAAAAATTCTTAGATTTACTAAGCTGTCTCTTCTGTCACATGAGCAATCAGAATACTAATAATTTTTAATTCCTGAATTTCTTGATGCTGGCACATGGTGTGTAACTGGAAAATTCTCATGATTTATTCTAAAATTTTGACAAGTTATCCTATTACTCAAAATTATTAGTAGGTACTGTGATAGTCAACTTTTTGTTGCTGTGACCAAAATACCTGAAAAGAACAATTTCAGAAGGAAAAGATTTACTTTGGCTCGTGGTTTCAGACATTCGGTCCATGATCAGCCAGCTCCGTTACTCTGGGCCTGAAGTGAGGCAGAATTTCAGGGCCTAGGGGCAGGGAGGGGAAAGCAGTGAGTTCACGGTGGGGGGGAAGCAGAGAGAGCAAGGGAGGCAAAGAGACAAAATATGAGCTCCAAAGATGCCCACGAGTGGCCCCTGTGCTCTAGCCACACCCCACTTGCCTACAGCAACCATCCGTCTGACCATTCAAACGATTACTCCAGCAGACGGGCTAATGCTGGCGAGGTCACAGCTCTTTATTTCACCTCTGATCACTTCTGCACTGTCCAACATGCACTTTGGGAAGACACAGGTACCATTTCGGCAACCTCAACTAAAGAGGATCTAAGATCTGCGGAGGCCACTACAACGGCATCCAGCGATGACCAAAGGCAGCGTTCAGCTCTAGTCCTTGCCCTGCCACGAGGCCCAGGCGAGGGTCAGGGCACTGGCATCTGTGTGTCCACGGGAAGAGCTGTTCTCCGGTCAGCTGTGGTGTGAATGAGTCCCTCGAAAAGCTCAAGGGAGAAACGTGAGCCCCACTGCAGCAGCCGGGGAGGTGACACCTCACCAGAGGCCATGAGGCCGTGCGGGCTCTGCCCTCCCTGGGGGACTGGCGCCTTTCTCAAGAGGTGGGTTCAGATGGAAGGACAGATTCGGCCTCCCTCCCTCCTTCCCTCTCAGTCTCTTTGCCATTCTCCATGGGATGACACAGCAAGAGGGCCTTTGCCATCTTCTAGATCCTGGGCTTCCTACCCTCCAGGAAAAAAATTCCTGCTGATCATAAGTCACCCAATGCCATGTATTTTGTTAGAGCAGCACAAAATGAACTAAGACATAGTAAAACCCATTTTATTATAATTTTTCCATTTGTGTATCTGTCTTCCCCTCAAGACTGAGAGGGCCTCGAGGTCTAAATACTTTTTTTTATTCTGGTTATCAAAATAGTACTTATTGTGTAATGGATGATACGCAAACCCTAGTCAAATTGAATTCAGCTGAAATTACCCACCTTATGGCATAGATTTTAAAATTGTAATTATTGAAGTAGTTTATCTCTTACCTTTCCATTCATCATGTACACACACACACACCACACTTCACCCTCTCTTCATCACACTGGTGCCCTACTGAAAAGCCATTTTATTCTCCCTTAAAGAATGAAATAAACACTGTATAGCTGCGTCACTGTAGTGTGCTGATTTTAAGTCCTTTGGGTATAGGCCAAGGAGAGGGATAGCTGGGTCAAATGGTGGTTCCATTCCAAGTTTTCTAAGGAATCTCCACACTGCTTTCCAGAGTGGCTGCACCAATTTGCAGCCCCACCAACAATGTGTGAGTGTACCTTTATCCCCACATCCACACCAACACCTACTGTTGCTTGTATTCTTGATAAAAGACATCCTAATTGGAGTGAGATGGAATCTTAGAGTAGTTTTGATTTGTATCTCTCTTATTACTAGAGATGTTGAACATTTTTCCATATATCTGTTGATTGCTTGTAGATCTTCTCCTGTGAAGTGTCTGCTCATTTCCTTATCCCATTTATTGATTGGGTTATTTGTATTCTTGGTGCTCTTCAATAGATGAATGGATAAACTGTGGTATATATACACAATGGAATATTATTCAGTCATAAAGAAGAATAAAATTATGGCATTTGCAGGTAAATGGATGGAGTTGGAGAATATCATGCTAAATGAAATAAGCCAATCCCAAAAATCCAAAGGGCAGGCCAAATGATTTCTCTGATAAGTGGAAGATGATACATAATGGGGGGTGGGAGGGAGGCAAGAATGGAGGAAAGATGAATTATACAGAGGAAAATGGGTGGGGAGGGGGGAGGAGGGAGAAAAAATAATAGAATGAGACAAATATCATTACCCTATGTACATGTATGATTATGTGAATGGTATGACTCTACTTTGTGTACAGCCAGAGAAAGGATAGTTGTATCCCATTTGTGCACAATGAATAAAAAAAAAAAAAAAAAAAAAAAAAAAAAAACTCAAAAGTAAAAATGAAATAGAGCTACTTTATATTAGGTAGAGGTGATTGAAGGGAGGGAAAGGGGCATGGGGGTAGTAGAGTGAAACAGACATGATTACCTCATGTACCTATGTGACTGCATGACCCATGTGATCAGAAAAATGAGAAAATGTACTCCATTTATGTACAATCTATGAAAATGCACAAATGTATTCTACTGTCATTTACAACTAATGAGAACAAATAAAAATATTTTAAAAATAAAAAAGAGAATGAGATACATTGGGAGTTAGTTGACACAGCACACACTGCCCACCTGGGAGCGTGGCCCTCATTTAGCTTTCCCACATCATTCTGGACAGGCGAAGTGCTTCCTGATGATTTTTATTCCCTTGGCTCTCATACGTTTGGTGGGCAGACATAATTCAAGTGCATCTTGGTTGCTTCTGTGCATCACGAGAGGGAGAAACAGATCTTGAGAGATGTCCGTGCACAACATTCATTTGAGAGTTTTACTCAGAGTTTTAATATTTCAACCAAGTGGGAAACTTTGAATAAATAGCACCCTGTGAATTAAATCACCATTATGTTCCTATAATTTAGATTTATCGGCCCTCACATGAAACCAAGGCAGCGTCCCCAGGGTTCTGGGTTTCTAAAGCTAACTTCCCGATGAGTCGGTTTGTGGGCCCATCCCTGACGGCTTTCCAGATTCTGCACCACTTTGTGTTTTCTCCGACCTCACCTCCTGGTCTCTGAGCTTCTTGAGATCACTGTATTTCATCTTCAAGTAAAGAACGAAGACCGAGGGATGCAGAGTGGCATGTCCTCTTAGCGGGGCTCTCTGGATACAGTTTCAGAAATGCCTCCGTCTCCAGCCTGCCCCCTCTCCATTTCCCCTCATCGTTTGCTCTACCTACACCTGGTTTACACATGGGTCTTCCTCAGGAGCTCCAAAGCCATGAATGGCAGTGTCCCAAAATGAACGTGCGGATCGACAGGCGGTACCGAGCGCTGCTTGTTCAACACGATGTTGTTCACCCTGGTCTCCGCGAGGCGCCTCAGACGCGCAGACGGCTGGCCTTTCCGCAGCACCACGGGCATGGCCGCAGCCCAGTTGTTCTCTTACCTTGGACTTTTCTCCCCGTGGCCCATGCTCATTTAAATGCCCGAGATCATTTCATACTCAGTGTAAAGAATATTTATAGATCCACTTCGGCTCTTCCAGTTGCCCAGACTGTTCAGGAGGGTGGCGTGAGAAGCAGCAAGACTTGTCTTGCCTCCTGGCTGCCCATTCCTTCAGCACTGGGCATTTCATTTATTTCCCTTAACCTCAGTTTCCTCATTTGTAAAAGTAAATGAGAATCATTCGTATTTTTCAGATCTATGATGATTCTACAGTGAAACAATTCAAGGGAAAAAAGTCACCCAGTTTTATCACAGGAAAATCGATTTTAAATCTCGGCACCCTTCTCTGCCCCTCGGAGTCAATGTACCACTTAGCTGGTGAATCACATAATGTTCGCTGCTGGTGGGAAGCCCCGCGCAGCTCAGGAGTGTGTGCAGCAGTTGTCCTGTGTCCTGCATCATGTGCAGAACAGTGCAGTCAGACACTTGGGTCAGCAAAATCTGATTATAAATGGATGGGTTCTTTCTCTAATTCATTAAACTCCAAGTCGAGATTTAAAAACAAATTTAACTTGATAGATCCCATTTGTCATTTCAATGTCTCTTTTCTTCAAAAGTCTTTAAGGCACTTGTGCTGTTAGTTTCTTTTTGAAACCAAACATTCACAGAGGTAAATACACAAAAGAAAGAACCTTTTTTTTTTTTTTTTTTTTTTTTTTCTGGTGCAAACTAACCAGCACTTTTGGATAAAAATTATTGAAGAGAAAACCAATGAAAAAAAGCAAAACTGCAGAGAAGGAAAGAGAATTTGAAAATGTCCCACCCAAGACAACTCCAGATCCCACGGTGTGGACAGGGAAGGGTAGCTGTGGAAAAGCTGTGGGGTTGGGGGCCACCACACTCTCCCTTCAAGGTCTTGGTGAGTGGACTAAATGCCCTGATCACAGGTATCCTAGTGTAGGACATGGAGCATGATAACACTCGGTTCTTAAGATTTGGGATAACTACAACTAGTTCTTAACTCTATCAAAAAGCAAGGGCTCTGATTGATTATCTTTGGTAAATTCCCATTAAAACATCAAATAACTTTTAGAAGAGTCCATTCAGAGCAGGTAATTAACTGACGTGTTTAAGCAGATACCCAGGGCCTTGACTTCTTCTTCACCAGTAAGTGAAAACTAAACTTTTATGTCCTACTATGTAGCACGTCTTCTGAAAGTTTCCTAGCACTAAATCAACTATGCAGTGATCTGTGAAAATCCCATGTGATGACATTTTAAAAATCTCTTTAAAACTTTATTGGGTTAGGTCCTTCACAAAAAAAAAAAAAAAAGTTAACTCAAAGAGATCTTAGACCTAAATGTACAATGCAAAACTGCCAAATTTCTATGATAAAATAGAGAAATTCCCAATGACCTTGATTTTGGCAGTGACTTACCTAACACCAAAGAAGGCACAACCCATGGAAGAAAGAATTGATAAGCTGAGTTTCATTAAAATGAAGAATTTCTGCTCTGCTAAAGATATTGTCAGTAGGTTGGGAACAGGAGCAAAAATACTTGTAAAACAAATTTGATATTTTGTATTCAAATTAAACAATAATCTCTCAAAACTCAACAATAAGAAAGTTAAAAACCCAATTAAAATATGGCCTAAAGATGTGAAATGACACCTATGCGAAGAAGAAATACAGAGAGCAAATAAGAACGTGAAAAGATGCTCCTACGATATATCACTGGAGAACTGCAAATCCAAACAATAATGAGATATTGCTACTTACCTGTGACAATGCAAGATGTGGTCGCTGACACCACCAAATGCTGGCGAGGATGTGGAGCAACAGGAATTCTCATCCATTACTGGTGGGGATGCAAAATGCACAGAAAATTTGGAAGATGGTTTGGCAACTTCTTACAAAATCCGTCATACTCGTACCATGCGATCCAGAGTCATATCCCTTGGTATCTACACACTTGAGTTCAAAACATAGCCAGAGAAAACCTGCACATAAAGGTTTAGAGCAGCTTGATACATAATTGCCCAAATTTGGAAGCAACCAAGATGTCCTTCAGTGTGTGAACAGTTAAATAAACTAATAGGTACAAATGATGGAATGTTATTCAGCACTAAGAAGAAATGAGCTACCAAGTTAGAAAAGATATGGACGATGTTGAAATGCATATGACTAAGTAAAAGAGGTCAATCAGAAAAGCCTATGGACTGTATAATTTCAACTGTATAGCGTTCTGTAAAGGGCAAACCCCGGAGACAGTGGAAAGATCTGCAGGTGCAGGGTGTGGGACGGGGCGGGCAGAGCACAGGGGATTTTCAGAACAGTGAGACCACCCCACATGGTGCTACGGAGGCAGACGTCTATTCAGATCCACAGAGGGAACAGTATGGAGCGAACCTGATACAAACTGTGGATTTCCGGGTCACGATGATGTGTCAGTGCGGGTTCCTCAATCATGACAAAAGAGGCTCCCTGGAGGGGGACACTGGGTAATGGGGCTAAGCATGTTTTAGGGCAGGGCTTATATGGGAATTCTCTGATTGATTTTGCTAGAAACCTAAAATTGTTCTAAAAAATAAAGTTTACTTTCAAAAAATTTTATCAGGATCTCCACAGAGGTGCATGCAAGTGCACATTGCTAGTGACACTTAGGACAACTTCTCAACTGCTTTTGCACCTGCTCTGGAGTCAGATGAGGGAGCAGGCCAGGGGCAGTCAAGGAGTCAGGACTCCACATGATCCTTCCAGTTCTGGTCTGAAATTTTATAATTTTATAATTCCTTTTCTCATTGCTCTGGTTTTCGTTCCTGTCTATATTTTGTCTTTAACTCAGAGAAGCCCAGAAATATAATTCCTGCCTGATCCCTTGGCATAAACCAAACCATGTCAAATATGTACTCCACTGGTGCTGACTATTCTCTCAGAAGGTTCAAATGTAAGTCACTTCTATATCCTTCCAGGTTTAATTTTCAAATGTAACTTTTTAATGTATTAAAATAGCAAAAGACTTTATAACTTGTGAAGTATACTTCATAGCTGTTGGGAAACTATATTTTGCATAATTTACATTATCTATCTCTCTTTATCCAAAACAATTATAACTAATAAATAGAAACAGCATTGGTAGCAATGAGAAATACACATCTCCACACACAGAAGGAGAGAGAAATGGGTAGAACATTTCAAGAGTTGTCTGGGTTCTATTTGCTCTTCAATGTTCTCCATAAACCTGTTGAAGACAGTGTAGGATTTAAGATGCACACAGCTGCTAGTAACAGGAAACATCCTAAGCTCTGCTAAACTATGAGGAAAATGAGGTCTCTTCCAGAGCAAGAAGTGCTCAGAAGAGCAGTCTTAGGCTATATGAGGCAACGACTTACACTTCAACCCATCTTCATGACCCTGGGCTCCCTTCCTTCCTCCATACCACCTGCCTGGCCCTCAGCTCAGTGGTGCATGATCACAAGAAAGCTGCCAGAATTCCAGTCATCACATGCTCACTTCACAACAGTTATAGGAGAACAATGGAATTTCTTCCTGTATGTCTTTTGTTCCGGATAAGTGTCTTCAAGTACAAATGACAGAAAATGTGCCCCATGCCCATTTCTAAATCAGTCACTGTCAAGGGAAAGGAGATTGCTATGGCTGACTTAGGGATGCACAAGAAGGAGGTGGAGTCCATCACTGATTTTTCCTAGGAATATATTCTGTAGTTCTGGTACTGAGGAGCAAATTACAATAAATAATTGAGACATATCACTTATTCATTCTTTGCTACATGCCCCTAATTTTGTGTATTCCTTTTATGTTTGGTTTTGCATACTTAAAGCTTAAATTCATTATTCTGAAGATAATCTATTTATACTTTAAGTGTACACTTATGCAATAAATTTTTTTGTAATTCATTCCATTGTAATTTAATAACTCATAAGCAAAATACTCTAGGGTCTGGCAGAAGAAGTATGCCTCCGGTTATAAACTTCAGTGAACAGTGCTGATTACAGTTAATGCAGGAGACTGACAATGAGTTCCCAGAAGCACAATGTTGAAGAAACAAAGAGTAATTCATTTCTTATTTGCCTAAAGCCACACCTCATGTAATGTTAGAGGTATGTCCACTTCCATGCTGTCATTTCTGAACTCAGGATAAAAAGATCCTGTCATCTTCTATTCCCTGGTTGTCACTTGGGGTTGTCTGTCTTTCCACCAGATGGACTAGGCCCACAGCAGAGGAGAACCTTATGCGCTTGGTGAGGAAGTGGCATGAGTCACTTTCCTTATATCCCAACATGTGGAACCCAGAAGTAGGGTCACAGTGAATCAGAGGGCACGGCTGGCTTTGATACAGCAAGAGGAGGACACAGATGCAGCCGAACTCTTCCGCATGCCGTACGTAGATCACAGGCTTAACTCGTAGTAGCCCAACGTATAGACCTGACTAAAACTCCCTTACTGCAGAGGAGACAGTGGACACACTCAATAGGTCAAGTAAATTTGTTTTACATTCAGCATTGGAGCCTGGAATAAAAATGTCCAAATTTTATTCTTTTTATGTTACCCTATCCAATTTTCTGAGAAGAAATAAACTTTAATTGTTGTACCTCAAAGGAAGTTCTTAGAAATGTCAGGGTCTTTTGCTTCCACAAGTTTCCAACTGCCAGTGGCTGTCCCCTGTGCAGGAAGCCAGGACAGGCTGCAGGTGCTAAGGAATGAACAGCTGCCACCAGCACACACCCTGGATGAGACTCTCTGGAGCTGGGCTGCAGGCGTCCTGCTCCCTCCTCCCTCAGGTGGGATGCTTCCAAGGCATGCGCTCCACATCATTTCCCCAGAGTTCCCTGCAAAATCGAGCCTCAGCCACCCTCTGCACCTAATGTCTCAACATGCACCCTTTCCTGGCTTCCTCTGGCCTCCCCACCATCCCCACATTCACATCCTAGTTTTCTCAGAAATTTCTATGCAAAACCTCTATCTTCAAATGCCTATTTCAGGGCCTGCCTCTGGGAGAACCCAAACTAAGACAATAGCTCTCAAAACCTTGAGTGAACACAACTAGTGAGAGAGTTTACAGACTTTGATATCATTACATAAACTTTAGAGACATGCAGAATGAAACCAAATATCATGCGGGGATTTCTACCACAGGGTGAGGGACTTCAGAAAGGAGCCAAGGGGGTTCAGGGGTGGGGCCCCCTCGGGAATGGCAGGAGGAGCCACCTTCTGAGATGAAAGGAAACTTCCAGTTTTCTCACGTGGAGACTGAACTAGCTTTGTAACTTATAAGTAAACAGCACATATTCACCAAGACGGAAAGACTAATATGTAATTTCAAAATGAAAGGTGAGGAGGAAGAAGGGTGGGGAGGGGGAGCTGGGGCAGCTTGACTCCAGAGGCGGTAAGTGGCAGCCAGAGAGTGCGGGGCAGAGTCCGGGTGGACTGTGAAGCACACACTTCAGAAAGCAAAGACAGGATCTGAAAGCTTTGCTTTGAAAAATGATAAATGTCCGAGGAGACAGATGTGTACGTCCAGACGGAAAGATCACACATCACTTGACTTGGTATCCCATTAGTATGGTCCGTTTTTATCTCTTTAGGTACTGGTTTTAAAAAATCTTTTTAAATAAAAAATTTGAACTACATAAATAAAAAGCACAACGAATCCATGAAGTAAAGGACATGAACATCCTGACGGGCTGCTAGATGAGATGAGCGGAATACGTGCCAGCCTGAATCTCTGAGCTGCGATGGGGCCCGTTCCCCGGGCAGCATTGTGACAACACTTCTATGAAGGGAGTAAAGGCCCAGGGCACCCCCTGCTGGTGTGGCGGCAGGTGCCAGGAAAAGCGCAACACCTGCCTGTTCGTTCAGGCAAGCACTGAATAATATTTTAACGTAATCATGACTCTAGTATGTCCCCTCGTTTTACGGTGATGTCCATTTTTCTACTTCTTTAGTCAAATGGAATGCAACTTTCTTACTGAACTGCATGGACATCACCCAAAACTCTTGTTGATGATCTGAAGTTCAAGTTTAGCTGGGCATCCTGGTTTTCCCCAATCTTCCAACTCTATCAAAGATAAAGGCTGCCTCAGCAGCACTCATCCGATTCGAACATGCTAGCTGTCAGTGAAACAGTAGGTACTTCCTTCATCTTCTGTGTTTGCACAAGTGTGAGTCAGTTAAGATCTATGTGCAAATTAAACAGAGTTACAACCTAAGCAAAGCTGATTTTAGAACAATTCGATTCTTGTTTCTATGTGTCTTTTTCTTTGGTGTCATCCAATTTACACGGCTTTTATTTTTATTTTTGTCACTGCAAATGTAATAACTATGTTAAGCAATGAAGAAATGAACATTAATTAAATTCAATTTCTTCGCACACTTAAATACATAGCAGCTGTCAGCTACCTCCTAGGGGTGTAGAAATGTGATCCACAGAAACTTCCCAACTCAAAACTATCAAAGTAGTGGTTTTAGGAGTGAAATTCATCAACTTAAGGATTATAAGCATAATATTACCACATTGCAATTCTACATCATTCAGAGAAAACAGAGCTTTAAATCTTTAGTTTAAAGGTGTAATAAAAGTAAATACTAGACAATGACATACCAAAAAAAGTAGCTCTATTTCCAGTGTGTTGATTTTATTTTCAGGCACCTTAATTATAAAATAAGTCAAGTCAAATGAGGTAAGTTGGTTAAAAAATAGGAAGGATGCTAAGATTAATGAAGACAAGCGTGAGCTATTACTTTAAACTCTAAGTCACATTAAATTTTCATATCGAATATCAAAGACTGGCAATGCAAAAAAATGCAGCATGTCCAATTACCATTTTTATATTTTCACTTAAATTCTCTAGGAAAAATGTTGTTAAAATTGCCTTCTGCTGTTTACATTGAAACTGACGAGGTCTAGGAGACAGATGTTGCAGAAAATTTAATGATGATGTTGATACTAATGCCTAATATGCAGTAATTGTTTTTATATGTGCCCATTAAATGCTAAATAATACATTATGTCATTTAATCCTCAAATTGACACTATGAATTGCCTTCATTCCACAGATAAGAAAATAGAACCAGAGACATTAAGTGATTTCCCAAGGTTACAAACCTAGGAAGTAACTCAACAAGGATCACTCCCATAAAGTATGACTTTTTGTTGAGGGAATCCATAAATATAATTATCTTGTGGGTGCCATAATGGACAGATGCTCTTCAAAATTCATTATTTTACAAAGTGTAGGCAGTATGATAAACAATTTGTAATCTACAATGTTTCACTTGTTCCCACAATGCTAATAATGTGACTATATCCATTTTACAGATAAGGAAATTGAGACCAAAGGAGAGGTTAACAAATGTGTCTGGGGTCACACAGCTAGTCAGTGTGAAGCATATTGTGGTGGTCGGTCTCTCAAGCCCACAAGTCAGTCACTTTTGCCAAGAGACCATGCCAATAGCATCAGTCAAGATTTGTGGGTGTCTAAAGACTACATCTGAGAATTATATTGAAATTTAGGGCAAAGTTTCCCCCAGTCCAAACACCTGTAACCTTCTCAAAGGGGTTGAAATCAGAAAGAGGAAGGTTAAATGTCACATAAATAACAAGGTAAAATTCCTTCTCTCCCTTTAGCTAGGCGGAAATTTCGGACTCAATTATTATAGGCCACCCCTTTAGCCTAAGTGCACATCTTATCAATACAACCACCTCTGTCTTTTCTGGAAACACGGCACGTCCACCTGACCCAGGAGTCCCTTCTCCTACAAACAAACTTAACTGCATATTATAACCATATCAGATTCTGGGAGCAAAGAAAAAGTCCCTAGGAGAATTGAAATTCCAAGGCTGTCCCATGGAGCATGTTTGGGATAATTGTTATTCTTTCAGGTTGCCCGAAATAGAAATCCCATTATTGTGCTTTGGACCTGCACAGCAAGGTAGATGGGGTTGGAGGTAGAGATCCTTTCTATAAAGAAGATAAGGACCCAATTTCCTGGCTGGTACGGTACACAGGTGACCACAGCACCCAGCTCTCCAAACGAACGCACTTCTGCCAAATTTGACCAGAGATTTAATCAGACAGTCAGACTCTGTGTGAATGAGGGTCTGCAGTACAGCAATGTGGAGGGCTCTCCGCGGGCGACGTGCCTGGAGTCCCCCAGCACCCAGTGAGGAAGGAGCCTCAGTGTGGGGGCCCTGGGGGACGCTGTCAGGTTTTCCAGAGTCGGTTGCAGACGACGTGGACGCTGTGTGGCTCTGCTGCGTTCAAGGCTGCTCCTCCAGTCTTCCCAGGGACTCCATGAGCATCCCAATGTCCTTTAATGAATTGGTTTTTGTTTAAATTAGGCACAGTAGGTTTCAGTTGTTAGCAATTAAGAATATTTACTGACAGAATGTAAGAATCTTAAGCCTTGAAATTAATTTAAAAACACATGAACTCATTAGAACCTTATAAAAGCCAATCTAAAGAACGTTCTTACAAAGATCCTTCCTCAGGCCAAGGATGCAAAATTCAATAAAGGACAAATTATCAAATATAAGATCATAACATTTTTATGTAAAAAAAAATGCTACATAAAAAAGGAAATAAAGTATCATGAAGAAAATTTGTAGACACATATGAAGAAATGAAGACCCAAGAACAAGAAAAATAGGAGAATGTAAAATAGACTAAAAACGTTTATAATAATTAAAGAGTTTTTAATAAGAATGGAAACCTGGCTTTGTGAAGCATGCCTGTAATCCCAGTGGCTCAGGAGACTGAGGCAGGAGGATCATGAGTTCAAAACCAGTCTCAGTAAAAGGGAGGCTCTAAGCAATTCAGTGAGACCCTGTCTCTAAATAAAATGCAAAATAGGGCTGGGAATGTGACCCAGTGTCAGGGGCCCCTGAGTTCAATCCCTGGTACCCACCCCACACCAAGAAAAAAAAAGAAAAAGAATGGAGAGCTAGGGATGGAGCTCAGGGGCAGAGTGCTTGCTCAGCTTATGTGAGGCCCTGGTTTCCATCCCTAGTACTGGGGGGAAAAAGGATAAAAAATCCAGATATTAAAAGCAACTATTTATAATTTTTTTTTCAGTACTGAGGATTGAAGGTAGGAATGCTCTACCACTGAGTTACATCCTCAGTCCTTTTTAAAAATTGTTTAGGACAGGCGAGCGATCCTCCCGTCTTGGTTTCCTTAATGGCTGGGATTACAGACGTGTGCCACCATGCCTGACTGTATATAATTTTTACTAAACATTATAATTGAGAACGGTTGGAGATTTACAAAAAACATAAATAATGAAGATTGTTGAGAGTTTTCATAGGCCCTGCACCTAATTTCCCATATCTTAATATCTTACATTAGGGAAAAATGTTGGTTGGTTGCAATCAATGAATCAACATTGACATTCTATTAATAAAGCTCATGATTTATTCAGATTTCCTTACTTTTCACCTAGTGTCTTTTGTGTGTTCCAGGATGCTATGCGGGATGCCACCTTACACATAGTCATTGCTCCTTGGACTCTCCAGGCTGTGATTGCTGCCCATGAGGTGTTACCACCCTCAGACACGCAGGAATTTGGAGATGACAGATGGATTATGGTTGGGTTTCACAGGTCATGCATACGTCCTAACTCATTAAGTTGGAGCAGTTTTGTGTATACCAACTTAATATTAATAAAGGTGTTTGTTTTTAAGTCATTATATAACCACAGGGATGGCTTTGTCCTGTGTCCATTGAGGCTTAAAACCTACCCTTTCCTGTATGTTTGCCATCAGGATGGGCTACAGGGGAGTTTTCTGAGTGAACTCTGGGCTTGGAAGCAACAGCAGAAATTCATGACTCACAAACGTGCTGCTGATCGGCGGACTAACCCTGCTGGCATGAGGCAGAGTCTGGACTTGGGATGCTGTTATTCCCCGGATGCTCCTGCATCTCTGGTTCTTTGGTCACTTTCTCCACCAAGGGTGATGGCTTCCACTTGACAACTGCACCAAGAGGCCAGCACAGGCGCCGGTCAGTCCCCGTGGGCTCCAGCCGTGCCCAAGGCGCCACCTCTGACCACGTCCCCTTCCCCGGTGAGCTCTGGAAGCTCCAGCACCAGCTCCGCTGAGAAGACAGCAGCCAGTTCCAGCCACCGATGCCGGCAACGGCCCCCACATGCGGCCTGCGGCTGTGAGCAGGTGGGCGAGGTACACACCTCTTCCAGGGCTCCGGACTGATCCCTACCCATACAGAATCTGTACCGAGAGTGACTGCAGCACCCTCCACAGACTCTTAGGGAAACTCACGCACACTGGTGCTGGTTTGTCTGGCACTGAGTCTGACATACTTAGATTACAAGCCATCCAGGACCTTGCTTCTAAGTGAGGGGCCAGCACTAACCCATGGCATGCGGTCGCAGGACTATTTAAATCACATTATCAAAAGCCTCTGAAGCCAGAACGAAAGACAGGCAGTTAGTGTAGAATAGGTAATTGGGTCGGGTACAGAAAATGCAGGCTGATCTGAGTCCAGGAAGTAGGAAACCATCCCTGGGAGACTGGAATGTCCCTGTCTCCAGAGCCCTTGGATACCACCCCTCCCAAAAAGGCTGCTAATGAAGCAGCTCTTGAGCACAGAGAGCTACTAATCAAGGCCCTGGGGCTGCCGCTCCTTCCTGCCTAGCACTCCACCTGGGCCCTTCCAGCCCACCTGCTGGCCCCCTGACCATCCCACCGGCATCTCCTGGGCCTCGTCATTTAGGCAGGAAGGAGAGAGATAAGGGGGAGAGAGCAGGAGAACAAAGGAGACTTTTAAAAGGGACAGGGTGTCTTACTTCTTGGGATATCAGAATACCAGCCATGGCCCCTTATCCCTCCTGGGAGAAGACTGTGTTACTACCTTTAAATAAAACCTGCTCTGTATGCTTGCCTTGGTGTACTTCTCTAATGTTCAGACCTCAACATCTGAGGAAGCAGATACTCACCACTGATAACCGGAGGTATCACCTCTATGAGGCAAAGTTCCAGCTCATCGGGTGTTTGCCAGCTTGGTATATTTCAGTTAAAATAATGAGTACAATGGGAGTGGTCTATTGCCTCCAACAGTGTTGGAGAACTTGGTGGAAAAATGATGAACTCAGGCCTTAAATTTCCAGCTCAATATCCTCATAAAGCAACAGAAATCTTCTATGACGGACCTGAAAGAAATTCTTGTCTTCTCTAGTCAGAGAAGTGACGTTTCTAAAAAGCAAACGAAGTGTTTTCTTGCATGTGGCAGGATCACAACACGGAAGAACCTCAGACTTGATGAGACTCTTTTGCTGAAGATGGGATATCAATGAGGAGTGAATGGAATCCTAGAAATTGGCACAAGAACACGTGGACAGACTGTGACTGAACTGGGCACTTCAAACACCGAGGTCCCAGTGTACCCTCTTCGCCAACAGAAGCTGCTCTTCCAACTTTGTGAGAAGGTTGGCTCCTTTCCTGGGAGGTCCTGCAATGGTCAACAGACCTTTGGTCGGGAGGAACCAAATGTGCCCCAGGAAGAGGTGCAAAACAAATGGGAAGAATGGCAGTAGAGTGTTGAATCGTACTCACTGACATCATAGACTCGTATCAGAATATACAAATGCCTGCTAAAACTCAACAATAATTTTTTAAAAAGTCCATTTTTTGAAAATGGGCAAAGGCTCTGAATAGATATTTTTCAAAAAAATACGAAGAGGTCAATAAGCACATGAAAAGATAACTCAATACTATTCATCACTAAGGAGATGAGACACCACACACCCTCTGATATGGCTGACAGCAGAGTGGAATGCTAACAAGTACTGGCCAGAACCTTCACACAGAAGGCACTTAGAGGTGGCCTAGCGCTGGCTTGTGAGGAACAGGCAGTGAATGCTAACGGAGACGGGGATCTTCCTGTTGTGATGAAAATATCCTAAAATTAGTGTTGAGAGGTGCATAACCAAGTGAACACACTCATTCCAGCAACACAGAGTCGTACAGTTTAAAAGGCTGAGTTTTGTGGTATTTCAATCTAGCCGTCCAAAGAAAAGGCTTAGAAACACCAGGAAGTTAGAATGATAGGGTGAATTTATTTTGTAAGAGTTGTTCTGGAAAGGTCTAAAAGACATATCCAACTCTTGAGAAATAGACTCATGAAGAGAGTTACAGCATTTTTGATGATCTAAGCGGTCTCTGTCCTCCATAAGTCAGAAATTACAAGGCCACTCCTACCCTGAAGTGGACTCTTCAACAAACGGGAGAATGGGCTGAGCCAAGGGTAATGGGATCCAAGCAAAAGCACTCAAGTGAAGAGGCCGGTTCTCTTTGAGAAAGACACCACTATGCAGCAAAACAAAAATGATTTGTGTCTATAAATAAGCCTCTCTGCTCTCACACAAAAGGTCTCACAACTGTCTACTATGGTGACAGGTTTGGGTGAGGAAACACTCAGATGTGGAGGACTTATAGACCTTGGCTCCAAATTGGTGGTACCTCCTGTGGTCACTAGTCTGAGTGAGACGTTATGGAGATCAGATAGTGGATGTCATCCCTGAGGAGTCCATCTCACAGTGAGTCCACCCTGCCATCATCTGCTTGGGGCCAGAATGGGTCAACACGTGTATGGACACCATCTTGCAGAATTCCCACATTACCTGGTCATGGAGTGAGGGCTGTGACAGAGCTCACAATGGAAGCTGCCAGCTGCTGAGCCTTTGAAAACAGAAAGCCAAAGCAACGTCACATTTCTGAGGGAGCTGCAGAGATTACTGCCATCACCAAGGACTCCAAAGACACAGGGTTGGCAATTCTATTCCACTCACCTGTGTTAACTGCATGGAGAACAGATGGATATTGGAGAATGAAAGCAGAATATTGAAAATTTAATCAGGTAGTGACTCCAATTACAGCTGATGTTCCAGATGTAATTTCTTTGCTGGAGCAAATTAACATACCCCATTTTATCTGGGATGTAACTATGATCTGGTAAACACTTTGTCTCCATACTAGGCAAACTTGCAGGCAGAATCCAGCTTGCAGCCTTCTTTTAGAGAGGTCCTGGTTTAGAAAGGTTTTTACATTTCTAAAGGGTCAAAACAAACTAACAAACAAGCAAAGAATGTGGACACAATCAGTATGTGGTTTCTAAAAACTAAATTATTTGTCGTCTGCCCTTTTACAGAAAAAAAGCTGCTGACCCCTTGTGGAGGTTGAAAGAAAATATTTCTATGCTGGGCTTCTGTACTAAGCAAATTAGACTGGAACTTGGGACCTAGACTAAAAACCAGCCTAGGAAGGTCATTTTTTACTGGGTCCACAGGAATTCTGAGAGATTTACCCCCCAGAGGGTTTGTCTTCACTCCAAGTGGTGCCCGAGTAGCTTAGAGACATCCCGTTTGCTGATCTGGACAGAAGGAAGGTGTCTCTCCTCTGAAGGGATTCATTTACATTTCAGAGTTGGAATGAGAACTCTAAATCCCTTCTTCCAGTAGGCAGCTGGACACCATGTATGGAAGCACAGAGACTTTTCATTTTTTTTTTTTTTCCTAAGTGTCTTGCCTACAATACAAACTACAAATGTACAACATCAAACTTTCATCTTGTCATCCCAGTGGTAGGAATTTGGGTACAGGGCAACTATAAAATTATTGTTTGCTGTGAATAATTATTAGTACATTGTACTTAAGAGGCCTTGTGAATGCATTCGGGATAAAATTAGTAAATATTTGCTTTAAGCTGGTGGAGGCAGCCATACACATAATTATCTTCCTGCAGGATATTTCAGTTCTCCAGCCATGTACCAGAATCTACCCTAAGGGAACGTTCATGGATTTTTCTTCCTGGGAATTCACACTAGTGTGGGACACGGATGACATTTGTATCAGTTTTCTAGGGCTGAAACAACAGAACTTCCTTTTCTCAATTCTTGAGGCAACCTGTGGGGGATGAGGGTGAAGGCAGAGTTGGTTCCTTGAGAGGTCTCTCTCCTTGATTAGTAGAGGCCACCTTCTCTGCATCTTCAGAATGGTGCTTCCTCCGAAAAGTCTGTGTCCAAATTTCTTTTGCTACAAGGACACTAGTCATACTGGATTGAGGCTCATGCTAATGCCATCATTTTAACCTTATGACCTCTCTAAAGGTCCGGTCTCCAAATATAGACTGAGGTGCCAGGGATCAGAACTTCAAATATGAATTTTGCTGGGGCACAAAACAGACTAAACTTGTGAGTAGTAAGTAGCAACTACCCTAGGCACTGTGTCAGGGACAGGAAATAAATCCCACAAGAATCTAGAAGGCTTTCATCCTGATGAAAGGGTTCAATGGTCTGGGACCAAGGTCAGTGTTAAGACACCACTTCCGAGGCCGAATCAAGCAGCTCTGTAAGGGCAGAGGCTACTTCTCAGACCATGTAACTCTGCAGATGTGATGGGGCTTGTCTAGGTGGCTGATTAAGATGCTGTTTAGAGCTTTTGCCAAGTTGAACAGTGAATGACAGAGAAACCCCGAGGATTTTGGAGCAAGGCCTCATCCTTCTCTACTGCAGTGATTCACCTGTAGAGAAACAGCTTCTGGCTCACTGGTGGGCATTAGGAGCTGAAGGCTTGACCTCAGCTCACCACCTTGCCCTATGAGCTGAGCTTCCATCACGAGCAGATGCTGGCTGATAAACAAATTTGGACATTAGCTGTCAGCCTCCATCATGGGAAGGAAGTGGTATAGTATATATGGAACTGGGCTTGAGTAGGTCCCCAGGGAACAAATAAATTCCATCAGGAAGAGAGACCTAGAAGTCTGATCTCTGCTTCAGCTCCATAGCCTTCTCTCCACATGGCCTCAGGAGGTCCCTAAGACGAATTACCTTGAAAAGAACAATTCAGTGTGGTTTAGATGTAATGTGCACAATATACACCACCCAAAAGTGGGCGTCAGATTGCAGCCCAGGCTGGGATGGTCCTGGGGAGAGGCAAGGGACCATCTCCCAGCTGGGGAACTGCAAGGGTTCACGGTGTTGCTCATTCTGCCTGGAAGTGGGGATAGCCAAAGGTTTACGTCTACTGTGAATCAGGAACATCTGCTAAAGATACAGCAGAATGTTCTGGAACCACGAGGGAGATGACAGGGAAGTGATGCAAGGAGGTCAGGGAAGAGAAGTGAGCGCAGACTTGTAAGACTCCTGTTTCAAGCAAGAATCCACGGGGAGAGAAAGGGAGGCTCCCCCATGATCACTAGTGACCCAGAGGCACAGCTCTGTGCCTGCCACCTCAGCTCTGCAGGCCTGGAAGTGCTATTCTAAAGAGGAAATGCTTCCATCATGGACCTTTCAGGGTCCGGCTGCCACTGGATCACCAGCGAAGAAGGGGTTACTACCCTGGCTGGGGTGTTTGACGGACCACTGAAAATAAATGGGTGTCTTCCTATGACGGGCGGGGATGCGTCTGCAGTGCCGGACATCCGCCAGAGCCTCTGGGCACGCGGGAATTCCGAGTAAAGTCAGCAAAACTACGCAGCCCACCTCAGGGGGACTCCCAGCAGAGTCCCATCACCCATCCAGCAAGGAATGGGGACCAGGTGGGGGCTCTCGAGGGCAAAAGAATACGGACTGGGAAGTGAAAAGAGGTAGTTACAAATAGCAGTTATGACCACAAGAACAGTGCTAGAAAAAAGGACTCCAGCAGTTACGAGCACCTCTTTCACTCTGAAATGAAGACATATTAGCGTACGTATGCCCACACACGATATCCACCTTATAAGTATCTGGGGTTTTCCCCCTCTCTCATTCCTTACATTTAATATAAGCTGTGTTAATAGCAGTGAATATTTTATGTCAGTATTTTAATTACAAAATTAAAAATGAGGTATGTGAACCAGTAGCTGCAGAATAAAAACCTCCCAAAGACAGAAAAATGAGTTAGGAGTCTTTTCTAGGAAAAGAGGTATCAATTACCGATGTGTGAAGAGTGCTCAGCTATGACTTAGAGACGTCTTTCCTGGGCGGTGAAGCGTGGCTTAGGAGTGTGGGGTCATGTGCGGTGCCAGTGACAGCAGGTGGCTGCGCCTGGCTTTGCCAATGCCCATCTGGGGAGGCAGAACACTTCCAGAATCCCGTGTTGCTGGTTGCTGAGACGGTGAGCCGTCTTCCAGGTGAGCTGGAGGGGGACCTCCAGGAGGATTTGGAAGGGGACATTAAGCCCAGGTATTTTTAGGTCATTGAAATAGCTGATCTCTCACTCCCTTCTTCCTTACCAGGCAAGGCTGAACCTGCAAATGCTGAACCTTCCCCTCAGGCTTCCTGTGGTTCTGTCTCCTGAGCCACACGTTTATGGTCAGCACCACTGAAAAGGCTTTGGAAGGACCCTCACAGCACCAGTGACAGATGCAACAAGAACCGTCCATCCTTGTGGGCTCCAATCTCGTGCCTTCCACCACCTCATGTCCATCTTCCCTTCTTGAGGGCTCGGACTAGATGTCAAGCTCAGGCATCAGGCGCAGAGTACAGGCCTACAGAGTGGACTTACACCATTGTGTAAAAACGACTCCTGTAAAAACTGCGTGCGCGCACGCGCGTGTGTGTGTGTGTGTGTGTGTGTGTATGTGTACGGTCTATTCTGCTAGTAGTTTTGCTTCAAAGAAACATTGTAATGTGCTTGCACACATGACATTTTCCTGTTTTCTGTCTTCATGGAAACATATAGTGAAAATGTTGCTTTCTTTAAGTGACATATGGGAAATATGATTTTATTTGTATACATGTGTGTGCAGGCGCTCCTAAACAACAAAGACAGCAACCTTCGTTCGGATGTCCTTCTGGAGGAAGTGTGGTTTGTGTCTTTATAACCTTGTTTTTACCTTCTGAAGAGTCTTAACTCATCTATCCAATCATTGAGTCAATCCTTCCCTCACTCCGACTCTTAAGAACACTGGGCTCAGGCAACACAATTTCAATTCTTAAAAATGTCATTAGATTTTCAAGAAATGCATTATTACATAAATTGATTTAATTAATCAATAGTGCAATTCTGTACATTAAGCATCAAATCTCAGTTTATACAATGTACCATTAACCAAGATGAGGGAAAAAATCAACACCTACAGATGTCAGTGAACACTTCAGCGATAAGTTGATTTCTGAATTGAGCTGGAGTTTTAAACATTAATGATACTCAGATATATACTAAGCAAGAATAATTAGATATTATATTCCTGACAAAAGCTGTAATAAGGAGTTTACTTATGTGATTATTTTTCCAAATTGAATAAAAAGGATAAAATTTCCAGTCTATGCTCATGGTTTCTGAATATCATTTATTCATTTATTATTAATAGCAAAAGACATTTTTAAGTCGATGAGCTGATTTTGTTGAGACTTTTCATGTGTGTCTTTGATATGAAGGCTTTCATTTCACAGAAAGCCCTTTCTCATCTGTTGTATGATACTTTCACAATCCATGCACAATGCTGCCATAGTCTACTTTACCCAAAGTGACTGGTATATTTCCATCATACTTGAGATTTTAGAAATCTCTGGGTGTATTTGGCACAATTGGCACAAGGAAAAAAGTAATTTGTTATATTGGTTACCATATTTATATTTTTCTCAGCATTTTTTAACCATTTCAAACCTACAAAAAAGTTGCAAGAGTCAATGGTGATTCTGGGAGAAAGGTTAAGGTATTGCAGTGACGGGCCTGTAGTTATTATAAACATTTAGCCACAACTGCTTTGTGAATCTGTCTAAATATGCACAATATGAAGGCTTTGTAAAGTTTTTTTTAATACCTTCATTTATTTTCATGTGGTGCTGAGGATTGAACCCACTGCCTCACACATGTGAGGCAAGTGCTCTACCACTGAGCTACAGCCCTAGCCCCATAAAGTGTGTTTTTATTCAACTAGAACACATACAGCATGCCTTCTGTATCTGTGAGATCTGTATCTGCGGGTTCAACAAACCTTGAATAGAAAAATAACTGCATCTACACTGACCATATGCAGATGTTTTTCCTTGACATTATTTCCTCCACAATACGGGGTGACAGCTATTTGCATAGCATTGACATGGTGTAGGGATTATCTACTAGTTATCCAGGGAGGATGGGAAGTATACAGAATGTGGGTAGGTTTTACACACATATCATGCCATTTCATACAAGGCCACTGGGCTTCCGTGGATTTGATATCCACTTTCCACAGGGGTCCTAGAATCAGTCCCCAAGGATGCCAAGGGACAACACAACTAAAAGCAAAACAACTGTCATTAAGATCACGGACTTTCTCCCCTTCCAACAGGGTAGGGGGTAGAGATTTTAGTTTCTCCTTTTTTATTCTACACTGGGTAGTTACCAATTTCTCAGGAAGAACCGATTTTGGTCACAGAAGTCCAATTTATATTTAGGATCCGGCACTGGTCATAGTAAAGCCTGCTTTACATCAGGTCTTGTAGAAGACAAAAGCAGCTTGTGAATACACGTCTGCATCTTAAAGATTTTGCTTTCCATACCAGTGACTCCTGAGCAGCAGAAGCAAGAGCCCTGGGTGGAGACCCTTCTCAAGGGCTGCTCTGCCCCGTGCAGCCCCAGCAGCAGAGGCTTACTGAGTAGCTGAGCTGCTGCTCATCTCCAGGCCCAGCTGGCTCCCTGCTTCCCCACCCACAGGAGGGAGAATGGCTTTCCCAGAGCAGAGCCCTGGAGCCAGCTCCCTCACTGGGCAAGGGGGAGCAGTGGCGGTGGCTGCACTTGACCTTGCCTTGCTCAGAAGGAAATCACCAAAACAGTGTCTCTCAAAGGTGCTCAGTTTCACCCCTAATAATCATTTAAACCACTGGCTCGCAACTTGGGATGCACATCAAATCAACCAGGGGAGATAGGTTTTTGTGTTTTCTCTATTCTGACTTCAAGCAGAAGTTTATCCCAAACCAAGCAAACAGATTTTCTCAGGTTCATGTATTTTAATGAACTACCTCAGCAATGCTCGAATAAGCACCACTGGTTAGCAGTCCCTGACTTAAAATATAGTAACTATTACCACAAGGGCTAGCAATTTTAGAGTGGTATTTACAAAAACAGATCATTATTTTTCCATAATATTTAAGGAGTGAATTATTTGGTTATGTAAACATCTCCATAGTAGTTGACATCTATTCTTATTTTCAACAATATTTAAGATTTTAGATTCAAAGCTAACTAAAAGTCTTCCACATTAATATAAAATACTTTTAAAGCTTATGATTATTTTAATTACTCTTCTTTCTTATTAATAGCAATCAGTATCTAGATCCTTTGGGATCATGCATTTAAAGCCTTCAATTTGAATAATAAATATGCTTTTGATTTTTTTAATCAAAAACCTTCAACTCTTAACACTCTGGTGATAAAAACATTATTTCCTAAAAACAACAGAGTCAACCACCCTTCATTCATTCAACCCTTGCTCACTGAATACACACCACAAGGCAAGCATGTTTAAGAACTGGGAATATATCCCTGAAGAAGTACAAGACTCTGACCATTTAAAATCTTCAGTTAAAGTGTATTTGAGGGATGAAGCCACTGAACAAACATTAACATCCATTATAAAGAAGTGCTTATAAAAATAAAGCAGCAGTCTTTGTTTAGGGTGGAAAGGACTGGAGACTGGGAGGTCTCGTTAATAACAGCATTGATGACAAGATGACAGGGAACTTGAAAGAACAGCCTCCAGCGTGAGGAACAGCAAGAGCCAGGGAACATGCTCAGCAAAGGAGCAGGAAGCTGAGATGGAGTCAGCAAGATGCGGTGGGCAACTGTTAGAAAGCAGTATACAGGCTGCCTCAGCCTGTTAGGGCTGCCATGACAAAGAACCACACTTTGCGTGACTAAACTGGAATTTACTGTCTCGGTCCTGAAGGCTGGAGGTCCACCACCAAGGGGTGGGAGGGAGGGTTGGTTCCTTGCCAAGGCTATGAGGAAATATCCGTCCCAAGTCCCTCCTGGTTTCTGGCAATGTGCCAGCCATCTTTGGCTCCCCTTGACTTCCGGAAGCATCAGCTGAGCTCTGCCTGTCTGCCTGCATGGCACTCTCCCAGTGTGCACGTCTGTTTCTAGATGTGCCATTTACAGAAGGACACCAGTTATACTGGAGAAGAGCCCACCCTCTCCCAGGTGACCTCATCTTAATTACAGTTTCGTCTGCAACACATTCCAAATAGGGTCACACGCTGAGTTCCTGGGGGTTAGGACTGCAACATAAGACCTTTCAGAAGACAAAGTATGACCAGGGATATAGGCCATGGTCATAGGTGAGAACCTCAACTTTTACACTATTTTGAGCAGAAAAATGGTGTGAGCTACCTTGCATTGTAAGATCACCTTAGTGGCTTTGTAGACAGGAGACCATAGTCATGCGATGGCAGCAGAGGAAAATCCTGGTAATGAATGGGTAATGGCAGCTTTGAAGCAAGAGGCTTGCCGTGAGTGTGGTGCAAAGTGTGACTTCTGAATACATTTTAAAGACATAACCAACAAGCATTTCTCAGATTAGACGTGGGGTTTCAGAGGAAAGTCAGATTCAGGGGTTCTGGCTTGAGTAATTAAATCGGTTCCCATGTACTCAGATGAGACCAAGCAGGGCAGGCATTTGTGGTAGTATCAACGGTGCTGTGGTCATGCTCTTTGAATTGAACATTAACCATCCAGGTGGAGATGTCGATTGCATACATGGTTGGAATCCAAGATAAAAAGTAGTAAAATAAACATGTATAGATTTTTAAAGCCAAGAGACTGAACAATGATGTTAAGCACCTGTTAAGCGGTTTATTAGCTATGTGTTTGTTTTTTAATTCGTACTTGTGTCTTTCGCTTGTTGCTTTTATTGGGTTATCTTTTCCTTATTGATTGGAAGGTATTCTTTATATATTCTGCAGAAGTCCTTTGGTAGATGTAAATTTGTGAATACCACCTCTTAGTTTCTCTCTTCCCTTTATATTCTTAATGTTGTCACTTGATAAACAGAAATTCTCACTTTTAAAGAAATCCAATGGAGACTTTTTTCTCCCCATAAATAGGCATGCTATTTCTGTTCTCTTCAAGCAATTATTTTCAACTAAAAGTCATAAGGATCCTTTTCTAGGTTTTCTACAAAAAAATTGTTTCATTTTATACATTAGGCCTGTGATTCATCTTGAATTTTCCGGTAGAGTGTTATGCAGAGGTCAATGTTCACTTTTTACTTCTGAGATACTGAATATATATATGTATATGTAGATATACATAAAATTGTGTAATTTTATATAAATTACACAATTAAATGAACATTCACTGAAATCCTTCCCCCACAGGAATTTAGATAAGAAAACAACATATGGTGGTTAGAACTGGAAATACCGTATTTTACCAGACCGAGGCAGCAAGGGCAGCATCGCTTGGCAGTAGAGTGAGCTCACAAAGCTATTCCTCCACCAAAAGGAGGATTAGGGTAAGATTTTGAGTCGAAGAGAATCATTTTCACTGTTAGGGAATTAGTGATCTTCTATACTAAGCTTTAGGAAATTCTCTGGCAATACAGCTTCCATGAAATTTCGTTCAGCTACCTGCTTTTAAGATTCCCAGGGAACCCATGGCTGATCACCAAAGCCATGGATTTTCTGGGGTCCTGAACTGTCCACCTTTACAAGTGGTTCTGTTCCTCAACTGTCACTCTTTCTACCTAGCTTCGCGTGTGAAGTGAAATCTCAGATCTGGAGGAGGAGCTGGAGGTGGTGTCCTCCCAGGCAGCCTGCACATGGTGGAGGGAGATAGCAAGGCGTGCAGCCCGTGCTGGGCCGAGTCTGCCGGGTGATGTGTGAGGCTGCCTTCAGCTGTCCAGTTCCTGCGAGCACCGATGATGTCTCTACTCCACTCTCTTCCTTAATCTGACCTTTAGCAAGAAACCTGTTTGCAGGTGAAGCAGGAAAATGGCTTCCTCCCCGCCACGTGGCACTGCTGTCTCCAGGCAGAGGCCCTCAACCCAGCAGCTTGGTCCTCCCATCTTCCTGTCTTGAACACATCTCCTGAAGGCCACAGGAAGTGCTCAACACCCGCCAACATCCTGTTTTCTCGAAGTCCCGTACAACTCCAGCCTCTGTGGATCACACCGCACACCCTGCTGGGAACCAGGAGACTGCTCCCACCCCATTTTTAGTTCAGCCAATGAGATGACAATGAAGAAAGGCTAAATGTTCAGATTAAACAATTACTGAATGATTCTACTCAGATCTCAATTTATCTCCAAAGAGTCACTTGAATCATAATCAAAAACTGAATGAGTTTTTCCTCCGTAAGCCATCTGAATAATACCTCCTACTTTCCTACATAACTGCATCCCTGTGATGATGGAGACCGAGTGTAAGGGGAGGGGACAACAGGATTTCTACGAGGTGGAATACTATGAGGGACTATTTGGGAGAAAAATAATTCCAAAATACTGTCCTAGAGGTTGTTTGTCCCCTGAGAAAATTATTGGTATGCTCCACACACTAATATTTGACTGACTACATATTTTTAAGAACTGTAGAGAAAAATTATTTTGAAAGTTAGCAATTCAGTGTGTTTGAGATTATGCCAATGACTTTAAAGACTTACAATAAGTATGAAAATAAAGCACAAGCAAAAAAGAAAAAAACCCAAAACATTTAAAATAATTTCAAATGTTTAGTATATCTGTGTATAAACAATCAATGTCAATTACATATGGATATTACTTTTATAGATTGAAAAGACAATGGTTATTCCATCCAAATATTTTATGTGAATTTTAAGTAACATGATTCCACTATAATTTATATTCTAGCATTAAGACTCTGTGAACTTCATATACTCATCCTCTAAAAGCCAATGAACCTGTGCTGCAGTGGCCTCCGGAGAGCACCAGAATTCAAAACATTCCCACGCACAAACGACGACACAGCTGTTCTAATATTCTCTAACACAAACCAAACATGCTAAGCATGATGTTCAACAGTGATTCTATCCTTCTTGAGAAGTCCCAGTTTTATCAGACCTACTCGGTAACTGGGGTAAAAATTTATGATGATCTTAGCAAGCTAACAAGCTAGTCTTTAAAGTGTGAAGTCACCTATATCCAAATGTGAGGTGAATGAATTTTGATTTTAATTACTCTCCAAAATTATTCCTTGATAAAGAGTCACCTTTAAGTCCTTCCAAAATCTTTCAGATTTTAAGTCATTCTCTCAATTACTTGATTTAGTTAGAGTGTGTTGTTGAAGAAGTTACACAGACCTAAAACCTCAGTAATGCCAGTTCAAAATGCTTCTATAGATGCTCTGATGATCAGCTTAAAGGGGGAAAAAAGGCAAAGGAATTTAACACATTAGTTACAGATTATTTGTTCATAGTTCAAAATTTTAAGTGCCGTCAGGTGAGCCATTAAAATCTAACTGTTGACAGTATTTTGGGCTGGGTTCTTACAGTGGCAAGAAAATTTCAGTGACAACATCAGACATGTATTCAGAAACTGTGATATATCAAACAACTCTATTACAAGAAAACCCCTTATATAAATCACCAAGTGACAGTGGTCACTTATGAAGACAATAATGAACATTTCTATGAAAAAAATTTGAGAGAGTGGAGGAATACTCTGAGTTTCTAACTGTGAATTCTTCAGGTTCATGAAGAATTGTTTAAGCCACCCAACTAACAATGAACCCATCAGAGTTGGCTAAGAACCTTCTTGGCTCTCTGTTGAAAACTGTTGTGTATATGGGCAGAGGGTAGCTTTAGTGCTGTACTGACAGACTGGGTACCAAAGGGCAGTCAGGCTTATGCTTTGTCCTTCTCAGTGTGGGGACCTGAGCTTCCAGCAGGTCACCCCTCTCTAGACATTCCTTTTATTGCTTCCTTACTCTGAACTGCATTCCATCCCTTGTTCTCTCCACCTTGGCACCACCATAGTTGCAGACATGCAGAATAAATCTGACTCACTCGTTATTTCAAGAAAACTGATAACAAATTCTCTTTGGCCCTGGTCACTGAGCCTGTCCCCAAAATAAACAACAATGCTTTGAAAAATAGCTTGTAATAGAAGGGAAAGTAAGAAAAACAGAAAAAGGGAAAACTTCACAATCAGGCATGTTAAATACAAATGGATTGGCAATTACAGATTTAAAACTCTCCATGAGGATTCAGACCTGATTTTCTTCTAACGCTGCAACCTCAGTAGTACAAAGAAGACATTTAATAAACATTTATTGAAAGATTAAGTCAGAAAATAATTGCCAATTTTTCACTAGTTGATTAAAATACCTTTCCAGTTAATAGGAGATGGGCTTAGTAAATACTGGAATGTAGTCAGGAAGGCTTGCAGGAAAACAACCTTCTCTTCTTCCGTACGCAACATGCATTCATATCCTGATTCTAGATCACATATTTACCTATCTAAATAAACATTCACAGAAATCAATCAATTATCCTACCAGATACTTACATTCTCTTATGTTTATTCAATTTCAATAAAAGCAAAAAACCAGAGGCTTTTTTAGAGATGTCTAAAACTAAATATTTATAATTATTTAATTTCAATGTTAAATACTTTTTTCCCATTTTGATCCAAAATGTTAGAACTTAAATTGGTAAAGTAGTCAAGCAAATTTAAACATAAAAGAATTTTATATCCATAATGACTTACGTTTTCTCCGTGGTAAACAATAAAATTCTAAATGAAGTGCAAAATCAAATCAGGTAAATAAATGTTAATATTTAATGTGCCAGTCCCTGTTCCAAATATGCTTCATCTAATCTTCACAATCCAAGGAGACAGGTGTCATTATCCTCAATCATATTTGACTCAGGAGCAGAGGGGTTAAGTGACTTACCCAACTTCACACAGTACATGAGGGCGCAAGAATATGAACCAGGCAGCATGGTACCAGAGCCCCCATACAGGGAGCAAGGCGACCCCGACAGAGACAGGGTGCCTCCACCAGGCTTCTGCAGAGTTCACAAACAGCTCAACATACCATGTCCCTTATCAGAGGCAGCCTATCCTAACCAGTTAGTCAGTGAAAGTTCATAAATTTATGGGTTCATTTTTGGTGACTGTTACTCTTGTGCCAGTTATTCCTCTTAAAACACATGCTCTTGGTATAAAAGGGCAAATTTAAAAATTAATTTGCATGAATTTTTGTGTTTTGTAATATATTCTCAACTGCTGCCATTTCAAAAAAAAAAAACCACTGAGGATTTAAATTCCCACTTTGTTGACAATACAGGGAGGGAGATGAGATCCTGTTGTATCCAGGATCATAACCCAGCAGCTGACTTAAGAATATAAATTCAATTCTTCTATCTTTCAACTTTGTAAAAAGCAGGCAAGGCACCTTTTTGGAAATATTAATATTTAAAACATACCAAGTTTTACAAATACAAAATATACAAACCCATGAATCTCAGGTTCTTAAATCTATCAGATTACAATCTGATCTCTCTCAAATCTGCTATCTAAAAACCATCTCTATAAATTACTTACAACTTTAACAAAAGGAGTAGACACTTTATAGAAATCAGTCTTAGCTGCTGTCATGATTGGATAGAACTATTTATGTGGCAAACTACCGAAGGATGCATAGTAAAAATAACTGACAATTATGTTTTGAATTACTTTATTTTAGAAAAACAAATGTCTACAACTGGTGCCGTAAGGCAAGGTATCATGAATTCAACAAGTTAGTAATACAGACTTTCAAAAACCACCAAAGGTTAGTCCAAAGTAGAAAAGTATTTTTTTGTCCACTCTTGGACTCACACATTCAGAAAAAATATATATTTATAAAAATAAAATGGCAAACCTAACCCTATGCATTAACTGATAGTTGTAGTATCTCACACTGGTTTATTTCAACAAGTTTTGCTAAATAAGAATAGCTGAGTGATTTATTTTCCTGTCCTTCCTCCTAGTCATATGGAACAATGATGAAATTGTTTATATTACTTTTTACAAAATCAAACCAAAACAAAAAGTCCCCAAATCAAAACACAAGGAACATCATTAACAAAAAATTTCACCAAACAGCTGTTTAAACTACTCACATACACCTTTCCTTCAACCTTAAAACATTTGGCATCTTAATGTTATTTTAAATCAGATCCCAGGAAACACTGTGTTTGAGGAAGAATAAAAATTCCAGATTTAATACCCTTCAAACAAGTCTCCAACAGTAGCCAGAGAAATACTGATGCACACAGTGAAACAGAAAAGGCGCGAGCTGTCATGGGGTACACAGTGTACGTGACAAAAAACATGCACTCTCTCTCTGAAATACTGGTAATGTTCAAGTACCGGATTCAATAGCAAGGATGTAGGATTCTGAATTTCAGAAAATAGATATGGAACTCTGTGGCAACCAAAAGAGGAAGTGGCACTCCAGTTTCCTCAAGGATTCTATTACGGATATGTAATCATGTAAGTCATCAACTGAATCACAACTGTCCCCCAGACTTAATGATTAAGAGATATACCTTTATTTTGAAGTAACTTTTCCTAAAATGAAAACAGCATTCAGAGTAAGACTGATTATCACACTGAAGGGAAAAACACACAAGTGAGCCAATTAAAAGATTTTTTTTTTTTTTGGTAAGGAATCTGACAAAGCAAATAATATTCCAAAAACAGAAACAAGTAAAAAGCAAAAGTTTAATATAAAAAGAAATAAAAATCATTCATTTATCAAACAACCTATACATTTTGTTTTCCCAATAAACACCCTTAAAAATTGCCAAGAGAACATGAGGCAATGGCACAGAGTTGTGCAAAGGATAACAGAACTAAGGCATCCATGCATGAAGGACCATGTCATAGAATACAAAGGATGATCACTGAACTGTACCCTTTTTCCTACAGAGGTGTTCTTCACGGGCAATCACTAATAAGACAAAAATATGCAAGCTAACAATTAATAGTGATGAACATGAACGAAAAAAAGATCAATGACACTTTGTTAACTATTTCTTCATTTCACTTCTTTACTGAGTCTGAAATGAGGCATCTATACTTATCTAAGTTTCTTACTACTGCAAACCCAGTCTGATCATTGGGAACATTAATATCTATCTTCCCAAAGAAACCCCTCTTTATTCTATGCAGAGGAATCTACTTTTTGAGTAACATTTATGTCCAGTTTCTATTTCATTCTAGTATTTCCTGAAATTCCTTCTGATTACATACTTTTTCATTATGAAAAAAGTTAACTAAGGGTGGATATTTACTACATACTAAAAGAACACACGAACACAACAAAACAATTATTTGTAATTCCATAGTTTCAGTTAGTCCTGATCAGTATGACATCAGAAACAACCAAAAGCTGCCCTCTGGCAAAGCCCAAAATTACTTCAGTGTCAGGACCATAAATTACAAATTTTAAAAATGATTAAACATTTTTAAATGTTCAATAAATCTTTACAATGGATAATAAAATTACAGAATAACTACTTAAATAAGTTACCTAATAAAAATTTCAAGCTTACGTAAAATGAAGGCCTCAAAAATAATCCACAATAAGTATATCAAACTATTATTGCAAAATACCAAATTTTTCAATGTAACTTGTGTTAGAATTCTTACACTGTTTCATTATAAATGAGATTAGAGATCCTCACTGAAATGGATGACAGAATTCAGAAAACAGAGAAGGTAACCAGCCACCTCTTTTTTCCTCACTGGGTGTGACATGCTGCTTGACATGCTAATTATGTCACTCATAACTCATTATGAACACGTGCTCATAATGGCATTACATAAGAGATGTGCGATAATTTGGATTATAAATTTCTATAAAGTTAACTTACCACAAACAAAAATTTGATATATATTACTTTTCAAAAGCCAGATTTTTTAATCAAAGAAAATTTTAGAAGACATTTCAATATACAAAATAAAAAAGAATAAAATCCTACACTGCTTTGTCTAAAGCTAAAGCATGTAGGATTAACACAGCCCCTTACCTTCCTGAAATGACTGATGAAGACACCTGGTTAAAGAGCTTTCCCAGGAAGGGGCTGAAGTCACTACTCCCTGCACAACCTGGTTATTTTGTAAAGGTCAATCACAAAACTACCCCCCCACACACACTATACAGGCTCATATGAAAATTTTATAATAATGCAACCAAGTACAAAGTTAAAAAGTAACATTTCCTCTCCTTTAAAAATAACTAACAAAATAAAATCACTATGCTATATATAAAACCACATTTTTTTTAACATTGTAATCTTAATTTCATATATGGAAAAGTTATTAGTTTTCCTTAAAGTGCCTAACTTTTGAAGACTTAATTTTGTCCATATAAACCTTATGCAAAATATATGAGAATGGATAGCAGTAGGTAGATGTGTTGTTTTTTTCTCTATCAAACATGTATCTTCTACCTGAATGACCAATTTAAATATTCTGTCCAAGAATGTTAACTTTGTCACAGAATATTCAGATAGAGAAACATGCAAATAAAACTGACATATTATAACAATATCTATAAGGTAAACTCTGATGGAGTGATTCGATTCTGTTTTAGATAAACTGTTCCTTTCTTTACTCCAAATATCTCCCCTTTGTAGGACTATTTAAATCCATGCAATTGATATTAGCAAAATACAAATAACATGTTCTCTTCTGTAAAGATCATGATTGAATCTCTATATTCAATAAATAGTCTCTTTAATAATTTGAAATCCTATCAAATGTTTTACACTTGTAAAGTCTCAGTCTTTCTTCTTTTCTAAGACATCCTTAGGCTCTTGCGCAGTAGGTGCTAGAGAACCTCCCCCGCTTGGCTCTTGCTCTGTGCTCTCCTCTGCCTGTTCTTGGCTTTCCAATTCACTTTTAGACACTTCATATCGCTCTTCTATATAACCTCCATCTGTGTCAGCTGTGTAGATTCCATAGCACATGATACTGATGACACCCAGTGGCAGACCAAAGAGAAAGCAGCCCATAAGTGGCGAGCTCTTGAATATAGACTGTGGAAAGATAATTAAAACTCAGTGGCCCTCAGATGTAATTCTGATATAAAAAGCATGCATTAAATTTAAAAAAACTGCAGGTTTCTTCTTGTTGCTAGCTAACTTTCTTGCAGTTTCAATGAATAAATGTCAATACTTAAGCAATAACTACCATGCTAAAGACATATTAAAGAGATATTCTGCATCCATGCATGCAAAGGTACACACACACATACTTGTGTGTGTACCAAACTGCTTAGATCCCTTTAAAAAAACACACACACATACACCTAATTTTTCTCATTTTAACTGAAAAGATCTCTTTAAGGTGTTGGTTATTATGTCTGAGTTTCTGAGCTAGCTATTCATAGAACTACAGGTATCTGATACTCATGGCAAAGGTGAGTTTTTTAATCATGAACAGAGTATATACATATTCCTTTCACATGGTATTTTTAGCATTTATTACTCATCTGGTTAGCAGTAAAGCCTCACTCACTCATTTATTTCCCTCATGTTATATGCAATCTCCTTAACTATCAGAAAAACAAAAGCAATTTTACTAAATGTTTTTTACACTACACTGTATTTTATGGGTTGCATATGTAACTTATAAGAACAATATACACAAGTTCAGAAAGACTGGAAACATTTTGGATTAAGGTAACATAGGAGGTTACACAGAATCAGGGTATATTTTGAGGTGGAAGCTTAAGGAGGAGTAAGAAAGAGGCAGAAAAAGGCTCACTGTGAGCACTTACAATTAGATCCAGAAAGCTTTGTGCAATATTTGAAAAACAATGAAGAAAATGCTTAAGATGGACAGAATATTCTACTGTACATTACTGGAGAAGGGATAAACCCTGACAGGTTGTTTATTTTAGTGACATTAGTGGTTTACAAATGGATTGGAGACCAATAAGAGTGAAGTAAGGAAAACAGGTAAAAAGAGAGAGAGCAGAAATAGTGTGATAATGGTCTAATCCATGTTGGTGGCAACAGGAAAATAAAGGAATGCCACTGATACACTGAAGGACACTTACTGTGTTACGCATGGTAAGCCAAAGACTATGAGGATTACTTCTCACAGTAAAGACAGCGAGCTATATTTACATGTCTGTTTTGTGTGAAAATGCTGATGGATAGCTCGTGATAGACAATTAGAGCTAAGTTTAGGCCTCAAACAAGTTTTAAAATGCCTCTGCTGTCAAGGTGACTGAGAGTTGAAGCTGGGGGAGTAAGAATGAGCTTTTAGAATACAGTTACAAGCAAGAAGGCTCAGCTCCAAGACTGAAGTGGCAAAAGAAAGAAAGGGCAAGTCACGAATTTTTGGAGAAATGGGGTGCAGGTAGAAGTAGTAAGTATCACCACAGCAGGGAAAGGAGAATGGTGAAGAAGCAATTCCTTGAAGATATCCGGAGGAAGAGAATGACAGGACTCGCCCACCAGCAGGCTATCAGTGAGACTGCACAGCATTTCATACAGTGAAAAGGATGGAAATTAGAATGGCAGGAAAAAATCTGGTGAGAAGTAAGTACATAAAGCTCAGGAAACATCTTTGGAAAATGTAACTATAAAAGGAAAGATAAAAATATAATTGGGGTAAATATGACAAAGTTCTTTGCTATTTTTGATATTATACTTACATATAACAACAATAAATAAACATTAGGATGAGAGAAGGTAAGAAAACATTGCTGGAAAGGATTTTGACACATCACATTTTAATTCTACATCTAAAGTCTGCTTTTACAGAAGAAAGGGAAGGAGGGAGGGAGGGAAAGGAAAAGAAGGGGGAGGGGAGAGAAGGGAAGGGGAGGGAAGGGAGGGGGAAGGAGGCAAAGGGCAAGAGCAAGAACACCTGTAGATAATCTAACTATTTAACCTGGGTGAACTACAGAAATCACGAGGGTGCCTAAAACTTCAGGATCTGAAAGTTTACTTTGAATACTGCAACATTTTCTTCAACAAAAATGACCAATTCACAGGAAACAACACTAAGTAGAAATAAAAATTTCCTATTAGCTACATTGTCATGAAATTAAAACAACTGATACTTTCATATGGTAGCTTGGGGAACGTTTTTCAGTGCATGCTGATTCTGAATTTTAGTAATATCATCAATCATACAGAAATAATTAGAAAAACAATTTCTATCTGATGGATACAGTTCATACCCTTCAAACTGAAGATACATTTTGACCAAATCCTTTGAAATTCTATATTTCACTCTCATTAGACATATAGAACCCATACTTTTCTAAGCTTCCTATGACACTAAACAAACTGTCCCAACTTACCACAATAGTAGACTTGGCATCAAATACTATTCTTTTCAATCTCTGCAAAATGCTATCACCTCCTTGGGCCTTCAATTTAATGAGAAAACAAAAGTTAAACTGTTATTTAGTTACTATTGCTGCATTTTCCTACATGATGCAATCTTATAACTGGAGGCCAAAAGGCTGACTATAAAATATTACACAAATCACCTGAAAAAGTCATGGTTAACACATTTACTATTTTTTTGTACTATCACACATTCCTTCTGTCTTGTCTTTCTGTGTTAACACAACCTGATTCTCTTCTGAAGAATTTCATTCTCTCCTATTCAAAATCCATGCAGCTTGTTCGAAACTGACCCACTCCCTGAGTCCAGGCCCGCCCAATTTTTGAGTTTAGACCTGGGACTGCTGAACCACAGCTGCTGTTGGATACCTTTGCTATGGTTAGGGAAAGTCTCCCTGAGGATGGAGCTCAAAATGAAGTGCTGAAAGGCAAAGAGAAAAAACCTCCTGATGAGAATCCATCCATCCATGAAGACTGACTCACTCTGAATTCCCAACCTGTGGGGACCAGTACAACCTCTGTTATTGAACAGTTCAAGCCAGGTTCCACTCACTCACAATGGGAGGGTTCTCACTCATACAGACAAGTTCCATTCAAACTAAAATGCTATTTTTGCAAACATAAAAATTTCCATTATGTGATTAACAGTGTTTTACAAACTTCTTAACTTTGATCCAAGGTAGACATGCTTATTATCTTTCCAATAAGGTTTGTGCAAAACTGAAAATGAAAGTCTACAGAAAATAATAATAATTAAACTTTATGAAAACAATAAAGTGTCTTGCTTTCTTTTAGTCTATTAAGTTATGTGCTGGTTACAACCCGACCATGACCTGAAGGAAAAGCATAATCCTTTAATAATAAGGGTTGCAACCCACTTAAGATTTATAGAAAAACAAACAAAAAACCCAACAGATTACTAAAGTGATCTATTCTCTTATTTCTGAGAAATATTTCATGGGATTATATTTGAAATTCTCCACAGGGGCTCTGATTATTAATGCATTTCATATTTCTTAAGAAATTGCTGTGCAGATTTTCCTAGAAAACCTATCCTACTAACTTAATTCAATGGTCCTTTTGGTACTAAGAAGTACTTAAGAGTCAAGGAAGTTGCCTCTGGGATTACCTAACATAATATAAACCTCTGAGCATCCACAGCCAACTCTAAAGCCAGAATCACCTCCCCCATCACTGTGGCCCCCCAAATGCCTCCAAATTACCCTCCAATGGGGGCATTTCCCTCCAGTCTTAGCAACCTCCGCCACATAAGACCATCTGTGTCTAAGAGAAAGTGGCCCTGCCTACGACAGGAGAGAACCATCACATGGAAGTCCCCTCCTCTCACCCCTCACTGAGGGCCTGCTATTTCTTTCAGAATCCGAAGGAAAGAAAGAACTCGCTTCCCTTCTACTTCCTCTCACCCCTCTGAAATAGAACTGAACTACTTACTTCTACTGTGCCATCCAAAACGTTATTAATGAACTGGACCATGTCTTTGGCATCTGAAATCTGTCTATCTAGCAAAAAGTATTGTTGGTTTGATGTATTCAGTACAACTACAGTTGGGACTGTCAATTCACTGAAAATATAAAAACAAAGCAAAAAACATTAAACAGTGATAACAAGTATTCTGGGAATTTTTTATATCTCAATAATTATAGAAGAAGGGAGCTATATCAATACTTCTGCCTAAAAAAATTTACGAATTTTCTAGCAATTTTAAAACTAGTTAAATTATATTATATGAAAAACATTTTAATATACAATAGAACAGAGAGCCAAGAAATCATGATTAAGCGTAAAGAAACATTATGATATATGAAGTATCAATTTCTGGGAGAGATTCTTCCCGATCATGAGTGCACTTAAAATACCATCATTGTTAATCATACACAACCCACCTCAGTTACACACTACTCAAGAAATCAGGCTAAGAGTGGTCTCTAGGGTCCTGCTGGGACCATTCAAATCTGGAGCTTTCCCTTAAAGCTGCAGTATGCTAGGCAAGTAACTTAGCTTCACACATGCAACATTTTTCATATGGAACAAGGGGAACAATGCAACAAAAATTGTACGAGAGAATTCAAGCTAGCATTCGGCACATACCTTATACCTTATACTACACAGTCAATAAACACTACTGCAAATTCTGTTGTCCCTTTGTCACACTATGTAGGAACTTTACCCAACATCAGAATACATATATTTTTCAAGTATACTTGGAACCTTCAACAAAGCAAATGGTATCCTGGGACATGAAAATATAATGCTATTGCAAAGTGTCCCTTCATTAACTTCTCTTCGGTTTATGAGGTCAACCAGACTCCTCTTATAACCAACAAGTTCCCTGTGGCAATGGGAGAACATAAACAACTGCTTTTCCACTTTGAGTACTGAAAAACTTAGGGCCAGCTATTTCTACAGAGAAACATGGCTTTTTCTTTTTCTTGATTTCATTATATTCTAGATCTAGTTCACTTCCTCATTTGGAAAACACTCTCAAATTCTTATTAGAAAGAGAGGGTTAATATCAATCTTTTTACAAAAACACACTAGGTTAAATTATTATAAAATCACAGTTTTTTCCTACATAGTTATTTTAGTCTATTAAAATAAATTCTTGTAGAATTGTAGTTAGTTCTTGAATGTTCAAAATTTTATATTTAACAGTTATAACTACCCATTAAAACTGGACTTGTTAAGGTATGTATTAAACAAAAATAATTTAAAAAGTTTCTGAATAATGTCTTTTCAGAATACTACAAATTATAACACTGAATTAGGAGACAAATCTTTTTAGTATGAGCAATATTAAAACTTAGTAAGTTTCATATACAGAATTTAGAAACTAAAGTAAAGTAATTAATGGAAAACTGTTGGCATGAGAATATACCAACTGCTTTTATTTTTAAAGCTGTTTAACCGTCCTACCCATCTCTCAGAAACAAATTTAAAGATGTGATAGCAAAATCATACAGCACTTTACTCACTCCATCAGTAAGGTATTGATGTAGTCACTTCCATCCATGTGGCCAAACTGAAAATCTCTAACAAACAACAACAACAACAAAAAGATCACGATTATTTAAAAAAAAAAAAAAAAAAAAAAAAGAAGCCAACCAATACAACAAACAGCTTCCAGGCCTGGTAAGTACATAAGCTATAAATATCCAATGCATGAATCACAATCAATATATATAGAAAAGTGTGAAATTCTACTGGATTTTGAGACAAATATATGAATAGCATTAACAAATTCTAAGACAACTCTTCTTCATTTATGTGCTTAAAATACATGGAAATAAAAATTTGTCTAACAGAAATATGTTTAAGATAAATTACCTTAAATTACTATTCACTCTAAAACTGGACCATTCAGAAGATACCACCTACCGCGTACCATGTATGTGTTTGCTTAAGGACCTTTCATTAGATTTAGAATAAGACAGTAAGAATCAAATAATATAAAAATACACACTGTCTTTTCTGACAGCAATATAATGATTTGGCACATAGGAAAAGTATTCATTTCTGATAACATGTTTATATTCAGTTATTCTTTGGCGTTCTTGTTACAATCATCTTGTCTAGTTTTGTTCTAATTTCTGATAGCTCATTTAACATAACCACAAATTTAGAAAACATCTGTGCATGTCTTTCCATAAAACCTGTCTCAATCTGATCAGTAAGCACATATAACAAATTATAAATAAGACTGCATTCCATTCCTAACTCATAAAACACACTATCAATGAATTTCAAGATCCAGAAAACTCATACTGAAATGCAACATGCCACCATTTACTTAAGTTCCTTGATTCACCTTGGAAGTCCAGAATACAGACTGAGCACCCTTATCTGAAATGTTCAGAACCAGAAAGCCTTCAGATTTCAATTTTTTAAATTATTTTGGAACACTTGCACATGTATAATGAGATACACTGGTGGCAGGACCCAGATCTAGACACGAAATACACTTGTTTCATATATAACTTAAACATACAGCTTAAAGGAAATGCCAAACGACGTTAAGTGCGCCTGTGTTTTGACTGCTACCCCCACATGAAGCCAGATGTGAGATTTTTCTGTTTGTAGTGTCATGTCAGAGCTGAGAAAGTTTCGTATTTTAGAGCATTTCAGTATTCAGATTAGGGATGTTCTCCTATCACTTTTCCTTTACTATATTACAAAATATAACTAAACAAAAAAAAAGGACGTTTACCAGGATGTAAGCACATACCTATGGAAGTGGTCTCTATAATCTCTAGCAACTTCCTGAATAATTGACTTTAATCTGTAGAACAAATGCATAAATATTTCAATTATTCATGTGAAACATACATTATAAGTACCAAATTAGAACATCTGCCACCTTGTCTAAGTGCAGTAGCAAAAGTAAGATAATAACTAGTATATCAAGTTGATCTAAAGTCATGTATGATCTGAACTGGATGACATTTGAAGCTTAAAACTATTTCAAGGCAACTATACCTGGTATGTTCAACAGATGTATTTTTCTCATCAATAACTGCAATAGCCACAAGCTTTCCTGAAATTAAGAATGACATATCTAAGTCCAATAACCCACTTTATACAAACTTTTCAACTATCATTTTTATTGATAATAAGGAATTATAGCAAAAAATGTTCCTAAAATTTAATCCCAATTATCTTACATAACATTCAGTGAATTAGTCTCTCCTGCCACCCATTCACAAAACATTAATAGTAAATCAATAACAATTTATAAACCCAAATTGTGTTTTCACACCACCCATATATTGACTAAGATAACATTTTGTGTCAAAAGCTAGAACCATAAGAAATAAGTTGATTTAAAAGTTTATTAAGAATTGTTACAGCTGTCAACAAAAGAAAAGGATTGTAATAGTATGATGATTTTTACATAGCCTATTTGCCCGTAATGATACATAGAATTCAATGTCTTGTGCTTCCCTAACCCTAAATAGAACATGAGTCAGATGTATCCCTGATAAAGCTCTAGGAGGTCAGCATGGTGTGGTCACCAGAAGAGCAGTGCTGGAGTGAGACAGCCAGTGCTGGACACTACATTTCTGGCACCGTCCAGGCTCTGGGAGAGCAATGGTGAGGCTCACCTGAATAGTATCTAACATCCTCAGAAAACTTCACTTTACTTCAGGAAATTACTATCTATCTTATAGAATGATTGGGAGGTAAATGAGATTATATACACAAAAATACTGGGATACTATGTGGCTGAGAGCAGGTATGTACAGCAGAATTAAGCCACAGTATTTCAACATCCTCCTCACACCGTAACTCTGCTTCCACTGCCCCCAATTCCATCTTGCTTAAAAAACACACATCTCTAAAATCCATACAACCTTGAATACTTTCAACCCTCTGCTGAAAACATTAGTTCACAATGATTATTTCCATCCTTTAATATTTCATTTACTATTCAGTCTTTGTATCATTTGTCTTTTTGTTCTAATTCCTGATAGAAATCACTGTGTGCTTCTTTAATTTTTAGATGCCTCAACAAGTTTCCTCTACTCATTCGGAATGCATACAAAATGCAGAGCATCTTCCCATGGGCAAAAAGATTAAAAAAACACAGGAACAGTTTTTCACATTAATTTAACAATCACTAAGTGCCAAATAATGTGCCAGACACCAGGCTGTTTACAGAAGGTGGGCCTACAGGTAAAGGCAAGACACAGCTCTGCGCTCGGGAAAGCAGTGCTGTGGTGGGAGAGACGCCTTCACCAGATACACATCCAATAACAACTAAAGAATTCTGAAGGAAAGGAACACGCTGCTGCAAGGAAGCTACAGAGGAAATTCATGCAGTTTGTGGGGTCAGGGAAATTTTTACTAAGGAAGCCAAATTTGGTATGAGTTTGACAAATGAAACTGAATGAACTGTATCTTTCCAAGCAAAGCAAAAACAAGGCATAAAGGTATGGCCGCAGGAGAGTACGGGGCAGACTATAGAGCAACAAGGCTGTGACGTAAGCAGGAGTCAGAGCACACAAGGATCTGCAGAGACAAAACTGCTTAGAAGACACTGGGTGATACCATGGAGAGCCTGGAGACCACTGTTGCAGTCATACAAGGGCATGGGGTAGGGGGTCATGAACAGGGCACAGCCAGAGCTGATGCCTAACAGGGGAGTTAAGCTGGACACACAGCAAGAACACTGCCATAGCAAATTTCTGGCTTCACATTAATCTAGGAAAAGAAAGTATTTGAGTAAGTCAAAGCTGCCTATTTTAATTACCTTGAAGTTATGCTATCTCCTATTATTTCTGTATAAAAAACAAAACTAGTGTATTCTAAATTCAGTGTTTGACAGTACCCATGGCAACTTCCAGTCACAAAGAAGCTAACATGCAGCCACCAGCCACAGAACCTTAAAAGCAGGTTCAGGACGGACCTAAAACAAATACCACCTGAAGACAGAGTACTAAGCAATGAAACATGTAAGAACACTCTCAATCTGTGTTCATCATCAGATTCAAAAGGAGGGAATCATGAAGAGGAAACTCTACACTCACTCTCATATAAGAAACTAGAGCCTTGAATAGTTTCACTCTCCTCCTAATCTAAAACTATATCCCATCATACTTAATCCTAACACTGAATTAAAACAAAATGACAAAGAGAAGCCATAATTTCTCATTTGCTAAATATTTATAAAACACTTCCTCTTAAAGCTTACCTTCTTGTAAGATTTATAGTTTGCATCTATGAAACCATGTAACTTCTTATAACTTCCATTTTTATATTTATATTTGTCTGTCATGTTTAATCATGTAACTTTAAGAAATTGCCAATTTGATTCATCCCCCCTAACCCCCATTAGTACAAGCAGTCCTTATAATAAGGTCGTGGTAAGTTTCACTTGAACTCCTATTACAAAACCAGCCTCTTGTGGAAGATGATTATTTCAAATCTCTATGCAGGCCTTTTGTCTTTCCTGCCATCATCAGTTCTACCAGTAAGCTCTGTATTTAGCTAATCTTTGACCTACATGTATATTTGGTAATAACAGTTTCTACTCTCAAAAGCAGTACTAGCATGCAAATTTACTTTGTGAAATGGAGCTTATAATCCATTTCTTTAAGAAACTGATTTAAGTAATCAATTAAGGAATCCCATAGAGTAATTAGAGCTGTACATAATGCTTGTTACCTGTGTCTCCAAGTTCATACAAGAGGAAGCCATCCATAGTAAGGTAATTCTGAAACCTCTCCCTGTTAATCCATGCTGACAGGTCACCATCTTCATACTCTTAAAAACAAACAAAGACTAAATTGCAGTAAGAATATATTTATCAAGGATGTAATGTTTTAATCTGACAAAATGTATAGAATATCTGACGAAGAATTATAACCTTAAATCCATAAATATTACTTTTAGGAATTTATTGTAAGTAAGCAATAAGATATACAAAAAGATTAAAGCACAAAGCAATTTTTCATTATAGTACTGCTAAAAGTAACAAAAAATAATTTGAAGTAAGGAAAACAATTGAAATGCCCTAAAATAAAAATAAGTGCATTTGGCACATGTTGGAAAAGATTTATAAATTAAAAAAAAAAAAAATTAATACAAATGAATGAGATGCTATAACTAATTTTGCAAAAGTTAAACAAGATAGTGACAGAGGATATAATAAAAGCATATACTCCTAAATGGCTAACCTGCAATGATGGTTTCACTTGTATAATGGGTAATTTTCATTATACTTTCTTTGCTCTTTGAATTTTTCTTAGTTTAGAAATTATTTTCAGATGTAAAACTTAAACACTCATAAAAAACCAGAGCATATCAGCTTTTTCCCAATATCAAATACTTCAACTTAAGCAGATAGAAAAGATAATATTCAAAAGCAATATCGTGTCCTGATTAGAGATATAATTCCCAAGTAACTTTGAAGTAATTATAGTTGCATGAAAAAGAAGCCAGTGTAAAGTAAACAACTTTAAAAGCCTACCAATAAGTCTGGCTGAAGACTGGATTATACTGACTTCTTGAAAGGTGTGCTTTCTGTCACTTGCATTGCTAAACAAAATATTTTCAAGTTATCAAACCTATAAAATAAGTAGTACAATGCAAAACTGAATGTATTTATACATTTGTACTTACAAATCAGAAAAGTGAACCTAAAACTAGAAGTTGATTAATCTTCACTCCATGTCAAAAGCAAATTTTCTAAAAATTACTCCGAGCGATAAACTAGAAACTCATTAGAAAATAAACCATCCTTCTGAGCCCTTATCCCAATGCTTCCAAACACATTATCAACAATTATTAAAATAAATATTAAAAGTATAGCCGTTGGTCTGTCGGAAGGCTCTAAGCAGGCTCTAAATACCATCTACTCCATGTTAAAAAAGCTTGGCCCTTATCAATGTAGAAACCTCACATGTTAATCCTGTCTCAAGCACAAGAGACCATATATTAAACATGGAGAAATGAGAGCAGGTTATTTTCTTCGGTAGATTTAAAGAATATATTTAAATCCAAATTGATGTCTTTTTTTTTTTTTTTTCCAAAAAAGAAATAAAGTTGATCTCTAAGTTGTTAAAAAAAAAAAAAAAAAAACTCATAATAATACAATGAGAATAAGATATTTGTGTGACTAACTTTGATACCAATGACTACATATTTTAACTTAGGGGAAAAATCTCTTCATTTATGTTTTAATCAATTTATAAAATACTAAGAATATTGATCTTAAATGATTATTTTAATGATCAAATAATATACATGACATGCTTATATAAGGAATACTATAATCAAAGAGCAGGCAGCCAGAATAGATATAGATATATTCCCCTTCTCTAATTTTTAAATACATAAGTTCCTTTTTAAGCCTGATGTCTAATACAGATATTCAATAAACATCCAATGAATGAATAAAAAAGCACATAAATGAACTATTTATACATGTACCTATCATCTCACATTATCAGTTACCTTCCTTGCATTTTAGGACATTACTATATCTGCCATATTATCTCCTTCACAGATTACTTTGAGGGCAAAATGACAGTGTCAAGTAGACAGATACCATGCCTTCTGTACACTTCTACCACAAGAAATTAAATTCAGTTTTTGCATTTAAACATAATGAAGATTAGAAATGCTCAATTTTCACATGACTGTCAAAGAAACCCCGCTCCTTTTAACTAAAGAAAAAAAAGATTCTTTTCATTGGATACTCTTGTTCATTTGAATTAAGGAATTCAGTGTCTACTGTTCTCAACTAGTTCTGGTTTCCTTTCTATTATATAGTATAATTCAACAAGAAAAATAACCATACTCTATAATGTTTCTGCAATGAACAGATGCTCCATATCTGTCCTCTCCAACACAAATCACTGGCTAGTGAGAATGAGAAACTCAATTTTTTAGTAAATTGTAACTGAAACAGTTGCTAAGACTGCTGTTAGGCAACACAGTGAATTCACTTTCACCCTGGAGTAGATGTATAGTGTCCAACAGATGTCACATTCTTTCCCTTCCCCTGAAATTTAAATTATCTCCTAGTGTCCCAGGTGGTCTGCTGCACTGCCTGTGGTACTCAGTATAGTCTGGGAACCAGGGGAGGAAGCTTTGATGGTATTAGGAAATTATTAATCATCTCAGGTGTTCTAACAGCATGAGGCTATTTAAGACATAAGGTTCACATTTTAAAGAGAGGTATATGAAGCACTGAAGTGATGAAATATTGCTGGGATTTGCTTTAAAATACTTCAGCAAAGGAAAAAACCAAAAAACAATAAAAACAAACAAACAAAAAAAACAGTTGGTAAATGGTAAAATGTGGTAAAAAAACCTTGGTAACAGGTATGTAGGATTTCATCATATCATTCTCTTTATAATGTACATTTGATAATAAAATAAAACTTTTAAAAACAGATCAAGTATTTGTTTAATGAAATAATTTCTCTGAAGATGAAAAGAAGCAGATGGAGAGGAATTTATGGAGGCTTTACTATTGATATTTTATTATTTCATCTTTTTATGTGTCTACAATGTTAGGTATTGGCTTAAATTAATTTTGAACATTTTTAAAGTAATGTATAGGAATTGCACACAGTTTACTTCTCCAAAAAGTCATATAATTTGCCAAAAGATTTACTATTAGCAAAACTCAGAATGAAAGTACAAGAAATGGAAAAACTAAAGTTGAAAGGTAAAAACACATTAGTCACTCAACTAAAGGGAACTGTGAACAGTAGCAGCATTTACAAAATCTTATCAACACCTCCTGTAATAGACACAGTACAGCACTTAATTTTAAAATGTTCTATATTGATTAAAACTTTGGAACTTACCATCATATACAAAGTAAGTTTCATCTTTGAAAACGAGCACAGCAGGCATCTCTTTTAGGGTCACATACTGCAAAACATGAGAAGTTTATATAACTTTTAGCACTAAAAAATTTTTAATTGATAGCTATGATTTCAAGTATTCAAAGATACCAAAGTGTGCAAGTGCACAAGCACACACATATATACAAACCCCAACAGAAATGTAGTTTTAAATTTAGTTACAAAAAAGTTACAAAGTTAAAAAGAGTACAGTCAATTCCAAATTCACCTGAAGACTGGTTCTGAATGCCCTTAAGTATTGTGAAGTCAGAAACTATCTTAATGTACCCCTCTTATCCTCCCCTATAGTACCAACTAAAATTTTCATAAATCCTAACTGTAAAAGTAATGAAACTCGTAAAACACTAGTATTCAAAATCTGGATGAACCATAAAAATCATGGACTTTGCCCCTTTTAGAGATTTTTCTACTGGAGTAAAACTCATCGTGTTATTTTGAAAAAACTATTATTTCCCCAAGCACACTTTTGCCAATAACATACTCAGAACTAAAAGATGACAAAGACTGATATTTCCAAGAATAATTTAAAACTGCTTGAAGAAACTAGGTGACAGAGGTAATAACAACAACAGTAATACATAATGACCAAGGATGCCCATGTAGCAGATGCTATCTGTGCCCACTCTAGGGCCCATGACTAAGACATCCCACTGCTACATGAGGATTAGGATGGTGTCAGGGCCTGTAACTGAGTAACTCTGGTGTACTCCAAGAAACACTGCTAGGAAGGCTCTGCAGATGAGGATTCACCACAAACTCTCTAATACTAAAGAATGATCCACTGGACTTAGGAGACAAAAAACAATTAGAAATTCCAGTTGAAGTTCATTTTAGTCTTTATGTCGCATACTGGCATTCCATACTAGTGGTCTGTAACATTTTGGAAAGACACCTGTTTGAGACGCTGATGGCAAAGATGGCCCTTCATTTACTCCATCTTTCCTTTTCTGCCAAAAGTAAAAGTATAAACAAAGAATACCGTGCAAAATAACTTGAATCACACCAAAGCAGGTAAAGTAAAATGGATCTGGGTTGGTCAAAAATGGCCTGAGATACTCTAAGGAGCTGAAAATCAGTTCAGAATACATGGTTATAGCATAAACACCTGCATACGCATTGCAGGAAACATTAAACATCTTCTATATAAGTCTGTAATCTTAAATCAAAATATTTAAACATTAAAACACTCTAATAATAATCAGAAATATGACTTACCTTTGTGAAAATAAAAATATTTCAACATTTTGATAACTTATACTAGTTAAAAAAAAAAAGCTTCTCTGATAGCCTTCATGTTTCCCTTGTTACTGTCAAATTTCTCAGGTCCCCTGCAAAGCAAAAATTTTCATACTGTGGTCTCTACGTTCTTATCTGCCATTGATCTCTCAAGTGACACCATATAATTACCTGTCCCCAGTACTTCTTTCAAAAACAACCACATCCAGGTGGACAGTGTGGTTACTTTTCTCCTCCTCACTTTGATTACTTCCTAAGCAGGTGAAACAATTAGCTAGTCCTTTTTAAAATACATTTCTTTTTTTAATTTTGGCTTCTCACTCATCTTTGTTTTCCTATTTACTATTTCTACTCATTCTTCTTTGCTGGGACTACTTGTTTCTTTAAAATATTGCATCCCGTGTCTAGGAAGTTTATTCGTGCAGCCTCGACTTATCTCTAGACCTCTATATCCAACTGTCTATTTAATGCTTGAAATTAGATGCCTGAGAAGATCAAATTAAAGAGAACATTTTTGAGTCCTTAATCACCATTTCACTTCCCAAACACCAACATTCCTCAAGCTCAAAAGTAACACTACTACTGACCAAGGTGTTCCAACCAGACTTAGGGCTCCCCTTTAGACCAGTCTTTAATTCAACATCAAGCCCTGACAATTCTATCTCCTAAACAAATCCTTTCACTTCTCCTAAGTGCTTTACTAACCCCCAAGTCCAAACTCCTGAGATTACTGCAAAAGTTCAACAGAACTCCCTGTATCTTCTTTGCTAACTATCCAATCCACAATTCCCTCTGCATGTAGCACAGAGTAATGCCCTTCAAATAGGTATCAGACCATGTTCTCCATCAGCCTCAGTCTCATCACACAAGCTGCCCGGACTCACAGGTCCTGCAGTGGCCTCTGCCTGCCTCCCATCTCCTCTCTCACCGCACCACAGTCTGGTCTATTGTCCTGTTCCTCAAATACGCCAGGTTTATGTTCTCATCTTGGCATCTGTATTATCTTTGCATGACTCTTTCACATCGTCTTAAGTCCTGGCTTATATATTCTTTTCTCATACAGACATTTCTTGATTAACTAATATAGTGCGGTTATCCACCCCCATATGTCCCAACTATCACTGCCCCCATTTTGTTTTACAGCATTTCTGAGATCCCATTTATAGATTTGTCTACTCAGAACTTCTATCTCAGGACCCAACAAAAGACTCAATAGTAAGACTTCATCTGTAACACACATGCACATGCAGTACACAAACCCAAGTTGATCTACTTATGAACAATCTGAGAGTATCAGGTATCATTTGTCAGCAGCCTTACTATTTCAAAGAGAATAAAATCACTACAGTAATGATTCCTAAATTTCATGAATCTGGTGATATCTGTTTATAAATAATAAGCAGTCTGGCACCAGTAGCAAAGAGTAAACATGTTTACTCTTTCTATGCCTCACAAAACATAAAACAAGTAAAATTTAAAAAACAAAATTGGCATTAAAATATAATTTTAAATGTTACCTCAGGAACTACTTCTTCTGAAGCAGAAAAGAAGTATGTATATACGATCAATTCTGAAGCAGCATCTATGTATTTCTCCTGTAACAATATAAAGAGGAAAAATGGCCTTTTTAGAATAGTAAATAAAGATCAAAATTCATTCCTCATTAAAGTCAGAGCTACCTTACACAGTAAGTAGTAGTTGTAAGATACTACCGCCTGTCCTTTTGTGTGAAAAGATGGAATACAAGCAAATGAAATGAGTTTTTTCTGGGGCAAAAGATAACTGTAACCAAGTGCTTTTATCCTCATCCAAAAATATTTGACACTGAATTTTGAATTTGATTCAATGTATTAAGTTATATTAACAATGAATAATAATGACAGTGATGATTATAGGGAAGGTAAGTGTGTGCGCACATACACATCAAGTAACTTAAAGACAATGAACTTTTGCCTTTAAAAAGCTGACATTCGCACTGCAATTTGTAGTCTCAAAATTTACAACGCTAAAAAGCAAGATGAGGGCTGGGGATATAGCTTAGTTGGTAGAGGGCTTGCCTTGCACGCGTGAGGCCCTAGGTTCAATTCCCAGCATCACACAAAAAAAAGCAATATGAAATTTAAAAAACCAGGTCAGTAATAAAACAAACACTAAGGTAGGCAGCATCTACGATGTTTTTACCAACTTCTGTTCAGAGCAGCAAACACCACAGAAGGTATCTGAGGAAGTGTTTTTATTACAAAAAATACTTATGAACTAAAAGACTTCCTGTAAGTTTTGAGATTCTGATAAAGTCTTAACTCTACAGAAAATTAAATTATACTCGTGTTTTTGTGGATCAAAAAATAATTTCATACTTTCAAAGGTGATTCTCCACCTATATAAACAAAAAATACACGATGTCTCTTCTGCACATGTTCAAACATCTGCTGACTTGGAAGTGGCCGAATTAGAGCCCTGTTTGAAAACAAAACAAACGAATATGAACTAAAGATAGTACATAATTTCTATATAATTCACTCCCATTTATATGAGAGCTGATCATGTGTACAGTTAAAAAGTTTTAATAATGTATTATTTCATTTTAAGTGTTATCCCCAAATCCATAGAAACCCAATAAAACTTTAATCCATGACTACAATTATTTTCACACAGTAACAATATATGTACCCACAATTTAACTTACCAGTTTGAAAACAAGTTTCAAATACGTCTCTTTAGAGAGTATCACCATGCCAATATTTTGATAGGTAAAAAAAAAAAGAATTATCATCTATTTATAGCCATTGGTTTAAAACAATTCACATGAGAATTATTATCCCTCTTTAAAAGAACATTCACAAAACACACTGTGAAATACTCTCCCAGGAGTATACAGTGCTTAAGAATATTTATATAATATTCTGTCAATGTAAATGTTAGATAGAAGTATTCTACAGAGGTTAAAACCTGTAAAGTTCCCAGGTTATTAATTATTTTCAGAAAAAATGGTATGAATAGTGCATAAGAACCTTGCAGAGAAAAAACAAACTTTACAGTTTTATTATATAATATTTTTCTAAAGCAAGGAGAAATGAATTACATCAAAATTATTATAAAACATATCACCTATAAAATATCATTAAATAACTAAAAGAAGCAATTCTCTTTTTAAAATGGTACATATTGTCAGATTTTCACCCCAAAAATTCATTTAAAAGAAACAAAAACAAAAACAGAACACACTTTGCAAAGGCAGTTTCAAATCACACAATTCTTGGGATTCATTGCATCACCTTCCCCTAACCTCCATTTTAATGCTCAATAATTAATTAGCAAGTGATGCAACTCCAGAGCTGATTCTTGAAATGTAACTAGCAATAAAGTCACCCCAAGTTACATCAGGAGAAGCCCTTCTTAAGCTTAAACCAAAAAGCTCTTAAAACTGTCAAAACCTATAAACTAATAAGACATGGGAGAGCAAAGCTATCCCACATACCATTTGCTTCACATAAAAGTTATACAAAACTTTATTTACAAGGCAAAGAAAGGAAATAAAACATGCAATCAATGAGTAAATACATCAGAAAGCATTCTGAACTTCTATAAAGATATTCCAAATTGTGTGAATTTTCTCAAATAATGAGACTACATCAGATCTCACACACACACACACACATGCACACACAAACCAATCCTATTCTAATAAAGCTATTAGGATTATCGATATATCTTATCCTGTCAAGCTCATATTCTTTAAAGCTAACGTACGTTAATCTATCTTGATAAATGTTCTCTTCAAAAGGTTTCACATAATTACATTAAATAATTACAAGCATAAATAATCACATTAAATTATTATTCCTCAGCAAGATTTATTTAAAAAAAATATCGCATTCAAATCCATAAGAAATGCTTATGGAAGAATTTTCTTCCTTACCAATAAAACCTCAGAAATCTGTAAATCAAATGGATTCTTAGGTTTTAATTGTTATATTTTAAGCAAATACTGCAAGGTCATCTCACAGCTGGCATAAACCAGCATGTGATGATAAGGACAAGTATTTTAGTTGCATCTCAAAAACATTTTTTAGTACCTCAGACTAAGAATGAAAGCTGAAGTCTATCAGAACATGAATAATCTTAAAATTCCAAAACTACATAGTAATAAAATTTCAGCATAAACAATTTTTGAGTTTTAAATTGTGCACTCTGATTAGGATGCTGAAATCTCACAGAGTCCTATCAGGGGTGGGAATTATCCCTTTTTCCAGCATGTGCATACTGTATAGACTATCTGCATATTAGTCACTTAGCAGTCCTTTTCATTATCAGATGGACATGAAAGAATCACGATGCTTGTGTTAAAAGAACTCTTAGTTTACTTGATAATGGCTCCAATGTGCAAGAGTAGTGTTGCTGGAAATTTGGATACGAAAGATAAGACTTAGAGGTTTGCTTCAAATGGAAAGGTGAAAACACAAAAGGTATTGAGAGAAAGAAGAAAAGACATCACATTCACATAACTCCTGCATTATAGTATACTTTTAGAATTGCTATGTTTTATTTGTTACTATTGCTAATCTCTTGTTGTGCTTAATTTATAAATTAAACTTTATCACAGATATGTATGTGTCAGAAGAAACACGACATATACAGTGTTTGGTACTATGCAAAGTTTCAGGATTAGCAGGGGTGCTGGGATGTACCACCCATGAAAAAGGGAGGACTGCTTTTCAAGTACTACAAAGTTTGAAAATGTATTGAAATTCACTGGAGAACATTTCTTCTGTACACAAAGTAAATTTAAATGTGAGATTAACAAATATGTAATAGAAACCACTGTTTCTTTAAAGCATCTCTTTGTATCTGCTACATACCTATCTTTTTTTTTTATAAATTAATCAGCAAACATTTTATTTAGTTAAGTCCCTAAAATATGTGCATTCAAAATGGTTTATTATATCTAATTTTCAAATGTTATTATTTTATAGTAAAGGCTTTTCCTGAAAAGAACTTACCCAGATACTCTGTGAGCAAATTCAATAATATCATCTTTTGTTCGTGGTCCTCTGTAATTATATGCCAAGTCCCCCTTTAATCTTAAATAAATAAATAATATGAATTATTTTAAGTTTTAACATATAAGGTTAATCACTATTGTAGCATAAACTTACAGTACATGAAACAGTAATCACAGAGAATTTTTACAAGTAGTATAGTCATGTTGCTTCAGAGGATCAGCAACTCAAAATACTCAGGAAAAGGATGTATTCTAATAAATCATACAAAATGTTTGACTATATCTAACAGTTACACTGAGCCTCTATGCCTTCTAAAAAGTGAGTAATCTATACATTCCTGGTCAAGAGTTTCAAAGCACTGTGATTCTATCTTATCTGTCAAAAGGGAAATAAAAGGGAGATTAAGAGTATTTTAGTAAAGCCATACAAATTTAAACACAATAGCATAGTTACTTAATAGATGATCCAATATCCACCATAAAAAACATAAAATTACTTTTCTAAAACCTTAAGGTAATTATTCAAAAGCCTGCTTATGATTAATTTATGTGTCTCCTTAACTGAAACTACGAAAAAGAAAAATTAGGAAGCATAACAAAACACATACAATTAAACAGAAAAGGAAAATTAAACTCGCAAGGAAGAGGCTTAGCAAACATTTTGAAAAAGGAAAGAAATCAACGTAATACTAAAGATATAATAAATTTAAGTTATTCAATTTTTGATATTTGATATTTTTAAATATGGAAAAATCTTTTATTATAAAAATAACTTTCAAAGCAATTCCTCAGCTATCCACATTACCAACAGAAGGGTAATGAATATCCTGCAAAATCAAATGAAGTCCTTTAGAATTATTACACCAATTTGTATACTCTAATAGACTTGATCAATACCTACAAATTAGATTTAATGTCCATCAATTTTGATTCCCTGCATGTCTTTTATCTCTAATGAAGTAAATTTGGTCATATAACCGTTAAATCTGTTAGGAAACAGAATTTACAGAGAGAAAGTAGAATACGTACTTGAGCTCCTCCAGAGGAAGAAACATCTCATAATTTATGACTGTATATCATGTCTTACACAAGGCACATCACACAGTAAGCACTCAAAACACATTTACTGAATTAGCCATAAACACTTTGACTTAAAAATAAAGAGCATTCCCTCTCCTTTGAATACAAATTTCATCTAAAAAAAAAAAAAAATCTGAACTCAATCCTCAATCCTCCAAAGAAATTACTAGAAATAAATGTACTAAAATGTAAGAAGAGTGAATAAAAAATACACATATAAACATACAACACTCAACTTACAGCTTAATTGTTGGATAACCTCGAACTCCAAACTCTGAAGCAATGCCTTGATAAGAAAAAGAATAAATAATTCTAAATTTTTTTAATTAAGAAACTAGATAACAAATGAGCCTTTTACTTAAAAATATATATTTATATAAGCCCTTATAGATATATTGCTTTTGAGTACTTAAAAAGAGACTCACATAGAAAAATGAAAAACAAGACATTCTAATTCAAATCAACTACTTAATAATTCAATCCATGGCAGGCACAAAATACTCTGATGAAATAAAAAAATGCCAAAATAATAGTTCAAAATTTACCTCCTAAGTAATCATTCTAGAAGATATTCTGGTTTTTATTAGTATTATTTTAAAGTACATAAGGTACTTTTCTTTTGACTTGATTTCCAGGACAAGCATTTCTTCCTAGATCTCATTCATTTTTCTAAAGAAGACCCATCTCTTCCTTTGTTTACTGAGTCTGCAAGAACTGCAGTGCATTTTAATTTAAAACCATAAATTATATTTGCAAAATTATTTAATTAACTGCAGTAAATATGATTAAAAAGCAACTCTGTATTTTGTAAGTTTCTGCTTTTGTAATAACCTAGAATAATTTATCTCAAAGATTATTCTGAAATCCTCACAGTAATTAAAATAAGAAGTATTTGCTCCAATGGCATCTTTTGAGATGAAAGAAGAAATAAAAACAAAACCAAGTACATGCCAATAAGGGAATCAGGACTTTCAGAAAACAAAAAAATCATCAAATTAATACTATACTCAGGGCAACAAGGAAAGAAATATTCCCAGTTAATGGACAGTATACAATATAAAACACGGGCTAAGCTATACTAGCATTTGTGCAGAGGGAACTGTGTTTACCCCACACTTCTCCCTTGGTCATTTCCTCAGTTCCAGGACATATGCATATTGCAGTTGTGGAGAAGGAAACTGCTCTTAGACCTGGACTCCAGTTAACATTCACTTCATGTTGGTTCATGCAGGTTTCTTTATTATATTTTTTTTTTTTTTTTTTTTTTTTTTGGCACTGGGGATTGAACCCATCGGGTTTCTTATTACACCCCACCAACTGAGAATAACAAGGGAAATCTGTAGCAAAGTAATGCCCAAATCTCTCTGCCTTCTTCACCTTAGAGTTCTTCCCAAGGAACATGGAGGCAGATGACCACAATGGTCTGGACAGTGACCAACACTTACTTTCATAAAAGGTACCACAAACAGCAGGGCTAACAAAAGCTCAAGTTCTGGAGGTCCTGACTCTGAATATCTGTGTGAACTTAGAGCAATTACACAATCTGTGCCCATCTCTAACTTACAACTTAATTCTGTGAAGTATACTCTAACTGACAATGACTGTGACTACCAAGACGGCAGGCATTCTCTGAAGCACACACACTGATTTGGGGGAGATTATATGAGTAAACTCCATCCTTCCCAAATTATGGAGGCAAATAAATACAAGCCCATATCATCTTCACCTAAAAACGGATTAAAACCTGCCAACCTAAGAATATAACTGATTGGGGGAGGGAGTTATATCCCATTAAGTAATCAATCCATATAAATTATCTTAAAATATATTTATGTGCAAAACAAATAAAGAAAATGAAGCACACACTAACAAATATGGTCAGAGTATTTCACAGCATGAGTTGAATCTCTTAACAGGTTTCAGAGGAAAGATCCCAGCTCCACACTGAACCCTATCAATCTCTTTGACCTCTATTTTCATATCTAGAAACTAAAGACAGTATCATCTACCCCTGGATCCTTAATCTTCATGTTTGACAGAATTTCAATTAACAATAAGTAAACGTCCTTAGCGTCCCCTTGAGGGGAATGACAATATAATACAAAGCACACAAAGCTAGGTTAGAGACCTGTAATACCCAGGCTCAAGATTCTGACTACTCCATTTATTATCTGATACAGAGCTGGATGACTCAACTTCTTTGATTCTGCTTCTGAAGATTCCACTCACCTTTCAGGGCTATGGGTGGAATTTTTAAATGTGAAAATATGTAGAAAAGTATCTAGAACAGATTCTGGCACATAGATCATCCTTAAATGTTAGATCCATTTCCTTCCTACTATTGTTCTTGATCTCACTGCTAGTAATTATCTCCTAATACATCAACATGCAGATAATATTAATAAATACTAATGTATAAAATTTTATAATAGGCTTTTAATATCCTTCCACTGTATTTTGAAGCACTTTTGTGTGGAAGAAAAAACAGTGCAAATTCAGATTAAAATAAAACTTATTAAGATGTGGTAACTTGTTAGAAAACATAACAATTAGGAAGTAAGGATTCAATTGACGTTCAGTCTAAGTTTTCATTCTTTACTTTTAATATTAGAGAAGAATTATACCAATTGCTTCAGAAATAGAAGATCCTGTTTGTAAAATGAATAACTTCCCATGAAGTTTTGTAACTTTAAATCTTTCTAAAATGAGATTAAACATGAAACAATCTATTTTATTTCTGGCTTCGAAATTATAATAATATGATGGCGGTAAGGCAGGAAAGGATTTGAATCATGGTAATCTAGGATTGTAGGCCTAATTCTGTCTCAAACTTGTGTACAAAATTACTCTCCTGTCACCTTAGTTACCATGTTACTTAACCTATAAACTGGGACCGGGAGCGGAGGGAAGGGGAGTGAGCCTCAAACTCTCCATCTCTTTTTCAGCTGGAAAGTACTATCCTTCTTAGTACTTACTAAGTATCATTATGTACCCAATATGAAAAGAGCATAAAATATAGTAGTGGTTAGTCAAATGGAGACATTTTTGATTGACACAATGTGGGGATGGGAGTGGGCAGCGAGGAGGTGGTACTACCAGTATCTAGTGGGGACAGGCAAGAGACAATGCTAAAAAATCCTATAATGCACAAGAACCCCCATGCCCCTCAAAAAGAGACCTCAGAATTATCTGGCCCAAAATGTCAACAATGCAAAGTTAGAAACCTTGGAATGTTATCACTAATCAAAAAGTGCTTATAATGTAGAAAGTAAAATTGATTTGCAAATATAATCTGTAAACAAGAAGTCAGAATAAGAATTTTATTGCTCAAACACCACTGAATGCTTAGGCATCAAGAGAGATAAACTATGATCTTTGCCATAAAACCATATCACAATTTAAATAGAAACTAAACAGAATTCCATTGGTTCCACAATAAAAATCAGCATCCCATTATGGGGCACATGATATCACAATTTAACTGCTGAATGAGAAATTTTCAGTATTTATTCTTCAAGGGATACATACACAAAGAAAGGTTAAAATACATATCTGAATTTATAGTGAACACCATACAACATTTTTATTATTTGACATCAGTTACTGTGCACAAAGAGTTGAATACAGTGGCACACACCTGTGATCCCAGCAATAAGGGAGGCTGATGCAGGTGCACTGCAAGCTGAGGCCTGCCTCAGCAACTTAGGGAACCCTCAGCAACTCAGTGAGACCCTGTCTCAAAAATAAAAAATAAAAAACTGGGGATGCAGCTTAATGGTAAAGCAACCTTGGGTCCTTGGGTTCAACCCCTAATACCAAAAAAAAAAAAAAAAAAAACCAAAACAAAACCATGCATCAAGAAGTTTATGGTGCAATTCCAAACACAGAGAACAAAATACATCATACATTTTAAATTTCTCCAGTTCAAAAGTTCTACACAGAGATATAGCTTAGATTGAACCTGATGGCATTTGCTTTCAATCATTACAAATAAATGAATAAGAAATAAGGTATCATCAAAGAAAATTAAGAGACTTTTTCTACACTTGATCACTTTGAATAATTCTATATCACGCCAAACCAAAATCCTGTAACCTGTTAATCAAATTAATATTCTACTTTGTGGTTCTCCATGTTAAGTGTGCAGCAAAATCACTTGAAGGGCATGTTAAAAATATATTTTCTTGACTAAATCACACTATTTCCGTTTGGTAGGTCAGGTGTGGGCCTTAGGACTCTGAACTGACAATGAGTTACCACATCATCCGAATGCAGGTCATTAGTCTACAGACTACAGGCCAAGAAACAGAAATGGCATAGGGGGACTGAAGAGGTATTAATGAAATAGTCAAATCATTAGCGTTCGACAGTTAAGATACAGAATACCACCAACAGATGACTCAATTTCTTTGTCTATTTAACTCTAAATTCCACTAAACTGCCTATATTTGAACTGCCTGAAAGTATTTAAAGAAACACTGGGAAGTACAAGGCAAAAATGTATTTGTAATGTCTCCACAGTGATTCTGAATATTGATCAACTTTTTTTTTAAACATTAGGAAGATAAATATCTTACTGTCTATAGCAGTGAACAAAGCATCCATTGCTAACAATATTCAGTATTAATATTTACTCATGTTTACATTGATTATTGCTTTATCTCTCACCATAAAAATGCAAGCTCTGCGAGAGCAGGAATTTTTGTCCACTTTGCTCACTGATGAATTACAAATGCCTAGAACGTTTCTGTCTTATCCTAATACGTGATATTTAATGAACATGACTCAATAACTTTCTTACAAAGGAATGACTTTTTTCAATAAACCATGTTTCAATTATTCAAGGAGTCACAAGTACTCACAAGAACACATCATTATATAGGCTGGGGTGCAAGCTGGAATGGGTATGAAAACTACATAGCACAACACCTGGCAGACAGTGGCCTCAGTATCTATCAGTTCCCCCTCCTTTCTCCCAGAGCTAGGTTGTTTGTGGGAGATAATATGTTATATGTATATTTCCTACAAAGTAACCTCTATAAAGGTTTTTCCCTCTATGAATTCAATATAACATGTAATACAATGCTAAGTGAACAAGAAATAAAATCTGTAACAATCATGAAATTAGAGGCATAAATCAAACCTCTGGTTTATGAAAAATGAAAAAGTACCAGTCCCATTTTAAAGTAAAAAAGTTGCTGAAAAATTAAAATTCCAAACCACATAAAATTAAAATTCAAAAACCACAGTGTATATACGTGTGTGTGTGTATTCTTGACTTACACACACACACACACACACACACAAACACACACACAAAATATTCTAAAGACCCAGAAAAATCCTGCTTTTTTAATCAGAGCATTTAAAACACTTCCTTGTTTAAGCCACTCAGGAGAAATATATTGGCTTTTTTTTTCTTTTCTTTTTGTAGTGTTAGGAATGGAAACCAGGGTCTTGTGCATACTAGGCAAGTGTTATAACACTGAGCTCCATCCCCAGCCCTTGTATATCTATTTTTCCCCAATCAGAGTTTCAATTTAATAATGGCACACAGAAACACTTAATAAAAAGCAAATTGATGAATTAGATACCACAGTAAATTTTGACAATGTAAATTGTTATTTTTCACTGAAACATCAAATGAACAGTTTACCATAAAGATTTTTACTAATTTATATAAACTATTTTTCTCAATGACTATTTTTCTTTATATTCCCAATTTGCTTTATACATTATTACTCCATTGAATGACTCAAGTGATCACAAGAATTTACAGTTTTTATGACTTTTTTACACTTACTGGTTTATCTTTCCCTCTATAAGGCTATAAGTATTGTAAGCATTTCTAAGGCAGGGTTTGTCTGAGTCTATAATAGTCTCTAGAGAGAGGCTATGGTGGTTTATAACAGTAGTTAAGAAATAATAATTGAGTGAACTATTTAATGATTGCATCTATGAATAAATATGTATATACATAGCTAATCAAAATGCATCTAGACACAGGAACCTATTTCATGTGTAACCACTGAAAGCAATACCTTATATAGCATTCTTAAAAGCTTATTTCAAGAAAAAGCAACTCACAAATGTTATTTTCTCCCCTTGACAATGTCCTGACATTAATCTGTATTTCAAAGTTGAAAAAACTGATGTGTGATCAGCAACTCCAGCTCTAAGCATCCCAATGCACTCTAGTTCCCAAATCGCAAACATCGATAAAGCAGAGAGCTACCAATTCAGCTGAGGTTGAAAATGCACTGAAAATTAAATTATCATTCGTTTCCACATGACAGTGGTAGTACAGCTCAGGGAATATATTCAAGCACTGCCAAAGTATCTCATCTGCAACTTCAGCCTTGAATATAATAATAATTTCTTTCTCACTTCACTCTACGGCTTCTACCCATGCCTCAGCTCCCAGCAATCTCCCACATACAAAAAGTTCACTTACATGATTTTCTTGTCTCTACCTGCTCTTCTCTTTCATCTTACAAGTTGTTGCCAAAAATTTTTTTATCAACAACTTGCCTTCTCAAAAATGTGTATTACCTCCTTATTGACAACTATGCAAAACATTTTGCCCTGGGCAGTTCTAACAATTTGAAATCATCCTTTGCCACTGTATATGTGCTCTTGCAATAGGGAGTTTTGAACATAAAATAATATCTTCACAATCTTGAAAATATCACTGTCCCTTGCAGACATGGAAACTAATCTTAAGACAGGCTGAGAACTTTCCCAAAGCCACAAAAGCAGGACATGAGAAAGATGAGATTAATACAGGTTGGTCCTGCTCCAAAATATGATCCAGAATGTAAAGCTGACTTCCTAAAAAGAGATATGTAGTACACACTTCAACTTTCCTTTTTAACTAAAAGAAACATATTTATAACATACAATGGATTTTACAAATACATCATTCAAACTTCAAATAACCAATAGAAGCTGCATTACAATTAACTATTTACCAATATGGAATTCAAAGCTTGGAAGCCTTCAAAAACATACAACAGAAGTAGCAGGCAAAGCCAGGCTTACTTTCTGGAGTTGTTCTCTTTCTAAATTTTCATGATAGTACATATTTCTCCAAACTTAGTTTTGTCTTTGTCTAAATTCTTTAATAGTTATTAGCAAACTTTGTGTAATAAATATTTGAAGTTTTGGGGGACATGTGATTTCTGTAACTTCTACTCAATTTTGACTCTGGTGCATGAAAACTGTCTAAATAACTGTAAACAAACTAGTGTAGCTATGTTCCAATAATTCTATTTGCAAAACAAGCAGGAGAACAGATTTGCTCTGCTTCACTTTATTCTCTGTACATACTCATTAGCTCTGTACACACTCGTTAAGAGCTCTGATTTTCGCTCTTATATTCTTTTCAACATGAACACCTTCCTGATTTTCACTTACATTCATCATAACTTATCTTTAGGTTCTTATTAAACATTCAACGGACTATAGTTGCCTCCAGTAAACTGAGTAAGATGGGTTAATGTATGAACAAATGACAGCTTACATGTTTATGTTAGGCCGAGGATTAGCACAGGTTGTATGTTAAATACTCAAGGGCAACCCATTTAACTCACAGTCTTTTTTTTTTTTTTTGTACCAGGAATTGAACCCAGAGGCACTTAACCACTGAGTCACATCCCCAGCCCATTTTTATGTTTTATTTAGAGACAGGGTCTCGCTGAGTTGCTTAGTGCCTCGCTTTTGCTGAGGCTGGCTTTGAACTATCAATCCTCCTGCCTTAGCCTTCCCAGTCACTGGGACTACAGGTGTGTGCCACCACACCCAGCAGTATGCAGTATTAAATTAAGATAAATTTGCAAGAAACAAAATAATGTTCCCTCCCACTTTGAATAATGCAGCATATAATGAAAACATTTTCTTTACAAGGACAATAAAATAATAAACTATGTAAAGACTTACTAGAATAGGAAGTAGCATCCATCTTTCCAACTTTAACTGGAGAACCAATGCTTTTCATCTCAAGGCCAACTTCGTTCCAAATTGGTTCCAGTTTTTTACAATGGCCACACCACGGTGCATAAAACTACCCAAAAGAAGAAAAAAAAAAAATCACTAAAAATGTTGCACTACTATAAATATGAATCTTAATAAAGAATCTCTGATTAAATAATCTGCTAATAATCTATTTGAGATTAAAAATTCAAACACAGTTCTTAAGTGGTTATACAGCAAAACATCAAAGACACAAAGAAATACAGGGAGGTTAACTCCTAGGACATTACCTCAAATCTAATACTATCTTAAGTTCATTTTAATAGATTCATATCTATTTAAAACAGATATATGAATTTTAATAAAATATCTTTGCTTCCAAGTGAATGTGTCCATGTTCTTAAAAAAAAAAAAAAAATAGGAACCAGCAAATAAGCATGCATACATCATACCATGTGCACACCCAAGTGTTAATGGCAAACATTAATCTATTTCTATTACAAAAATCCCAACAAAGAGTGCCTTTGCTGAGTTTATTGTATCCATTGGCAAGATACAGGAGACCATTAGGATGACTAGCTTAGAATAGTTACAAGTCAGACTGATTAAACTAAAATCACAGACCAGAATCACCAAATGGTGGGGGTAATACTTAGAACTCCTAGCTAACAAACTGCTTATTATATTTTCATGAAGATTTCTTTTTAAATTTTACCATGGGAATGTTCAAATATATACAAAAGGAGAAACAACTGAACAGTAGACTCTCATGACTCATCATATAGCTTCAATAATCACCAACTCTACCAACTTTATTTCATTTCTTTTGCTGCTACTTGTGCTGAAGCATGTTAAAACAAATCACAATCATTGTGAAGTTTAAATTTATTCCAATCTAGAAAGTGAGGAAAGGATGTTAAATATTTAATTTTGTTCACTATTAAGACTAAAGTATGACTGTGACTAAATGAGATTAATCAATATCTTGGAAAACATGAAGAAATGAATGAATTCTATAATAAAATCATACCGTAATCTCCTAAAGACAAAATCCACAAATTCACCTCATTATAAGATAGGATTTTAGCTTCCTATCTTAATGCCCCCAACCCCGAAATTTCATTAAAACAAGTCCCCTTGCCAAAATCTTAACGCTCCAAGGTTCATTTAACAGAAAAACCATAACAGTACTATCTGTGAAAAAAAAATTAATTAGATACGTAAGTACTAACTATATATTGCCCTCCTTGGGTGAAAGAGAATAGAAAAGAGGATTTAAAATGGTAGGGGCAGGTAATTAACATAAAATTTACATACTCACATCTACAAGCCAAATGTCATCTTTTCGATTGTCTTTAAACCTAAAAACAAAAGCAAATCTCTGATTTTATGTTTGTGTCCACTTTACAAATGTATAGTATGGGTAGGGATAATAAACTGATAAAAATAGGAACATGAAATAAATTCTTTCAATAAATTTTTGTGTAAAATTTTTACTCGGAGACCTCTAAATCTTATCCTATCTATTAAATATTTTAAGAATAAAAGCAGAGAACTGATCAAAGAGACAATTAGGAATAAAGAATCCAACAAAAAGAAAGCAGAATTAAAGATTTTTTTTTGGTAGAAATACAAATATAATTGGCTTTCCTCATCTGTGGATTACCAAATAAGACCTGAAAATACTTGGGGCAGTGGGGCAGGGTAGAAAACTGCCACTCTGGCTCTGTACTGAACACATGTAGGTTTTCTTCTCTTTATTTCTTTACAGTTTAAGTCTAGACAACGGTTTGTCTCATGCAAGAGAGAACACCAGAATAGGTTAGACTTTCTTGCTGTATAACGAGCTAAAATTTTGTCAGTTTTGATCAATCTGCCACAGAGTGTTGCTTATAAGGTTTTCTTCTCTTGACATTATTCTAGACAGAGCATAACAACTAGTTACGTAGCATTTACATTAAATATTATAAGTAATTTAGAGGTGATCTTGACTATACAAGAGGATGTGCACAAGGCATATGCAAATACTGTATCATTGATATAAGGTCCCTGAGCATCCAGATTTTGGTATCTGCAGGGTGTCGTGGAACCAATCCCCATGGATACCAATGGATGACAGTGTACACCCAAGCTCTTCACCCTTTTATTCCATTTTACCCCTCTAGAAAAAAGTTAATGTAGCAAAGCCTAAGGTTGCTATTCTTGGAAAAGCCTGTTTACATACTGGTCCTTTGTTTTTAATCTGGGAACCTGGATTCTAGGATGACTGCCATCATTTCCTGATGGCTATTTTCATATGATGTTTGAGAAAAGTACCTAATTGGGGAACTACTACATTGAAATCACTCAATACTGAGATGTGTAATCCAGGCTAGGGTAAACTTGCACATTGTCATCTGCTTTAGACCTGTCCTTCAACTGTCCATTAAAATGTTCAATCATCCCTGTGAATTAAAGAGTGATCCAGAGCATACAGAGTAGACTGTATAACCATGATTTGTCCCACAAATGTGTAGGTTGAGCCATCAGATGCAGTAATCTTAGAGAACCTGAACAGGAGGCAAACAGTCCCGTTAGGACTTGATAATGTGACTGAAGCCAGTGGAACACATGTAGATGACTAAGGCAAATCCAGAGATGCATCAACTCCAGTTGGGATTCAGAGGAACACTATGGATGGAATGAGGGATCCAGTGTTCTCTATTTGGTGAGAATAGCCTTGCCCATAAGCTTGAACAATCTGTCCTCAGGAAGTGTTTTTAGCTTTGAACATGGTAAGACAAGTGGAATGCCTTTTTAATGCTGTTTTGGTGCCTTCTATAATTGCATTCCATGCTCAGTCTAGAATCATGCCTGAATTTTCATGGTCCATGTCTTATGAATCCAGGAAGCAACTGGTGGCACATGTGCTTGCTCTACCATGAGGAATCACTCAGTTTCCTCACTTAACTCAGAAGCATGATTTGCTCTTGGTAATGTTACCCAGCGTAGGGGCCTTTCTGGTAAGCATCCACATGGCTAATGAAATGACCAACAGGAGCAGAACAATTCCTTCCTCCTCAGGCGGTCAGCACTGCCAGGACAAGATGAAAAAGGAAATCTGCAATGGCGCACCCCACAGGGTATCACCAAATTCATTAAGGTCACCTCCTTGGTCCTAATGTCTTCCTCAGCATCAGAAAGTTTCTCTAAGCAATCTGCAAGCACTTCTAAGACCAATCAGTATGCCTGGGACCACAGGACCTTAGGCATTTTACTCTTCTGTAACAGCACAGTGCTCAACTGATTCGGTCACGCAATCAGGTGTTCAGGTGGTAAATTAGGACAACCAGTTAAACTGGAAGTAACAATCAAGATTTTAATCCACTGAGTGTGACCGTGTAAGCCAAGAGACAAAAAAAAGAGGTGCCAGTTCCTCAATGTTCCATTTTTACACATGAAACAACACTAATCGAGAGTCAGCACAGACAGGGAAATTCGTCTTACTGCTAAGAAGAGCTCTGCCTCTGGCCACTGGTAAGGAGGTCTTGGCAAAAAAATGCCTGGGAAATGCCTCAGATGAAGCCTCAAATAAAGAGGACTCCACAAAGAACTGGGCTAGGAACACACATATGCATATAAATGTGGTTGGCCTGGGAGGTCTGAGTCCTTAACTACAGTCCCTCTAGAGACTGCAATGCACTGTGCACCAAATTTGGTGTGGGGAGGGCACCTTCCCCCTGTGGCTTGGCAGGAAGGGCATTGTTATTGCCTCCAGTCAAGCCTGAACGATAACACATAGGATTATTATCCGGAGCTAGACAGCTCATCCACTACAAGCAAGGACCTGTGATTATTGCTGATACTATAAAAATTAACACTGAATTCCAGTACCCACTACGTATGATTAAGCAAAAAGAACCAAATACAAGGTAAAGTGATAAAATAGAACATGGAAAAGTTTGCCAGTTTTTTGATCTTTTAACTATTAGTAAAAATGTCTGGGGCACATACCCATTGTGTACATATTATAGTTTTTAGAACAATTCCTGAAAAAAAAAAAAAAAAAAAGTACCAACATATAAACACGGGTCATCACTGCCCCTATCATCAGAAAAGATTCACATGCAAAAATTTAGATAAAAGCTGAAGTTTTCAAAGATAAAATAATATTTTAAATATACATATATATACTCACGATTCATCTAAATCTTCTACAAATCCTTTACAAAAAGCCATATCAAGTAAAATAACTGCAAAACAAAAAAAGAAGACAAAATGTAGAAAAGAGTGATTAATCACCTGGTTCTTACTGTATGTTTAGTCACCTATAAAATGTTCTGATTTCTTTTTTTTTTTTTACATCATTGATCCACTCCAAGGGCTGACTGATGCAGAAGCTTAAGTAGTACATCCATTTAATAAATATTTACCCTGCGTGTAACCATCCTGCAACTAGCAAGTGCTACACAGGCTAACTCACCTATTACATAGTGCCATATTCTACATATATATTTTTTACTACCTTTTGGATGGAGATAAAACTCACTTCTCTATTTTTTTTAACTAGCAATTGCCTCTTCAGTAAAAACTACAAATGCTATTCAAAACATCATTATTATTATCACTTATTTATATATTTATTTTACCAAAAAAGGAGAGCACGGAAGAAACTGAGGTAGAGTCACACCTGATACTACAGAACAGTGGCCGCATTAGCGAGCAAGGAGAGCCAGGCACCCCGAGGAAGGCGCGCACACACACTCGGGTCACTTTTCACAGTGCACAATCCTGGCGAACTGACCGTGGGCAGGCCGTGACCACCTCTTACCCCGGGGGAAACTCTCTTCCAACGTGCCGAGACCCGCCCTCGAGTCCAGGCAGGATTCGCCCCCGAGCTGGAAGTCGGCGCTGCTGAACTTCCTGCCCCGGCAGGAGAAGAGCCGGAGGGCAGGCGCCGCATCGTGCCGACCTCCGGCGCGAAGTCTCGAGCAGGCCGGCTGCCAGAGCCCCCGAGGACGTCCGCTGGGTCCGGCCCGGCGACCCCGGCCCGCCCGGCCCGGCCGCGCGCAGCTGCGCCTCGGTGCACTTGTTACCTGTGGCGCAGAGCCCGAGCGCCGCCCGGCTCCTCCGACCCGCCAGGCTCGCCATGGAGGGCTGCAGCGGCTCAGGGTGCGGGGCAGAGAAGGCAACGCCGGTGCCGACCGCCTGCCGGTCCGGAAAAGGAAGCCGGCAGGACCGCGCGAAAGGAAAGCTCCGCGCTCACACCGGGGGCGGGGCGGGTCGGCTCGGTTACCCTCACTGCACTTCGCAGGCCTCGGCCTCCGAGCATGCGCAGCACTGCGACGCATGCGCGCTCTGCGGCGCAAGCGCACTGGCATTCTCTGGGCTCCTTTGCGCCCTCGCAGACTACAGGAGCGTGGGAACCCGGCAAGGGGGCGCTTCCTGTGAGGGCGGGGCGCGGCGCGGCGCGCTGGGGGCACTTCCTGTGAGGGCGGAGCGGGGCGGGGCGGGAAGCGGCGCCCAGGGGGCGCTTCCGGGAGGTGGAACCCAAAGCCGGGTTCGCTGAGTGAGGGACGAGGTGGGTTCCGGCGACGCCCCTCGAAGTTGAATTTATCTTTTTACCTTCTACGGTGAGCGCACGTGCGCTTTTGGTCTTGGGCAAAATTCGTGGGAAATAGTGCGTTAGCATTGCGTGGGAAAATGGAGCGCTGTGGGTCGCTGAACTCTGCACCCGGCCGTGTGGTTTTAAGACGCGTTTGGAGCCTGAGCATGTTTGCAAAAGGGGAGCTCCTACAGCCGTAAGCTCGGTGCGTCTTGGCCAACTTGAAGGAACCCCTCTTTTAAAAATCGTTTCTCTGGAATCCCGGATAACTGAAGTTAAGCAGAAAAAAGTTTTTAAATGATTTTTTACTGTTTCTGAGGGCATAAGTAGGGTACTCAGTATAGAATATTATTTATATTGCTACCTATTTTTTCACCCACACGTCTATGATATGTAAAAACGATACCGTTTTGTGGCAGTTTCAGCAGCAGTCACTACATACTACTTAGATAAAATTTTTATAGTACAAACAGTACCAGAGGATCTGTGAAATTCTTGAAACTTAACAGCAGAAAAAGATAGGAAGTCAACTGATTTACTCTAGGATCATAATTGAAACAGACAGATCTCATTGAACAGTGGTATTATAAGAAGATTTTAAAGTGCCGGGCCTGTAATCCCAGCCTCTTGGGGAGGCTGAGGCAGGAGGATGGCCAGCCTCAGCAAAAGCGAGATGCTGAGCAACTCAGTGAGACCCTGTCTTTAAGTATAATACAAAATAGAGCTGGGGATGTGACTCAGTGACTGAGTGCCCCTGAGTTGAACCCCTGGTAGCCCCTCCAAAAAATAAAAAATTAAAAGAAGAAGATTATAAGTTACCACCTGATTAAGAACAAGCACCAAGTTTTACCTCTTAACTGTATACAGCTTGGCATCCAGTACAGGTTCTCACAGACTCAGATAGAAGGATGGATGGATGGATGGGTAGATAGATAGATAAAACAAAACATAGACTAAGAAAGTACGATGATTATAGAGGTGATGGGAATGTACTACAAGGTGATAGAACGCCTAGAAATACGGTGTAAGATTTGACATCTCTGGAGGAACCAAACTACTTATGTTATAAGAATATATAATTATTCTCATATATATCAAAGTTCTCTGTCTCTCCACAGCCTGTAAAGGAAAATATTTTTTCTTAGACTTTGCAGTAAAACTTAAATAAAGATGTTCAAAACAGCAAAAACCACTGGAGTTATGCCAGTGCCCTCCAATGGTGTAACTATTAGCTACTTTGAAATCTGGCTACTGTGGCAGAGTAATCGAATATTTAATTTAATGGGAATTGAACTCCAAACTTCGCCTGTGCTAGGCAAGTGCTCTACCACTGAGCCATAGCCCCAGCCCATTTTATTTTATTTCTTTTGAGTCATGCTGGCCTGAAATTTGTAATGCTCCTGCCTGAGCCTTCTCAGTAGCTGGGATAACAGATACGTGTGCACAGCACCCCAAATATTATTTTCTTCTGTAAATTTTATGAAATCTAAATACTAATGAAGTATTCCTGTTGAATATTTAGAGTCTGTAATGAAATGTATTATAAATTTAAAACATTGGCTTTTCATCTGTTGAGTTAATAAAATACAGTATTATTTCAACTTTACTTTTTAAATATAACTAATAAAAAACAAAATTACATAAGTGACTTGCACTTTATTTTCGTTGCACATCACTAACCTAGGCAATCTGAAAATAGTAAAAGAGCTTGCATTAATCTGATAATGATGAAAACAACAAAAATTTTAGGGTTCTTGTGCAGAAAATATACTAACTTTCCAAATGCTATCACCTACATTAAGTAAATTCTTAGTATATTATGGAATAACATTTTTAACTAGTGAAAGCTTTAAAGTGTTTTCCTTACCTGTCTCAAGAACTGATGAATTTCCTTAATATTTAAAAGATTATATAATTATGACAAGTGTTTTTCTAAAAAAGACTTTCAGGTGAACTATGGGTACATATGCTTTTTATACTTTGCATACATATTGCTATGGTCTAAATATGTCTTCCAAAATTTATATATTGCAACCTTATTGCTTATGTAATAATAATAACAGATGAGGGTCAAGAGGAGTGATAAATTATGACGGTGGAGCCTTCAGGAATGGGATTAGTGTCCTTATAAAAAAGGTTGAAAGGAGCTTTCTAGTCCCTTTTCTGCTTCTGCCTTCTGCCTTCTAAGGACACAGCAAGAAAATGCCATCTTGGAAGCAAAGAACAGGATACCTAGTCTGCTGGCACTTGATATTGAACTTCTCAGCCTCTAGAACCGTGAAAAATATTTTTTTTATTATTTTTAAGTCACCCAATCTGTATTATTTTGCTATCGTAACAGAAACAGGCCAAAACTCACATCTTTACCAAAAGGTATGTACAAGGATATCTATAGTAGTATTGTTTCTAACTATGAAAAACTAACAACTAAAATGTTCAATAGTTGAATGAATAAATTGTGTTGTTTTCCTGCAGCAATAAGAACAAATGAGCTTTTGTATAGAGAACTTACATGGATACATATAATAAATTAAATGTCAAGCAAGAAAAGCCAGTAACCAAAGAAAGGCAAACATTGTGTGATTTTATTTACATAATCTCAAAAACTCACACAATAGCACTGAAAGTTGGGGATTACAGGTAAATTTTTCTTGTTGTGGTTTTGTGGAAATGCATTGAACTCTTAGTGTTTGTGTACTTCTCTCTGTGTTCACTTTAAGAAGAAAGTTTAAAACAGAATAAATAAATAAAATTACATAGGTTTGTGTTTTCCAGTGGAATATTTTATGTCATGTTAAATGGTGCCTCTCAAATTCTAGCATGCACTAGCTGTTACACAGCAAAGATTGAAAAGATGAACAATTTTATAAAAATGCATATGAAAAATTAAATGTCAGAATCCTAAAAATATAATGAAAATTGATGAAAGAATGAAAAAGACTTGAGGTTGGATAGGCATTAAAGAAGTTGAGTCAAAAGTTGGAAATTATCCCATAAGAAAACATTAGACCTGATTTTTAAGATGTTATGTCCATTTTTATGGTAAAATAATATATTGATTTGTGTTAGGCATGATTTTCAAGAGATAGAAAACCAATAGGAAGAATTTAATTGTTGGAAATTGACTCACACAATTACGAAGACCAGCATGTCCTGTGGTTTGCCACCTGTAAGCTTCAGAACAAGGAAAGCAGATGGTACAATTGAGTCCAAGCCCAGAGGCCTCAGAACTGAGGGTCAGTGATGTAAGACCCAGCCTGAGTTCCAAAGCCCAGGTCTAAGTTCCAAAGCAGCAGGCAGGAGGGCAAGGGGAGATGGATGTTTCAGCTCACACAGAGGGAGTGACTTCACTTTCCCTACATCTTTTTGTTCTCAAGATGTATGTGGGTGACACCCACCCACACTGGGGAAAGCCATCTGCTTTACACAGTTTCTGATTCAAATGCTAAGTTCTTCCAGAAACATCTTCACAGATTCTTCCAAAAATAATGTTTTACCACCTATCTGGGAATCCTTTAATTTGTCCTTGTTGACACATAAAATTAACTATCACATTGTTACAAATTCCATGAGAACAGAAAAATGAGGAACATTCACCAGTTTCTTCAATGAGGCTGGTATAAACTTGGTACCATACCAAAGAAGGCATATGTGAGAAAGGAAATTATGCACACTGATTTCACTCACAAACAAAAGCAGAAAAGTTTCCCATTAAAATATCATCAAACCATGTCTAACAGTGTACCAAAAAGACAATATATCATGACTAAAGTATTTTTTCCAGAAACACAAGCATGTTTTAACATTAGGTGAAACATTGAATGTAATTTTCCACACTACCTTTAAAAAATGAAAAATATAATCATTTAAGTGCAGTAAAATTCATTTTCATATTTTAATTTCCAATCATAACAGTAAACTAGGAAAAAGAAGTTAATTTGACAACATGCTGTGAAGGTTGACTTGCAGCAGTTCTGGAATTACCCAGAGCTGTTTTGCTTAATTTCCTGCATGGCATTAGGTTCTGGTCAAGATCCAAAACTTGCTAATTACTAACATTGCTTTTGAAATCATGGATCCAGGGAATTTTCAGGGTTTACTTGTTTTGTTCTTCTGTTTTGTTTGCCTGATTGTCAGCATTGTTTAAAAATTAGTGAGATAGTGGATTCACATTTGGTATCAGTGGGATTCCAGAGAGTTCTGTTGGGGACTGGTTTTGTTGCAAAAATATGGTAAGTGAACAGCATGATATTTTTTAAAAACCCAGCTGAAATTCCACTTTGAAGGGTTCCTGATTCCAGAGAGAAAGTGCACACACCTCTGACCCTTACAGAAAAAAAAAAAATTTAATGCTCACCTGCTCTTTTTTTCCAAATCACTCAGGTGAGACAGTGTTACTGTGATCCTTATCATCGTTACAACACTGTTGTTACATTGTATACTTTCCCTGCAATTAATTGATTTGTCAACATTGTTACTTGGGATCCTGTGAGTTTTTTTGAGCAACTGAACTCTTGTTTTTGTATAACCAGCCTGGTTCATTCTTTGCTAAAAATCTCACTTAGGTGTTACTTAGAAAACAAATGATGCTGATAAACAGGATTTTAAAAAGTACTCTTCGTGTAGAGATAATTGCCAAACTATGCTTGGTTTGACATAGCACAGACTTTGAAAATGGTTTCTGGATATGAGGCGTTCCACTACAGTGTAGAAACATGGAACATGAACTCCAGGAGCTAGCGAAAGGGCAAACTGATGGCAGGTCGATTAAAAAGTGGATTCTGTGAGAAACAGGCTCACCTGTGCACACCTAAAGAATGGACTAAGAGACATGAGGTACAGCAAAAATGAGACTTTTTACCAACACTCTTGCAAGACTGGGTGTCTGGGTGAGCAGCCACACTCAGAGCAGTTACAGTGAGAATTTTATCCCATTTAGTACAAGGTTCCTCCCTTGGTTCCTCGTTGGCTGAGTACTTTGGGGTGTGCAGTTTTCTTCAGTGTCCTTCCTCCAGGTTTTACTACCTCCTCTTGGGTTACTTAGATATCCCCTATTTGTCCCCACCTCCCTTTGTTCTCTTGGGGCAGGAAGGCCTTTCTGAGATTGAGCGCTGGTCAGGCTGGCCCCTTCCCCCTCACCTGTTGTCAAGGGACTGTGAATCTGCCACACTCCGGAGTTAATTGCTGGTAACCATTTGTTCTCTTTCCTCTTTGGCTGATTTTCTTACATCCTCAGTAATTTTACATTTAAGGCTAAATACTGTACTCTGGAAAGGGACCACTGCACATTCTATTTCTCACAAATTCCTTCTGCTATTTTCAGCTTTAGCAAAAGTGAAAATAAGTTCTGAATCTCATTCAGTTGTACCCCCTACTCTCTGACTGCCACATGGTGTCCTATCCAAAGTATTTGATGAGTCAGCTAAGCCTGTGAGACCCACTACAACTGAGAACTTCACCCAAAGGCAAGAAACCATGGAAGCGAGTATGACTCCGTGAAGGAATGGAGGCGTTGGGTGGAACACAAGTGTTGTCCTGAAGAACCTTTGCTAAAGTAGTTCCCGGAATTTCAGAAAAGTGGTGTTGTCTCCAACCCTAAACACTGCTAAGGCAGAAATGCGCGGACCTTTCCTGATCCTCCCTTGATGCTGTCTTTGTGGAACTTGTGCAAGAAGTCCATGTGGACCCGAATGGACCAAGGGAAGTGATAGTTATTCCCAGAGAAGAGGCATTACCCCACACCTCCTTCACCATTGAGACATCTTCTTGATGCTGCCCCTGGGGACAGTACTGGATTGACAGTGTGACAATGAAACAAGACCTGTGGGATGCACTTCAGCCAGGACGTGACTGCACTGTGATAAAAGGACCCCCCCTGTGGAGTCATATATCCCCATTGGTGCGAAATACAAAACCCTCAAATGATTGGTGGTTCTAGAAGACTAAATGGTTGGTGGTTTCGAGTGGTGTGACGCGCTGATTGATGCGCTGATTGGATAGGTGCTCAATAAAAGAAGAGGCAGCTTCCGCAATAAATGAGTCAGCAGCTACTAGCTCGCCTGCTCTTACCTGGCTCCCAGTGTCTGTGTGGTTATTGACACTTCGCCCTTCACCCCCCATTACACGAGCCCCCTTGGTAAACAATACCCACCTACCTTGACTCCATGGATTTTGTTCTTGGGACCTAAAAGGATGCAAAAGAGGCAGTTTGGGATGTTTTGTCTCAGCTTTCTCCTACCTGACTTTAAGTTAATACAGAGATAATTCATGTTTAACAAAAGAATGGAAGTCAAGAAAAAGGAGAGGACATGAAACGAGGAATGAATAGCATAGATTTTCAGTGGTTCATTTAAAATGGTATGAAAAAGGAGGAAATTGCGGAGTGCCAACTAAAACCTCCGTGGAATTTTATAGGAAACCAGGGAAATGCAAACTTCCCGAGACATAAAAACATCAAAGCAGGTATGTTTGACTTGTCTAAGATTAGAGGAATTTCAGACTGAGAAAGGTTTTTAGACTCCAGCATTGAATCCAAAATGCCTGCTTTCAATACTAAGGAAATAATATCAGTCTTCTACTGGTGTAAACACACAAATTTATTATTTCCCAGTTCTGTAGATTAGAAAACCCTTACACCAAGCTGGTTCCTCTGCTCTAGGCCCTGCAAAGCTGAAATCAAGATGTAGGATGGCTCTGTTCCTTCCAAAGCCCCTTGAGAGCACCTGCTTCTGGGCTTACAGAGGTTCTAAAGGAATTCCCTCCCCTGGGGTTGCAGGACTGACTGGGCCACTGCCACCTCACTGGCGCTTGGCTGGGAGCTGTTTCCAGCTTCTGGAGGCCCACACTCCTGACTCCTGGTCCAGCAGCAAAGCCAGCAGCCCCGGAGCCAGTCCCCCTCCTGTGGCGACAGCTCACCTACTCTTCCTCCCCATCATGTTCCAAGGGATCCCGTGTTACCTTAGTCCACCTGAGCAGACTTCATGTTTATGAGTTCAGTCAACCTAGGGTTCTCTGCGATGTTTATACTACACGTAAAATGCAAGATTTCATCTAAATAAATACCAGATTACATATTTCAGATTAGATTACAGGCTTTCATTATAAGAGTTCAAATTGTCTAACCCATTGTGTATCTAAAAATACAGAAATGTTATCACTCTACTTTCTTTCCATAACTTTTATTATTTTTATTTACTTCAAATCTCCCTGGCATTCAAAGTGCTAACCTAATTATGGATGTCAGTTAACATCCCAGTTAATTAGGCCATTACCACTAGAAAGTGAGCTCAGGGAACTCATTTAGATCCTTGTCCACGACCTAAAGAAACACTTGCAACATTATTTATAGTTATTGTGCCACATTTTTTATAGTTTCACCAAAGGAGTGACCCACTCATGTCATACTCCTCTCACTGAGATCTGCAGGTCACCCAGGATGAGCAGTTACTAGAACATTCACTGGACTCATCCTTTCCCTCTGATTTTAAGAACTTTTCAACATGCAATCTCTTATTGGTATTTTTTAAAGTTTTGAATCTCACTGATTTTAAAAACAATAGCAAATCAATTATGGATGTTGTATACATCTTCATCTAATTGGATGTTACATGATGGAGTCATTCCACTGAATCAAAAACTGTCTTCTGAATGATGTATTTCATACTGAACTGCATTCTGTATTCCCCATCTGAATAGCAAATGTATCAACAATACCAAAACAACTAAGTAATATGATCCATCCAGAAGATCTTCTGATCTCTTTATCTTCTCTGGTGATGTAAATCAACATTTATCCATTTGTATATCATATACTGAGAACTTTCACAAGTTTAATAACTTTAAATAAAAGTGATAGAATCATTTCATTTTTGATGTTGATATTGTCACAAAAAACCCTATAATTTGGTTCTGGTGTTCTTTTGATCTGATTTCATTAACATCACTGATATGTTGACTTCTTGCATAAGAACTTCCATTTTCTCTTACACATTTTCTTCCCTGGATATGTTCTCAATTGTCTTTCCAGAAGACTCTAGCTCCTTTTTGTGGAATATTGATTTTATGAACTATAATATCGGCTCTGTGTTGACAGATTAGGTTGGTCCACTGTGGGATGTCATTCATTCATTGGACAGAGTGAGAAAACTCTCTCTCTCTCTCTCTCTCTCTCTCTCTCTCTCTCTCTCTCTCTGTATGTATGTATATAATTTAGTCTGTTACACAATTATGGTAATTCAGACATTATTCTGGAGATTTTGCAATCTCTGAAAACTGTGTCCACTTCAATAAAAGTATAGGAAATTATATATATATTATTGCAAACCAAATCATTTGAAAGAAATTTTTTTAATTGAACTGTGATTACATCTCAAAGAAGAGCAAATAGTTTTCAGATTCAAGTTTCAGTATCTAGTAAATATTTCCTGATTTTTTTAAAATAAAAATAACTTCTCTCTGGCTTTTGTAAGGTCACTTTTTGAAACTTTTTCCACTTCAACATTCTTTCAGTTACTCAAATGTTAAAATTCAGAAAGTGAAAGAATTTAAATACTTCAAGGACTGACTCTCAAATCTCTTTGCATGGGCCAAGTAGCATTGGCATGTTGCTGGTTTTTTGGTTTTTTTTTTTTTTTTGGTGTGTGTGTGTGCGCGCGTGTGAGTATCCTGTGTATTTTAAGGATTTCTAGTATTTCTGTGGTATGCCCACAAAGGGTTCTGAAAATGGTGATTATATGTAAAAATCTTGTCTTCTCAATGGCTGTTCAGTATTTCTCCAAGGCTTTCTGTAAGAATATATCCTGGTCATCTTTCATCTGTGACCCTCACTTGACCACAGATAATGTTGCATCATCTCTTCAGTTTTCTACTTAATGATTTATTTAATGTTTCAGGACATCATGATTTCCCAGAGGGACAAATGGAAGTTGTGATTTTGAATCATCCCAGCCATGCAATTACCAGTTCACAAACCAGGGTCCATACTGATTCAACACTAGCCTGAAAGGAATGGAGTTCCCATCCTGACCCTGATTGGAAACCTTGCATTCATAAACAGATTTAAGCTGCTGACCAAAGGAAGACATCCAATGTATAAGGATAACTGTATGGAGAAGACGTAAGAACTAGGGAAAAGTTACATAGACCATAAAGAGAAGCAGAGGCTAAACAGACCCAGTTTACGATCCTTACACGAACTTGCAGGTGTTCCTGAATTAAAACAACTCAGCAATGGAAGGAAAGTCAACCAACCCCTTGAGCCCCAGTGAGGGAAGGAGAGAAAGTGAGGTGGATGTGAAGGTGAGACACCAAAGATCCACACTTCACACAAAGTTTCTTTGTCCTAGAAAATAGGACCACGATTTCAGAATTAAAAATAAGTGCTGTTTAGTAAGAACCCCTTTTAAAAAGAGGAAAAATAAGGGAGAGGGAAAGAACAGGAATCACATGGTGGTTGCTTAATATATCAAAATTACAAATCTCCCTGTTTAAACACCTTGAGTATTTCCTTGTGGATAACGGGAGCAGACAGAGAAGAGATGATATTATGACACTCAGCAAGGGTGAGGAAGGGCGACCATAGAGTCAGATGTTATAAAACTTTAAAATTCCTTTCAAGAAGCACTGACAGTATAGATTTCATGGGGCCGTAGTGCTTCTCTAGCAAAATATTAAGGATTTATCATATGGTTGAGATGGTTGAGACTACCTTGTTCATAATATGGACTGCCTTAATACTCCAAGGCTGACGTCTTCATAGTTGAAGTTTGCCAAATAAATCCTTATGCTTTTGAGGCAAAGCAGATCGGGTATGTTACAACTCAACCTCCTAACATCTCATTTGTTTTGAATTGTTAACTTTCCTCATTGATAAGTAAACTGAAGTTCAGCAAACAAATCACTGAAAATTTGCTGGCAAATGAAAATTCATCTAGAAGTCTTCCAAGCGGCCATGAAAGTTCAGCCATTGAAAAGGGAATCGTGCACCTGATTGCCTGGGTTTGCTCCTTTCACTTTGCGATGATTTCTGCCTCCTGAAATCTAAGGTTGATTTTATCAGCTTGGAAAAACGTTTTAGGTTCCAATATTTGTTAGGGATTAGTGACAACTTCTGCTGAGATGATGTGTCTCAGTATCTGACAACAAGGCTTGAACAACTACTTCACCCATATCATACCTGCATTTCCCAGGAAGGGTCACAGACACACATGAATGCAAAAAAAAAAAAAAATCCTCTGCTTGGTTCAGAATAGCAATTGGTGATGAAAAAAGCCAAGCTCCTCAAGACAAGATTTTGGGAACTGAAATCTTCTGGAATAATATTTTTGCCAAGAAACCCACACTACCAAGCTTAAAAAGTCAGAAAGCAAGCAGTAAGCAGTGGTTGCTATAGTATCCAACGTATACCTGTCCTCTGGGAAGAGCAGTGGAGAATAGTTTGCTGCCCCCAGGGAAGCTGGCTTTAGGGCTCATTAGAGACACAGGTGACAGGACATACGCAGCTCTGAAAAGACAAACAGCTAGAGAAGTGCCCGTCTGTAAGTACTTTCATTACCATCAGGGCACAGAGGTTAGCCCAAACAGCAGGGTGCCAATCCATGTGTTATTTTAAAATCCAAACTGCATTTTACATTCAGCATGATGCAGTATGCTTTGAATGCCACAGTGTAACAACAGTAAGGGACTGCTTCATCACCTTGCCTGGGGAGAAATTTTATGCATCACATATATTTAAACCACAAATAGAAATCCATAAATGCCAAGGGCTTTATGGGTAGTGATTCAAATGTCACAATTTTAAGTCTACTTCAGATTTAAAGCAACACCTCCTAATTTGGTATTCTGAAAATGAGTACCTTTCTTATTCCTCGAATACTTTAAAAATGTCAACCTTTTCAGAAGTTTTTTCAAGCTGAAGATCACAACCATTTAGGCACATGTCTTGAAAGAATCACTAGGTGATTGTAGCTCCCCTTCTCTAGATATTTTCCATCTTTTTTTCAGTAACTTGGCAGGACAGAAAGTGTGTGAACAGTCGAATAGTTCCTTTGCCTTCTTCCTTTTCCCCTGCTGCTGATATTTTCTAAAAATTTAGACTAATATTTTATAGATAGTCTTCTTTGATAGTTCTTTAATAATTGGTTGTTTGATCCCCAAATACTTTCTGGTATAATTTGACTGGTCTTACTGCCCATCTCCCTCATGGCCACCCGTTTTAGCATTCTCCTCACCAATGTCTATAGATGATTTTACACAGAAACATTTCTAAAACCTGGCATTGCCAAGATATATTTTAGGATATCAGCATTTGAAAAGGCCTTCTGCTTTTATATATGTTCAGAATTTTCTATCCAACACTTTACCCTTTAAATACATAAAAACATATTATTCCTTGTTTTCTTGCATTCATTTCCATTATTAGGTCTGATGTCTTTCTGATCCTGTTTCTCTGCGGGTGATCTGTAAAGAAACAAGACTATGAACTATGTTAAGCTCTGTAAGTTTCCGTGTCTTGGATGTTCTTAAATTTCACTGTACCCTTTCCAGGCATGGGATTTTTTCTCTGTGTATCCCAATGTGACAGGAAAGCAACCTGACAAGGAGACTCAAGTGTACACCCAGAGCCCCGGCTCACCTTCTTACCAGGTGACTTCACCTAGCTGCCCAGAACACACTGGGGTTTCTTTTTTATATAAGGGATACACGCTTTCTGGTGTAAACTCTCCGAATAGAAACACCCTCTGTTGTAAGCTGTGTTGCTCCATTGCTCTAGCTGAGTATTTTTAACTGCAAAGGTCTTCTGGCACTTGCTTCTGAAGGCCTCCTGCACCCTGGAGCCTTACGCTGGAGGGACGCCCTGTGGTAGTCTGAGGCTGTGCAGGCCTCTCAGCCTCAGTACTGCTGAACCGCTTTTCTCCTGAGAGACCAACTACTCTTCAGTCACGGGAGGCACTTCGTCCCACAGTTTTCTTACACCAAATACCACACATCTTTAGACCCAAGCAATATTTTTCACCATATAATAGGTCCAATTGAAGCCAGAATTAAGGACAGGTAGTCAGTGTAGAAATAGGTGATTGGGTCAATTCAAGGAAATGAAGCCATGAAGCCATCTGCCTCTGGGAGCTGGAGATGCCCTGGGAGAATGGAATGTCAAGGATCTCCGGAGCCCATTGATTACCAAATTTACCTGCCTTTATCAAGGACTGCAAACAAGGAGCTGCTAATTAATGCCCCCTTGGGCCCTTACCTGCCTGAATCACCTTGGCCCTCCCCCTGCCCATGGCTTCTCACTTAATGCAAAACCAGGCCTAGTCACTAGGCAGGAAGGAGAGATAAGAGGGAGAGAACTGGAGAACAAAAGAGACCTTAACCTATAAAAGATGTGGGGTGCGCTCACTTCTGGGGACTTTAGAACATCAGCCACGGCCCCCTTCTTCCTGCTGGGAGAAGTCTGTATTATTACCTTTAAATAAAACCTCCTTAATATGCTTGCCTTGGCTGCTTCTCTAGTGTTCAATCTTCAACATTAGAAGGAGCAGAACTCGTCACCGGTAAACGGCAGTATCACAATTATTTAAATGAAAACAAAATACAAATAAATACAGGGAACAACAATTCTAAATGCTGTCTTAGGACACACACTGATCAAAAGTACAAAAATTCTCTAGTGCATGTCATTTTTTAGAGTTCCTTAAAGTCATTCAACATTTGAATCTTAGTCACATATTTTGCTATGATGCCTCACATCTCTAAAAAAAAAAAAAGTGAGTTTTTATATGCTCTTCAAAACAGTGATGATAATCTTAAATATTGAATCCAAGAATAGCTCTTTGAAACACAAAAATGTGTCTCCAACTTCACAGTGAGTTGATGTTAACAGTATAAACTAACACAGCCTTGTAAGCTTCAAATTGTGTTTTTCTGGCATCTTGGTCAAACTGATGATGTGTCCCTACGCCATGCACATCCCTTTATCACTGTGTCCTAATACTGTGAGTTAAGCATATGGTTCTTATAGAATTTTTCCTGGATGCAATAGTGCAAATCATTATATTTATCCTATGCTTTCTCATGTTTTTATTTCAATGATTTACATTCTATCTAGTTATAGGGCATTGAAGAGCAAACAAACATCAAGGTTTGGTTCCTCACAGAGTCTAGGTGGTGGGATTCTTTATCTTTTTCCTTTTTTTTTTTTTTTTTTTTTAGTTGTAGATGGACACAATAATTTTATTTTATGTATTTATCTTTATGTGGTGCTGAGGATCAAACCTAGTGCCTCACATGTGCTAGGAAGTGCTGTACCACTGAGCAACAGCCCCAGTCCTAGGAGGAATTCTTGTCAAGTGATTTGGTGAGGGAATGTTCTCAGAAGAGCACCAGGGGAGCAGGGTGTGGGAAAGCAGCTCGGCAAGAATGTGTCAGAGCTGGTCCTGGGGGGAGGCTCGAGAGCAGTGTCATCCAGGAGAAGCATATGGCATGCACGTTGCACAGTGATGCCTTTCTTTGCAAGCTGGTTCACCTGTACAAGGAGCACAAGAGAAGCAACAAGCTTAAGTTGACTGGAGTCCACTCCAACAGCAGAGGAAATACCTGTGCATCTTCATCTACTTTCCCAGATATGCATTAGAAGGAAACGTGGATGGGGAGGCTTAAAACCTGCTAGCGGTCAAACCTGAAAAAATAGTTTCCTAAAGCTATTGCAACAAATTACCACCTGAGCTGAGTCGAAATGACAGACATGTATTGTCGCATGGTTCTGGAGGCTGGAATCTCATATCAGATTGTCCGCAGGATTGTTTCCTTCTGGGGTCTGAGGGAGAATCTACTTCTTGCTTCCTTCCCAGCTTCTGGTGCTGGCTGGCTGTGTGCACCAAGTCCTGGCTCTCAGCAGCATTGCCAGTCTCTGTCTCCGTCTTTACATGGTGTTCATCCTATGCCAGTCCCTGTGATCTTGTCCTCTTCTTGTAAGAGCACCAGTCACTACGACCCCATTTTAAGTTACTTCTTCACTGTTTCTCTGAAGACCTATTTCTAAATAAGATCATCTTGACAGGTGCTAGGGGTTAGGACTTCAATGTATCTTTTTGGGAGACACAGTTCAACCCATACAAGACTAATAAATTCCTAATGCCATTCTTTGACATATTAATGCTTGGATATAAGATAAATTTAATGGCAGAAATAACTTATTAGTAGCTAATGTCTCTGTACTTTAACTTTGTCATGAACCACAGCACAGATTAGTAGCTGTGTGTGAGAGCTGAAAGAACTAATTTTCTCCATTCTCTGTCACCTTGATGCCATTGGGTTCCTGCTATGGTCTTTGCTGTCTCCTGGAACTCCATAATGAGAATGAAATTTCCCTCACTACCTGCTTTATAGAATGCAGACCACTTTGTTTTCTACCTTTCCTGGACATAGGAACAAACACTCTTCTCCTTAAGAGAGGGACTGTCATTAAGATAATTGACAGTTAGTTTATAACAGATCTAGCTTTATATCTGGGGATGCCTGGATATCTGGCATAGTAGTGTTTGTGATAATTGGCAATTCCACCAACAATGTATGAGCATTCCCTTCCCCCCACATCCTTGCCAGCATGTATTATTTGTAATCTTGATGGTTGTCATTCTAACCGGAGTGAGATCAAGTCTCAGTATAATTTTGATTTGCATTTCCCTGATGGCTAAAAATGTAGGGCATTTTTTTTCTTGTATTTGCTGGCAATATGTAATTCTTCTTTCCAGAAATGTTTATTTCATTTGCCCATTTGTTGATTTTTGTTGTTGTTAGTTTGAGTTCTTTATATATTCTGAACATTAATCCTCTGTTGGAAAAATTGCTGAGCAAGATTATCTCCCATTCTGTAAGATCTCTCTTCATGCTCTTGCTTCCTTTACTGTAAAGAAGCTTTTAATTTTTATGTAACAGGTTTTTATTTGATTAATTGAGTTTTCATTTTCAAGACTTCTGTTTGGTTCTTTTTCAGAAAAATTATCTCTTTACTGAAATGCTTTTTCATCTCTGCCCTTTCTTTCACTCATTTTAGTTTACTCTTTAGATCTATTTTCTAGTTCATTGATCATTTTAACATTCAACTTCTTTGTTTCTTGACCTGGCATTTCCTTTACTCTATGCCTGCAGTATCAGTTATTGGAGTGTTATGAATTTGGGGAGGCATCTTATTACCTTGCTTTATCATATTTCCTGTATTTTTATGTTGATTTCTGCACATTGACAGGGGTGATTATCTTTTCTACTGTTACAGAAGTGAATTTTTAGTGAGTTTATTTACTTGTGTGCCCCAGGCTGAGCATACATCTGTGTCAAAACTCGCACTCAACATGACCACATGCTATGTCAGTCCCTAGGACTGCTTTGAGAGTCACCAGTAACCGTGGCCCTTTCAGAAGAAAGTCACATAGTGATAAACCTTAAGAAAACTTAGTGTAAATATTCTCCATAACTCTGCTAATCCAAAAGCAGAAAAGTCAATTAATGCTCTAGAATAGGCTGAGAAATTGGTCAATAAAGTAAATTTACTATTGAAGAACACATGGCATGATAGGAAAAAGAAAAAAAGAAAGAAAACATGGGGGTATTAGAGACAGGGGCAGATAATGCAAGAAGAAATCCAATCAACACTTTAGAACTTTAAAATAACTCCATAAAATTGGGTTAAAGAATGCAATATCAAATAATAGAGGGAAACCTATGAGATCAATACAGAAAATAACATCTGTGAAATCAATATCTGACACTAGAGAAGTTTAAGTTATTTCATGCTGAACTATCATGATGAAGAGATTTCTTATTGGGCCCTATAGGTTTTGGGAGGCTTAATAAATGCCCACAACCCCTGGCTCCACTTCTAAGTTTTTTTGTATATGGAGTATCACCCTCAAAGCTCACGTCTAATTCAAATCTAAGAGGCTCCCTGTGTTCTTGGGTGTGCCCAGGCACCTTATAGCTTTGGAGAGGGTAAGAGGAAACAAGCCCTAATTATCTGTCACCTAGAGGCCAGGTCTCTCCCTAGTTGGGGATGTAGTCTTGTATGCCCACATGCAGAAAAGTTTCTTGTGCCCAGAGCTATCAAAACAGGTGTGAGCTCAACTGTATAGATTTCTGGGTGTACTGGGTGGGCATGGAGGTCCATGGAAGAGGTGCAGTGGCCCAGGGGCAGTGTTTCTGAGTGACCTGTGGGAGAAGTGAGGCAGTGCCCTGGTCTGGGGCAACGCAGTGAGTGCCTGTGTCTGGAAGTGCTCTGTTGTGTCCATGTCCGTAGGGCATGTTCCCTGACCTGCCTCTGTGGCATGCATGGTGCTGCTTTGCCCACTGCGCCAGTCACCAGAGCTTACTTCAGCAGGTCTGTGTCTGGCATGCTTGGCAGGGGTTGGCTTCTATGGGCGCACACATTAGAGGCTGGCTCTATGGCACTGCAGCAGTGCTGCAGGCAACTGCTGCCATCTGCTGAGATTTCAGCAGCTGGGGCACTTGCCTCTCCTCCGTAGAGGTTGAACTTCCTGAGAATGACTTGGTCTCTGTTCCATTCTACCTCAATTCCCTCGACAGGGGTGAGGGTCAGCAACCTTCAGCTACCTGGGATCCCTCTACATAGATATGGAGCCAGCCAATTTCAAAGGTGTTCCCTATAACAGTGTGTTGCTATGTGTAGGTGGGCTGAGGCTGTATAGATTTAATTTCTTCCAGCAAAGTGGAATTAGGCATGGCCTCCACAAAATGGAAGCCCAGCACAGTTATCTGCCAGCAATTTGAGATAAGCTGTGCTGTGCTCACTCGCTAAGTGACTTTGCAGCTCCTGCCCTGGGTTTAACTTGTCTGGCTTCCATTATTATTTCTGAAGTGAGCTTTTCACCTTTGCCTCCCCCTTCTTCTCACTTTGTTATTCCTTCCCCTCAATTCACCTTCATCAGGGTTTGGGGTTAATCAACTCTCCTGTTTTCTATTTCAGCATCCAGAATTTCCAAGTCCCTCCAAGTCTCTGAATGTCAAATATCGTGTCTTAGTGCTTTCCCTCTGTCAGCCACATCTCTCATCTGCTGTTCTGTCAGTGCACTGATTTCAGACCAAGGATGAGTCCAGATTTGCTGTCTAGTTCCACTCTACCATCTGGCCTCTCTTTTAAAATAATTCTTATTATGTTCAGAACTCAGGTGAGGATGAAAGTGCCATTTACTAGGCACTGCAGTTTAAATGTGTGCCTCAGAGTTCACATGTTGTAACTTACTCTTCAGTGCCTTCACAAAATGATTAATGTCCCTATTGCAGGAGTGATTTTAGATCATGAGAGAGGGTGTTGTTATATAGTGATTTCAGATCCCTCTTATTCTCTCACTCTTCTTCCTTCTTACCCTTCCGCCTCTACCATGGGAGGATGCAACGAGAAGGCCCTGACCTAATGCACACCCCTTGACCTTGTACTTTCCAGCCTTCGGATCTATAAGAAATGAATCTCTGTTTCTTATAAATTACCTAGTCTCAGATATTCCTGTTATAGCAGAACAAAATGGACCAAGAATTTGAGATTCCTTGCCAATACAAGAAAATTCCTCTGTTTTTGTATCAGACACTCAATCATATTATTTACATTGTCATGTGAATTATCTAACCACAAAGCAGAGTAGATCTTTAATGCTATTACTAACTTATAGCATATTAAAAATTTATGCAGTGTATGACATGTTGTCCTAATCCTTAGAAATAGACTCCAGATGTATGCTTGGGAACCAGACTGTCAATATATCACTACCATATTAAGAGCTTATTACAAAAGAGCTGAACTTTGCATGATTTCTAGGCCCTTGAAGTTGCCCTTCCTTCAGCTATTTCTGAATATAGTCTGTCACTTAAAGAGGTGAGAAAACATTTGCAGATTACTAAGAAAAACAGTCAAAGCATTTTCAGATGGGAATCCTTTTCTATCCAAAAGATATTTCAAAGGGCTGTTGGAAGATGTATTAACTTTTTCTCAGAAAGGAATCTTAGGCAGTTTGTTACCTAATGTGATATGCTTCTTTAATAATCCAAACCATACGAGGATTGTACAAAGGAATGACAAAGTCCCTAGTCACAGAATTCCTAGTGAGCAGTAATATCGTGGTTCTGGAACTAGCAATGAATATTGTTTGAACTAGCAATGACCCAGTATCTTCTTCGATCATAAGAAAAATGCAATCTTATAACTTTACCTTCTCAGACAAATTTATTTCTGTCATTCTCCTTTTCAGTGCTTAGTTTTATACCCCAAAACTACGAATATTTTTCCCTAAATTAGCTACATTTTTTTATCTTTAGTTACACAGATTCTATAAGGTTTATCATCTTATAAAAATTAACAAATTTATTACCTTATAATTGATATATTAAAACTGCACATATTTAATGTCTACCATTTGATGAGTTTTGATGTATACAGATGTCTTTGAAACCATCATCATGATAAAGGTAAAGAACCTAATTTTCACTTTCCAATCTTCCCTTTTAAAGTAAGAACACTCTCTCAACAGATTTTAAGTGCACAAGGTGGCATTATTAACTGTAGGTGCTGCACAGAGAATCTCCAGAACTTATTCATCTCACATGACTGACATTCATACTCACCCACCAACTTCCCACTTCCCCTCCCCCTCCAGTCACTGGTCACCCCCATTCTACTCTCTGCTTCTATGAGTCTGACTATTTTAAAGACTTCACATGTGTGGAATTCGTTGAATATCAGTTTTTTGTTGACTGTCATATCAGCATAATGTTCTCCAGAGTCACCCAGGTTGTCACATGTGGAAGAATTTATCAAGAGCCAATAAAACTTCATTGTATGTTTATGTTAGTCCACCTATAATCCCTGTGGAAAAAATACCTGAGAGAATCAATTTCTAAGGAGGAAAGGATCATTTTGGCTCATAGGTGTAATATAAAGCCAATACCCCACCTCCCAACCACCTGTCATTCTGTGCTCTGCCCGCCTCTTACGTTACAGGAATTTCCGGCTTATGCTGCCGCCATTTTCCTGCTTCCCACATTACGTCCTAACATGCTAGCTAGCTATTGGTTCACCAGTCAGCTTGCAAGTATTCTCCTCCGCTATTGGTTCCTTCCAGCCCGCGAGATTTCAATATCTGGGAGAAGCTACACGCCATCTTTCTCTCTTTTTCCTTTCTTTTCACCCTTGAGCGGACGTGTTAGTTGTCCGCATAATAAAGTCTGTTGCGTGAGACCTCGTGTCCGAGGTGCATTTTTCTGGGAGCTATTGGCGAGCCGCAACTGAGACAAGCAAGCGGGCGGCAGTTCAGTGGGAGTGCGCAGCAGCGGCTAGAATCACTGCAGGTCCCAAGCTGCCTTATAATAGGTTCAGAGGTTTCAGCCCATGGTTGGTTGGCCCTGTTGCTAGTGTGGCAGGTTGACATATTTGACTCCATGGGAAGGTTATAGGCCAGGCTATATGGGCAATGACTAAACAGACTCCATTTTACCCTGAGACTCCATGTTATGTAGGAAATGCTTCTCCTGTGGGAATGCCCCACCTCTGCACCCATCAACAGTTGCTTAGCATGGCATGTTTGGCAACACAAAATGGCAATTCTTACATAATGTAAAATTGTTCTCTTTTTGGTTTCTGTTTTTCTTGGACAATGCACCCTTTCAAAGAACAATTGTCTAGATGTTATTAACCGTTCTTTAACTTGTACCTGACTAAGGTCGCTTTGACCCACTTCCCCTTCTGCTTATGATTTTAGATCTCATGATGTTAGTTTGTAGTTTTGAATCATAGCAACATCCACTTGTGATTAATGTACCGACAAGCTTTACTTATGGTATAAAAACCCCTGCAACCCTATGGTCGGGGTTGTTCGCCCAGTAGCTGTTTGGGACGTTGTGTGAGACAGTCAGCTGGCCAGCTAATAAAGACTCTCAGATTTGGACTTCTCAGTGATGATCCGTCTGTTCTTAAGTTGCACCCCACAACAGCAGAGGAGGTTGCTCATCTCCTGACAGCCAAAAAGGAAAGAGGGAAGAAGGGGCCACGGTCCCAACATCTGCTTCACAGGCACTCTCCCACTGACTTAACTTCCTTCAACTAAACCCTGTGTTTTACAGATCCCACCACCCTTGGACAGCAACAGGCTGGGGCGGAGCCTTTAACACCTGGACTTTGGGAGACATTCAGAGCCAGATAAGAGCAATGTAAGCACCAGTTCTCTCCGTTACCAATGGGCACTGCTGCAGTGGACATGGGCTGTGAGTTTCTCTTCCTCACCCTGATCTCACTTCCACTGACTCCATAGTGGTCGTAACACCTTACATGTCTACCAATGGGTGCACAGGCTCCAATTTCTCCACATGATCACTGACCCTTATCTTTTTTGCTGTTGGTAATAATCAACTTAAAAGATGTGAGATGACATCTCATTGTGGTTTTGATTTGTGTTTTCCTATTGATAAAGACTTTGCGCCCCTTTTCACATAACTGACCACTTTTTATTTTGGGGGAGTACTGTCTTCTTAAGTACTTTGCCCATTTTTAAATTGGGTTCCTTGTTTTTGTTTGTTGTTTATTTCTTGCTATTAAGTTGTAGAATCCCCTTATGTATTTTGGATCTTAACCCTTTATCTTACTTTTTGAACTAGAGTCCATATGAGACAGAGTTTTCTAGTTGTGTGCACCTCGAGGAGACTGTGCCTTAACATAGAAGCTTGAGTGTGAGCAGACAGGCTGAGGGCTGGGTCTCCATTTTTCTGACTGGCAGTTTTGTAATCTGCAATGGCAGCCAAATTTCCTAATGAGGCAGCTTCATGAAACTGTTTTTCCAAGTGAATAATTTCTAGTTCTCTACCTAACCATAGTGGTAGCAGTTCCTGCATCAGCAATGTGCTGGCAGCACGGTAGCAGACAACCCAGAGGCTGCACAGGCAGAATGCAAGCTGGCCCAAGCCTGGTCCTTCTATTGTGAAAGCAGTTCAACGCATACTAATAAATCCTCTTTTCAACCTGACAAGAACAGATTCTGTGTTTCCTGTGATGAAATCCTACCTGATAAATTGCCTATGTGGTGAAAGTATAGCAACATTTATAGGAAAGACAAATTCCAACTCCAGGATAATGGTTGTCATTAGAATTCTGGTAGGGGAATAAGAATGAGGAACATAGATAATTTTACTGTATTGTACTTTATTTTTTGTTTCTTAAATGGTTTGTGAGTACTTGGGATTCGTTATAGCAATATTTGTTATTTTTGCATGTAAGAAATTTTTTCTTTTAAATGTTTGACTGGGCTTTCTTCTGGACTCTATGGTATGTTTGTCCAGCCAAAGGAAAAGGCAGATCTTCATTTTCTTTGGATGAACCCTTCTAGAAACATGGATATTAGCAATCAAGAGGATAAGAAGGTAAGACCTAAGAACAAGCTGATCATCGTATTGTAGACAATCTCAAGTACATAAGCACAGGTACAGGCACACACACACAAATAAAGATCAGAGATATAGCACTCTCTTTATATACAGTTAATATTATTATCTGCATTACATAGTTTTATAAAAATGAAGGAGTTCTTTGCTCTTTTTAAATTATAGAAATTGTTCCTGTAATGTACAAAGCTGCTCCCCCACCCTTTCTGGTGCAGCCATTTTCCCCGCTTCCCAACCACTTGTCAGTCTGTGAACATCCTAGCTAGCTGTTGGTTCATCAGTCAGCTTGCAAGTATCCTTCTCCGATATTGGTCCCGTTAGCCTGGCGGAATTCAACCACCGTCTTTTCTCTCTTGCTTCTCTCTCCTACACACTTGCTTTTCCTCCACCTCGCTTTCTACTCTCTCTAGTGTGCCCTTTCTCTTTCCTTTCTCTTTTCCTCTCATTTTCTCTCTTACCCTGCAGGGAGACACTCTGTTTGCTTAATAAATTCCCTTATGTGATTTCCCGTGTCCGGCGTGGTTTCCCGTGGGATTCCTTACAGTTCCAACATTGTGTTCCAAGTACAAGGCACGTGATTTGGGCAAGCCTTATTTAACACTCAGTCCCCTCCCTGTTGCTCAAGTCAATAATAGGCAGACCTGCTAATACCACTCAGTAGCAATTTCCTCCTTTGAAAAAAAAAATTTAAAATGTTTATATTATAATTTTAGTTGGGTCTGAATTGTTTATTCCACAAAGGATCTGAAGAGGCTTACATCCAAAATGACCATGATAAAAACTGCAAAACTTCTGGCCAAATGAAAGGGCCATAAATCACTCCCTTGCTCTGCCTTGTGAAGTCCTATTTAAATATTCAAAAGATTTTAAAAAAAGAAGTTCGCCATTGGAAGCCGGTAAAAGTTGCTATATACCGCATTTTATGGAATCAAAAGAACTGCTGCTGAATTTAGTAAGAATGTGACAGAATTGAATTGAACAGGCTGTGTGAGATAGCTATGCAAACCCCTTCTAAGCTAAGGATGTGCAGACAGAACTGATGGCTGGACATCGAGGGGACGGGGTCAGAAGCAAAGGTGGGCTGGGAGACGGCTGTGGACTGACTGACTGTGTCCCCATAAATCCATATGTTGTAACTCTAACCCCTAACATGATGGTTTTAGGAGATGGGGTTTGGGTACAGCTTGGGGCTTGAGGGAAGAGCCCTTAAGAATAGAGTGGATGCTGTCACACAAAAGCCCCAAAAGAGCTCTCCAGCTGCTTCCACCAGGTGAAGGTGCAGGGCCCAGTTGGAAGTATGTGACCTAGGAGGCAGGTTCTGCTGACACCGACTTCACTGGTATCTTAAACTTGAACCTCCAGTCACAAGGTGTGTGAGAAACAAATTTTTGTTGATTTTCAGTTTCCCAGTGCATAGTATTTTGTTATAGCATCCCCAATAGACTAAGAGAGAACCTCAAGTAAACTACTTCAGATTGCTTCTCTATTCTTTGATTTCCATTCATTGAGAAGAGCCAAGTAAGCTGCATAATAATTCAGAAAATTATGCAGAGCCTAGATTTGAAGAAAGCCTCCAAATTGCTCTCATTTGAGAGCTACCACCAGTGGACAAACAGGTGTCTGAGGAGGGGTGCTACCCAGGAAATCACTCCAAGTCTTCATTGTAATAACTACAGCTTGGCTCCATTTCCAGGAAGATGTGGTTGCATGGGTACACCTCAGCCTCTTGGACCACTGCACTTGGAGACAGAGGAGGTCCCTGTGATACCGCTCTTTACCGGTGACGAGTCCTGCTTCCTCAGGTGTTGAAGTATAACGCCGGAGAAGCACGCCGAGGCAAATGTAGAGTGGAAATGCAGCTTTATTAAAGAAAAGTAAAAGCAGACTTCTCCCCGGTGGAAGAAGGGGACCAAAGGCGGAATCCGTGGGGTGAGCAAATCCTGTCCTTTTTATGGGTTTTATTCTCCCATTCTCTCCCCCTTATCTCTTTCCTTCCTGCCTAGGGGATTAGGCCCGGTTTTGCAGGTGAGATGTAAAAAGTGAAAAGTGGATGGGACAGGGGGAGGGCCAAAGTGATTCAGCCAGGCAAGGGCCCAGGGGGCATTAATCAGCATCTCCCTGTCTGTAGTCTCTGACAAGGGCAGGCAAATCTGGTTATCAATGGGTTCTGCAGGTCCTTTGACATTCCAGTCTCCCAGGGCAGTCTCCAACTTCCAGATGCAGATGCTTTCATGGCCTCCATTTCCTCCATCTGACCCGATCCTCTATTTCTACACTAACTGCCTGTCCCCAGTTCTGGCTTCACCTGCATGACCGATGAGACCAGGTCATGTCAGCCTGAGAGAACCAGTTCAAGCCCTGAAAAGTAGTGATTCAAGAGAGAGCAATCATGGGCTCTACGAGCAATACATCAAAAGAAAGGAGTACTGATTTCTCTTAAGGTGAAAGAGGTTGTTTTTCTTTGTAGTACTATTACTGTAGGGAACAGAGATATTTTATATTTATAAAAACTGCCATGTAAAGCAAAAATGTGAAAATTATAAAGTTTTGAGTTTTGTTGAACATGATGTAAAATATGTAGATTGTCAGAAAAGTAATTGAAATGGATCATGTAATTGATCCATAATAGATTTAAGTAAAAAAATTGAAAACCATTGATAACAAAATTTTATTAATGTATATGAAGTCAGTTAAACCTGATATTTGGGAATTGAATTTCCTTACAAACACAGAGGGAAGCAGCTCACATCATCAGGAAGCAGAGAGACTTTGTCATGATGTTCAGCCTCACCTAGAGCCCTGAGGAATGGAGCCAGCCTTTTATGGAGTAGGACCTCTGAAACCATGAGCCCTCAAATAAACTTTTCCCCCTCTATAATTGTGCTGGTCAGATCATTTAGTTGCAACTGGGAAAAAGCTGACTAACAAAATAGTGTATTAACTAATAGTATCTTGTAGTTTGTAAAAGAAGTATAGCAAAGCCCCTAAAACAATAAAATAGATGACCCCCTGAGATAACAAAAATAAAGAAAACACACACATACAAACAAAATCTGAAAGGCAATATACCAGATAAGGAAGGTATTAAGAAACTCTTTTAGGTGATGTTACTTTCTCTTCATTCTAGTAAATTTGCAAATTTCAATGTTTTAAAATGCAAATTGCATGCATTGATTAAAGGAAAACATTTTGATAGAGTGATGACCATTTCTGCCACATATGGTAGGTAGTTCTAATTATACTGAAGGCAAGACATGCCAGGCCATGTAGGCTGAATATTTACATGCTTCTGCCTGGAGGTTTGCAATAGGGCACACAGTTTGTGAGGCTATACCTGATATATGTCCTTAACAAGAGTAGAGGAAAAGGAAGAGCAGTATCAAAATGTTACTTCTAAAGGACATTCAGAAGCCAGGTCAATATAACCATGGGGGTAGTGCAGAAGTCCCCAGTATTTCAGAGGCCAAGTTTTGTGCTGCTATGTACATGTCCTATTTATGCAGTACTTTGCAGGCTGTGTATACAGTACGTCTACGCCTGTGAGCTTAACCCAACGATTAGAGGATGCTGAGGGTCAATGAGAACTGGGTGGACATAGTCTGCTCTGAGCTCACCTCCTTGAAGTGATCTCTTCATCACTTCTGTATGTAAACTTGCATTGCTCCCATCCAAAAACCTTAATGGTTACCAAAAGCCTTTTCTCCTTATCCCTGACTTTTTAAGGAACATAAAGGCCCAGAGCTATAGAGTCGGCCAACCATGGACTAAAGCTCTGAAACCATGAGCCAAAATAAACTTTTCCTCCTTCAAATTGTTCTTGTCAGGTCTTTTGGTCACAGCAATTAAAATGCTAACTCAAACAATTATTGTTTCACTGAGCCTTTGTTTAGATGTTATTATTTCAGTTCTACACATTTCCAAGGTTAGGGATAAATATAACACTGCAGAATCCAATGCAATGAGGAGCAGAATCAAATTCTCGGGAGATTTCTGCCAAAGATCCAGGAGTTTCAACTCCAAGTATGAACCCACTGGTTTGTTGATCAAAAACAGACACTTCCAGAGCCTCGTATGCAATCTAGTATCCTTTGATGGGATGAAGATTTGCTCACAAAAATGGTTTTATTTTATTGAAACCTTTTCTTGTTGCCAGCATGAGATAAAATGAAAAGTTGGAAATCATGCTGAAAAGCTGGTCAGCAAAGGCCGCTGAACCAGATAATGAAGACAAAGCACACTCAGCACTGTATTCTTAGAACTTGTAGAGCACAAATTATCTGCAGCTGTGAATAACTCCTAATATTTAAGCAATGGGTGAAATTTTACTTTGTGACCCAAACTGTCTGTCTTGGCTCTCTCCACAACTTCTTTGGCCAACTTTCCATTTTGCTTTGTACTTGACAGGCTTTGGCAAAATCTGTACTGCTAAGAATCCAGAAGTTTTAGTTCTTAATTTTATACACTGGAGCCAAACAAGTATTTTATTATTTATTGACATATGTGTCTCTCTTGATAAATATTTTATTTTGAAATTGAGATTTAGAGATTTTTTTTCTAGTCCAAGGAGAGAAGATTTGTGAACAGTAGAGTATACCCTGATTTTTCTTGATCATTCTTAACGGACTGATTAAAAGACTATGTTTAATATTTTCATAGAAAGAGCCAACTGATACCCATCTCCAGAAATATCTATCATTTAACAGAATATTAATATGAAAACATATACAAAAACTGGATGGCAAACTGGCACAAGGCTGCCAAAGGGAGTTGGTACAACACGGTTAGTGTAAAAGAGCAAAGGAAGGTTAAAATATTTGGAATACAAAAGAGAAGTTACAAAATCAAGGACCAAGTCAACAGCAGCCTGCACTGAAAAATAATATCATGTGCAATGAGAACTTATTCCAAAGTTATATAAGAAAATTTCACTCTTGGAAGAAACCTCTTAAAAATTAGTAAAAAAAAAAAAAAAAAAAAAAAAAATGCCAAGACAAAGGAGTTGTACTGAGTTTCTCCCCCAAATTTGATGCCTGGTCATTGTCAGTGTTAGAGGATGTCCACAGCTGTAAATAATCTGAACTCCAGAAGTTATGGGAAGGAGGCTGACGGAATTCTGGTGACACTGGACGGGATCCAGGGAAAGGGAAGGTTAATTCGACTGGTCCTGCAGAATCCAAGAAGTTAGTGTACTTCATATGTTTTCAAGAGAAGGTAAAATTTATCCAAAAGGAAGGTTTTAAAGTTAATCTTCTCTATTTGATCTTTTCCCATGACATTTTTATTTAAGGTAACTACTGGACTTTCTGAAAAATGGCTAAAATCCCTTTCTGTTTAGCATCCTAATGCAAACGTATCTTAATTGTAAATTGCTTCTTAAATGTGATTTTTTTCAAGCTAGGCTTAAACTAATTTTATTTTTTCAAACTGAATATATTTTCTCTGTAATTAAAGCTCTTTTTCAAGTACAAAACAGAAAACTTATATTACTTATTGACTATCATTAAGGATGAAGATTTTAAAAGATGTAAACACATTCTTTAATTTTACAGGATAATTATTTGAAATATAAACATATTTGTTGTTGATTGCTATTAAAATGTTTGAGTAAAAAACACTCAGATATCCTACCTCATCCTCATAGTAGCACAACACTTAGGGTATTTTCCCCTACATTTTATAATTCTTTATTCTAACACTTCTATTCCTTAGGTATTAAAATGTTTTATATATCTTAATAAATTTACACATCTGCATAACATAAATTTCTAGTTGACATAGAAACACAAATTTACTATAAATTATTCAATAAAAAGTTCTAACAAGTGTGAAATATATTGTTGATACTGTTGTCAAAACCATCCTGGAAAGTTACTTTGTAGTTAAACATGCCGATTCCCAGCACAAAAATACTAAAGAAAATTAAATAACAAATGATGTAATGTTCTCATGGAAAAGTAGATAAGATACAAATGGGGAGTGAAACTGTAAGAAATATCTTGCCTTAAAGAAGTCTGGAGGTTTTCCAATTATATTGAAATGTGCAAAACACAAAAAGATTTAACTAAGATTAAAATCATCTGGAGAATTTTTTTGATAGGTGACAAAGATTGTTCAATGATGTTAACTTTTCCTCAATTTGTAACTTTACTGAGAGCTTAGAACTCTGTTATGCATGTAAAATGAATGAGATTAAGGTCTTCCCTTTGGGAATTCTTTGTTGTAAATTCCATTATGATAGTTTGTATTCACTCAATAAATTTTGCCTGTATTTCTACCAAAATAGTTATTGTATTTTTATTCTATAAATTATCATGTTATGAAATATCATAGGTCTTCCAAATCATCTTTGAGCAGCTTTGTCAGTCTCTATTGGGACACAAATCAGTTCATTATATTAACTCCATGAAAACCTAGAATTTTAAAACACTTTTTTTTTTTTTAGTTATACATAACTTTAGAACTCATTTTGTCATAATTTTACAAAAGCATGGAATATAATTTGCTCAATTTTAGTCTCCAGTATTTTCCCTTTTCTTCTCTTCCCCTCCTTTCTCCCTGTTTCTTCCCCTCTGCTCTACTGATTTTTCTGCTATTTACATATATATACACACACACATATATAGATATATTTTTGTTTGTTTGTTAGTGTCCGTGGTTACACATGGTAATATTCACTGTGGTATATTCACACATGTACATAGGGAAGTTGAGCTAGATTCATTTAATGAATGTTTTAGGCACCTTTGTCTAGTATCAGACAATTGTGCTTATTCAAGTTCATCTCTGTATCCTCTATTTTATTCCGTTTGTTTTCATGTCTAAGGTGTGGTGTTGTGATGTCTCCAGTATCACTCTTTTTGCTTAGGGTTGCTTTGGCTATTTTTGGTCTCTTATTTTTCCAAGTGAATTTTATAATTGCTCTTTCTATTTCTGGAAGAATGGCATTGGTATTTTTATGATAATTGCATTGAACCTGTATAATATTTTTGGTAATGTAGTCATTTTAACAACATTAATTCTGCCTATCAAAGAACATGGAATTTCTTTCCCTCTCCTAAGGTATTCTTCAATTTCTTTCTATAGTTTTCATTGTAGAGGTTCTTGACATCTTTCCTTAGATTAATTCTTAAGTATTTTTGAAGTTATTGAGGTATTTATTAGTCTTGCTTACCCTTTCTAAAACCTAACTTTTTGTTTCATTGATCCTTTGTACTTTTTAATTCTTTAATTAATTTTAACTCTGATTTTAATATTTTCTGTTTCCTACCAAATTTGGCTTTTGTCTGTTAATTTTCTAGGGCCTTGTGGTGTAATGTTACTTTGTTTATTTGGTTCATTTCTATTTTTTTTTTAAATATATGAACTCAGTACTATGAATTTCCTTATAGAACTGACTTCATATCACTATTCTCATTTGTTTAGAAGATTTTTTTTTATTTCTTCCTAATTTCTTCTACTATCCTTTCATCATTCAGAAGTGCATTATTTAGTCTCCATGTGTTAGAGTGGTTTCTGTTTTATCTCATCACTGATTTCTAATTTTACTCCAATGTGATCTGATAAGATGCAAGGAATTCTCTCTTTATCTCTCTCTCTCATATTTAATACAACACTTAATTTTGACTAAATATTCCCTTCTTCAAATATCTGTTTCTTTATTTGAAAAATACAAACAAGAATAATACCGTAATTATTCCTATATCATCACTTCAGTCACAAATTTTGCCACAAATTGTTTTTCTCTTGCTTGATTTTAAAATATGTTCACTTTTTCTTTAAAGATTACTTAGTATTTGTTAAAGTGTCAAATAAAAGTGACCATGATATCCTTAAATCTCATAGAGTAGACAACATTAAAACACAACAGAATTAGAAATTAGGTGGGCGACTCACTAACATTTTCTAATAGGCACCATTGAAATCATTATTTTTACTGATGATTAAATTGCTCTGTTCTATTAATTATAGTTATTTTGAGTGGGAAATAGTATTTAAAGATCATATTTTGTGAGTGAGGAGTGATTTTTGGTACTGGGTTTATCATTATTTCCAGGCTTTTTCATTTAACAAAGCTAGGGTATATATGTGTATATAGGTGTAATATATTTATGTAGTTGTATGTAAAATTTTTGTGTGTCTGTACAGAATAAAGGATGAGTTCTCACTGATATTCCCTTTAAAATCAGGACTAGGGTTTCTCCTAACCTCCTTAGTCTTTCTGGTACCTTTTTATTCATGTGGCAGACCCTTATGCTGGGTGATGGGTGACACCAGGAGTCATAGTATAAGTTTATAGCATATCATGTAACTGTTCATTTGTTTTATACACTGTAATATGGACACAATAGTCTCAGAATAACAATATCGATGCTGCCATCAACAATATGATTCCTGAAAAGTTTAATTTTTTGCATTTATTTTTGTCATTCTACATGATGTACATGTCTTAAATCATTGGTTGTCTTGTGGTCATGACAACTAAGCAGTTGAATGTACATGTGAGTTCATTTATTTCCCTTTGTCTAGAATTCTAGAGATTTATTCCTTTTTAATTTAATTTTATAAGGTCTCAAAGCTGATCCTACAAACGAGGTATATTTGACTTAACTTCTATCCTATTCTTTCTAACCAATAACCCTGATAGTCCCCATTTAAAAATATTATAGTTTATTCTTTATGTTTCCATACATATTGATGATACAATCAATACTACTCCTAGTTGTTATTTGAAATATAGTTTAATTTAATACATTATACATAAAACACATTAAGCACATGATACACACATAGTTACATATGCATGCTTTGCCTTTCCTAAACACATTGTAAGATGATATACTTTTCGTTGTTTTCCTTTGTTTGCTCACTCTATATTATAGATATCACTTTATAGTCATGTACAGAAATACCTCTTATTCCTTTTACAACTGGGCATTACTTTTTTGTGTTGATATTATCTATGCATTTCATCCATTTTAATATTGACAGATATTTGTGCTATTTCCAACACATTTTCTCAATTATATTTCTAATTAATGGTTTTGTTATGTGTCCTTTTATGCTTTCATTAGTTTATCCTTGATCCTTTTTTTTAAAACTGGTATTGCTATTGTTTAAAATGGCGAAAGAGTAGATCTAATTTTGGTAGTGCTAAATTCTTTTTATTATATGAGATCATTTTAAGTTGTATATTTACAATGAGATTTAGATAAGATCCATGCATTGCATTTGGCTGGTCTGCATTTTAAGTATCTTTTAATCCACAGATTCCTCTTTTCCCCTGGAAATTAGCTATTAATGTAAACAAGTATGAATTTTATTTTCTTCTCTTTCCTGTATTTCTTATTAACGGGATGTTAGACTGAGAAGTTTGTTCTGACTTTCATTCTTTTTCTTTGTCAAGAGCACTAGGTAAGAATGCTGGGCACTTTGGCTGGCAGGAGATGTGCCACTGACGTCTCTGCTGAAGTTACAGCTGTTTGGACTCGGGGTTTATGTGAAGATGGGGTTTAGGTGAAGGTGGGGTTTATGTGAAGAGCCACATCTGCCGGGATCTAGGCTTCTCCCTCCTGTGCCCTGAGCCATCCCCAGAGGATCAAGGTTACCAATGGTAGAGAAATTCCCTCACAGTGAAAGCTGGTTCCCAACCCTCGTCCTCCTTGATTTCTAGTGTGACTTCCTACTAGGCCGAATAGTTCTCATTTTATTCCCACAGTTCTGAAAAATATTGTTTCCTTCTTATTCTGCTAGTTAAAAGTTCTTCATTGGAAGGGCCTTACAGAGGTCTTTAGATCATTATGCTGTTGGAAAAAAAGAAGTTGTTCTATCGTAGAAAGAATTTTAAAGTTGAAATCGATAATAGAATATTCAAGTAAAGAATTCACAATGTTATATGCCTCAGATGTAGAACATTAGGGTAACTCTAAGAGTTCTTTGCCTGGAAGCAAATGAATAAACAACAGAAAGATCCTAAGGACAGATTCCTATATATATCCAAAGTAGTTACTGCAATTATTTGATTCTCAAGAGATAAAAGAAAAATTCAAGTTTGACAAGCATATTATAGTGAATTAAATAGAAACCTTCCTTTGATCCTTTAAAGATAGATTCTGCTTATCAAGGTATTACTTGATGACAGGGTAGAGGCACTAGTTTAGAAATTAGTTTAGAAAGCTTGCTTGCACAAGGCTGTTAATTAAACCACTGATCCATACGTTTGACAAGTGAGGTAGCACTTTCAGGCAAGAAATAGAAAACACAGGACTAGCCGTACTATCTAATACAGTAACACTTACCTTGACAGTTTGATGTACTTAGAAATCCTGAAGATAGTAGACCTTTTCCATTTTGGCATTCTGATTGTCCTAGCATATTTCTTTCAATTAATGGTGAAAGTTTCTGGTTAATAGGGCCAAAATTTCCACTTGCCAGTGAAGGAAGTTTCTTGATTAATTTTCCAAAAATAACATCATCCAACTTTTGCTGATTTGTCATTTCCTCTTCATCGACTTATGTTTTCTTCATGAGTTCATATTGGATATCTAGCATTTTGGGTAGGAAATCTAATTGCCAGGAATGGTTTATTTTACCTCTAACGGTACTGTACTCTAATTGCTTATCTGCCAAGAGTTGGTGTGGTAAGTGCCCTGCTGGAGTTTGCCAGCCCATCACTGCTGATTCAGAGGTGAACAGAATATTGACTATCAGGCCAAATCTTTTTTTTTTTTTTTTTCAATAAGTAACAAACAAGCAAACAAAGACCAAGACACATTGATTTGAGAACGTTTTCCCCAAGTCACACAATTAATTGACATATGTTTATGTTTATGCTGAAAAATACCAAATCCCTGATGCATAACTGATTGAGTAAATTACACGCTTGTTCAAAGAATGCTCATTGAAAACCTAGTGCTCCTCACGCTAATGTGCCGGGAACAGGGGGTAAGAAGGTGAACCAGCCTGGGAACTGCAGGGATTCACAGAGCCGGGGGAGCAGAACTAGGAAGAAACCATCCTGAGTTTTGATCAAAATGATCTCCAGCTACAGTCTTCAACTCTTCCTTTCCAAATTTCTCACTACGATGATGAAAAGGAGAAACTTAGATACCAAGACAAAAACTGAGAAAACCCGGTGCCAGAACTCGAAGAACGGAAATCAATTCTAAGAAGAATGGTGTGTGTATGTGAAAAATGAAGCCTCAGCACCTGGCTTGTCCTAAATTTGGGCAGAGGGTATTCTGAATGATAGCCAGGCGACAATGTACTCCTATTTAATGGCACATGCCACCCAGAGAACTGGACAGCCACCCTCGGGCGTTTGCTGTGAGGACAACAGAAGGCACTCTGGCGGCGATTCCGCACACGTCTGTGTCATCATGGGGTGTGTCAGCTGGCAGTGGAGCTGGCCTCATGACACACGTAGATGGTCCTCATCACACGAGGTTAGGAGGGAGAGACAGTGGGGTGTCTAGCAACAGGACACGCTGGGAACGGGCAGCGAAATCTTCCCCAGAGAGTGGGTCTGGGTTACTGAAGTAAGTGGAAACTCTGAACTAAATGACACCTTTGCTCTTTCCTGGTTCAATAATGTACAGCATATATTGGCCCAAGAATGCATGAATCAGCACGCGCCTATCAGAAAACATTCGGCCTCCGGTGTTTTGCCTTTGGCTTATTTCACTTAGCATGATATTCTCCAGTTTCATTCTTTTAAAGGCAAATGCCATAATTTCATTCTTCTGAGTAATATTCCATTGTGTATATATACCAACATTTCTTTATCCATTCATCAGTTGAAGGGCACCTAGGTTGGTTCCATAGTTTAGCTATTTTTGAATTGAGCTGCTATAAACATTGATGTGACTGCTTCACTGTAGTATGTTGATTTTAAGTCCTTTGGGTACAGGCCAAGGAATGGGATAACTGGGTCAAATGGTGGGTCCATTCCAAATTTTCTGAGGACTCTCCACACTGCTTTTCAGAGTGGCCGCACCATTTTGCAGTGTGTGTGTGTACCTGTTTCCCCACATCCTGGCCAACATTTATTGTTGCGTGTATTCTCGATAATTGCCATTCTGATTGGAGTAAGATGAAATCTTTGACTAGTTTTGATTTGCATTTCTGTAATTGCTAGAGATGTTGAACATTTTTTCATATATTTGTTGATTGATCATATTTCTTCTGTGAAGCATCTGTTCACATGCTTAGCTCATTTATTGATCGGATTATTATTTTTTTTTGGTGTTAAGTTTAGTGAGTTCTTTATATAGCCTAGAAATTAATGCTTTATCTGAGGTGCATGTGATAAAGATTTTATCCCAATCTCTAGGCTCTTTCTTCACATTATTGATTGTTTCTTTTGCCTAGAAAAAGCTTGTTCGTTTAATTCATCCCATTTATTGATTCTTGATTTAACCTTTTACACTTTAGGGGTCTTGTTAAGGAAATAAGATCCTAGGCCGACATGGTGAAGATTTGGGCCCACTTTTCCTTCTAGTAGGTGCAGGGTCTCTGCTCTAGTGCCTGTCTTTGATCCACTTTGAGTTGAGTTTCGTGATATCATAAAAATGAGAAATTACACTTCATTTATGTATTATTTACTAAAATGTATAAATGCATTCTCCTGTCATGTACAATTAATTAGAACAAATAAAAAATTAACAAAAATAAAAAATAAATAGTTAATGAATTTATTTTTATGAATGAATACATTTATTATGGGCATATATACATATATAAACATATTATGGATTTATACTGCTTGTAATTTGATGATGATTATGTAGTCAGAAATGTGTGGAGACCACTAAAGTAGTGAAATATCATGCAGTGAGGAAAGGAAAGGGCAGTAAAAGAACATGTTTTACAGAGATAAGTCATATTAGTAATTTCCTGGGGATTTGCTCTTGATTTTAAGGAACTCTGATAAAGCTTAGGCACACTTACTGCCTCACATATGGGCTGACTTTAAAAAAAAAATAGATTAGTTCCATTGAGATATAACTCAAATGGCATATAAGTATTTAAAATGAATGATTTAATCATTGGATTTACAGTTTTACAACAATGATCACCATCAGTTTTAGACCATTTTTATTAATCAAGATAAAAGAAAACCCATACCCGTTAGCAGTTCCTCTCCATTTCTCCTCAGCCTCAACAGAGGCACTCATCTCTCTGTATCTATAGACCTTGCCCACTTTGGACATTTCATATAAATTAACTTCCTATAAAAGGATTCATATACTCTGCTGTCTTTTTTGACTGATTCTTTCGCTTGTCACCATGTTTTCGAGTCTCTTCAATGTTGTAGCATATATCAGGACTCTATTCCCTTTTATTGTTGAATTTCATTCTGTCATGTGGATGTTCAAGTTGTTAATGAGAACATGACTTATATTTCAATTAAATTCCAAAGGTCTACGTGTACTATTTTGAAGAACTTCCAGGTTATTTTCTAAAGGAGGTGTGCCATTTTGTATTGCTCTCAGCAACATATGAAATTTCCATCTCTCCTTCATCCTTATCAACACTTTTTAAAATTGTTTTATAGGTTTTTATTGTCATTTATAAACTGTACACCTGAAGCACTGAACGTCACTTTTACTTGGAATTTTTGTTTTTTTTTAGTTTTAAACATTTTAAAATTTGTTCTAAATAATTATACTACAGTGACACAGCCACAGCAATGTTTATAGCAGCTCAAGTCACAACAGCTAAGCTATGGAACCAACCTAAATGCCCTTCAACAGATGAATGGATAAAGAAAATGTGGCACATATCCATAATGGAATATTACTCAACCTTAAAGAAGAATGAAATTATGGCATTTGCAGGTAAATGGATGGAACTGGAAAATATTATGCTAAGCAAAATAAGCCAAATGCAAAAAAATCAACACTTTTTCTTAACCATTATTTCTTAAGTCATTTTTACTAAAACCATCCAAATAGTCTAAAATCAGTCTCTCATTTCAGTTTGCACTTCCTAATAACACGATGTTATACATCTTTTTATGTCCATCTTACCATTCATATAACTCTTTTGGAGAGTTCCAACAGGTGGATTCTGACAATTTTTATAAGTTTTTCTTTTTTTTGGCCCCCGAGTTCCCTGCTGACACTACTTGGATCAGAATCATTTTGCACTCACAGTGACTATTCTGTCCACAGTTTCTATGTCAACCTTTCTGTTCTCACGTTGTAACCCGATTTGAAAAGACCTGGATGGGTGTCAGACAATGACGCCATGGCAATCACACTAGATGAAACGGCTGCTGGACACGTGCCTTACCAAGCATGAAGAAAAATGCCTAGGACATCAGAAAAGGCTTTAAGGAAGCAGAATAACACACTCAGATCTGTGCGACTTGGCACTGGTACGCACCGATAGGCATGATCTACCTATGTGTCCTCTGCAGTGATTCACTAATGATGCCCTGAAAAGTACAAAGACGCCTTGCAGACCTCGCTGACCATAGAGGTAACGGGTGGCAAAGTTCGTTGTGCTTATTTGTTCTCTATAAAATAAATATCTCTGACTTATATAATAGATATTCTCTGTAGACAAAAGCATATTTAAGTTCCCAAATAATCGACAAAGGGCGAATGAGTAGATGGACCAAAAGAAAGTTGGACATAATTTTTCCTTGCTGAAGTCAAGATTCTTCATCTGTAGAGTAATGCTTTTACTGTGTTACTTGTTTTCCTAAGTGATCCCATGGAGTCTGGGGTTCTGTGGATGACCTCCAAGGACCATTGGTGGAGGAAATTAGATGTGGGAAGAGTTTCCAAGTAGGCAGGTGTCCAAGGTCTCCTCTACATTTTAGCGGGAGAAGTTTCACGTTAGACATAAATGACTTCTGTGTAATACATGTTTTTTTTTTTATTAACTCTTAAACACTTCATTACTGTACAAAAACATTTTGAAATATGTTTTTGTCTAACAAAAGGTTAGTTCTGACCTTATGCTGTCAAAATATTAACATATTTTTTTAATTATTAATAGTTACATTATTAATATGGTTATTTTTCAAATCACCTACAACTTATCTGAGTATTGCCCATGTAATAATTTGGAGATTAAATAGAAGAAAAAAAGTATCAGGTTGCCCACTTTGGACAGTTTAAATGTTTTTATAATAAGATGTATCACTGAATCCTATTAATTATCTTAATGTAAGTGATATTATAAAATAACTTTAACTTTCAAGTTGTGAGAGATATTACAAATAGAGTAATAGTCATTGAGGTATTTTTGAGATCTCTGGGACATCAACAGAAGAGAAATTGTTAATACTGAAGCTGGCTTTATTGTAGTTGTGTTAACAATTTCTAGCATTTAAACAGCAAGTTAAATTTACTCCTGTTGCCAATAAAAATAAAAGATAATTTCTAATTGAAGAAATAAGCATAGTCATGGTTAATACTATCATACCAAATACATTATCATTATTAAATTCCTTTGGAAAGATATGTAACATTATCTGTAGGCCAGATTTTAACATATTAAATATTTGTCCTTCTAGGATTTGAATGAAAGTATACATTTTTATTCTGCTCAATAAGATATGTTTCCTAAATGAACAGCAAAATTATTTTTTCTTAACAGTGTATTCTACATTTTAAGTGCATGAACAGTCTTCTTAGTGAGGTCAGGTTAAATTGTAATTATATGTAGTTTTCTCATAGTAAAAGAGCAATTTTCATCAATGAAGGGGATGTTGAATTGTGCTCCTCTGAGAAAAAAACAGTGCTAAACAATATTGATTTAGACTTATCCAAAACAAATCTTTTTTTGTTTGTTTGTTTCTGTGTACATGATAATCCTGCAGTTGAAGTTACTTAGAAAATAACCATAACACTCTGAATCCACTTGACAGTGAATTTCATAACATTTTAAATCTTTTATTACTTATTCATTTGGCACCTTAACGCATGTATACCCAGACCAGCGTGGCCAAACTTGGTTTCGACCGGGGGTGAAGGGGGATTGGAAAACAAAGATTCACAGACACAGATTTTGATGACTGAGCTGGGATCAGGTGGAGCTTTGCCTTGAGATGGAGATGCAGATCTAAAGAGTTATGCCAGCAATCTTCATTTACATATGTCTCATTATCAGGTTAAAGACTATGAAGCCATTATTCTTTGTATTCAGGAAAGTTACAGAAACCAGGACATCTATGTAGCTTTTCCACAGTTGCAATCCACAGTTGCAAAATGCAATGTTAGGAGATTTGTGTGGCTCTCAAGAAAGTCCGTTGTTTAAAATTACTGTAAAGTTGTCAGGAACAAAAGAAGTGGAGCTGGTGAGATACTGTTGTTGTCTAGCATAAGAATTTCTCTCTTCCCAGTAGCTGTGTGCCTGAGATCAAGGTCAGAGCTGATAGGACTCCTGCATAGAGCCTCCTCACGCAGGGCATTGCCACAGTAGCTAAGCATCCCATGTCCTTGCACAGGAATATTCCCAGGAACCGGGCTTGCCACAGCCATGAGGTCATCAGAGACCCCCTGTTGTGCGGCACAACTTAAGAACAGACCGATCACCACTGAGAAGTCCAAATTTGAGAGTCTTTATTAAGCCGGCGACTGACTGTCTTACACAATGCCCCCAAAAATGGCTATTGGGAGAACAGCCCCCATCATAGGGTTGTAGAGGTTCTTATACCAAAAATCTCATCAATCATAAGTGTCTTTTGCTATGATTCAAAATTACAAACTAACATCATGAGATCATCGACAGAGGGGGAAGTGGGCAAAATGACCCCTACCTAGGTACAAACTAAAGAATGGTTACTAACATCCACACAATCACCGTTCACATGGTACATTGTTTAGGAGCAATAGGAATCAAAAAAGAGCAATTTTTCATTACATAAGAATTGTCATTTTGTATTGCTAAACATGTCCAAAAAGTGGAGTATGTCCTACCTTCATTAACCAAAGAACCAACAGTTAACCATTTATTTCTGCTGAGTTTAAGCAAAATTCAATGACTAAAATTTTAATCTTTTTTTTGTTTGTTTTTGAGAAAAAGGAAAACATAATGTTTATTACTTTGTTAGTAAAGGAGAAACAGGGAACTCCTGTTCCATGGGTTGTGATTCTCTGCCCATCAGGAGGAACAAGGAATTATTATTATTATTTTTTTTTCCCCAGTGCTGGGGATCGAACCCAGGGCCTTGTGCATGCAAGGCAAGCACTCTACTGACTGAGCTACCTCTCCAGCCCAGAACAAGGGACTTTTAAAGAGGTGACTCAAAGGCTATGTGTATCACATGTTCTCTGTCTGGAGTTGTAATTCACTTGTTAATTTGGGAGATACTCATATCTGAGATCTTCTGGTACCATCCCCAAAGTCTGGATTTCTTCTTTCCTGTGGTGGGTGTGTACTTAGGGACAGATCACCCTGCCTGGGATGGGGAAGAAAGGTAATCCTGTTTCCTCTGAGATTAGGGACGGGGAGACATTAGGGAGGAATAGAGAGAGAAGAGAAAGAAACATGTCAATTTTAAAATTAAGTTGCAGTGGCAGGACAGCTAGGATTATATTCAAAGTATAAAGTGAACCACTGTTACAGTTCCCCACTGTCAATCTCTACATTTCAGTTCTATGGGAAAATGGGCAACTGTAGTTCGTCTATCGTGCCAGGCTAGCTCAGCTGCTGGTAAGGATGGAGAGTCAAGACCCAGACTCCTGGAGTCGGGCGGAAGCAGGCTTGTGGCGAGCAGCCTGCAAACTTGTTTATTGCGGGAATAGCTATACATTTTATAGGTTTCTTGCCCAATCACAATGTGCCATGAGGTATCAGACCACCAGGCTCCTACACAGTTTTCCTTGGTAACACTGGGTCAATTTGGGGCAGTCGTTTACTTTCTTAGGTGGCCAGAGTGGAACGTTCCTCTCCGCAGGTTTTCCTGTCAGGCGTGAACGTGCGAAGGTTTTCCTTACACATTTGAGACGTTCACTGCTGCCAGCCAAGAACTAGGATTTCTCCCAACAGGCAATGACATTTCCAAACTACTTCCTACAGAAAGCGGAGGAAAGGGGTGAAGTGACCCAGAGATCCTGTCTCTAGCAGGCGGGGCATGGACAGTTACGGGCATTCAGCATCAGAGCAGTCCAGAGGTCCAGAGTGGCAGCTGGCAGGTGACAGGACAAGGCATATGTAGGGCAGGGATCACCCAAATGGCCAAAGTTGTTGTGACTTTCCTGAGTTCAGTTTCCTTTTTCTGAACGTGGACCATGATGGATCAGCCTGTACTGTTCAGGAAGAGAAGGCGGGTGTTGTTCCCCCTAAGCAAAAGGAGCATCAGCAGCTGCTGGAATGGTCCCCAGAGTCCCTCCCCTTAGCTCACAGCTCCTCTGGTTCAGTTGGAGATGAACTCGCCCATCTCCTAACTCTGCAGTTGGCACTCAACAAGTTCACCAGCACCATGAGTCCTCAGCACGTCAGCGAGGCTCTGTGGAGGGCCAGGCCTGCCCAAGAAAGCTGCAGTGGGGACGGCTTTTGAGTCCTTGTCCCCAATGCCAATCCAATAACAAGGGCATGGTTTTAAGAAGAAGAACACAGAAGGTTTATTGCTTTGCTAGCAATGGAGAAATATAGGGGCTGTGATTCTCTAAAATTTTACTCTTATTTATGTAAAATATATCTGATGATTTAAAAAGAAAATGTTTGTCTCTGGGATACTTTCTTGGAATTAGATTTTCCAAGGAACATTCCTGAAATGTTCAAAGTCTCACGAACACAAATGAATGGATTTTATTATAAGCATAAGAAATATGCCTAATTGTCTTGGTCAGATCCTAAGTGTTGGGGACCAGAATAAGACCACAGCCATGAAACTACCACTTAGAGGCAGCAACATGTTGTGTCTCAAACTAAGCCATGCCTGCATTTGTGAAACATTCATATGTAGAGAGTAAAATTTTGCTTTAGAACTACTTTATACATAATGTAGTTGGGACGGCACAGTAGTAATTATTGCAAAGGGTAGCTTTCATTCATTTATATGTTAGGTACCATTTGCAGCGCTTTACATCTTTACACTCTTAACCTTTACACTCTCTCTAACATCCACCTCATAAATGAAGGACTGAGGCTCAGAGATGTTGCTCTCTGAGCATAATCAACTAGGCTCAATCTCTAGTCTGTCTGACATCATCTACTATTTTCAATATATTAGATGTTATAAATCAGATTTATTACTCTAAGTTCTTTTTCTTAATTTTTCCTCTGACAAAATAGAACTATTTGACTTAGTACTATAACTTAACATTCTTAGAGAATATATATTGTGTGTAAAGCAATTGAGAAACAATAATCTCTTTTTTAAAAATAGTAAGAGAGTAGAAAATGTTATTCTCTGTGTGCCACAATAGACTCAACTGCTGTCTTTTGTAGTCTGTTGTAGGAGGTGGACATAGGTTAGCTTAAGAGAAGACAATGACCTCCCAAATCACCCCTCTTGGTTAATGAAGGTGACTTTGTAACATCAGAGCTATACATAGGAAATTTGTGCATGCGTGTTTCTAAAGTAATCACCTAGTGATTCTCAGTTAAAATCAAAATTGACTTCCTTACAAGACATTTTCAATTACTGACACTGTAATATGCTGTTTTAGAATAATTCTATGAATATTTCTACCACCATTAAAATCATCACAGTCAAAATTTGAAAGTATGGCTTAGTTTGAATAGTTACAAAGGTCCACAGAAAATTCTATTTGTCCTACTTCTTTTTTAAAATTTTTAGAAGTTGATAGATCTTTATTTTATTCACTTACTTATGTGCAGTGGTGAGACTCGAACCCAGTGCCTCACACATGCTAGACAGGTGCTCTACAACTGAGCCACAACCCCAGCCCTGTCCTACTTTTTATTATTTCTATTTTTAAAAATTTGGGAGAGGTACATATGTATGATGTTGGCATTATTAATTCTTTTGATTTATAAAAGCAGGGGAAAATGGAGAAATTTAAACATCCCCACGTAGCTTTTCATTGTTTTAAGGGCATGCCTTTCTAATTTATTTCCTTTACAACTTCTCCAAATCTGAGATATTCTCATTATTTTTATTTTCTTCGATGCATTCATAGAGTATTCATTTGTCTATTCACTTACCATTTATACTTTCAGCCATTTATCCATCAATTAACTTGTCTGATTGCAAAAGACCCCATGAGAAATACAATATGACCTCCCTAGGAAATTTGTGGTCTCTGAGGCAAAGCATGTAACTACGTACAGAGCTTTGGCATTAACCTGAGTGGTGGGAAGGAGGCAGTGCCTCACAGCAGGGTAAAAGATGGATGTACCCCTGGGTGGAGGTTGCTGTAGGAGTTCTCAATTTCATGCTTTCTTCTGGACCTCCCTGGTAGGGGATAAGGACCTGGAATCAAACCAGTTTTGATGAATAGTGATTTCCCATTGTTTCTCCAGTCAGACACCATGGCCACTTTCCTTCAGCCTGAAGCAGCTCCCGACCCAGTGAGAAGGTCACAGGGGAAACGTGACCTGGCTTAGCCAGACTGAGCACCTTTCCTCCAACACTGAAAGCCCGTGAGAAGCTGTAGCATCCTGGGTCCTGCTCTTCTCAGTCTATGCCTTCCAAGGAATCATGGACCCAGGACAGCACCATCATTCAGCCATGGCTTCTCCAGCTCCAGTCTGCTGTCCTCTGAAGAAGAGAAGAAGAAAGGAAAAAGAGGGAAGCGAGATGGGTTGGCATCTCAACCAGGAAAAGGTATTTTTTTTTTTTTTTCTGAAAATGCTTATTAGATTTCCACTTATGTTTCGCTGGCAAAACTTCCCACCCAGACAAAGGCATTTATATGGAAGACTGGATCGCAATTTTTTTAATTGACCACACTGTCGACTTAAACAAAAATAAAAATTCTTATTGTTGGAAAAGAAGGGGAGAAATGATACTGGATAGGCAAATAGCAGAATCTACAGGGAAGGCCTAGTATATGAAATAAAATTAGAATACACTCAAAAAGAATAAAAGTCAGTCCTTACTGATGCATGCTGAGTGCCTTAAGACACTGAAGATTCGAAAACAAATCATGGGAAGTCCCAAGCTTCATTTTCCCGTGCTTTTCTTCTTATGCCCCTGGTGATTGTCATGTGGGATGGAGTGCTCAGGTAATGAAACCGTGGGGTGTGTGTGTCCATTTGTATTATGGACCATGGTTTTAATGTACCCCTTGAGCTAGGATGGAGACCCTGGATAACTGTCTCCTCGATTCTGCTAGGCACCATGCTACCAGTGAACAAAGAGTCTGAGAGTCAGTCTCGGCAGTAAGAGTGAGGTCAGACACCCTCTCCACTTTCTGGCCCCACAGGAAGTGGGGCTAAGTGGGAAAAAATGATCCTTCACTTGAGAAAGCTGCAAGTGAAACAGTTCTCCCCATTCACAACCGGAGTTTACTGGATGATAATTTAGAAACATCCTGTAAAAAATTATGGCAAGCCAAAATATTGACGGGTGTGGGTTCCACAAAGATGGAAGGAGATGAAGCAGAGACAGAGACTATTTGTTCAAGTTTTAATACAAAGGTGAGTTACTAAATTTGAGGGGCAAAGTAGAGTAAGGACTGAGGGGTAACAAAATGATTTCTATCTTGAGGGATTGGGGGGGTGGTAGTATCATTTCTTAATATTTAAAATAAAAGTTTTGGAAGAAATATAAGATGTTTGTTGTTACTGAGAGATTTAAATGGTTCCTAGTGAATATTTCATTAGACTGTTAGAAATTCAGATATGAAGCTTGATGAACTACGATGGGGGTGTCTTATCTATTTGGAAATTGTATGTATATTAGTTCACTAGGGCTACTGTAACCAATTACACAAACTTGTGGCTTAAAATAACAGACATTTCTTGTCTCACGATTCTGGAGGCTAGGAGTCCAAAATAGACGTGTGGGTAGATCCGTGCTCTCTCTGAGGGCCTGAGGGGAGAGCCTTCTTCCCTTTTCCTAGCTGCTGGTAGTTGTTGACCAATCTAAGCTTGTGGATGCATCTCCACAATCTCTGCTTTCTGTCTCACCGTACCATTCCCCCGTGTGTGTCTAAATGCCGTTTTACAAGGAACCACACATTGGATTAGCCCTGCCCTCATCCTGCATGGCTTAACTCGATTATATGTGTAAAGACACTATTTCTAAATAGGTCCTATCCATAGGTATAAGGGGTAGGACTTCAGTGTATCTTCCTGGAGTACACAATGCAATCTACAATGACTTGTATTATAGATGTGATCACCCTGACAAAATATGTGGAAGAAGAATAGAACACTGATGTTTCCTTGGAGGTATTCCAACACAGAGGAAAGAAAAAAGGAAGGGCTCAGTGCATGGCATGAAAAAGAGATTTAAAAAATAATACAGAAAAGCTTCATTCTGGAAACCAAGAGAGGCTTTGGAAGGAGAGAGGTGACCAGAGGATTAGAAGCCTTCAGAGTTTCAAGGAGCATGTGCATTGGACAGAGGCCACTGTAACTCTTACTAAACAAGAAGAAGAGCAAGTTTGGGGACAGAGAAGTGATTTAAGAGGACACTGAAGTGATTCTGGAAGATTATGTGACTGGTTGAACCAGGTTGGTGGCAGTGGGAAGAGCAAAGAAGGGAAAAGTTATTGACAACAACCACAAGGAACAGGTGTAGGGTTGAGTGTAGAATAGAAGGAGTCAAGGTGACTTTCAGAATTTTTGTTTAGTAACTGTAAGCCTATGGTGGTATTTATTGCTATAACATAGCAGGCCTGTGGCATGGCGATGACTCCAGTTTTAACATGTTGGTTCCGTATCTGTGATATTTTCTAGTGCAGGACACAATGTGCTAGTGAACGAGTATTGGAAACTCAGAAGGTAATGTGGTCCAAAGTCAGATACTTAGGAGTTATCCGAAAAGAAAGATGGTAATTGAAACCATGAGTTTGTTTGACACTAACCAAAAGAGAATGCATAGGTTTATTCCACAACTTACCCTATGTCTAACAAAGGATAGAAGGAGATGGAGGTACCACGAAGAGGGTGGGAAGAGGCAACTACAGATCATAAGAGTGTTGTGCCAAGAGAAGCTTCACATGGCGAGTGTTGTGCAGGGCACCAAAGGCTGCATAGGTGCCAGTTAAGGGAAGGATAGAGAAGAGTTTGTAAATGTTAATACTTTTTTTTTTTTTTTTCCACATACAGGAGTTTGTGATTTTGTTTTGATGCATTCAAGGAGGTGAATCGAGATTAAATGGGGTTATTAGCTAGGGAGAGCTCTTCAAATCATTTGACCATGAAGGAGAGAAGAAAAGTACCTGCAAATGAAAATGACTGGATAGAAATTGAAATTATTGGCACAAGTGAATTGCCTGAGGAATTTATGGTGTTTAACATCCCACGGGAAAAGTCCAGGGAGAGGAAACGTTCAAAGACACAGGGAATTGTGATGGAGCAAGATAGCTAAAAAGGGTTAGTTGACTTTATAGGGAGAATGGTCACATTTCCATGGAATCAGGCAATGAGAAGGAAAGGAAGCTGTTAAGTCGAAATAAATGATAAAACTGATATTCAGCTAAGAATAATTCACTGAATTTAAAGGTGGAAGAATAAAATCATTTACCTGATGTTTACTTCCTCATTTCGGAAGGTGTCTTGGTGTCACTCAGGAGGAGCGTACTGATTGTGTCTCCTCTGCCCTTCTCTCTTTTCCTTTGAGAATTGTGTGCTACGTCAGTCAGGAAGGCTCTTTTGCCAGCACCCTCATCAGAACACTTCCTGACAGCTGAGTCATGTCACTGGAAAGCCTCTCCTTCCCCTCCGGGAAGGGGCCAGAGAGCTCTCCTGGAGACTACAGGTCACATTCCCTGCCAATATGACTAAGATCAAAGGATTGACATATAGTTTTTGTATTATGAGTTGTATCCTCAAGTATTTTATTAAATATGATTTCTTTTTTCTTTTTGGCAACTTAATGCAAACCAAATTGAACAAATGATATTTTCCATTGTTCTATGATCTGCAGTAGAATTTTCCTTTAACTATTTTCCAGATAGGGGATTTCATAGTTTTTATTTTGCCATTTTAGCTTTAGGTTTTTCCATTTTTAGAAGTTATTATTATTAAATACTAAATAAATGTGTAGAAGAGGGGGTGGGCATTTTCTTCCTTTTCTGCTCACAGAACATAATTTCAAATGGACTCTCTGGAAAGCTTGGGATAACAACACTTAATACTTTGAGAACATTAAAATTATTTTATTTTGGTTAGCTTACTTGTGATCCAAAGAGGGTGTTGTGGTATTGGTTTTGATAAAATTTCACAACCAATGGGAATCCTTTTGGAGTTAGCGTGGGGTGTCCTTAATACTGGAATAATCTTGTTGGCCAGGACCCCGGAGCTGCTCAGATGAGAAAAGGATGCAGGAAATTCTGTTGTTTACACATGTGTCTGCAACTGAGAGGCTAGCGCAGCCCTGCAAGCCCAGAGGGTAAGAGCATTTCATAACCTTGTGGTTTTCTATTTAATTTTCATACTTTCCTGCTAAGCAGAGCCTTCTCAGAGCAAAGGAAAAGACAGTTCTTACAAGATGTAGAGGAAAACTACTGTAGATCTGGAAGCAGAATTGGGGTGTTCTTTTTAAAGTGCCGTTGATTTCTTCACTTCCCTTCTGCTTTTCCACTGTGGGTTTTATCTATCCTGACATCTTCATGCATTTTCTGTCTTAAAAAAAAAAACAAAAAAACAAAACAAAACAAAAAAGCAACAACTGTATACTAAACAAACCTCAGGTAAGAATTTCGACTCCAATTTTAGACAGTCATAGAATAGGTTGATCTTGAATCCTTATTTTCTAGTTCCATGTGAATATAAATGAATGTGCTTGAAGTAATCTGTATTCTTGTAGTAAAAACAGTGAAATTGTCATGCAAAGTCTATACTCTCTTCATTTTGTAAATCTTCATGCTAAATTCTTATCATCCTTAACAGAAAAGTGTACTTTATGTTTAGCACTAATACTGACTTTTATATGTTACCTATATAGTGTGGAAGTGATAGGGACACAGAACAAAAATCATAAAACTTTGTACTTAAGAAAAAAAAAAAAGAAATTGATGTTCAATTATATAGGAATAAATTGCAGGGCTAAATAAAAAAATCTCTATAATCAATTGGGAAGAATTTGCTTATGTTTTCTGCAAAAGATAAATTATCAAATAATCGCCCAGTGGGTAAATCAGTTGAACATAAATATGAGGAAGATATTCTTAAAATAAAAAATACAATTAGAAATATTTAAATAATATACAGCATCAAACTATATAACGATATCTCTTTATAATCTTATTTACATCAGTATCAGTTTTTCTGTTTTTATAACCTTTTTGTTGTCCATAAATATCCTTATGTACACATTAAATATTCTTGAATTCTATTTTTTTCCATATTTTTGTGAAATAGTAAGTTGGAAAGGTATTTGACAAGTTGGTATTTGTAGGTTTTGTGTCATTTTGCAATATGGACTTAAACATCTAGAGATAGTTTATGTGAATTGCTTTATTTTTCAAAAACTTTAAAAATAGTTTTCTTGTGAAATACTGTTATTTCCTTGTCTCTCTTTTGCATTCTGCATATTCATTGGGTTCAATAGTTGCCTCATCCCAGGGGAACAGAGCTTCTTGCCTCATGTAGTGGGTAATACCTCTCATTAATGTATATTAGCTAATTCTCAGAGGCACAAAGATAGTGACTATGATTCTTAAATGTATGAAAAATAGTCTCAGGTCACATTTATTTGAAAAAGTATCATATTTTTGTGTTGATATTACAAGTAAGCTGAGTTCTGTCAAAATCTTAAAAATTTTCTTTTTAGCAGAGATGTTTGATTAGAGGAATTCATGAGACTTGAAAGAAGTTCAACTTTCCGAGCTGAATATTGAAAAGTTAGTGAAACTTGGGTAGTTGCTGAAAACAAGAGAAGGAGTCTTACTTTGTGGAACAGTCAGCTTAAAGGGCAGGAATTCGTGGAAGAATAGTGGGGAGGAATCTGAGCGCTTAGAGCGTGGAAGATGCTCTGTGTGAGGAGCAGACAGTATGCTCCAGAGGTAGAGCTGGAAATGTTCGTGGAAATCTTAAAATTCACAAATCTTTACAAATTTTATGTATCATACAAAGAGGGTGATGGCAAGTTTCTGAGAAGAGACGGCGTACGTACCTCCTTACGTCATCGTCACGCTGGCTGGAGTATCCTGCCAACACAGATGGTGTTTCTTGTGTGCAACGTGATTGACATACATGTCTCCAATTCTGATAGCTGTGCAATAAACTGACTTCATTTTACACATTATCTTCATTTACACATGAAGAAATCTGGTGTTCAGAAATGTCAAATCATTTACTTGAAGCCACGGATGTAGTGAGCCAGGATTCCAAGCAATGTCTTTCTGACTCCAGACCTATTTCCACAGTGCTGCGCTGGTATTTTAGGAATGTAAATCTGGTAGAAGTTAAGCAGAGTGCTTTGAAATGGGCATTGAAGTAATAAGGTGTAAAGAGGAGGAAGTGAGACAACAATCCAAAGATCAACTCCAATATTCCATATATCCCACCAATCACAATTCTATCAAGTGTTCTACTCTTTTCCTTGGCAGTAGAGAACAGGAATCAATAATGCATATAAGGAGCAGTAATTGTTAATGTGATGTTTCTGACAATGTGGATCTGTGTTCCTAGTGTTTTATGATATTTTTCTAAGTAAGAAATATGGATCACTTGAAGGAAAAGGCAATAGGTTTCAGTGTGTGTGTGAGTGAGTTCATATTTGTCATTTACATCAAGCGTAGTGCCTGGTTCATGGGAGATAACAAATGAAAGGCTAATAAATATTTGGATCTGTGGAAGAGATGTATTAAAGACAAATACAAGTAAATGCTTGAAGAGAAAAAATAAGGAGCAGCTTTTACATTTGAATTGGTTTGTCTCCTATTCAACACTTTTCTCTCTTATTTTTTGAGTATATTAAAGAAAAGATATCTTTTGATTTTTCAGAGGAAATTTCATCCTGATTTTCAGTGAATATTGTACACAATAGAAATACTTCAAGTGCTTGGGAATGTTATTGGGAGCAGGTTAGCTCTCCTTGATTTCTTTTCAATGTTTGATGTCATTGAATACTTAATGACCACACCCTCTTAAAACTATGGAAAGATGTGATTTTTTTTTCAAAGGAAATCACCCTATCTATTTCAGTTTTATCTCAACAAGTGAAGAGTGTAAGTAAAATTTATGTTACAAATGGATAATATAGAATTCAGTATATCCACAGTAAAAACTCAGTAGAACCTATTTATCAGCAACTTTCCCCCATCTACACAAACTTTAAATATCTTTTATTTCTTCTTGAAGTAAAATAGGACTAGTATCTGAATTCACATTCATTTTCTTCCTTTGTGTTCTATGCTTTGAATGAAGTAGGAAAAAAAAAAAAACCCTGCAGCTTATGCTTGATAATGAAGTTTATTTGAAGATTTATATACACATATACCAATATATGCACATATGATGGTTTCTATGCTATCAATTATAAACATAGCATCTCTTACTTTATAAGAAGAGAATCATGTAATTAAGCATCACAGGAGGAACATAGTATTTTTCCATGCACTGAAACAGAGGAGGATATTTGAAATGCAATGATCTGGTTTCTGACCTCATGACTTTCTATTTTAAATAAATAGATTTAGGTTGCGTTCCAAGATTATGTTCCACAGAATGATTTTCATTCCTGGTATCAAGTTCTCAGTGCCCTGACCATAGAAGCTCAACGGTGATCAAATATGAACTTGAGACCTTGATTACAGAAAGGAAAACTGGACATGGTATTGGAGGAAATAAACTAACCATTTAATTGAAATTCTAACTTTGAGGAAATTATTAATATTATTACGTACTTAAATATTATCTGGGTTGATTTAAGCCAAGCAAGTAAGGGATTCTCGAGAGATGGAAATACCAATCACACAAAATGCTACTGATTGTTCAAATAAAACAGGAATTTCAGTTCTGGAATTAACCATTAATCAGATTTAGTGATGTAATACATCCTCTGTTTTTTACTTGAAGTTAGGGTTGAAACTGACAGAATGACTTTAAGAGAATAGAGAGAGCAAAATATTTGTATTAAAGATTTTTATTATAAAATTACAGAGAAGTGGGCTGGCCCCTGAGTGAGGACCAAGATTTCTCCAATAGGAGCAGGGGCTCAGGGGCACAAGTGGAGCAGGGAGATAGACGGCTTGACCAGTTAGGGTTTTCTAAGCCAGTGTAGCGAAGAGAATGTCAGGAGGAGGCTTGCCTGTCAGAAATAGAGTGCAGAGTAGGGAGGGGAGCTCGGGAAATGTGAAGTGAGAAACAGAGAAAAGGCAATAGAGTTGATTGACAGAGTCAAAACTGGGTCAAAAAGGACAGTTACAAGGATGAAGGGAGGCGGTAATAAGAGGTGTTTGGCATTGATTTGGGAAGAAATGCTAGTGCAGAAAGGCGTTTAGGGTGTATAAGCAGCCAGTGGAGAGGTAAGGGAGGTTATGGGAATTATTAGGGATTTCGGGGTGAGAATATTAGTTATAAGGGTACTACATGTGGAAATGTTTCGGACATGAAGATTTTTGTCCCGGAAAATGCTTCAACTCCTCCGCTACTTAAGCAATTAAGTAACACAATTGGTTTCACTAGATAAATTTTAATACCTGTTCCCGGGCCAAGGTGCTGTTATCTTGATTGAATTTTCCACTTGCCTCTTTTCTGTTGGCCTCATGTCCTGATTAATACAATCTGTATTAAAGAACAATCTTGAGGCAGGGATGAGATCGAGGCCGAATTTTTCACATCTAACAAATAGTCCACAATTTCTCTAGATGTTTATTCTTTGCCAAAGTTTTAGCTAAAAGTGAAATAACATTAGGTTTAAAAATGATGCTCTTCAGGGAGAATAAATTGGTAATATGATTCTTGACCTTCAATTTCCAATACAGCAGATATTTTAACAATTATACATATTTTTAAATCAGTCATCATTTTTTGCATACTGTCTAACTGGTGGTATTTCTCAAAGTTTAGATTGAACTGTTGAGCAGATGTGTTTAATTTTTTGAATGATGTCTGTTTAGTTGTGATGTGACAATTTCATTATGTAGCCATATGGCAGGGAATAAAGTGTCCTGTCCACTTATATTTGAATGACAATCATAGACACTTAGGTGTATAGTTTCATTATCAATAGAATGCATTTTTCAAGAATATAGTTGCCAATAATGTTATGAACCATCACCTTAATTTGAAATATATATAGGAAAATTCTACATGATTGGAACAGAAACATTGCCAAAACATACTGAACATGCTTTAAAGAAATCAAAACATAGTTTTCTATTTCTGTAAAATTCTCCTTGAAAAAGAAACATTTTGAAATTTTTTGGATGCTCTAGAACTGCGCTGTCCAATAGAAATATAATTCAAGCATGATTTCCAATGTAAAGTAGCTAAAAAGTTAAAAGACAAATAAATGAAATCGATCTAATGTATTTTAGTAAATTCAATTTATGAAATCATTATCATTTAAAATGTAAGCAATGTATAGTTCTTAGAGAGATACTTTATATTTTCATTTTCTGTACCCTGTCTAATTCATACTTATAGATCATTTCCACTCAGATTGCCCTCATTTGCAGGGAGACCAACTAGGTGCTATGCTGGATGATCTGTGGCTCATACTCCATGCTATACAGTCACAAAACACTCTCAGGGCAACCACAGACCATATCTTATCTCCACTATTGTAAATGAATACATAAAGTTTATGGCTTTATTAAGGATGAGACTTTATCTGGGTTCCCCAAATCTAGCCCAGTACCCTCTGGCTTTTGCTCTACCTTATGATGTTGTTGTGTTTGCATACTTACATCATCTTGACACTGAGAAGTATATAAATGCTGGTGACCTACATATATAACTAAGCCAATATATTCTCTGCTTGTTGTTTAAGAAATTTAAAAATTTAGGCAAGTCTAATGGGTGTGAAAGCAGGCAATGATGAAAATAATAAACCCAATTCTAAGAATCCACAAAATTCTTAGTGTTTATTCTTTTTTTTCATGTGTAAATTAAAATTAAATGAAATGTATAAATCTGAGGAGACAGAGATCTTTAAGGAAAAAATAGTAAAAAAGAGTTTTGGAGGAAGATTTTTAAATTGAGGCATTAGAGGGATTACTTGTGAAAGACTTGATGAGAAGAAAATATTCAGACTGGGCGGTTAGGTGAACACAAAGTTTCCAGCAACCTAGGAGTTTAATCTGGTCTCTGACTCTGCAGCTTTCCTTACACATGGGTTTCATTTTCTATTTCAGGGACTGGAAAGTCTGATGATCTTTTGAGAAATATAAACACTGCTTATTCACTTCCTGTTATTTTGACATTTTAAATCCCATTCCTTTAGTTTTTATTACTAAGGAAATAAACAATTATGCCAAAATAAAAGCTCACAAACGAAAACTGATTCCAGATCAATTAGCAATTGTGTTAAGAATTCTGCTTTATAGTTAAATTGGTTTTCTTTTTTAGTGCTGTCTTTTCCTATGCTAAAATTCACAAATCAAGAACCTCAACACTTATAGAGATGATTGGAAACTGAGGATCGTGAGTCTAAATAAATAATTCACTTTGACTAAAATGGGGAACATATGGACAGGGACTAACACCAGGAAAAAGTTCTAATCATGTTTATAGCAAAATTGTTGAAAAACGTTCTAATATTTGTGTTTTCTTAAGATATCTTTCTTAAGATTTAAAAAATCTTATAAATGAAACACTTCCAGCAAGATCAACATTTGCATCTCATTGTTATAAGAAGTAGTTTATGCACTACACCAGCATCACGTTTTGTCCAAAAGACATATCTGAAAACTGATTTCCTGTTTGTATAACACTAAAGTTGAGAAAATTAGGATAAGATGAGATTGATAACATTTTCATCTAGTAAGAGTCCATAGAAATGTAACAATGTCACACATCTAGTGATGGCGACTCAGACACTCTTGTGTAAATCCCACTGTTAACTGATGTGCTACTAATTCATGGTAATAATATGCTTATATTATGCTATGTATGCACTATTTCCCTTTTTGTTACATAATACAAGAATATTCAGTCTTAAATAATTCCATTGTTTGATTTTTTTGATAACTTTTCTGGGTTTAAAAATGCTCCTTAACAGGAGAAAATACTTGGTTTAACATCATTAGAGTACAGCATATAGATGAATATTGTTTTGTTTATGTAGAAAACACATTTTTCATCTTCCCTTTATCTTCTTTCATTCATCTGACAAGACATACAATGATACACTTTCTGAAACTCATGCTATTAGTTTTCAGAGGTAGCTAGCCTTGTGGTTTCAAAATTAATTGTGTGCTTTAAGAAAAAACATAATTATGAAACAAGAAGTTCTACATTTACTATTAATTTTATTCCCTCAACCTCTTCTGCAATGACATTAATAAAGGCATTTAATTCAAGGACTAAAGCCAACCTGTGTGTTTGGAGTTTGCAAGGACTTAAATTTTTGCAGAGCTGCACTTTGAACAGGCTGCCATGGGTGGGTGGAGGCAGCCAGCCTTCCTGTCTCAATAACACACTTGGAGGACATTTAGAAAGTTCAGTTGACTTTCTGCCCCCAATCCCTTCATTTTCCATAAAGGAAGTAGAGTTGGCTGTGTAAATATTTATATGTGGAATGGTAACCAGGAGTATTAAACTCCAAAAATAGGGTTAGTTTGTGTTATAGTTTATGCAATTCTATTTTTCCAACATGTACAAAATAATTCATTTCATTCATAATATAAGTTTTGTTTCATCTAAGAGTGTGAACTTCTAGCTAACTAGATAAAAGTGAGTCTTTGGAAAACTTTCTTCTCTAATACTTATTTGAATTTCTCAGTCAGATTTCACAGGCAATCACAGTGGAAGCTCCTTCAGGGCGAACATTCACATCTCTTTATTCTCTGGTGCACCTTCAGCCCTTAGAATGATGTGCTCGGGACACAGTATACATTCAATAAGCGTTTGTTGACTGAATACATAAATGCAGGTTTCAAAATATAAGAAGTATTTATCTTTATTCTACTTTAATGTCATGCAGAAATGAGAAGACATTACTGTGTGTATGTTTTAATAAAGTAGTCATCAGAATACGTCATTTCCCATGAATTTGCCAGTTTGTGTCTTTAATTTTGCTTTTATATCACATAAGCGCCTTAAGAATTAGACAAAGGAAAATAATTATAGGCACTTTAAAATCTTAAAATTACTATAGTTTACTACTTATTGTTTTTTGATGTATAATTTAGCTTATATGATGATCTTTTTCATTGAAGATTGAAGTTTGGAACCACAGAAAGATTTACAAGAGAATGTTAATCACTTGGAATGAAATAGAATACATTATATTCAAGGGATGCTGGCTTAGGAAACCACACACACACACACACACACACACACACACACACACACACCTAATATAACCCCAAAATTTTAAAGGGCTAGTGAGCAGCTATGTATTTTTTCAGATGAATTTGATTCTTGTTTTTAATCTTTTTTCAACAGGAAGTTATTTATAAACCTCACTGAATCACTTTCACAAAAGGGAAAATCATTTGAGTTAACATAATAGCTGACAAAGTCCTGCTTAGATCTACATCTATGCTTGAGACAGATGCCTTCTATCTGATTAAAATGAAAATACAACAGCAAAAAGACGCAGCATAATTTGCTTTTGTAATTCTACAACATCATTAAAACATTCAAGGAAATTTCCCCTTAATCTGCCTTAACAATCTAGAAACTAAAATCTCTATTGTTAGTGTGTCTCACTCTGCATTTCCTCTGAATGCTTCCTGAGTAAAGGTTATGCTTAATTAATTGGAAGTTTAGGGATCGTTAGTGCAACTCTGTTTTCAAAAAATTTTTTAATTAGGAAGACAGAACATCAAATCATATAGAACCTCCACAGAAATGTTCAAAACACAGTTACCTTTCTATGTTGATAAAATGCAAACTTTAAGAAAGGGAGCAATAGACACAGGCAGGGGAGGTTTGAGGACAGAGGAGTTTTGAAAGTGAGTGGGAGACTGGAGGGCGGCTGCTTTCTGGAAGGGGAGCGCAAGGGAGAGAGCCAGGATGAGCGTGCTGAATCCCGGATGCATGAAGCATGGACAGTCATGGGACTCAGAGGCGGGGAGGGGAAGTCTGGATCTGGAAGAAACAAACACTAGGCTGAGTTAGGATTTAGGGCACTGAGTCTGTGTACTGAAATGAGAAAGGGACTCAGTCACTGAACATGGGTGTCTTCCACATTGAAGGAAACGTAAAATTCTACCAAGACAGAATGAGACAAAACCACAGAGCAATAAATATGCTTGAAGTAGTGGATTTTTATCACTACAGACTAGTCCTTAATCTTTTGTTGTTAAGCCCTGTTGTTAAAACACAGGGAGATTGCAAGAACTGCAAAGAATGTTAGATTTACAGAAAAGAAAAGCAAAGCTTTTCATATTTCTATTAGTTAAGCATCTCTATTTTAATGGGAAAATATATTTTAATAACTTTACTAATAATTTTACTTAAAAATGGATTCAAAATCCACTTATGTGAATGTATCAAATAGTCTTTATTTTACTTTATGAAAAGTGTCAAAGTTTTAAAGTGTATTTTGTGACAAAATTTAATTCTTAACCAAGATATTTATTTTAGGAGAAATTTTCCTTTTATATCTCATAAACGTAATAATCACATGTCTGTATGTGAATGGTGGATTATCTACTTAAAAAGCAGTAGAAAATAACTCTCATGTCTTAGTGCAGTTTAAATAATAGAAGTACTTAGAGGACATATTAGGGAATTCAAATGGTATCTCAACAGGTTGGCATGAAATACCTCTTATAGCAGAGGCTATGCTTTTCAGATCTGTATATTAACTGAGTAGGTCGATGTTTGTGTGTCAACCAAGAACAAGTGAAATACAAACATAAACAAATAAAATATATCAAGACCCTAATGAATATTGAAGCATTTTGCATGTTTGAAAGGTGAACATAAATATCTTAGTTCAAGCTGGTGCTTGTATATGCTTCACGGAAGAAATGCTCTTTCTGAATAATTAACATATAAGAAGCAAATACTGACATTCTAAGGAAGTTGAGTTATATTGATAGCATAAGACTGAAAGCTTGGGTAGAAAGAGAAGCAGAGGATCCAGGTGTCCAGGCAAAGGAGACTTGGACAAAGGGAAGGGGAAAGGGATCAGGTAGCTGTGATAAGGACTTTGAATTTAATCCCAGAATAACATGAAAGAAAGTGAAGGGATTTCAGCAAAGGTGAAATACTTAAAAAACAAAAAAATAACAACACTCTCCCGTTGTAGAGAACAATAAGTGTAGGGAGAGCAGTTAGAGGTCTGTTTCGGTCATTCAGGACTGCGATGATGCGACTCGGACTACATAGGTGTGATGAGAAAAGTGAATGGAAATGAAGACCTTTCAGAAGTTACAGTGAGCCAGATTGACTCTTGCTGGTGTATGGGGGATGGAGAAGAACGTTTAGAAAGAAAAAGTTGACAACCTTCTGGCTTCCACAAACTAAAGGAACTTTTTACTGGTATGAAAAAATGGAGGAAAACAGTTTTTTTTTTTAATTGCATATAATTTATGAATATTAATCTTACCTATATGATATAAACATAGTTTTCTTCAATAAAATATTCATATCATGCATTTAATGGGAAACAGTTATGTCAACAATTCAATAAGTAAAATATTATCTTTCAGATCATATATTTTCTCTAAAATCTCTGCATATTCTTGTGCTTCTATAAGGAAATCTGGGCTTGACCTATTAGTAGATTTTGGTGTAGAGTTCTAGCGGCTCCAGGTTCGAATTCTGTAGTAACTTCTTCTGGTGTTCTAGTTAAGCTTTTGTCCGCTGCCCTCCATCTGGGCCAGGTAGTCCTTCAAGCTCTTCTTGCAGGCTGCAGGGATGAGGAAGGAAACACTAAATTTTCCCTCTGACTGAGACTTCCTTTGTGTCCCTGACTGCTATGGTGATTTTCTAGGCTATCGATTTTTAGTCTTAGAATGTTGTTGGGAAATAATGTCACTATTAACTTTGAGGTTTACATATGGCAAAATTCATCTTGGCCTCTGAACTAAAGTACTCATCTCTTGTTCCCTGGAGAGTGAATTCCAGGTCTCTTCCTGGTGTCTGAATTTCATAATGATGGGATGGAGCAAGATCCAACCTGGCACAGAATGGCTGAGTTCTGTTTCCAGTCTTGCCTGAGTCCGTTCTAGTTTCTCCAGTTCAAACATCAGTATTGTAATCTCAGCTTTCAGATCATTCAACTGTTCATTACCCTGGAAGCTTTCCTCCTTCACTTGATTGTCCTTGGAAGGTCATCACTCTTTCCTTTTACAATTTCAATATTCTCAAGACAGTTCATTTCCATATTCTGGCTCTGACATCTTACCGTGCCTATGTCCACTCTCAGCAGAGCGACTTCATCCTCCAACCTTGTTATGTATTTATGCACTAGATCTTTTTTTGCACAATCACTAGTAGGAACATGTTGGTTATTTTCAGTGTCATTAAGCCTCTTTTGCTCCATCCTCCTCCTCTGACGCTTTTCTTCTAAACCTGATGCTGTGTTGGATGCTTCTGTGCCTACATTGATCTATCTCGTGGTTCATCCATGTCTTGATCCTTCACGTGAGAAGATCTAAGAACTTCATCTCGGCAACCCCTTTACATCTAAATTGTCCAGATGCAGCAAAAGTTTTCGTCTAAAAGGCTGGGGGTGAAGTTGAGACCAGCTTTTTCATGTTATACACAGGTCTTCCACAATGGGCACTTCTAGTTGGCCAGCTGCAGTGGGCTCCTCGACCATTTCTCTGTTGGGTAGAACCAAGACCAACCTCAGGTTGACAGCTTCCATTCCATCCTTATTGTCCGGGGCTTTGCTACCTTCCAGGACCATTATGACCTTGGCTTGTCCTTGTCAGGACTAAATGAGTTCTCATCAAACCTCCACCAGCAAGGAGCTGTTACCCAGGCCCGGGGTCTAACTGTGGCTGAGCTTTCCGTTGTCCATGGGCCTTCAGGGGCCCTTGAAACCCCTAGGGGCCACCACAGCGTTGGGAGGTCACCCAAAGGCACCACATCCTTAGCCGTGGCTTCACCTGGTTCTGACAGGCTTGGGCGGGGAGACCCAGTAGCCCGCAGTGAACAGGCTGGGACAGGTCACTGCAGCTCTTAGGCATAGAGAGCATCAGAGTGAATCTTTAAACAATGAGAAACATAAAATCTGTTCCCAAGCACTCAGGAACAGCAAATTCATTGATTCTTTCCAGGAAAAAAATTGAATATTTTCTATACTCTCTAGGGGGGGAAAAAAAGAGAATATTTTCTATACTTCAGTTTCTAGGAAAGATATGAAAAATATTTCTTCAATACTTTTTTAAGAGGAAGAAATTTTCTAGTGTGCAGATTATTGTTTGATAATGACTTTTCCCCTTAGCTTTTCTCTAAGTAACAGGCACTGGTCTCTGTTATGCAGAAATATTTATTCAATTTACAAGATCTCTTTCAACAAATTGCATACTTAAATTGAAATAAACTTGTTTAGTCAAGGAACAATATTGAGAAATTTGGGTAATTATCACTTTTTTCTTAGACTCATAGAACTCTGGACTCATAAAGTAAGCTAGCTCATCAATATTCAGCTACATTTAGACATTTCTTAAAGTCTATTCTGTATGATTATATTGTTTTCAAAGGAAAATGGAAGAAAGATATAATTATTTTCTGTCTTCAAATATTTATTTTGATTCTCTAAAATAAAATCTAAAGGCAGCAATAGATGGTAGAATACCATTTCATCGAAACTATTTTCTGAAATGTTAGAAACTATCTAATCCAGAGTCTGCATTTCAAAAAATGCAAATAATCTCAGAAGTACTTGAAGTAGAAATAAAAGCTATAAAACATGCTTCTGAGAATATTTCATTTAAAATAAAAGGGAGGTGAAAGAAAAAACTCTACAATGTGTTTACAAGTTGAAAGGACAAAACCTAACTTTAATGAGGAAACTAATACTCCAGAAACATTTAGGATAATTATATTTATTCTTTTGCTACACAACTCTATCACTGCTAACGTTTTTGGTTTGCTAGATTATTCTCCAGTAAAATTATTTCAACGGGATATTAATAGAAAATGCAGACTGTTGTGTATTGTAGCATATGTAGTTTTTTACCTCTTTGTATTGAAGAAAGTTACTGCACATGGGTTACATGAGTAAACTACCTTTCTCACACACTAGTTCAGAGGTTTTTAGTCATTGAAAGCTAAATGCTTTTGACCACCAGTCCCGAACTATCAGAATAATCATTTCCTAATTATTATTCTCTCATGCTTTTCCCTACATTTCTTTCATTTACACACTCACACCTACATCAACCACACACACACATGCATACCAGAAAAGTTTTTGTCTCCAACAGCCTGAGGATTCCCAATGGATGCTCACTCCCATGTCAACCACACACACAAACACATATCAAAAATGTTTTTGTCTCCAACAAACATGGGGATGCCTAATGGATAGAATAGGACTGCCCTGTTAGGTCCCAAGGACAAAAATACAACTTCATAGAATTGCAGTAACCTCTTTGTAAATTGAATTGTGGTTTTAGTTCCCTCTAGATTCACTAATTGAAAACCTTAAATTATTCTGGTTACTGTGAGGATTCAGATAAACAAGATATAAGTATTGCCCCTATGAAGCTCAAAAACTGGTGTTAAAACAGATATATCAAAATTATTATGCAGATTAGAGCTCTATCTGAAGTGTGTGTGGAAAAGATTTTTCTCCTACATCAATGTTTATAGCAGCTCAACTCACAATGTTTATAGCAGCTCAACTCACTTTAGCTTACTGTGGAAGCAACCCAGGTGCCCTTCAATAGATGAATGGATAAAGAAAATGTGATATATATATATATATATATATATATATACACACACACACACACATACATACACATATACACACACACGATGGAATATTACTCAGCTTTAAAGAAGAATGAAATTATGGTGTTTGCTGGTAAATGGATGGGGTTGAAGAATATCATACTAAGTGAAATAAGACAAACCCAAAAAACCAAAGGCCAAATGTTTTCTCTGTTATGCAGATGCTAAATCACAATGGTGGAGTGCGTAGATAGGGAAGAATAGAGTTACTTTATATTAGGTAGCGGGGAGTGAAGGGAGGAAAAGGAGGGGTGTGGGGGTGGGAAGGATAGTAGAGTGAAACAGTGATTACCTCATGTACACGTATGACTGCATGACCAATGTGATCCTATAATATGTACAATGAGAAAAATGAGAAAGTACACTTCATTTATGTATTATCTATCAAAATGTATAAATGCATTCTACTGTCAGGTACAACTAATTAGAACAAATTAATAATTTTTTTAATGAAAAAAATTATTACGCAGTGTCATAAGTCCAGAATAACAATTAACGAGGACCCAGGACCAGAGAAACAAACCACCAAGACACAGTGTTGCTCTGTGATTTGTCCCATGACCACCACCCTTTACATACACAGGCACTCCCGCTCTCACACACACGTGACAGGTTTTGTTTTCAAGCTCATGCACTACCCTCATTCCCCGACTCTGCAGCACCAGGCCTCTTTCTTTCAGTCTGGACCATGTACCTGATTACTCCAAGTGTGAGCTGAGGGCTGGCGACCGACAGGACAGCCTAAGGGAGTCGCTTGCCTCTCTCCACAAGGGCTTTGCAAAGCACACTTTCTATCTGGACAGGAACCAAGGGTAAATCCACTTTGGTTGTTTACTTCAGTTTATCATTTCACTGTTCCCATAACTAGATAATCTGGAAGTGGAATTGTTTACATTCCTACATCCTGTTCATTGTTTTATCTTTAAACATTTTGTTTTCTAAATTCTCTTAATCTCATTTCCCCCGATTTCATTGTAGCAGATTTTTTTTAACTGTCCAAAGAAAAAGCGGAAAATAAAACACATTGTTCTTTATTGAAGATGTGGTATTAGTAATCAGAAATGTCTGCCCGTTGGCTTTATATTCTGATTTTTAATTTCAGCCACAAATTCATCCTGTACAGAAAGGGAATACATATGGTGAAAAGAGCCATAAAATAATGACAGCTACCATTCATCGAATGTCCACGTTGTGCCTGGAGTATGTGAACTCTGTGTGTGTGTGTGTGTGTGTGTGAGACACAGCCATGATCCTCCAGAACAGGACAGGTTAACTTCTCCCGTGTCTCACACCTGCATAAAGGTGGTCCCTTTTCACTCTTGCTTTCTTCCCACTCCCTTTGATGATTCGGGGAAACAAAGGAGCTTGTAGAAAGTTTCTCTTGAAGAGCGATCAACAGCTGTCAAACAGCGATAATGACTAAAAGCAGCATTGTGTGGGGGAAGGATCAGCTTGGCTGACTTAATATCTAATAAAATAAGAGATTAAATGCTATGTTCAAACTAACTCTTGCTACGATGAGCACGATGCTCTGGACTGTGCTGATGTTTTACATTCTGGGAGAGAGAAAGCAGTCAGTTGCATAGAGCCGGAAGAGTCCCAAGCCAGCCCACTACTTAACTCTGTGACTGTTTAGCCCCTCTCCCCCCAAAAAGGAGAAATAACTGTATAAAATGTTAAATGTGTTTTTAAATTTTAAAATTAAGTTTATTTATATCTTTATAAAATACTTGGTTCACATGATTAAATTGGTCCGAGAATTCTTTTGATCTGAAATAATACAGATTATCTTAAAACATAAAATAAAGTTGAATTTTTTCCCCCCTAGATTTATGCATCAGAATTCCATGGGACACTTGGGACTCTGAAGATATTTTATGCTGCCAAGGATTATTAGACATTTATAAATAGATTTGGCTTTCATAAGCATAATGAGCAAGAGGAACTCAAAATTGAAATTAAATTTTTTATAATATCAGTTACATTTTGCCTTTCCATTTTAATTTTAGCATTTGAATAGCAAAATAATTATCAGAATTCTGTTTTTGTGTGTCCTAACTTTTTGAAATGGAAATAGTGTTTAAAGGTGGAGGAAGTGGGTGTGTTTTCTTTATTTTTTCAAGTCGAATTATCTTTGTGTAGTTCTTGCTCAGTACGTTGAAGCAGGCCCAGATAATCTTTCTGCTAACCTGTTTAAATTGAACATTTTTGTGAATGCAAGAATAATAGCTGTGAGTCTACATAAGGGTATTAAGAAATGACCTCTGTTGTGTGTTTGTAAGTGGAAAACCGCAGGACAGTTGATTGCTTTGTCCTGAAATTCACAAAGGTTGTACAAATCATCGGTTTGCTGATATTCATGCCTTGCTTCTACTAAAGGATGTATATTTAAGAATGAAATTCTGATAATATGGACATAATTATTTTAATGAGTATTCATTTCACAAGACACGGACCTATCTGGAGAACTTAATTTGGGTGCTTGTATAATTAAACATGAATGGATTAGTATATTATGACATGCTTCTTTGTATTAAAGAGACACAATTAGAAAAGAGCTAAAATTCTAATTTTTTGATATATATTCATTTAATTCCGATGAAGAGAATGATGAAATTTATACTTACAATGTATATCATATTATTTGTAAATATATATTATGTACTACTTGTACATATGTATTATACATACAAATCTCATCATCCTTTTACTGGAATTAAGTAAATTTATTGGAGAAATTTTGCATTTTATGACCACTCAGAACTTCCATAATAAACTCCACTCTTTTAGTAGACCTCATTAGATCCACAGTTTGCCCAGTACAGCTCTCTGAAGGAGCATATCTCCTTTCAGGCAGAGCTGAAGTAGTTTGCTGAGGAGTGGGAGCTAAGTGGACCCAGTCTCTGTTGCCAGACTCTTCTTCCTGCCGGGTGTCTGAGAAGTCCTTACTCCTTAATCCTCTCCCCTCAGCAGAGGCTCGGTGGGTGCTGCTCCGTGGTCTGTCTGCATCTTCTCGGGAGCTCCTCTTACCATGCTGTGACGATGCTCTTTAAGACATCTCTCCGGCCTCACCTGGAGGCACCCTCACAGCTGGGGTCTGGATGGAGAAAGTAATTGTAAAGATATTTTCTGGCACTTGTCTGCTTTCTGATGATCTCAATGTTGAGATTCAACGTTGGTGAATTCATTAAAGTTACTAAGTCAAAACACAGAGCTCATGGATTTTTGACAGAGAGCAGTCATGAAACCACCACCCAGCTCAGGTAGCAGAGCCTGGTCAGAAGTCCCCTCCATGCCACCTCCTCATTGTTACCACTTGCAGTGGGAAACTCTAACCTCAATCATGAGTACTGTGCCTCCTTTGGGGCTCATTATAAATGTAAATATGCAGGATGCATTATTTTGTGCCAGCTTTTTAAACTTGGCATTGTGTTTGTGAAATTCTTCCCTGTGACAACAGTGCATTGATTTGTGTTATGTAATAGTCACATGACTGTGGTATCACATGACTATGGCAACATTTATGTGATCATTTTTAGTTCACAGACAATGAATATATTCAATTTTGAGCTATTAGGAATAATGCTGCTAGACTAGCTCTTGTGGCTGTGGTTTTCCATTGTGGTTTTGATTTGCATTTCCTTAGTAACAGATGGCATAAGAATATTCCACATGCTCACTGACTACACGAATATTGTCTTTCACAAAATGTATTTTCAAGTCTGTAGCATGTTGTTCAGAAATCATGTCCTTAACTTTTTCTTGTCAATTCCTAACTTCATGAGTTCTAAGTAATTCCATGAATGGCTAATACCTTTTCCAGTGAGGTTGTTTTGCATTTTTATTCTGTTGATAATCTCTTTTCATAAACAGAAAATCTTAGGTTAAACACAGTTTAACAAATTTACAAATATTTTACTTTGTGGTTAATGTTTCGTATCCTGTTTAGAAAATCTGCTTACTGTAATGTCATGAGTGATTTTTCTCAATTAACTTATAGAAGCTTTATTGTTTTGTCTTACGCATTTAAGTGAGCACTTTATTTTTGTCTTGTGGTACAGGGGATTGAACCCTGGGAACTCTAATAGGGAATGATATTCCCTATAATAAAATTTTTTATTTCTTATTTTTTATTGTGAGACAGCAGCTTGCTAAGTTTCTGAGACTGGATTCAAACTTGAGATCCTCCTGCCTCAGCCTCCAGTTGTGGGAATACAGGAGTATCCACTGCTCCTGACTGGCACTTAACTGAACAGATTATTTTTATATACTGTGATGCAATGGTTAGTTCTATATGAATGTATTGTTGAACTGGCACTTTTTTGTTAAAATGGGAAAAATTATTTTCATATTTAATGATCATAAATCAGACTCAAGAAGATGTGTGTGTATATTTTGAATTCTCTTTTATTAGCCTGTTCGTCTTTTTTTTGCCAGTATCATATTGTCTTAACTATGGTAGTGTTAACTTATTTCTTTCTAACTTTATCTTATTTCCTTCCAACTCTGCTGTTTTGTAAAGATTTTCTTGGCTTTCTTTGATTCTTGGCATTGCCAAGAGGAAGGTAGGTTTTGGTAGTCAACAATGATCCTCACCTGGAGCCATGGACGCTGCAGGAGGTGGAGCGTCTTCAAGGTCTGAGGGAAAGGAACCATACAGTGTGAACTTCAAGCCTGGTGAAACTGTGCTTCAGGAACAGAAGCAAAGACATCAGATGAAAGAAACTGACAGAGGCTACCATTAGCAGACCTACCCCAAAGACTGGCCAGAGGAAATCCTTTGGATAGAAAGAAAAGGAGTGAAGATTTCTTGGAGCGTCAGAAAACAGGGAAGAACAACTAAGTAGTGGAAATCCGACTTATGAGAGAAACTCTTTCTCCTCATTGGTTTTACAAATCATATCTGATGATTTAAATAAGAATTAAGACCATCATATACCCAAGGAGGTATTTAAGGAGGTGAAAGGGCCTAAACAGAGTAGGTTTTCCACCCTGCGCTCTATGTCACATTTGCATATTTTAATTTCTAGACAACCATTATGAAACCTGGACAAAGCAATATACTCAAAACATCAGGCAAGTGGATTTAAAAATGGTCAAGTAACAAACAGGGCAGAAAAGAAGACAATCATGACAGCAAAGAAGAAGAAGAGAAGGAGGAGGAGGAAGAAATACACGCATAAGAAACAGAAAACAAATAAATAAACAATAAAAAGGAAGACTTGAGTTCCAAAGTATCAATTAATACCATAATATCCTTAACATACTCATTAAAAGTCAGATGTCAGCAAGTGAATAAAACAAAATAAATAAAAATACGAGCAAGCTATGTACTATTAATAAGAACTTCAACAAGTAACTAACTTCCTTCAACTATCTATTAGCATTGTCAACCACCACCCATAAAAGAAGGGGAAAAAATATACTGGGCAAAAATTTGCTTATAAAACACACACAGAACAACACAGTTCCTAAATACATGGTGGTCGCTGGGAGTCCACATACCCTGAGTGCGTGCGGAACCTTCCCCTAGGTGTGGGACTGCGCCAGGACACAGTGCCTCACACCCAGTGTCGGGGCAGTGCCGACCCCAGAGCAGCCTTCCGGGGAATGTTCCTATCTCTCAGAGGTTTCAGAAAAAATAGCAGAATGAATCAAACAACATTACTCTATGTAAATTTATGATTACACAAATGGTATGCCTTTGCGCCATGTACAGAGAAACAACATGTATCCCATTTGTTTACAATAAAAAAAATAAAAAAATAAAAAAAAGAATGCAAAAACAAACAAACAAACAAAAAAAAAAAAACAAAAACAAAAAAAAAGAATTGCAGTGGGTTCACATTTGGCCTAGCCTCTTTTATCCCGGATTACTCATTCCAGTGCGCTGCCGCGCCTTACCATCATGCAGAACTCTCCGCACACGGTTGCTTCGCAGTACCCAGAATCCAGTCTCACTGTCACCTACGATCCTTCAAATGATTCTCACAGGTCACCCAAACTCCATTTGTTCACTGTTTTGTTTGCAAATATATTTCAACCTTAAGTTCTATTAAAATCTGGATTGTCACTGGAGTGGTTATATGTACAAAGAATATATATTTATATTTTTATGTATTTAAAAATACACTACACGTTAGATATCAGTATATAGAAGAAAGTTGCAGTTCCAAACTCCACAAAGGAGCGCTCTGAAACTTTCCATTTTTTAAAACTATAATCATAACTGCTTTAAAAATTAAATAGCTAAAATACTCTCTGATATTTCCTTCTGACCTTAATATCTTGTTTAGATTATTACTTAGTACAAATTCATAAACCAATTTTTTAAAATATTGTCTTGAGGACAATATAAAAATAATATTGAGTGGGCAGTGAATTCAAGCATTCAAATGCTCTCATTTGTCTCCTTCCAGTTACATACTATGCAGTGCCTATCAGTCTAAACCATATTTACTTGGACAAGATCACTATGTTTAAGAGAGAAAGCACCGGTTAAATAATCAAAGAGCTGCATTTTTTTAAACATACATATAGCTCTCTTATTTGGGGTTTTCTGATTTCTGTTTTTCTTGCTCCGGAACAGAAAACAAACTGAAGTATCTCAACTATCTAATATTTAGTTTCATGACTGTTGCAAAAGAACATAGTAAAGATGGAATTTAATTTTTCAATAATGGAAATGTTGAAATGTTTCAATGTTTCAAATGTTTCAATAATGGAAGGGAAGCTCAGTGTACTCCAGGTCAGAATGGATTCTCATCTGTCTTTGGTTGATCCATTCCCTAAGTAACTTTTCAGATGTATGGTGGTGTAGAAACCCTGAAGGTTTAGACTCACTAGTAATTTAAAGGGAATTCCATCCATGTGCTTATAATTTAAAAAGGGTTTTCACCCAGCCGTGTATTTGATGTCTAAAACTCTGTTGAGCCTCTTCTTGCAGGGGTCTTTTGGCAAGATTATACTAAGTCACAAACCAAAAGCTTCCATTTGGAACTCAACATACACAATATGTAGATTCTGAACTGTACTGAGATGTCTTCTCATTCTGAATCTAAATGTCATAAATTAATCGTTATGTTGAAGGTTATTCAATGGCATTAAAAGATAGCAATGATGATTCTGATTAATGTTAACCCAAAGTCAATACATTTTCCTATTAACTTGTATGAATATTTTATGGAAAAATGTTAGTATTATCAGTAGTCTATTAAATTTTTTGCCTACTATTTATTATTTAATGAGTAACTATTTAATGAATTACTTCAACAGCATATTTGCATCTACTTGACCAGATTTGTCAAGAAAGTTCTAGTTGTCCACTCCTTAAAAAATTGGTTCTAAAGTGGATGTGGTGACACATGCCTCAAACCCCAGTGGATAGGAGGCTGGGAAAGAAGATTGTAAAATTGAGGCCAGATTGGACACTTTAATGAGACCCTGTCTCAAAATAAAAAATAAAAATGGCTGGAGAGGTAGCTTTGCAGCAGAGTACCTTGGGTTCAATACTCAGTGAGGCAAAAACCAAACAAAGACTTATTCGGGATGGGGGATGTAGCTCTGTGGTCCAGTTCTTGCCTCCTATATGGGGGGCCTTCTGTTCACTCCCCAATACTGCATGGGAAAAATACACAGGATTTTTTTTTCCTATCATGGTATAACCCATGCTTACTAAGCATGCATGATTTGGAGGTAAAAAATAATCTTGTCATCTTAATGATTATCATTCAGCTTATTCTCTGTAACGAAATGAAAATTCATTGATAACTTAAGTATCTATGCAGTCACTACAATTTTTTTTTTAAAATAAGAGCTTTTAATTAGCATGCTATGAGCCTGGGAAATGATAAAATACAGGAATGTGTAACCAAAATATATTGGAAATAACTATGACTTTACAAGTCTTTGCTCCTATATAATTGTAGTTCATACAGACTAAACAGAAATGTAATTTGACATAGAAGTATCATTTTCCCCAAGCACCGCAGACGTTCATAAGTATGCACAAACATGTAGTTTAATCTACTTAAAATATTAAAATTATATACAATTCAGTTATACATATATATGTATATGTAGAGTGTGTGTGTGTGTGTATACATAAATATACAAAGGTATTTAAACACATGGGTACATGTGGTATATATTGTTTGATGTGGTCTGGGAAAGCACTTTCATGGTGTGGTAACTTTAATTCCTCTGCTTTTCTGTTTTGAAAAGTGATTTAATGTTATGCTCATGAAGGAAATCTGAACTCCAAGAGTACCTTGTTCTGAAGCCAAGAATGTCAGACTAGTACATGGAGGGTGTGTGCCACTGCTTTCTTCTTTATCCAATCCATCTGGTCTTTGCACAAGAAATATAAAAAGAGGTGGCCTTGGCTGCTGAACTCTGTAGCCTTACTGGATGAAACGACGGGTTGAAGTTAAACTCTGTCCCTTGGTCTTCGCTCCAAGTTAAGCGTTCGTGAGACCTCACGCTGTGTGTGGTATTGGTTCAGGCTACTGATACTCAATTTGAATATTTACTGAAGAAACAACTTGGTACAGTAGCAATAGTTCTGAACTTTTCAAAGATCTGAAGTCATCTGCATTGCTGGCAGTTATTATGTTTCTGATATTGTCCAGGAACCTATACTTGCCTAATATAAAATAATTTATTTTTCATCATGCAAAATGAACTTTTAAACTCATTAAAAATGTACAAAACAAATTTTAAGAGTTAATACATCTCTAGGTTGATGTTTGAAATTCTACTGTTCACATTTTAGCCTTTTGTAAATTTTTTATTGGTGCATTTTAACTATACATAGTAGTGGGATTTACTATGCCATATTTGTGGATGCACATGATATAATTTGATCAATCTCTGTGTCTTTATACATGGACACAGTGTGATTTTTTTCATACTATTCTTTTTATTGGTTCATTATAGTTATAAATAATAGTGGGGTTCATTTTGACACGGCCATATGTTCATGGAATATAATTTTCTCCAGTTCAGTCCCCAGTATTTCCCTTTCCCCAGCTCCTCTTCCCTTTTCTCTACTCAACTGGTCTCTCTTCTATTTATTTATAGTTTTTTAAAAATTAGTTTATTATGAATACACATAAAGGTGAAATTCACTGTGATATTTCATGTATGTACATAGGAAACTTGGTCAGATTAATTCTACCATTCCTCCCTTTTCCTGTCCCTGCTCCCTTTCCCTCAATCCCTTTCTCTGCTGAGCTCTCTTCTATTTTCATGAGATTTCCCTTCCTCAAATCTTTTTCTTTTTCTTTTCCTTATTTTGGTCCAGCTTCCACAAATGAGAGAAAAATTTGACTCTTGCTTTTCTGAGTCTGGCTTATTTTACTAAGCATGAAATGCACTTACAAGCAAATGCCATAATTTCATTCTTCTATATGACTGAGTAAAACTCTGTTGTGTACATATATATATACCACATTTTCTTTATCCATTTGTCTGTTGACAAGCACCTAGGTTAGTTTCGTAGCTTGGCTAATGTGAATTGTACTGCTATCAACAGTGATGTGGCTGCATCCCTCTGGTATGCTGATTTTAGATCTTTTGGATATATAAAGGAGAGGGATAGCTGGAGCATATGGTGTTTCCATTTCTACTTTTTTGAGAAATCTCTATACTGCTTTCCAGAGTGGTTGTACTAAATACAGAACCACCAACAATACAAGAGATTACCTTTTCTGCATATTGTCACCAATATTTATTATTATTTGTATTCTTGATAATTTCCATTCTGTTTGGAATGAGATAAAATCTCAGTGTAGTTTTCATTTGCATTTTCCTGATTGCTAGAGAGGCAGAACATTTTTTTTTTCATATATTTATTGAAAACTTTTATTTCTTTTGAGAAGTGTTTCTTTAGTTCATTTGCCCATTTATTAATTGGGTTATTTGCTAAGTTGTTTGAGTTCTTTATGTGTTTTGGATATTAACACATAAAGGGGGACAGGTGGAAAGACTTTCTCCAGTTCTTCAGGCTCTCTCTTCAAGCTCTAACTTGTTTCTTTGGCTATGAAGAAGTGTTTTAGTTCAAAGTCAATCCAGTTACTGTTTCTTGGTTTAATTTCTTGAGCTATAGAAATCTCGTTAAGGACATGGGTGCCTGTGCCAATATATTGGCATGTTGACCCTATATTTTCTTTGAATATCTGCAGGGTTTCTGATCTGGTTCCTAGGTTTTTGATTCACTTTGAATTGACTTTTGTGCCAGGTGACAGAAAGGGATCTGGTTTCATTCTTCTACCTATGGATATCCAGTTTTCTTTTTAAGAAGGTTAGATTTTTTCCAACCTATGCTTTTGGCACCTTTGCCCATGTCAGATGACAGTATCCATGTGGGTCTGTCTGTGTCTTCTATTCTATTCCTTTGTCTTCATGTCTATTTTCATGCCAATGCCTCTGAACTTTCAAATATTCTGGGACTGCTGTTTTCCCTGTTCTGCAATTCTTTCCATTCTTCCTTTCCAACCTGAGCCTGGCAGCATGACTCCAGCAAAGCAGAGTAGCCAGAAGAGAGCTGTCCACCATGACCAAAGAAAACACCACCTCCATTCACAAAGATATCCATGTGGTGGACTTCAAGAAGTGTGCTCCTCAAGCACTCCTAGAAATCTACCAAAAGCAAGGGGACCTCCATTGTGCACACCAATAACCAAGCTCAACTGAGTGTCCTGGGCCAGTGGAGTAGGACGTATTCTTCGTACATCCACAGCAGTTGTCCAGATATGTACTGATGATATAGATTAACAACAATTTCTGAACTGTGGTAACCTATGTCCCTGTGACCATCTTTAAAACTACAGGCAGTGAATGTGAATGACAACTAACAACTGATTGTCGAAGTTATAAAACTGAAAAAAAAAATCATTTAACTACTCAGGACAGGGAAAGGGTAAATTCTTAGATTATCTTGGTGGTTCCGGTATAAACCACAAAGGGAGAGAGGACTGTACACCACAGACAAGAAGGATGGAGGAAGAAGGGGCCAGGCTCCGAGGGATGTGGGAAGCATCTAGAAGTGGGGAAAAGCAAGAAAACTAATTTTCCCCTGGAGACTCCAGCACAGCACTGCCTTGTGACTCCACTGTAGATTTTGGATATCCCGATTTCTGAATAAATAATTTGTGCTATTTGAAAACACCAAGTTTGTGGGCTTTTATTAAAAAAAAAACAGCAGTAGTTATAAAAACTCATACAGAAGGGCAGGTTAGGTCACTTTTCTGCCCCAGCCAGGCTGCACCATGTCTGCCCTCAGAAGTGAAAGTTAACAAGAACATTATCATTATTACATTCTGAGCACTTCATATGATTTGATCCCTTTGGGCCTTAGTTTACATGGCTACACGTTGATTACTGAAATCTATGAAGATGTTTTGACCACTATTCTTCTTCCCCTAAGTGAATTGGAACAATCATCTCTTTCCTTTTGCTTCCACCCTAAGATAGCAGAACTCTTATTCTGCACTTAATAAATGATGCTATTTCTCACATTCTAGATTTGGAAAAAGCATAGCAATTACAACACTGTGGGTCAACAAGTTTGATTTCAATCTTTCTTCATCATTAACTAGTTGAGACTTGAATAAGAGGTCAAATTTCCTGAGTGAATTTCTTCCTTTGTTCAATGTGATTAAAAAAAAAAAAAAAAAACTCTCAAAATAATTTTTGTGGATGTTAACATGAATAATGATTTTAAGCAATCAATACTTATGAGTATTGACATAGGACTAATAAATACTTAGTAAAAAACAGTTTATCAGCAGGCATTTACATCATTTGTATTATCCTTAGGACTCCCTTAGTTGTTTCACTAATATTAATTTATAAATTTAACAAATATGTGCTGAGCTCCTAATATATTCCATGCAACTCTGGAGGCATGGAAATTGCAATGTTATAATATTCGACAAGTCTGTGTTCTCACAACATAGTAGGGGGACAAATAAAAGGTAAACCATTAACCATTAAACCATTACCAACTTTGTGATATGGTATGAGAGTAGTAGCAGCTAGTAAGAAAAGATAAGTAGCAGAATAGTTAGGCATGTCTTCTGAGATAGACAGGTGGACTGAGACCAGAGTGAGTAGAAAGAAACAAAGATCCAAGATTTCAAGGGAAGAGTATTCCAGCCACAGGTCTCTGAGGCAGGAACGAAGGTTGTGGGTTTGAAGAACCAGAAGAAAGCAGCATACCTGGAGCCAGGTGAGGAAGGTATGGAGGGGTAGGAACTGAGGTCAGGAGGTAAGGCTGATGCCATTCACGGGGACTGAGGCTGTGGTTAAAAGTTTCCACTTTTCACTGTAACAACAGGGAGGCATTGAGGTTTTAAATAGGGAGTTAATTAATTCTTTTTACATGCTCACCTCTTAATGCATTTGCACTTTAAAAACAGGTTAACACATACATCATGGTGTAAGTTTACATACACATATATTTTTAAAATATGCTACTTGATATTTTGATATATATAATACGATGTGTATGTAAATATATATATAGACGCACACAGAGACATATTGTGAAATGATCACCACATTTGCCATATTTATTACCTCTACATGATTACCACTGGCGTATAAGAAATCTTATTAAAATTTGAGAAAAGGTTCTTTAGGTGCCATGAGAACTAGAGAGAGCAGTCAGTAGTCATTTCTATAGTTTCTGTTGGGAGAGGAGGTTTCTCCCACTGTTTCTCCACTGGATAGAAGCAGTAATGCAAGAAGTAAATGTGTGGACCTAGGAAGTAATTTGGAGGAATGAAATAACAAAGTGCTGACTGAATGTGGTGAGAGAGAAACTGGCTTTTGACATGAGCTGTTGGACGGTTAGGGGTGCCATTTTTATGGGGTTTAAAAAGGAAAAATGAATTTGTAGAGGGTTGGAGCAAGAGTGTACTTGGGTCAATATTAAACTGGACATAGTGATACTTGACCTTATTTGAGAGGAGATATCAAGAAAATACTACAATAGGTGAATCGAAAGGGCTGAAGACGTGAATTTAGCAGTCGACTAAGGTATCAACTTTGGACTCTTCCACATCGAGGGATGAGCAGTAGAAGAAACAAATGAGGCCAAGAAGCGGGAGACAGGACCATCAGGGAACAGTTGTAAAAAGGAAAGTGAGAGACAATTCCTTCTGTTTGAAGACAGAAGGAATTTTCAACTGTTTTCAATAATGCTGAGGTCAAGTCAGGCCAGGATAAAAACGAGGTGAATATTTGATTTGGAAATATTGAGGTAATTTGTTTTCTTGACAAGTAGGATTTCCATGGAATAGTGTATAGAGATTTTCAGCTGAAGTGTGTCAAGAGACTGGGTTGTGAGGAAGAACAGGGGAAATGAACAGCACATTGGATAACTTGGCTCTTTCATCATAGGAGCAGAGAAATGGGGCATTGTTTGGTGGGGAAGGTTTGCACTGATGCAGCCACTTGGTATACTGAAGGAAGCTATCCTCAGCTCCTTAGCTGCTGTGCAGCATTCACATCATACCCTTGAAACAACCACCTCAGAGATCTACTGATGTCATATCCTCATGGTATTAGTATTTTATACACAGAAAAACATGAGGTAATGAATGAATGAAGTCACTGTGATGCTGAATGGCAAAGCAAGAATTTGAACCATATCTACGTGGTTTCATAGTTCAATGTCTTTCCTGTGTCACCCGTAGAAGGTCGCATAATGGCACTCCCAAAATGTTCACATCCTCTCTCTCCAGAAGTCAGAATAAGTTACCTCACAGGGTGAAAGAGATTTTGCAGAAGTGTTGGTTGAGCATTTGGGGCTGGATGATTATTCTGGGTTACCTGGGTGGGCGCTTATTCAGGGTCCTTAGAAGAGAGGAAGACCAGGGGCAGCACTGGGAGACAGGACAAGGTGGGAGTGACGTGAGGAGGGAGTCTGTGCCAAAGGATGCAGGTGACCTTGAGAAACTGAGAGAGGGATTGGCTCCTTAGGGCCCTAGGAATGCCAGCCCTCACCCTCTTTACTTTAGCCCAGCAAGCTTCTGACCTTCAGAACTGTATGCTAATAAATAGCTACTGTTTTTTTTGTTGTTGTTTTTGTTTTTGTATCATTTTGTTTTTGGTTTTGTTTTTGATACCGGGGATTGAACTCAGAGGCACTCGGCTACTGAGCCACACCCCCAACCTTTGAGCCACACCCCCAACCTTATTTTTTATTTTATTTACAGACAGGGTCTCATTGAGTTGCTTAGCTCCTCGCTTTTACTGAAACTGGCTTTGAATTTGCCATGTCCTCCCTCAGCCTCCTGAATGGCTGGGATTACAGATTTGCGCCACCAAGCCAGGCAATATCTGCTGTTTTAAAATGCTAAGTTTATGATAATTTGCTGCAACAGACACAGGAAACTAGTACCTCACTTTACAATATGAGCTAATTATTTGTAGGGCTGTCTTTTGCTTGTTAACTAAACTTAAAGATGGTCTATAATAGTACCGTTCAATGAATATACAGAATAAATAAGTTAAAAGTTAACTTTTATAATTTTTAAAATGTTGCTTTACTCAACCATGCAGGCAGAAATGACAATCTTACATGACTTCTTGGTGGTATTTTGGAAATAATGCTTTCCTGGCTTCCCTATTCTTGAATCCTAGTATTGGTTGCTTAAATCTGGTCTCTATCTTGTCTAAAAATAACTTACATCAACCCATCTTTCTTGAATGTTCCATATAGCATTTGAAGTGATTTTATGCAACTGGGCTTTTAAAAATGCTTTTAATTCCTATATGATTTCTATTTTAAACAGGTAAATTTTATTCTCTGGTATCAATATAGTCATTATTGCTTATGCTTAAAATTAAATTTCACATTATACATAAGAAATAAAAATTAGCCAACAAACACACACACATATTTTCTTTGTAGAAAGCAGAGTAAGAAAAAAAAAAAAAAAACAAGTATTTGGAAATATGCATAGGTATAGTACATGAAAGTCTAAATATATTCTACAATTTCTGCTCTGAGTCCATGTTTTTCTTTTAGCTCTTTGATGTGGTATACATTTATCCAGTTTGGATTATTAGTGCAAAGAATGTACTGTTGGGAAAATGAAACAGACGTTAAGAATAAATTTTACTTATTGAAAAATTTGTAACTGCTTTCCAAAGATAAATATGACAGTCATTTGGACCACATTCACCAAAATTCATTATCAAGCCTGAGAAAACTTTCTGGTCATCTAACAGAGTAGTTTGGAGGCTGTGCACACTCCAGCAGATGGGTGTGAGAAAATGTTACTGAATCATACTGACACAGAGAAAAGCCTCCTGTTCACTACAAAGTGTGACCAGATCCATGAAGAACTTCTGACTTAACCTCATACGTTCTTTAAGATAAAGTGTGAATGGTGTAAATGGCGTGGGAGTTTCACTTAAGAAATGCATAGGAAAGTCATGATTTTTTTCACTGGAATCTTGAGAAATATACACCAATACTGAAAATGTGATGAATTCAATATTTTAGAAATCTATAATTTTAACAAATAAGAAGTGTTTAAATTTCAAAAATTAAAAAAATAAATAAATAAAAGTCCTGTTTTGGAAAACATACATAGCATTTTAGCATCACCTTGTTTGTAGTGGAACTATGCTAGGAATTATTTGATCCTGTGATCCACTCTCATGATACAAATTCATAATTATAATTTCAAGTTGTCTGCTATGTGCTTTTATTTTCAGTACTTTTTTACTGAAATTCATGAAAGCAGTTATATAGTCATCTTTAATCTGTGGAGGTCATATAAGACAGGCTTTGTGGTATGAGGCAAATTCCAGAGACAGAGTCAACTGTCCAACTTTGAACAGTGGTAGAAGTTTTGACACTGCTAGACGTGTGTAGCTTTACTTTCCATAGTGCATGTGATCTTTTAGCCACCTGGAAATTATGCTAAAGGTATTCATATGTATTTAAAAAAGACTTGGTAGAGCTCTCTAGTTTCAGTAAAGCTAATATTAACTTCATTTTTGGGCTTAAGATGTTAAGGAATATTTTGACTGGTTATTTGGCACTGTTAAGTTGGATTATATTGTATATTAAAATTGCAATAGTTTGTGATTTTGTTCACCAAAACCTTGAGAAGAATATAAATCATAAATGTTAAAAAATACTGGAGAATTCAACCTGTGACAGGTTTCCATATAAATTGATAATAAGTAGTTTAGATGTCATGTGACATACACACACACACACACACACACACACATACACAGTATATATATATATATATATATATATATATATATATATGTAGTTAAGCTGCTAAACTCAAATATTTATGTCTCAAAATTTGTACATTGGTGAGAAATTTCAGGAATACTTTAAAACAGATTTTTAAAAAACCTCATTTGGCACACTCTGAGTGCTAAATAAGAGTAGTTAAATAATGTATCCACCAAGAAAATTTAAATTGAGCATAAATTTGTACTTCACAGGAAAAGTACTATATAGGGTTCAAGATGATCCACCTTCCAGGAAACAGAAATTGTATTTTCCTAAGATTCATTAGAAATGATACATCTACACCTTATCAAATGGCTTGTGGACTTTGGAATCTCTCTTTATTCCTTTATTTGTATTCCAGAGTGATTGAACTGGTCACTTTCTGTCTCTGACTTACAGGGTTATTATTTGTATATAATTTGTCATTTCTTGAAGCATAGGAAAGAGGAACATCATCATATGGAAAAATTATTCTGAAATAGCTTATTTTAAAAGAAATAGTTAATTTTTAATCAATGAATATTATAAAAAAAACATTCTTCTCACCGTTTTTTTCTTAAGATAATTTTTATTGTAAACCTTGGCCAAAATAAAAGGCGAATGTTGATTTGAAGCAATGTTGCCACAACAGTGGGTAACCGTAAGAAAACAGGGATAGAGAAAGCAATGAATCAAAGTAATAAAAGGTGGGGCTCATTGTGTGAGTCCCAGGTCAATTCTTCATGGTAAAGTTAAGCTCTATGAACAGACCAGGCAATTTATAATTTAATTGTGACTCTTGGAAACCATGAATATGCATGTTTTACTGTGTTTGTCTTTATTTTGTAATACCATGCTTTTGGAAAGGAAAATATCTAAGCATTAAATAATTATCAAATTTAATTTACATTCTTTGGTTGCCTCTTTTGTGTAAGTTTTCCTGCCTCTATACAATCCAAAAGTCTCTCATTTGCAACAATAACCACAGACACTAATTGTCCATGTAATTTGCCATGGTGTGAAGACTTTTTTAAGTATAACATCTAACCATGAGCGGAACCGGAGCTGCCTTGCAGCAGTTGTCTGTGGCCGGTCACTCTTAACAGTTCCTCTCAGTTGTCACAACTGCAACCTTCACATTTTGCATTCAGTGTTCCCTTGCAAAGCATCCCCAGAATACATCACTTTTATGTTTTTAATCCATACAAAATGTATATGCTTTTATACAAGTCACAGGTGTGTGTTTGACAGGTCACACTTTATAATACGATGTTTGCTCATAGATCAGAAACTGATTCTTCCTTTTTCTCTGTTAGTCAGAGTATATGGCCTCATACCTACAATTGCAATCTTTCCATTAGCCTTGTGTTTTAAATCTGCATTAATCTGTTCTCTCATCGCTATGGCTTTTGCTATTGTTGTGCATGCATGAGAGGTCCCCTCTTTCTTAAGAAAAACAAATATGAGAAAGGTTTCATTAGAATGCATTTCCTGTAAGTTAAGGGAAAGCAATAACTGTAAATAATACAACAAAAATCCCTTTGGATGCTATTTTGCTCTGCCATGGTAATGTAACTTCTGCCCAAATGGCTTTTCTTTCTGCTCCACTTCATTCTTCAGAAAATACATAAAATGTCACTTGGGAGAGACTTCACTAAGTAAATAGAGACATTTTGGATCAAAATACATTATTTGTTGTTTTCAAAGACTTAGCTAAAATCCGTGAGTGTTTTATTTCTTGTTTATGGTTATTAGCAGTGTCCCAGGATGGCGGAAGCCGCTATCACAGAGGAGGCCCACTGTAGACTTTCCTGTGGGACTTGGGCCTCTGAGAGCTCTAGGGCATGGGATTATGGTCCCATCAGCTGTCAAGCAGAAGCTGCTACCTGGAGGGAGAGAGGCCGGGAAAGGGGTGCCATGGAGAGGCAGGTGCGCCCCCTGCGTAGCAACCAGATGGCACACAGAAGAACCCAGGGGAGGCCTGCAAGGAAGGCAGGTCAGGTGGCTGCAACACGCACATGGAGGTTGGAATGACAAAGAGGAGGAGCTGGTGGCATTTCCTTTTAGCTGTGATGAGGAAACTGAGTGAACTCAAAGGACAATGTAAGCATCAGCAGACTAATGGTGGTGTGATTTGATAAGAGATACTTTAGCATAAAAATACCTAAAACGGATATCATGGCACCGTAGGGAAAATGGAGGATGCTTTGAAGCTGTAGATTTTGACAAGGGGAGGCAGGCGCTTTTGTTACATGAAATTCAGAGCACTTTTTCAAGTCTCATTTTTTCCTTATGCTCTCCTGTTTTTAAGACCCTATTTCCTTTCAACACAGATAAACTAAAAAAATCAAATGTCACAATAGTCCAGTAGCAGTTCTAATAGTCCAGTACTAATGACTCCTACCTAAAGTACTGAGAGAAATTATTAGGACTGGGGATGTAGCTCAGTTGGTAGAGTGCTTGCCTCACAAACACAAGGCCCTGGGTTCAATCCCCAGTACCGCAAATAAATAAATAAATAAATGAATAAAGATAAATTATTACCTTTCCTTGGAGAGAGAAGGGTGAGTGAGCCAATCTGCAGGTGAATTTCCATTCAGCAGTCAAAAGAATGCGGTCCTATTGAATACGTGCTGACTGTCTCCTTTTACAAATAAGAATAGAGTCAAAGGCAGTTTATGCCATCTGTCCAAGACCTTCTCTTGAAAATGTGGAAGAGTCAGGATGAGAACCAAAATCCTCAGGATCCCACCATCTTATACATTAAGCTCTTCTTTGGCCAGAAATATAATGTTTAGTAATACTGAATAAACTCTGCATTTAATATTCCTATCACATCTTATTTATTTGATTATGTACTATATGAAAATATTTGCAGTAATCATGGTAGCCTGATTGAGCGTTTTTTTTAAATGCAGAAATCAGTATAAGAAATCAAAGTCAATAACATTAAAATGTTTTCTCTTACATCAAAGACCTTGTGCTACAACCACTGGCAAATACTTTTGCAGCTATCTTGAATAAACCACAGAGGATGTATGCATATGTATAGGGAAGATGATTACTTAAATGAACCCACAGAGGTATTAAATATCTCCACCTCAAGCAAGTCATCTTTGCTTGAGAAATTCTTTAGAACAGGAAATACTATTTAAGTTCAAGAACTGAAGGATTAAACCAGACTCATTTTTATTTAGTCAGATGTGGACAAAATACAGAGTTAATTGGTAGGAAAGATCTGATTGTACCAGAATCCAATTATGGAGTCTTCAAAATACTAGTGAAATAAAAGTTAATGCGACATTTTAAGGACATTAGAATTTTATGATATTGATTTATTTTGAAAAATGGCAAGGATAAACTTGTTTAATATGCTGAATTAAATTCTCTGTGTTCAGTTTGGAATTTCAACCAAAAGAAAATGTAATTAAATATATGTGTGTCTGTGTGTGTGTATGTGTGTGTGTGTGTATCTCCAATCAAGAATTTCTTTTGTTTTTTGATATTGCTCTTGATTTAATAATTACTGGAAAAGTTTGGCCAGTTGTATTATTATTGCCTGCTGGATTATAGTAAATGTAAGGAACAATTACTCCAATCAGCCCTAATTCAAACACGATGGACAGATGCCAATATTTACAGTAATTACAACCATGAATCAATATTATTATAATAAGTACTACAATAAGGAGTGAATTGGTTTGGCATCACTGTAGAACACTTGCTAAAATGTGCCTTTCTTCCCCAATAAATAAAAGTTAATACAAATTTATTTTAATATTATAGTAATTAACTTAAGTATTATAAAGCTATTTAATTATGGTCTTAATATTGTATAGTCTTTTAAAAATATGTAATTTTTTTAATGAATAAAGGTTTATTTTATAAGTGAATTGGTATAATAAAGCTTATTCAGTTATTAAATAGATGGGTCACAAGGAGGTGGTTTATGATCTGTAACTATATAAAAGCAAATGAAAAAAAGAGTGAGAGGAATTAATATCATGCACATAAAAAGTCATCTAAGATTATTTACACCAGGATATCATCTGAGAATAAAAATAACAAAAATTGGTAACCTTATATAACCATGAAACTTTATTAATTTGAAAATTCATGTATTAAGCAATTATTTTAAAGAAAAGATGTCATTTAACATATTTTCTTTCTTTTTAGCGGGGGTGGGGGGGTTACCAGGGATTGAACTGAGGGGCATTCTACCATTGAGTCACATCCCCAGTCCTATTTTGTATTTTATTTAGAGACAGAGTCTCACTGAGTTGCCTAATGCCTGGTTTTCGCTGAGGCTGGCTTTGAACTCACCATCCTGCTGCCTCACCCTCCCAGCTGCTGGGATTACAGGCAGGCACCACCGTGCCTGTTTTATATTTTCATTGTAGCTCTATTAGATAAAGTAATAGGTACATGTTGTTAAAATGATACATATTTACAAATTAATTTGTCATTTGGTATTTATATAGAAAATTTGTTTTTATTCCTTTACAAAGCTTTGAAATGACTTTTTAGTGTTATCTATTTGGTGAAACATCTTCATTTGTAGGGGATCATCATGACTAGAATTACACCTTGAACATACCCCCAAAATCTAGCGCCGAATAGACAAATACATACCAAAAAGCAATTGAAAAATAAATACATTTATAGTGCAAATTATATATTTTAAATTTGTATGTATTTATGTCAGTCACTAGACTGCAAAACTTTCAGGACAAGGGCCACATCTTACTCACAATATTTTTTTTCTTAGAGCTTATGACAATGTTTACCATAGGAGGAAATTAATTTTTATATCAGGTAGATATGCTTCTGACTGTAAGCAACAGTCAACTGTCACAGCTTAAATCAATAGAGATAATCCTTTTCATTTGGCAGAGAAATTAAAGGTATCATCTTAGGCTTCAAGCATCAGCTCAGACATTAAATGTCTCTCTTCACCTGTTTTTTCCCCCAATTTTAATGTCACCCATGCTTTCCAAACTATGTCCTTGTTCAGGTAGGAAGAAAGCAGAGCAGCGAGAGCTTCTCATATTGATGTGCTCTTCTCAGTAGATGTCACCTGCCTGTCAGTGAAGAGTCCCCAAGGTGGAGATCGTCAGAGAAGGAGGCTAACCAATATTTCTCCTCTGGGGCTGGGATAAGGACTTTTCCACACAGAGAAGAATTAAATTTTTATTCAACTTCAACAAATTGGGGTTTAGTTAGCAGGGGCAAAGGGGCCTATTGTGTAGTTTAGTAGACAACAAATATTACAGTTTTTTTTTTTTTTTTTGATGGACAATGTTGCAACTACAAATGCATGAATTCTATGATTTTAGTTGTACTGGAAGAGAAAATATGCAATATTGAAAAGATGCTTTTTTTTTTCTATTTGTTTTCTCAATATAGGGCTTGATCCAACAATAACAATGAAAATTCAAATGTGTAATTATGTCCTGTCTTTTCTTAGGCCTTGAAAAACAAATATGAACTTAGATTCCATTCATCGATTAATTGAGGAAACCCAAATCTTCCAGATGCAACAGTCGTCAGTCAAACCACGCTGGGACAGGGAAGCTCCTGCCCCCTGCCCTAGGGACACCTGCGGGTCCTGCATGCCACCTTGTGGGCTACAGTCTCCTGCAGCCTATGAGTTTCGTGCTCCTCCGTTCAACACCAACAAATGGGATATTTGTGAAGAACTTCGCCGGCGGGAACTTGAGGAGGTCAAGGCCAGAGCCGCACAGATGGAAAAGACCATGCGCTGGTGGTCAGACTGCACCGCCAACTGGAGAGAAAAATGGAGTAAAGTGCGAGCGGAAAGGAACAGCGCTCGGGAGGAAGGAAGACAACTCAGAATAAAACTCGAGATGACCATGAAGGAGCTGAGCGCCCTGAAAAAGAAGCAAAGTCTGTCACTTCAAAAGGAGGCGACAGAGGCCACAGTAACCCAGGACCTGGAGCTCCCTGCTCCTGAAGGGCCCTACCGCCGTGGAGACCAGTTCCAAACTAGTGCACCCACGAGCGGCTCCATCAGAGAGCGTGTGGTGAACAGACAGCTTGCTGAGGAGGAGAACACTAATGGCGAGGTAAGGCAAGAGCCGCTCAGGAACCCAGACACCGCTGCACTGTGAATGTTCCAGCCCTGGGGCCAAGGAAAGGAATGAACCCAGCAGTGCCAGTCTCCCTCCCCCAGGAGGGCCACCATCTGGGTGGCCCGCTCACCACCAGTGCATTCTTCCATGTCCTGGAGGAGAAAAGTCTGGTATTCATATGCTACCTTATGCATCATACATATATGCACAAAACGTATTTCTGGCTTCCTTGTAATGAATGATCAATCACCAGAGGAAGTGAACTCTCCTATTCTCTCCTATTCTCGGTTCTCACTAAGGCTGGGCAGGATTCCTTTCTCCTGAGGCCTCTCTCCTTGTCTTGCAGAGTCTTCTTCCTGGGTCTTCACATGATCTTTTCTCTGCATTTGTCTGTGTCCAGATTTCCTCCTTCTACAGGGACAGCATCACTAATTCTTCTCTGACACTCCTTTTAACTTGATCACCTCTTGAAAGACCCGATCTCCAAATACAGTTCTGTTCTGAGCTACCAGGGATCCGTATGGATTTTTGAGGAACACGATTCATCATATTGTGATTTTACTAATATTTATAGCAAAAAATAGTGCAGCATTAAAAAATGTGAACAGAAAAATATTTGGAGAGACTTCTCTCCATTCACCCTAAGTGTGTCAATAATAATAAATTATTAGAGGAGTTCGTTGCCTAAGGCTTTAGATTGGCCTCATAATTAAATTCTTGGAAAAAGATATATTGAGTAAATGTAGAAAGTGCATCCCAGGATTCATACTTGGAATTCTCAACATTGTCTGAATCTTGAGGTTTATGGAAATTCTGCATAAAATAAAGTTTGTAAAAACTTTACTTGATCTAGTAGTTCATACATTTTTTTACCTACAATTCCCTCCCCCTTTTTATACCTGGTAAATGCTCCTAATAACCTATAGACCATATTTAGGGAAATTTTAGGAACTCATAGAAGCTTTGTCTATACTATTATATTGTTACCCCATCTATGAAATTCCATCTCTAAAAACCTATTGGTTAATGTCTTGCATCTTTATAATTTATTAAAATCTTAAGTCTTTTATAATGTATACAATTTATGTTAGATATAGCCTAGATCCCATTGCAAATGAAGAATTTTAACAGACTGCAGTAACATGATTACTTCTGCTGGTTTGGTCTTCTAATTGCTTTTACTTACCTTGACAATGCAGGCTGCTAGTGCCTTCATGTTTATCTTCATTGGAATGGTAAATGTTCTCTGAATTCAGTTGTGTTAGTATATAAATTTGGAAATAGAGATTGGCCACAGGAATATAAATGATATAATGTGCCATAAATCCATAAAATATTTCTTTATTATTACAAGTCACTAGGCTATATTTGAGAAAGGGAAGGATTTTCTGTACATGTATTATGCTGGGAAATTCTTAAATTCTTGCAGTTTCATTTGGAATATCTTTGTATCATCAGTGTCAAGAACAAATTATACCTAGTAGGTATTTATTCAAAGTTTTATTTTGGAAAAAACACATAAAATCCCTTGTGATTGCAAGGAAATAAATATTGTCTATTGAAGAATTTTCAATTGGTTGCTTTACTTTGAACAGTTTCCCTGTCAGCTCTGGATGCAAGAGAAGGAAACCTGTGTACTTAGAACTTATATGAACAGCATACTTTCCAATAGCCTTTTATTAGACCTTAAAAATAAAGTACTGACTATTTTATTGGTTTTTAAATATGATAGATAATTACAATATTAATTGTGAAAAGAATTAAGACATGATAATACTAGGCAACTTGGTGTCCACATAGTATTTTAAAAAGAAAATACTAAAAATAAAATAAATTGAGATTTTAATTGCACTTGGCTTTCTCCTATTCAAATCTCATAAGTCAGGGTAAATTTAAATTATAAACAAATATCCACAACATGGGTTCAATGGAGTTTTGGAATTATGACATAGGATTTTTCATTCAGGTTGCTGTCCTGGTAATTGATGCTGGTGTTTATTAAAATGTCTTAAATTCTATGTGAGATCTGCTAGCGAACTAAAATTAAATAAACATGCCTATTAAATCATTTAGGAAAATTATTTCTATCCTGTGCTTCAAAAAATGTTTTTAAAAATCAGTTATTTTTGCTTTGAAACTCTCAAGGACCTTGTGACAAAACAAACTTTAAAAAAGAATTCATCAGTTTATTAAAAACTCTTTACAAGTAATCAAATTTACCAGGGTTGATTTTTAGTTTTGATTAGGCAAAGAACACAAACAGCAAGTTAAAGCAGACCTCTAGAGAAATTATTTAATAATAATGTTAGAATGCAAAAAGAAATAAGTTTGAAGAAGAATGGGATTTAGTTGGGTCATATAATGTGACCCTTAGGGAATGATAATGAAGGGCAAATATGGATTTGATGTTTATCACAGCATTTATTTCCCTTTGAAAATGTTTTGCTCTTGAGTTTTCTCCTGCGTCTTAAATATTCAACAATAATAATTGGATTATGTTTTCCATTTCTCAGGAAGAAGGTGTGGTTCTTGATTCATTAAGATTAAATGAGGAGATGAAGCCCAATCCAGATTGCACTGATTTGTTCAGGAATGGTGGTTTTGGAAGCTGTGCGGTGAAGCCTGGGCTTAGACTGCCAGCAGGGAACCCACCCCAGGAGAATGTGGTGACTCAAGTCTCTGCCTGGCAGCTGCCTTTGGGTGACTTCCAAGAAATCCTGTGGAAGGAGAGAGAGTAAGTGCTCGTCATTGTCTCCCTGAGCAGAGCCTCTTAAGCCTGATAAGCTGGTCATTTGATGACGCATTTGACCCACATGTGGACACAAGCTGGAAGATCTATGCCTAGGATGTGTGAGTCCCTTGGTTCAATCCCCAGCGAAAAAAGTGTAAGATTTGAAAAGATGAGCTACACCCACCGCCACACACACACAGAATATATATATACTTTGAATTTTGAAAGTAACTCATAACTTGTTAATAACTTGTTAATCCTTACCATTCTTCTAAGTTAACTTTCACTGTTAACATGTTATCATCTCTGTTAGCTAATGGTGATTGTATTTGGATTCTTAGTGAATACTTCTAAAATATTGTGTATTATCTAAATTTTATACCTTTATTAGACTTTAGTGAGTCAGCAAAGACGGATAAGTGTTAATATTATGAATGGAGAAATCACAGTTTTATGACCCATTAATCATAGAAAGGAACCTTACATGCTGTCTATGGTGGAATAAAGGAAGCACACTAGACTCATGGCGAGGTGACGTGGAACTCCATCTTGGTCCTGATGTTCTAGCTAGATATTGGACTGCCGTTTCCCTTGAGGACACGAGGGTGCTGTTATGCTTCCGCTGTCTGTTGTTTGGTAGCTGACTTTCCTAAAGCCTGGTTCTTAAAGCAATGCCTCCACGTACTCTGCCTCATAAGCATGGCTGGGCCTGGATAGCCCCTCTCTCACACATGGCTTTGGCTGGGGTGGCTCAGATTTGCAAGTCAGGGAGCAGGATGTCTGAAGGCTTGGTCACTCACAGTTCTGCAGGTTGCTCTTGGTTCTCATCAGGAGTCTCTGCTGGAACTCTCGCCCCGTGACTGCTCCATTTCCTCCCAGCCCAGTGATTAGAGCATCTCAAGATTACCCAGACAATATGAAGCATTTTAATGACCTAAAGCCACAGAGCATCCCTTCTGACACTTTCTGGTAGAGGCAGTCTCACTGGCTCACTCGGGCTCCAGGGTGAGGGACACTGGAGGAATGTCAGATTGATTCACGGTCAGAGCAGGTAGGCCGCAGTCATTTGGGAGACACCTTTGTCCCAGCTTCCTCACGGCACTCTTGTGAGAATTACACACAAATGATGTCTGGGAAAGAGGCCAGTAATGTGAATTACTCGATATGTTGTGTGTGTGTGGTTCCTTCACATTAGCTTAAAAGTATTAGCATAGTGTGGATGGAATTTTTGATGCATTTTAAAATATGCCTCCCAACTCTGAAAGTAATTATTTCTCCATCTCCTTAGTTACTAGACTCTAAGTGGGTAGAGCCAGAAAAAGAATAGGGTGTACACACACCCCATTTGCAAGTATATACTATATACTACTATATATGTCCCATATATTAATACTTATATAATATCAATTTTTATAGATAAGTATATAATATGATATATTTAATATCTGGTTTATATTGACTCAAATAGTGATAAGCATGTGCACAAGCCTTTCAAACATTCTGTAGGCTGCTTATCTGCCATTCTTTCTGTGTCAGCCAGAAGTTTCTCAGGAGTCCCTCTGAAATTTTCTAGCAATACTAGTTCCTTTTTTTCAGGTTTCCTTTCTATGCTTCACAACATTTATAGATTGTGATAAATGTGCATCTGTGAACTAATGTACAGATATTATTCTACCATCAAGGATAAATTCCTAATAGAGGAAATAAACATCAGTATAAAAAAGAACACAAATGAGTGGAATTTATGCTTGAACACATGTCGAAAATCTCATCTGGCCCTTGAAGTCTCAGTGCATTCTTATTTCTTGAGGGATTTAGCGCTTGGTAGTTACATACTTCTCTCAAATCTGTCACAGTGTAGTAGGAGCAGTGTGCTGCATTTCTTCAGATAGAACCTTTTCTCTTCTAGGAGGCCGGTTTAATGGTATTCATATGCTACCTTTATGCGTTCAGTCATACATACACACACAAAACATATTTCTGACTTCTTCGTAATGAATTATCAATCCCCAGAGGAAGTAAACTCTCCAGTTCTCAGCTACTTTAGCATGTAAAACATAGGCCAAAAGAATAAGGCAGGATGGGAGTCTGACTCGGCTCTGGCCCTGTCTTCCTACTGCCTGTTAGAAACAATCCCACGGGTGTCATGAGTCATGGTGTGTGTGTTTATCAATCAGCATTTGCATGGAACCCACAGGAGGCAACTGCAATCTTTATATCACAAGAGAATGTTCCCAGGGATATAGTATTGCTATGATTCTGTCTAATCTTATAACCCTTTCCTCCTGGAATCTCAGTGAGTGGGTGGTTTCAGTAAAGAAGATATGAATGTAATTTTTTCTGTGTTCCCATCTAGTCTCTTGAGTAGAACAGGAGCCAGCTGCAGAAATGCAGGAATCATTTCCACCCATATCCCTCTCCAGAACCTCCTTATCAAGTCCACTAGAATTATTATCATTCATACTTAGAATATTGTTTAGTTTTATGCATAACTTCCCAATATACTCTGAAAATGTATGTATATATTTCTGATGACTTAAAGACATCACAGCATGACCAATGTTATTCTACAACATGTACAATCAGAAAAATGAGAAAGTATATATTATTGTATATTATATTATATATTATTATGTATTATATTATTTATGTACGATCTATCAAAATGTATAAATGCATTCTACTGTCATGTACAACTAATTAGAACAAGTAAAAGAATTTTTAAAAGATATCCCACAGCTACAAAATTTGAAGTGAGGTAGGAAACCTGATGCTCTCATAGACCTCGGTGGACCTACGCAGTAAGAGAGCAGAGTTTTGGCACTGCCAAACCATCTGTAAAGAAGAGCACGAGGTAAACTACTTTGAGGAAATGTTTCAGCACACTGATCAGTCTTCTAATTCAACTACAGGAAGCACACTGTCCCTTATAAAATGCTCGCTTTGTGTCATTTAAGCTGAGCTTAAAATGACATTCTATTTCCTTAATTCATTCTATTTCCTTAATTCATTTTCTAAATAAAAGTAGCATGTGTAAATTTTGCGTTGCTTCATTAAGTGTCAAAGTTTGGGTGTAATAAAATGAGATTTAAAATACCATTGAGATGGTATAGTAAGTTACAAAAATTCAAAAGTTAATATATATTTTATAGATTTAGAAAGAAAATAGGATAATTCTATTTCATGCATATAGGTATATGTATAACTCAACACAATGCAAAAAGTAATATGCAAATTTGCTTGATATTATTTAATGTTATAAAAGTTAGAAAGTCAGGCCTAGTTAGTTACTTTTTCACTGTTACTAGTGGGATATTAATAAATAAATCTTCGCCACTTTTGACTCTCTGGCACCCTTTGTGTTGGGGCCGACCTCCAGCTAGTGTTTGAACCCTCCTTACCTCATCAGACTGAGTCCACTTCTCTGCCTGGATTATGAAAATGCTAGTAAGTCTCCACCACAGCCTTGCTTGCGGGGAGACAGGCACTTGACCAGGGCACCCTAGAAGCTGCCCACTTAGAGGAGCTAGCACTACCCTGAAGAAGAGGACTTAACTTTGAGGGGAGGTGGGCCACGGCTCTGTCCAGAGGTGGCAGTGGCTTCCGCTTCATGAATCACCTGGTGTCTGAAATTGGTGGTATCGAGTCACGCCTGATGTCTGTACCTTAGTGGTGGCCGCGGTCCTGCGCTCCTGGAAGATTTCCACGGCTTAATCATGGGCGCTTCTTGCTGCCTGGGTTCCACATTTGCTCCTCCGGCTCCCCTGGAGGTTCTTTGAGCTATTCTTTTCCACTGAAATAGACCGATCCGAATATATTGGCTTGCTAGATACAAAACTGGTATCAGGAGAATGTTGAGGCAGCTGTCAGGAGAGGCTGCAGGCAGTGGGTGGGACTTCTTGGACCATTTCTGTGGCAGGACAGGGGGCTTGTCCCTGGCGGCTTTACCTCCAAACCTTGTTCTCTGCCCTTTTGGGGTCTATTTAAAAACAACTTTTCTCTAATTAAATTAATTACACATGGTTTTGACTGATAGCAACCTGAGAACATTTACTGATAAAAATGTAATTATAAGTCGATGAGAATGCAAACAAAATGACAGGTATGTTGCTTGTGAAAATATATGTGTACTAACTGTTATTGTTAGCAATTAAATACTAACTAAATTTTAGACTGTCATAAAAATGGACACCTATGTGCTTTTGTTACTCAATTATTTTGATTTCAAAAAAATTTTGATATTGATGATTTGTTGGAAAATACTGATTAGACATTTTTCAATGTAACTTTCCACAGGGCAAAATTATTAGTATTTATTTCTAGATATTAATGTTTAAAGACTGTTCACTTCCAAGAAATGTTTTGAATAGTCTTCCTGTATAAATTTCCATCTACTATGATATCACGATAGATACTAAAGTACCAAAATTTGGACAGAAATATAATCACACCTTTCATAAAAGTAATTTTAGTTAACATTTTACCTTTTAGAGCCTATAAATTTCATATATATCAATCTGATTTCTAAAAGTTCATAACATCAAATAAAAGATAATCTATTCTTGTTGAGTCTTATGTTTTCAATTTTGTTCTTTTAAGGAATGTGTGCATGAAATATGTAATATTTTTAAAAGTAAATGAGATTTTTTCTTTGCCTTTTTACAGTTCACCCCCGTATTCATTTCAATTGTACATTTAACTATAGAATTAATGATTTTGAAAATCCCTCTCGAATGGAATAGATTGATTTAGGATAGAAATTAAAGGCTTTTAGGGTGCCCTCTGCTGCATAAATTTGGATGTGCAATATCCTCAATGCTTGAACAAAGCCACACATTTTTTGTTTTTTTGAATGGGGCCATACTAAAAATATTCAAGCACCACATTTTCATTTAACAATTTTTTGTGAATTACTTTTCTCCTCATGTACAAGACCAAAACGTAACATTTTACTGAGTAGAAATACTTGACTTTTTAAGGAAAATAATATGTTAGATATTTATTTAAGACATACGCTTAAAGAGAAAAATAGCACTGTATTTGAAGTGTTACTAATTTGCCTTAAATAGAAAAACAAGTCATTATTAATTTTAATTTACTTTGGCCAGATTATATTCTATTTATTTCATGGATTGCCTTTGAATATTTAGTCTTGGTCTATATATAATCTAGATGTAGTTATATCTTTATATTTAAGTGACTGAATTATATGTGTTATATATGTGTATATATTGAGATGATATTCTTGAACTGGTAAAAAAGAATAATGTCTCCAATAATTTTGATAAAACAACATTAAGCAGCAGGGATCAGCATTCATTCTGCAGTGATCATATTATATTTTGCTAATTCAACTTATTTTGCCTGGAAATTTTGACTTAATTTGAATTATTAAATTGTCATTTGATTTAAGTGTAAAGTCAAAAGCTGACACTTGATTTCTGACTATTTAGAATTTTGCATTTGTGATTTAAATATCTAGAATTTATCAAATTTTCAAGTATAACTTTTATATCATTCTATTTTTAAATAAAATAGCAAAATTAATTTTAGGGAAAATATCAAAGCATATTCCATTACACAAATGTAATTAACTAAAACTTTTGATTAATTTTTTTTAGTAATTTTTACATTTTGTTTGCCTTTTAACTTTTTCAAATAATGACAAAATACTCCAAGTTTCTATTTGTGTAAATCTAATAAATCAAAATTGTAATTATAATGATTATCTTGAATGTTCCAACAAAGTTTCAAGCTTAGTACTACAATTTTTATACTATTCAACTTAAATTCACAAGTCCTAGTCAATACCCCATACCTTTTAAATATTCTAATATGCATTATCTTCCCAAACTTTAAAAATTTCCTTGTGCCAAATAGGTAATGTATTTCAATATGCAGTGATTTGTAGACTTATTTTCTAACTTGACACAAAATTATATATTTGGTGATCTGATTATTATTTCTGTACGTATTTCTTTTCAACATCCCAAACGCAATCATTAATTTGGACAGAAGTCAATTATGGTAAGAAGCTTGGGTATTGACTGGCTGGGTTCCCTCATCAGAAATGGAAGCCAAGGCTATTAAATGGAACCATAGCCATTCATAGGCACAGTTCTGAAACCTGGACTTCTACATTGAACCTTTTCATTTGGTAATTTTGTTTAATGTATTTACTGTTATAATAAGGGATTGCAAATCAAAGACCTTATAAAAGTTTTTTCCAACCCGAGTCTTTTGTAGTTAGGCTAAACTGTAAAAATGTCTTTTACATCCTTTTATGGTTTGAGTCATGCAAATGCAATTACATTACTCTTTAATAGGTTCCTTATCCATTTGATTGGATTAAGCTAATATGTTTATACCCTAACACTATTTGAAATATTCTCATAGCATTGCTACCAGGAAGGGTCATTTTTCTTAGATAGGTAAATGATGCTCAGTTTTGATTCTGCATGCGTTTTCTAGCTTTGTAAATACATTTCAAGATCTTCCTAATAGCACTTAACATTACTAAAATAAACTTGTGTGTGCTTATTAATTATAATTACAATAAGGCTGTAACTGTCAAACACAAAAATCTCAGTGTTCTATAACAATCAGGATTAATTTAGCTGAGCTGAACACATGACTTCTTCACTAGCTTCTGCAGCTTCACTACTAATATCCCTTGTCCAAGCTTAGAGATGAGGAATGAGAAAATCAACTCCATCCATGAAAGTAGGAAAAAGAGTGAGGCTGTTTGAACAGTAGTCTAATCTATCACACAGGTGAGGACAGACCAGTTGTAAAGGTTAACACATGCTAATGATAACCCCGCATAAAGCAATTATTTTCAGTGACTTACTCTAATGGACATAGTGGGTAAGTTAAATAAAAAAAATCAAAGGTTTAGGTGTTAAAACACCAGATTTTATCCTAGTTCTGTTCCTTTATCTACAAGTAGAGAATTAATTTAAATTATTTCCAGTAGTTTAGACAGTAAAATTGCTCTGTTGAAACTAAATTACAAATATTAAAAATATTTTCTATTCCCAAGAAATGACTAATTTTTAAACTTAGATGAGCTTCGTGGTGTTCTGTGCCATCACAGAAGATGCTTCATTCGCAGACAGTTACAATATGAAGATGTGTAAAAACCATGTTAAAATTAGAAACATGTATGTCCTCCTGTGGGTGGAAGTAACACAAAGGCAAGGAACTCAGAGAAACTCATGGAAGCAAGCAGGAAAGCCAGGCAGGCAAAGCCAAATTTAATTTGTTTAATCTACTGTGAAGCTACTTGTCAGAAAAACAAATTCAACCAAGTTTTATTCAATATTTAAAATTTTTATAAATTGAAAGCACATTTTCCTCATAATGATCAAAAATAGGGCTGGGGATGTAGCTCAGTTGGTAATGTGCTTACCTCACGTGCACAAGGGCCTGGGTTCAATCCCCAGCACCACACACACACACACACACACACACACACACACACACACAAACCAAATTAAAAATGATCAAAAACAAGTATCAAAGTTTAGGAAAAAAGAAAACACAAAATTGGATACACTTCTAAAATTATTTTCAAATTATGCCTATTTTACTTTCTTTTAATTCTGAAATTTTTTAGGATGCGTGCTGCTTTGGAAAAGGAGATAGAACGACTGAAGTCAGCTCTGTCGCTGTGGAAATGGAAGTATGAAGAGCTGAGGGACTCCAAGGTGGCCAACGAGGAAGAGGTACGTTGAGGAGCCGGGGAGGAAGGGAAGCAGGTGGTCTCTCCTGAGTAGGGTCGGCAGAAGTCTAAAGAAAGGTATTTGAAACCATGTGTCAGTGGGAGGCTTAGTCAGACCCTGTCCCACAAGAGTCTTGTTCTGAATGGCACACTGTTCTGCAGTTTTATGTTAGTATTTTTTTCTGTTTTTAAAAATCTGGGCTGTGTATATTTGAGGTGTACAACTTGATGTGTCGACATACCTACGATAGCGAAGTGGTTCTTGATCAATGTGGCAGTTAGAACTCACTATAGACTCGTGGGGAGGGACTGCTCAAGGTCTATCTCCTCACCACCACCATAAACAACTAACTGCTCATGCTCTTTGTTGAAGCAGGCCGAAGTATCAGTTTACCCAGGCGTGTTTAGATTCTGTTCATGTCAGCATTGTAGTTATTCAGAATCAACCACTGGCCTTTTTACTTTTCTTTTGAATCGTGGCCTGTAAAATACTGTCATTGACCCTCTCATTTCAATGGTTTATTGATATTTACTATTCAAACAATACAAAAAGAATGGAATCCTGTCATTTGCAGCAATGTGGGTGGAACTAGAGATCATTATGTTAAGTGAAATAAGCCAGGCACAGAGAGACATGGTCTGTTGGGGGCTGTGCCATGCGGAAGGCGCCAGAACAGCGCCTGATCACATGGCACCTGATCACATGGCACCGAGGAGGAGGTTTATCCTCCACGCACCCAATGCATGCGCATGTGTTCTCCAGCACTCCTAATCTGCCTGCTCGGACATCTAACTTCTCGCTTAATCTTTGCGTAAGAGGCGTGGCCCTACGCTCTGCCTCCTGGAGGTGATATAAGCAGGCCCGCTGTAGGCAGAAGGAGGGGATAGAAAAAAGCAGCAGCAGCTAGCAGCCAGAGGTGGAGAGAAGCCACTAGCAGAAAGGAAGAAGAAAAGGCAGCAAGCAGATAGAAGCAGCTAGCAGAGAGAAGCAGCAGGCAGCAGCAGAAGGCAGATCACAGAGCGGAGAATTGAGAATACACCTCTAGATCACAGATAGGCAGATCGCAGTACGTGGGAGGCATCACTAAAGCACCTTAGATAGACGCTCCCTCAGTTCACAGGATGCAGGACGCACCTTTAAGAAGCAGCAGCAGAAGAAGATATAGATATCTCTGAAAGTGTAGTCTCACTCTCTTAAGCAAAGCCTCTCTCTCCTCTCAAAGCAAGTAAGCCTCATTTTCTCTGTCCTCAATGAACAAGCAAGTAAGGAAGCAGCTCAGAGATAGAAGTAGCTCAGTTTCCAGTCCTCCACCCATAAGACCTGCACAAAATGTTGCTGCAGGCAGTGACAAATACCCATGGATTTGGTACCGCAAAGAGCCAGCGACAATGGTCTGCATGACCTCACTCAAAGTAAACATAAAAACACCAATGTCATAGAAGTTGGGAATAGAAAGGTAGTGACCAGAGGCTGGGGCCAGCGGGGAGAGAAGCCTGGGGGAGGCCAAGCAGTGTGGAGTAACTGAGATGGAACTGAGGTTCGGGCTTGGTATTTCATAGTAGGGCAACTATAGCAATGGTAACACAGTTTCAAAAATCTGGAAGAAAATATCTTGAACATTTTGCCATAAAGAACTGATAAATATTTGGGGAGATAGATATGTTCAAAATGATACACATACTGTACAATGTATTCATGTATTGAAACACCACACGGTGCCCCATAAGTATACACAATTTTTAAGTTTTATACATCAGTTAAAAATAAATATAATAAAAACAAAAAGAAAGCTGGGCTTGCTGGTGCATGCCTGTAATCCCAGCAACCCAGGAGCCTAAGGCAGGAGGATTGAAAGTTCAATGGTACAGCCTGGAGAACTTAGGTCCTAAGGAACTTAGCGAGACCCATCTCTCAAAATAAAAACAATAAAAAGAGTTGGGACGTGACTGTGAGGTAAAGTGCCTCTGGGGTTCAATCCTTGGTATCAAAAACAGAAAAGAAAGTAATTGTACATATTCTGTGTCCATTGCATCAGTGTTAGTTGTTTGGGAAAGAAAAATGAGCAAATCAAAGGGGAAGAAAATGATGAGCAAAAATAATGATAACTAAATCCTTCAAATAGGTTAACATTCAGCAGGCGCATGTGTAAATATGCAGCTATTGTGTACATACACAGTTACTCACAAGAATATATGAACTGGTGATATTTATATATGCATAAGTACCTAACTGAACATGGAAAACTCAGGGTACAAACATTTGCAGTTAGGTAACTTTTACTGGAGAATGGTTCACAGCATGAAAATCATATTATGCTCAGAATATGTGTACATGCTATATAGTGCTAATGCATTCTAAATTTGACTAAAACTAATATTTAAGATAGAATTGGTCTGAAATTCAGTTTTTCAAAAAAGGCCACATGCATGTACTATCTTTTGCCACTAGTGTGCAGGCAGACTGATAATGTCCACTCACTTCATAGCCTTTTTATTCAAAACACTTATGTTGCAACTGCTTTGGGGAAGAAGTCCTGGTTTTGATTTGGTTTTATAAAGCAATAAGTATATTTTTAAATGTTTAATATTTTATATTCAAAGATGAGTGTGTTGGTTAGCACAATCTGAAAATGTTCACTCTAAACTGATCAACAAATGTGTTTAGGTGAAAGAAAAAAATAAAACAAATATAAAATTATAAAATGAAAATTTCTCCTCTGATGTCCATACAGAATTACATATTTATATATGTAATGTTTTTACAATGTATAATAGTGGTAGGGTTTTCAGAACAGTAGAAATCTCAACAAATGAACAAAGAATGTTTATTATAGATGAAGAAAATTTATAAACATAAAGATAAATGGTTTGTACTATTTATATGGAATTTTAAAAAATCTCTTTTCACTTCCTAACAGGTAACATGTTATTCCTCGAATTGTTTGTATGAATGTTGTATACACATTTATTTTAATTTTTATAAAATATGATGAAATGTTTAAAAATATTCAAAATTGAACTAATAATGCCTAGTCACATGTAATATTTATGTCTTTTAATTCTTTAATAATGGATTATAACAGAACAAGATTTATAGTGTATTTTAAAATAGCATTGTCCGGTAAGTGTAGAGACAAAATATTCAAAGTCCAGATACAAGTTGATTGACATTCAGAAAAAGTGTGGCATGATGCGTAAGTTGAAATGTCATAGGAATTATTGTTTCTTACTCTCTGTCTCCTCAAAACTTTTGATAATTACTTTGCCTTCACTGTATGGTTTTATACATAAAACTGTTCAAATACAAAAGTAGTTCTTTTGTGGATGCCAGAAACAGTTTAAAAGCAAATTCATGTCTGGTTAAGGACTGCTGATGGAAAGATTAGCAATTGTTAGAGTTGGAAACAGATGTGCTTGGACGAGCTAGATTTTTAAAATGTATTTAAAATGTATTTAAAAATCTGGTGTGCTTTAGTGAGAAATCGTTCTTAAATCACTGACATTTAGAGAAGAGAAATGGTAAGAATTTAATTGTAAAATCTAAGTATTTAAAATGCAACCAAGACAATGAGCAATAGAGGTAATTATATCCAAACTGCTGTTCCTGTGTTGAATTTAATACTTATTCAGCTCTTCCCTTGCAAGTCTATACATATTGATTTGGAATTAGATTGCCAATTCTAAGTTTGCTGAAATGATCATTTCTATGAAATCTCATGGCCTAGAGGATCAAATATTCATGTAGAAACATTGATTACAAATAACTGTGACAACTCATTTAAAAAATCAGTGATTCTGATTCTTTCCAAAGTGGAAGAGATCCTTTGACATATGTGAGAATACTGCTAACATTTTAAATCAGTCTCAGCCTAAAAAAATAAAATTTTACATTTTTTTTTAAATTCTATGCTCCTACCTTGTATTCATTTATGGATTTTATTAAATAAAATACACATATTCTATCATTCTGTGATCATAAAATTTGTCTAATAGTTTATAATTTGCAGGGCTCTTCATTAAATGTCTGAATGATTATGTTCGGAGGCCCAGGCATCTTGTTACCCCTCATGATACTTACAGCTGGCCTCAATGTCTTAGCTCAGACATTTCAGTCACCTTTCTGATGTGGGGGAAATAGGTTAGAATTACTAACTGCACACAGGTAAAATTCTACACTTATATTTTTAAAAGATGTGTCATGGGAAGCTGTTCTGCACCCATTATGAAAAGGTCCTTGAAGATTCTTATTAGAAATAGGTGTGTGGAAAACTATTAGCACATTTGTGAGAGCCAAGCTAATCTGGAAACACTATCTCATTGCTATTCTTGTGGCTTAAGAAATAATTCCCTAGAAGTGACTGAAAACATTAATGTGTCTCTTCATTTCTCCCTCCAAACTGCATCAGGTACCGCTCCTTTCCATTCCTGCTCTGTCCCCAGTCAGAGCCAGCACCATCTCTTGCTTGGTATCTCCATCCAGGGCTCCTCGCCACCACCCCTGATCTACTTGACTCCTTTCTCATCCACCAACCAAGGTGACATTTCTAGAACTTTAAGTTTGCTTGAAACACCTCAATAACCTTCCTCTTACTTAGACTAAGAGCTGTCTTCCAAGAACTTTGGGAGACCAGAAAAGTGCAAATCCACCTGGCTGAACCACCTCACAGACCTTTGATGGATGCCCAGGGATGACAGCACTCTTTCTACCTTACCTGCTCAGGTGCGCAATAACACAATTTCAGCTAATAGTGCCCAACAGACATTTTCTTAAAATCCCTTTGACTCCTGTGTCTGGAGGGCAGCCTTCTTCTAATCAGTCACTCTGTGGTCCTCTGGTTCTCAGGGGTCACATTGCTGGATGGGAGGCACCAGAACAAAGATTAGAAAAAAGGAAGGAGGATCAGGTGGGAATGACTTAGATGGGTCAGGCTCTGGAGTAGAGCACATGATTTCCTTCTCATGACTCACAGGTGGGTTCCTCAGTGGCCAAGCCAACCTGAATTCTATGCTGGGAAATACATTCCAGTGTTTTACCCAGAAGGAGAAAAAAACAAAACAGAAAAAAGATTAGAAAATCATCTAACTAGTTTTCCGTTTTGGGTCAACATGTTATCTACTATAGTGATGCTTATTAATATGATATCTTGTTACTAAACACATCCGCCGAAATATTGCTTTCATTGTAATTGATAAATGATGAAGAATTCAACTTAGATTTAAGAGAAAGTGGGCTTTCCAACTCTGAACCCTCCTATTAAGAACTTGATCTACATCCACGCAGCTGGCAGGACCGGTGGAAGCTGTTTTGCCCCAGGGGACCCTATCACTTGATGTTCTCTGTTCTGGAGGACGATGGCAGAGTGTGCTCCCCACCGATACCTCCTTCCCAGAGAAATGGGTCGCGGGCAGCACTTCTCCAGTTTTTCCTGTAAACTCACCGCAGATAAACGGGAACAGAGGAGGCATACAGAGACATGTGAGTCCAGGGAAGAGCTGGCATCTACGGGGACGGCTGCCTGGGTGGCTGCAAGTCATCTTCTTCTGCCTGGCCACGAAACCTCTGGCTGGCGCTGGCGTCACACTTTGCAGGCAGCCAAACAGAGGACTTGCTCGGTTCCTGGGTCCCCGCTGCTCAGTGGGTAGGTCCACTCTGTCCTCTGTCCCGGACACCACGGCAGTTTTCCTGCTTCTACCTGCCAGTCACGCCTTGCCATGCCCCTCAGCTTACACGTCATGCCATTAGAGTCATTTCTCTGCAATATCTGCTCCTGTTCCCATTCCCCCTCGACATGACATGTGGAATTCTGAAAGGCCTCATCAAAATGAGTAGTTTCCTGTGTATGTTTACTGCAGGCCTTTTCCAGTTACCGGCTGCTCCACACAAGCACTCATGGGCCTCAACCCAGAGCCCAGCAGAAGTGGTGGACATGGAACGAGCCGGGCACTGTCCTGGTGTGTTCCCTGCTAGTTCTGGGCGCCTCTATTCTGCGCAGCGGCTGTAGCTATGGTGGGAAGAGACTAGTTGAAATCCTGGACTTGTCTTTTACTAGCCGATGATTCCACTGCTCAGCATCACTAAGGATTTTAGATTTTCCAGGGCACTGGAATGAGTCTTTATCCCTGAAGTCCTATCCATCATGAAAATTTGTGCAGCTCATTCTTTGCATGACATAAATTAGCTTATCAGGAAAAGAGAAAGGCAGATAAAACACCAAATTAGAATTCCACAAATGCATAAGAAAAATGAAGCATATGGGACCCACTTTGCTGACATAAGTACCTTTAAGACCTTTTTAAACAAATGTAATTAAGAATGATACAAGCACTAAATTACATAAGTCAGAATTAATTAAACTACCAGTGGATAATTTATAGGCATTGCCAAGGTAACCCTCAGAACACTGAGGTGACTGACAATACTCTAAGATTATTATGAGAATCATCAAAGAAATTTAGGCTATTTCTAATCCACTTTACTTCTGGAAGTAAATTAGAAAGAAGATTGAAATCAACTATTTTAACATTTATTTAACTTAAGCAATACTATTTTAAAATTTATAACACAAACCGGGCATGATGGTGCACACCTCTAATCCCAGTGGTTCAGGAGGCTGAGGCAGGAGGATGGTGAGGTCATAGCCAGCCTCAGCAAAAGCGAGGTGCTAAGCAACTCAGTAGTGAGACCCTGTCTCTAAATAAAATACAAAATAGGGCTGGGGATGTGGCTCAGTGGCCAAGTGTCCCTGAGTTCAATCCATGGTTAAAAAAAAAAAAAAAAAAAAAAAAAACTCAACAGAAAGAAAGAAATCTGCTAATATTGAATGAAGCTATAAAAATTAGTAGTAGTGGGAGAATAATGGTAATATTAGGCTAAAAGAAAAGGAGCAAGGTCTCAAAGAAGAAAGTGAATTTACCCCATACATTGTTGATGTCTCACCCAGAGTGGAGCAGAGAATTCATGATGTAGTTTTATCTATATCCACTGGGTGGGCTATTTTGCAGTGGTCCTTGCCTCATAAACGAAAAGTCTTTTTATTTTATTTTTTTCTATAAGAAATCCTTATACAGCGACATTCCATTTAGACCATTCCATAGATAAAGATCCACCTCAGTACATAGCATTAGTCTTTTTAACTGGAGGACCAGCTGTCATGTTGAGGAGATTGAACAAGGTCACCTGCCTTTGATACCGCCATTTACCAGTGACGAGTTCTGCTCCTTCTAATGTTGAAGATTGAACACTAGAGAAGCACGCCAAGGCAAGCATATTAAGCAGGTTCTATTTAAAGGTAATAATACAGACTTCTCCTGGCAGGAAGAAGGGGGCCATGGCTGATGTTCTAATGTCCCCAGAAGTGAGTGCACCCTACATCTTTTATAGGTTAAGGTCTCTTTTGTTCTCCAGCTCTCTCCCCCTTATCTCTCCTTCCAGCCTAGTGACTAGGCCTGGTTTTGCATTAAGTGAGAAACCATGGGCAGGGGGAGGGCCAAGGTGATTCAGGCAGGTAAGGGCCCAGGGGGCATTAATTAGCAGCTCCTTGTTTGCAGTCCTTGATAAAGGCAGGTAAATTTGGTAATCAATGGGCTCCAGAGATCCTTGATATTCCATTCTCCCAGGGGCAGTCTCCAACTTCCAGGGACAGATGGCTTCATGGCCTTCGTTTCCTAGATTTGACTGGATCACCTATTTCTACACTAACTGCCTGTCCTTAATTCTGGCTTCACCTTCTTCCCTTTTCCCTGAAGGTTTGCCCACCTCCCCACCTCTTCCCCCATGACCTGATATCAAAGGTTTTGATTGTGTATAGAGCTGGGTGAAAAATCAGATTGAAGCAAAAACATGTCATCTCACTTTAAAAATTCTCTGACATACAAACATCTGAAATGACAAATTGAAAATTCATGCTTGTCACATGTCTTGTATAACCTTTATTATTTTATAAGCATCCCCTTTTAGTTTTTTCAAATACATAATTTGAGACTAAGGAACCAAGGTGGGAGTTCAGGATTTGTGGAGTTTTGAAGAGGTATCTTTGTACATAATGAGATCAAATTGCTTGCATGGGGAATATAATTGAAAAATGGGTGGTGCTCCTTCATTTCAGAATTTTGGAACCAAATGCAGCCTAAATTATAATGTTCTTCTGTTATTCTACCCGGCTGGTGCTGCCTTAATGTAGAGGTTAGATTTATTTATTTATTTTGCTTAATCGATGTTAACTTTATTATTTCCTAGCCATTCTTTGAAAAAATAATAATCATTTTCAAACACTATCCGCTCATCCAAAATTAAAATGTTGCATAGCGAAGATGAAAACGAACATGTAAAATAAATCCTATGTGGATATTTCACTAGTGTATCCTGAAATAATGTGGTTTAGGCACTGAAGAGTATAAGAACAGCAAAGGAAATGAACCAAGCAGAAAGTGAGAGAGAAAGCTGGATTCCTTTGGGTGAGAGGAGAGAATAGTGAAATCACCCAGGGAAGTGAAATAAAACAAACCACCAGAATGAAACCCAGAGAGGGAAGGAGAAGATACAAAAAGCCACTTTTGCAGAGCCTGTGCCCTGAGGTGGGGGCATCAGGCAATCTCAAAACCCACCAGCAGACTGTCTTGAGACACAAACCCCATTTCTGGGTATTGATCATTTTTTAGTGACTCATTATCCCCCAGTGGATGAGTTCTTGATTCAGACTACTTCACTGGTCACCCCTGGAGAGCACAATTTGATGTGGTGCCATCAGGATTGCTCTGGGGATAGCAGGACAAAATACGGCAAGTTACATGGAAGGACAATGTAAGGCCCCCAAAAAGGAAACCCCAACTATGTCCCATGGATCCACGGCAACCCCAATCAACCGCAGGAGGCGTCACTTGACGCAAACCGCAAGAGGTGTTTATTCGCTGGGACCCAACTCGAGGGAGGAGTCGAGTCGAGTCCCTAGCAGAAAATCTTGCAGGTTTATAAAGGCAGAGACCACACATCGGGAGGGGTCGCACATGAAAGGGAAAAGGAGAACAAAGCTGCCGGGAAATTTCAAAAGGGGTCTGGGTTTGCTGATAACATACAACATGTTTCACAATGTTTTGCAACAGGGCGTAGATTCTGGTCAATAGTTTCTGGTAATCCTACTGTTTGAGCACTATCTGGCTATCTGGCTCAATTTACCCTTTTACTCCCTGTTTGGGGCTGATTCCTGGAACAGCTTTAAGGGCTTTGTTCCCGTCACTGGGAGGGAGACCTTAGGGAGTTGAGATAAAACAGACAGCTTAAAAAAATGTCCATTCTTTCAACCACAGTGTAGTTGCCCCGAGAAGGGACTGTGGAATCCTGGAGATCCACGGCATCCCCAGCACCTCTCCTGGCTGGGCTGCATCCCAGCTGGCCCTTGTAATTGATAAGAGTTAAGAAATCACAGGCAGAGGACTAAAAGAACATTCGAGCCAGCATTTCCCCACAGATCACACAGAGGCTTGAAGATGCATAGCCCACATCCTGGAAGAGAGGGGACTCTTTGAAATACACTTTAGAATGTGTAACCGCCACTTGAGGTGATTTCCCTTTGCAATATAGTACTGAAGTTATGATCAAAGCCAATGGAGATATAATTTTACATTTATATTAAAACGTTGTCTAAGGTACAAAATGAGGTGCTGGCAGAATCTCATATGGTAGTTCTCACATGTATAACCTGAGTATCATACAAATATTTTAAATATTTTAATGCAGTCATAGTGAGTTAGCAGCATTCATTAGATTCAGCTAGGAAGAATTTAAAAATTATAGATAGATTTATCTTTATCTCCAGGTCCCTCTTTTAGAGATTTTGATTTAACTGATTACAGGACTTCTCAGGTGTCTGTATTCTGAGACTCATTCTGCAGTGTATCCCCCATTGAGACCTGCTGCTTTAAGTTACCAGATTCCATAACTGGAAGAGAACATGGAGACCCCAAAGACCTACTATGATATTTGATTTTATGTGACTGTTTGAGTGGGCCACAGGTTGCCCAGATACTTGGTCAATTATTTTCAGTGTGGTTGTGAATGTATTTTGGATAAGATTGACATTTGAATCCAGAGACCAGGTATAGCAAATCGCCTCCCCGGAGTAGGTATCTCTCATCTAATAGATTAAAGACCTAAAAACAGCAAAGTTCTGACCTTTCCAGTAGTGACTGGGAATGCCTCCAGCCTGCCTTCCTTCTAGCCGAATGCTGGGTTTTTCCTGACTTCATGGATCTACAGCTGCCAACGGCAGATCTTGGGATTTAGTCTACATAATTATTTCTGTGCATGTGTATACTTATATATAAACACATACACACTCTCACACAAAAAAGCAAAACACATACACAAAAATCTACTTGGTTTCGTTTCTCTGAAGAATCTGGCTCATCTATCAACCTTCTCAAGAGTCATAATTTGATCCAATCTATTCCCTGCAAGTTGCAGCTTCTTTCCAATCAACTATTTTCCTTCTTCTATCAATTATGTTGTGGACCTCCAGAGAGGTCCATGTGTTTCTAGTCAGTAACTTCAACTCTGAAATGAAATATATATTTTATTTAACTTATCACTCAAATTAATTTGTAAGTTGACTTAATTTTATGTGCAGTGTGAAGGATATGTTAATGTAAAGATACCTGATATTTTGTTTGTTAGTTATTTAAATTAAACTACACACCATTCTACAAAGAAGGGACATGATTTCTCACTGCAAAGGAAGACTTAGGGACACTAACAAAGTTTAAGATCAGAGCCCCTCTCTTGCCTGGGCCTCTTCTAGGACCCTAACAGAGGTTCTAGAAGAATATAAATAAGGCCACAGATTTTCGTGAAGTTTTCAAACGTGGGACATTTGAGACATACTTATTTCAATTTCTTTCCCTTCCACCCTGACTTCTCCTCTGCAACTTTGCCTTCTCTGGTGGACCTGGAACAGCTGTGGAAACATTGGGCATCTTGCCAAGTCAGAGTTGAGTAGACGCTACATGCAGTTTGTAGGTACTGAAATATAATTTTGGAATTGTTTCTCCTGTGTGTGTAGACAATATGGGAGTTGTCTTGATAGAGCAACATACTTTTAAATGGAAATTACCCAGAAAATATTTTCAAAGATACCTATGATGGTGGCAGACAAACTTCCAAAAGTGAATATTTCTAAATGGCAAATAGACCTACATGGTAACTGGGATCTTATTTATCCTGATTTAACTCACAAAAAATGACCAAGTGAAGAAAGGCTAAGCTTTCTCTAAGAAAAAGTATAGTAGAAAGTCAGTGCCAGACTAAAACTTTATCAAAGTATTTATTCATTCATTCATTCATCCATTTATTTATTTATTTATTTATTTATTTATTTATTTATTTATTTATTTATTTATTTATTTGGTACAGGGGTTGAATCCAGAGATGCTTAACCACTGAGTCACATTTCCAGACCTTTTTATTTTTTATTTTGAGACAGGATCTCACTGAGTTGTTTAGAGTCTTGCTGAGTTCCAGGGGCTGGCCTCCTGCCTCATCCTCCCAAATCTCTGGGATTACAAGTGTGATCTACCAGGACCAGCTCATTAAAGTGTTTACAATTTAAAATAGGAAAAAAAATTATCATATTGTTCTTACTTTGTGTCTTTCATGGCATTTTTCAGATTTCCAATATTTGTGAACTGTGTTTATCATTCTGAATATTTACTTTCATCTCTAGTTCTTCTTTGTCCCCAAATTTTGAAGAAACCAGGATTGCTTTAAGACCTGTTTACCACGGTCCTATCTCCCTTTCTGCAAGTCCCGTGCCTCCGCTAGGTGGCGCTCCTCCTCGTGGCGCTGGTGCCCTGCGCGCACAGGTTGATAGCACCTGCACAGGCAGGTCATCTCGCCTGTTTGTCCCCTCCGTTGTAATGACCTTGAGAGTAAAAACGCTCTTTCTTCCTTCCGGGCTCCTCTGCTACCTCAGTGTCCGACTCCCACTTACAAATGGACTTAATGGGGTAGATGAATGCTGTGGGACAAGGGCGGGACGTCGCTGTGAATTAGGACTGCCTACTTTTGTCCTGTTTACCATTGTTCTGACTTTTTTCTTTTTTTTTTTTAACTTTCCACTACATAGGAGGTTTTTGCTGATTCTTGATATCTGCACTGTTTACACAAAAAGGCACAAGGCCCCAAAGAAGAAAAGTGGTTTTGTCAGCTATTTGGTTGTGAGAAATAAGCACACAGGTCAGACTCCTCTTGCAGCCAGAGATTCCAAGAGCGCCATATGTTGAGGGAGAGTTAGGGACTGCATTAACAGACTGAAAGTCACAGAATCAGTGAGACATTATCCAAGATGGAGTGTTTCCTAGAGGAGCTTACTTACCTAAAAAGTAAGCGGCATCCTGTGTGCAACTTCACGAACCATTTCAGTGCTGAACTTGAGAAGCATGAATTCCCCTGCTGAGCCCCGTTCTCAGTGTTAGATTGTGACGCACCAAACAGGTGAGTGAGTGGGATTTGGATTCTTTCTAAAACAGGGGCCCCAATCAGACAGAAGAAGCCTGAGCCCCTGCCAGCCCAGTCTGTTGGATTAAGAGAGCTTCAAACAGGCTCTCTGCAATTTCCAGTTAAATTGGAAGGCACGAGTGCCATAATCCTTTTGATTAAAGCAATCTCTGCTCTTTACAGCTTTTAGCAGATTTATTGGAATGCAATTCACATACCATATAATTCATACATCCAAAGTATACAATTCAGTAGTTTTAATATATTCACAAAATCATATACGCTTCTCCCTAATCAACTTCAGAGCATTTATATCAGCCTCAGAAGGACCTGGTGTCCACCTGCATTCAGAACGCATTTTTTTTTTTTTTTATTCCTGTGACCCCTGTAGCTTCTGTGGCCACCAATTCATTTCATGCTATAGATCTACCCATTCTAGGCATATCATAACATAAAATAAAATTATGGACTGGTTTCTTTCACTTTACGTGAATTTCAAATAGTTTCTTTAATATCCTACATTAGCACTTTTTTTCTGTCATAACCCAATAAAGAACATAAACATGCTGATTTTAAAAATGAAAACCTGATTTAGAAAAAAATATACATACAAAGGTTTAATATTTTCTTTCCCCAAAGAAAAATACTAACATTTAGGTGTTTGAAGCATGTCTGGACCAAGAGGTAAATTTTTTAAATGTTATTTTTCTTAAATGAAAACTTCAATTTTGACAAATTCTAGTTCACTATTTCTTGTTTGATAGAGAAGTACTAAGTCAGATTTAAAAAAAAAGTCAATTTCCAAAGCCATACAAGAATTGTAAGATGTTCTCTTATTATGACCAAAATTAGCACTAATTTTTATTTCATGAAGTTAGAGTCTATGTTTTAGCGTCTGTAAATTATATTCAAACATGATTATTTCATTTGATTTAGTTTCACACTATAGTAATTAGGTACATCTCAGGCAATACTTAATTAAGATTGAAATAATGCTAATTCTTTTAAAAGTCTATCTACAAGCAAAGATCTAAAATGTGTTTTTTCTACCAATAACTTTGATATGAATAATTTCAACTTCTTTGTGAATTGAAAGAATCTGGGCTGTGGAGGAAAAAGAAGGATATTAGATAATAATCTGTAAAGTTTTAAAAGTTTTAAGGCAGAACATTACAAGGGAATCACTTTCAATAATATCTTGAAACTACTTCCACATAGTATGTCATATATATATATGTATACACACACACACACACATATATAAATATGTCATATATATAAATATGTCATATATGTAAAAAAAAGTCACTTTTTATGTAGTATAGTTTTATGTAGTAATATGTTTTAAGTTACAACTTTGTGAACTATTTTTAATTAAAACTTTTTTTCTGAATTAAAGAACAAAGTGCATTATTGTCCTTTGTGTAAAACTTTGAATTTTACATAGTTTCAAGATTTAATCATTCTTCCTGTTACTAATTTATTGATAGACATCATTTCAATTGCTTTTGTAAAACATTGGAAAGTTACTTAAACTGAAATCTAGTCTGTCTTTCTCCTCTGATGGAAAGTAAAGTAACTGAAGGTCTGACATACTTCAGTGTTTATGAGTGTCAAGACCACATCTAAAACACAAGATTCCTGATTCTTTAATAGTATCCTTTCAACTACTCTGCTGTTACTCTTGGATCAAAATGCTAGAAATTTTATTTGGAGGCTGTGACTAAGAAATTAAATATATTTGCTGTGATTTAGTGCCATGAAGTTTTTAGAAATGAGTACTCAAAAATTAAGTAAAAAAGTCATGTTTCCAGATTTAAAAATGGGATAAAGGACAGCGATTGACTTCTAAATAAAAATTCTATTTCTCAGTTATTTTGCAAAGTTTTTTACACTGATCAGTTTTATAATCATTTCTCCCTGTGTGTATATTATGTAGGTTAGCATACAATTTCACAAAGAACTATAACATTTTATCTAAAATTTATACTACGTAACTTCTTGATAAGATGTAAATTAAACTTCTCAGATCTTTGTTCTCTGCAAGTCATGATCAATCCTATGCTGACCATGTGATGTCCTCTTGACCTTGTGGAAAAATCTCTTTTAAGAATAATAAATAATTCTTTGGGACTCACATTGGCTTCTCCCTGGCCTTTGAGTAACTGTGGACAAAACTCAGCTCTCAGCTGAAATGCACAACCTTGGATTATTGAAGCAAGTCCTGAACCTTTACTTCATTGCAACTGAGGTCAAGTAGCATACAAAATGGCAGTACTTATCCTAAATGACCGTTTGAATAATTCCCAATAGGCACAATGGATGTGTATTATTTTTCATACTATTGATTTATAATTTTATAACTTGGTAGTTCAGCTCTTGGATGCACACCCACACCAATATATAGAAGGAAAAAGTAAGCCTCTTATTACACATACATTATATAGTCTGTGTCATAAACTAATAATGTCTTTAATAGTTGACTGGTTCTTTTAGTGAATTATAAACATGAAAAGAGTATATATTAATAGATCTTACCCTTTGAGATAAATAGAAACGTTGACACTGGCTGTTCTTCAGGTATGCTCATTCAGAGACAGGGTACAGAATTTATAAGCAGGGAAATTGCTATTTAAATTTTTTTTTTTACTGTGGAAAATTTCAACCACATATAAAAATAAAAGGAATAACATAATGCACCATGGTGTTTATGTTAGTCATCAATAATAATTATTTCATAACCAATCTCTTTTATCTGTACCACCCCCATTCACATTCTTACCTTGTGTTGTTTTGTCTGAATTTATGCATGTGTCTCAGAGCATAAGGACTATTTTTTTCATAAATGTTAATAGTACCAGTTTAAAACTAATACTTAAAAACAATTTTCTAATATCAAATATTCAGTGTTCAAAATTTTATTTTTCTAGTATTATAATGTTTCTTTTCAAAGTTTACTTATTTCAATCAGAAATTTCAGACACTGATTGGATATGTTTTTAAAGGTGTATCATCAGTCTGTAGGGATTTCCCACCCCCCACATGTCTTTCCCCTCTTTGTCTTTGAATTTATTTAAGATACCAGGTCATTTAGCCAGGAGAGGTGGAGCCTGGGCCATGCATGCTGCACCTGTAGTGTGGTTTGATATCTTACTGTGTCCTGTATTTGCTCTAAGTGGTAGCTGGACTGGAGGGACTAGGTGGGACGGGTTTCAGGACTAAAAGTCAGTGTTTTCCCCTAGGAGGGCCACATTGGTTGTCTCCAGGGTATCGTGGTATCAACACACTGATCCTCATTGACTAGAACCATAGATTTATTAGTTGCAAAATTGTGACATTCCAGCCCGTTTTTCCTGCTTAAGATATTCGTTGTGGAGGGAAGAAGGGGGGGGGGGCGGAGGAGGGGCACACTCCCCAGCAGCACCTCAGCCCAGGATTTAAACAGCAGGAAGATGCTCTTCAGCATGGTTCAGACGACTATGGGAACTCACTGGATTCAGCATTGCACAGCAGAACAATCCAAGTCACAGGAAAGTGGGAACTGTGAGCATAATATAAAAATAAAATGTTAGAGACACCCCAGCCCTCTACGGAGGGGAGGAGGGGACAGGTGGGGGAGAGGCAAGCGGGCAAATTAAACTGTCCCGGGGACGCTGCACCCAGAGGAGACTGAGCTCAACCCACCCAGAGGCAGTGGGGGGTCCTGGAGTGAAGAGCCCTTAAGATCAGAATCTCAAACAGACGTTGACGCACCACCTGCAGTTCTGGAATGGTCGGTGTATTAGTTAGCCAACTTGCAGTTAGGACTCAGGGAAAGCTTGACCCTGGTTTTGTTGCAGATATCTAGAGTTTTGACTTTGCTAACCTGGTTGCTTTGTCTGTTTGTTGTGACAGGAAAAAAAAAAATTTCCCCCTTTTTGCAGTGTTGGGGATGGAGCCCATGGCTTCGTGCATACCTAGGCTACTGCTCTACCTCTAAGCCACATGGCCAGCCTGCAGACCTCTAAAATAGCTGTCAAGGCTGCACCCTTGCCACCGACCCACCACTCACCACAGGGGTAGTGACGTGGTTTTCAATTCCTGATTTCCAAGAACGGTCTTTCCTAAATTAATCTGCCTAAGGACAGAATTTTGCCAGCAAGTTCTTCTTGCCCATATGACCTTCCAGCAACTTGCAGAGAGTTTATCTCTAATCTTCAGTGATAGTTGGAAGCATGTGGCCAGGGTGGGGATAAATGTCTAGAGTACCTAACAGGGAGATACTTTGAAACACTGGTGTTGAGAGACAGACTAATGCATGGGACACAGAATCTGCACGTTTCAGACGGTTTCTAATTTTTCTTTTCCTGAAAATATTTGAATAGGAGTGACTGAATTGGTCAGCATATAGATAATAAAAATAAAATTTTAATATAAGTCAAAATGTGGCTTTGCCACATAATTAGAAGGACATTTAAAACAACACAATGACTATTACAAAACATTTTCCGTTTCTACCTAACACGTGAGGTCAACTTTTTCAGTGCTCACATTGACAAAAGAATAAATAGAAACCAAAGATAATTATTATTTCACTTTATCAATAAGTGATTTCACCTATGTATATGCAAATTAATTGAAAAAAATCTATTCATTCATCTCATTAAGAGATGCATTTCTAGCTGTGCCCAGTGGCGCATGCCTGTAATCCCAGCAACTCTGGAGGCTGAGGCAGGAGGATCACAAGTTCAAAGCCAGCCTGAGCAGCAATCTGCTCAGCCTCACTTAGCAACTCGGTGAGAACCAGTCGCTAAATAAAGTATTTTTTAAAAAGGGGCTGGAGATGTGACTTAGTGGTTAAGCACTCCTGGATTCAATTTCCAGTACCAAAAAAATAACAAAAGAGAGAGAGAGAAAGAGAGAGAGAGACAGAGATGCATTTCTAGTAAATTATTAGTTTACATTTATCTATTAAAATATGTAACTTCTTGTCTTTTTTAAGGCAGCTGTATACTTATGATAATTTTTTGTTTCTCTTAGATATACCTGACAATAGAGTGTATTTTGACATATTACACATACATCAAGTATAACTTATTTTAATTAGGATTCATTCTGAGCTTGTGCACGATATGGAGTTACACATGTTGTGTATTCATATATGAACATAGGGAAGTTATGTTCAATTTATTCTACTGCCTTTCCTGTTTCCGTTCCCCCTCCCTTCCATTCATTACTCTTTGTCTTATTCAATGAAATTCTGGTCTCCCCTCATACACACTTATTTTGTGTTAGCATCTGCATATCAGAGAAAGTATTCAGCCTTTGGGTTTTTGGAATTGACTTATTCCACTTAGCATGAGAGTCTCCAGTTCCATTCATTTACCTGCAAATGTCATGATTTCATTCTCCTTTATGGCTGAGTAATGTTCCAATGTATGTATATAGCACATTTTCCTATCCATTCATCTGTTGAAAGGCACCTAGGTTGGTTCCATGGCTTAGCTATTGTGAAATGAATTGCTATAAACACTGATGTGGCTGCATCACTGTAGGATGCTGATTTTAAGTCCTTTGGGTTGTATACCAAGGAGTGGGATAAATGGGTCAAATGGTGGTTCCATTTCAAGTGTCTGGAGACTCTCCATTCTGCTTTCCAGAGTGGTTGCATCGATTTGCAGTCCCACCAAAAATTTATGAGTTACCTTTTTCCTACATCCTCACCTACATTTATTATTGCTTGTATTCTTGATAATTGCCATTTTGATTGTAGCAAGATGAAATCTCAGTGTAGTTTTAATTTGCGTTTCTCTAATTGCTAGAGATGTTGAACATTTTTTCATGTATTTGTTGACCAGTCATATTTCTTCTGTGAAGTGCCTGTTCAGTTCCTTTGCCCATTTATTTTGTTTATTTTATGCATTGCTAGGATCAAACCCAGTGTGTCACACATCCTAGGCAAGCACTCCATCACTGAGCTACAGCCCCAGCCCTCCATTTTCAATTTACTGAATGTTTTTTTTTTAAATTTTTTTTTTTTTTTTATATTTTTGGTGTTAAGTTTTTTATGTTCATTACATATCCTGGAATTAATGCTCTATCTGAGGTGCAGATGGCGAAGATTTTCTCCCATTCAGTAGTCTCTTTCTTCACATTTGTTTTCTTTGCTCTGAAAAATCTTTTTAGTTTGATACCATCTATTTATTGATTCTTGATTTTACTTCTTGCACTATAGGAGTCTTGTTGAGGAATTTGTTTCCTGAGCCTACATGATGGAGAGTTGGGCCTACTTTTTCTTCCAGTAGGCACAGGGTCTTTGGTCTCATGCCCAGGTCAGTCCTTGATTGACTTTTGAACTGAGTTTTGGGTAGGGTGATAGATAGGGGTTTAATTTCACTTTGCTGAATATGGATTTCCAGTTTTCCCAGCACCATTTGTTGAAGAGGCTATCTTTTCTCTATTGTATGTTCTTGGCACCTTTGTCTAGCATGAGATAACTGAATTCATGTGGGTTTATTGCTGTGTCTTCTATTTTGTTGTTCCATTGGTCTACCTGTCTGTTTTGGTGCCAATACCATGCTGTTTTTGTTACTGTAGCTCTGTAGTATAATTTAAGGTCTGGTATTGTGATGCCTCCTGTCTCACTTTTCTTGCTAAGGATTGCTTTGGGTATTCTGTGTCTCTTATTTTTCCAAATGAATTTCATAATTACTTTTTCTATTTCTATAAAGAACATCATTGAATTTTTAATAAGAATTGCATCAAATCTGTATAGCACTCTTGATAGCATGGCATTTTGATGATATGAATTCTGCCTCTCTGAGAATAAGGGAGATCTTTCCATTTTCTAAGGTCTTCAATTTCTTTCTTTAGTGTTCCGTTGTTTTCATTGTTGAGGTCTTTCACCTCTTTTGTTAGATTGATTCCCAAATGTTCTTTTTTCTTTTTCTTTTGAGGCTGGTGTGAATGGCATCATTTTCCTGATTTGTCTTTCAGTTGATTCGTCTCAATTGATTCATGGGTGTTAATTTTATATCCTGCTGCTTCACTGAATTCATTCACAAGTTGTAGAAGTTTCCAGTTGGAGTTTTTTGGGTCTTCTAAGTAAAAAAATCGTGTCTTCAGTAAACAGGGATAGTTTGAGTTCTTCTTTTCCTATTTGTATCACTTTAATTTCTTTCATCTGCCTAATTGCTCTGACTAGAGTTTCAAGGAAAACATTAAATAGAAGTGGTCAAAGAGGGCATCTTGGATTGTCCCAGTTTTTAGAAGATTTAGGATGATGTTGGCCTTGGGATAAATATATATAGCTTCAGAACGTTAAGGTATGTTCCTACTATCCCCAAATTTTCTAGTGTTTTAAACATGAATGGATGGCGCTTTTTGTCAAAACATTTTTTCTGTGTCTATTGAGATAATCATGTGATTCTTGTCTTTAAGTCTGTAGATGTAATGAATTATGTTTATTGATTTGTGTATATTGAACCAAAGCTGTATCTCGGGAAGGAACCCCACTTTCATGGCATGCTCTTTAATAATGTTTTTCTCTGTGATTTGCCAGTATTTTAAAAGAATTTCTGCATCTGTGTTTATCAGGGACATTGGTCTGAAGTTTTCTTTCCTTGGTGGGTGTGTCTTTGTCTGATTTCATGAGTTTGGAAGGGTTCCCTCCTTTTCTATTTCATGGAATAGCATGAGGAGGATCGGTGTTAGTTCTTCTTTGAAGGTCTGTAGAAATCAGCTGAGACTCCATTTGGTCATGGGGTTTGCTTTGTTGGTTGCTTCCAACAGTATATTCAATTTCATTGCTTAAATTTTATCTGTTCAAATTTTGTATGTCCTCCTGATTCAGTTTGGTCAGGTCATAGAAATTTTTCAATGATTTCATGCTTTCCTATTTTATTGGAGTATAAATTTTCAAAATAGTTTATGATTATGTTCTGTATTTCAATAATGTCCATTGTGATATTTCCTTTTTCATCACACTTTTAATAATTTGAGTTTTCTCTCTCCTTCTCTTCATTAGCATGGCTAAAGTTTTATCAGTTTTATTGATTTTTTTCAAAGAAACAACATTTGTTTTGTTGATTTTTTTGTTTCAATTTCATTGATTTCAGCTGTGATTTTTAATTATTTCCTAACTTCTACTGCTTTTGGTGTTGATTTGTTCTTTTTCTAGGACTTTGAGATATAATGTTAGATTATTCATTTGGTGCTTTCTATACTTTGAATGAATGAGCTTAATGCAATGAACTTTCTATATTGGTTTATTTCTATATGTAACCTGTTGTTTTTCTATTATATTGGTTTATTTCTATATGTAACCTGTTTTTTTTTATTATATTGGTTTATTTCTATATGTAACCTGTTGTTTTTCTATTATATTGGTTTATTTCTATATGTAACCTGTTTTTTTTTATTATATTGGTTTATTTCTATATGTAACCTGTTGTTTTTCTCTGGCAGTCCTATTATGTATGTTTGGGATTTTCATAATAATGTACCTTCGTGTGGGTCTGTTGTAATTTTGTGTACTTGTGGTCCTGTAAGCCTCCTGTATTTGATTTTGCATTTCATTCTTTAGGCTTGGAAAAGTTTCTCATATTCTTTCATTAAAAAGTTGTGAATTCCATTGGTTTGTATTTCTGAGCCTTCATCTTTCCCAATAAATCTTAAATTTGGCCTTTTCTTGTTATCCCATTTTTCTTGGAAGTTTCATTCATGATCTCTTGATATCTTTTCTCCATGGTCATCTTTAGTTTCAAAATTATACATTTTGTTCATTGTCTAAAACTCTGTCTTCCAAGTGGTTTAGTCTTTTGGTGATGTTTTCCACTGAATTTTTTTTTTTTTTTAATTTTTAAAAATAGATTTCCACTGAATTTTTAATTTGGTTTATTGATTCCTTCATTTTGAGGATTTCTGCTTCATTTTTTCCTTCAGACTCTCTATCTCTTTATTGAAGTGGTCTTTCACTTCCTGTATTTTCTCTCTGATTTCATTCCTTACATTGTCCTTTACCTCACAGATTCACTTAATTATGTACATTCTAAACTCCTTCTCTGACATTTCTTTCCACTGTGGTGTCAATGGATTCTCTTATTGGAGTATCTTGGTTTGTTTGGGGTGTATATTCCCTTGTTTCTTCATGTTGTTTGTGTGTTTACACATGTAACAGTATGGATTTGAAGCAGTAGAGTTTCTACCCTGTGGACTTATAGTGTCCCTGAAGGTTTCCAGTATCTCACTTTTTATTGGGAGACAAATAATATCAATAACTAATGAAAATCATATATAGCATGCAACCAAATATTTCCTGCTATATGACATCTACAATGTTAATTGTGATAATAACCATAAATGATGTGATCAGTTATCACATACAGTAAAATGTAAGTTTGCAAAAGGTTTGTGATTTTGAATGGTGGAGAAAGAGAGAGAAATGAAGTAGGACATAATGATTATGAGGGAGAAGGAGAGAAGACAGAAGTAAAAAATTAAAGAAGAGCAAAAGAAAGAACAATAGAGATAAGTTGTTAGCAGAAGAAAAGAGAAAAGGAATCAAATAAAACAGATAAGTGAGAGAAAAATATATAAAGTAACAATTTTAAAAATGAAAAATAAAAGAATACAAAACAAAACTGAAATATATTAGTGAAACATTTTAGTCCTCAAAATACTGATCCATGAAAAGTTATTGGCTTTGAAAATGCTAGAAGTGAGAAAAATATGTATATATATATATAAATATACATTGACTCTTAAGGTCACAGTTAAACAGAGAAAATAATTTTTAAAAATCTTCATGAAACATTGAAGAATTGTTTCTGTTGGAGTTCAAAATATTCTCAGCTTCCCTTCTCAGCATTGTTATATGGAATGGTCTAGAGTGTGATGCTTACTCCACTCTCAGGGTGGGGTTGCTGGAGTTGGAGAGGAAATCCTGTAGGTGGAACTCCTGGAGTTAGGATTTAGGCTTAGGTGAGCTCCAGGTTTTTCACTGAAAGGAAATTGGTCTAGAGATTTGAAATCAGCACGCCTCCAGGGCCCAGCAAGTGCTGATGCAGGCTGGAAGACTGCACCCAGGGATCTCCCCTGGGTTCTACTCCTTCGGTGGAAGAGTCAGTTCTTGGTCCAGTACGTCACCTGCGGACCCACATCTCCTGCTCTCGGGTTCAGTCTCCAAACTCAATCTCTCCCACTCCTGCTCTTTTCATTCCCTGCCAGGCTTGTCTCTACCAGCCAGTCTTGCAAGCAGCCGGATCGGAGGGGGAGAGGGAGAGCTGGGGTGGGTTTCCATGATCAATTTTCCCCTGTGTAAACCTCTGTCAAGATTTGATTTTCTCCTGGTCATTTAAGCCCACTCTATGTTGTGCAGTGTGTTTTTGCCAAGCATGTACTTCAGGCCAGACTTGGGTTTGTCAGGAATCAGCTACCCCAGCTGACGGCCCTGGCACGTTGGCTGCAGAATGGTTCCTTCCTCTGTCCTCTGCACACAGCCCAGAGACATGGGGCTTCTTTTCAGCACAAGGATATGGTGCAGCACACCTTTCAGTTTAGTTGGGCAGTGTCTTTGATTCCTGAACTCTGAGTACCCTCAGGCCTCCTAGAAGTGGACTCCTTCTCTCTTCAGACGTCTTGAAACCTGCCTCATAATAATTATTAAGATAATTCAACATTTGGAGCCTAAAAGCCACAATATATGTATACATATGCTAAATATGAACTTTTATTGCATATTATAGAGAAAAACAATTTTAAGTGTAAGTATACATTACAATGTGACAATCTGGAAGAAATAAAATAGAAATACATTTTCAAGAACTAAAATTAACGGAAATTAACTTTGAATAGATGGCAACAAATACAAATTTCTATGGTTTGGGGTCTCACTGATTGCAGTAAAGTCTGATATAACCATTTCATTTAAAATGCCATTATTTCACTAGAAATTTCATTTTAAAAGCTGAAAACATGTGTTAATTTGAGACAAACTCTAAGGACCAGGCATGGTGAAGTGGGCCTCTAGTCCCAGCAGCTCAAGATGCTGAGGCAGGAGAATCACAAATTCAAAGCCAGCCTCAGCCACTTAGGGAGACACTGCCTCAAAATAAAAAATTAAAGGACTGGGATGTGGCTCAGTATTTAAGTTCTCTGTGTTCAATCCCCAGTACTAAAATAAGAAAAAAAAAAAAAAAAAAAAAAAAAGACACAGTTTAAGAATGTAAATATTATGCCTGGCTCCTGACTCGGTTTTATACCCTATAATCCCAGCTACTCAGGAGGCCGAGGCAGGACGATGATGAGTTCAAGGTCAACCTTGGCAGTTTAGCAAGGTCCTGTCTAATAAAAAAAATAAAAAGGACTTAAGCAATGGAGCATCCCTGGGTTTAATATCCACTACTAAAAATAAATAAAAGAGAAATTTTTAAAGGATATATCTCCATGAGAGTAAAAGAACATACAGAACCCTGAGATAATTCACTTATTGCTCTTATTTTGACCTAAAGAATTTAACCAAGCTTGCATTTATTCATGCTGGCTTTCCTGACATTCTTTAAGTTTACAGAAAGGCATTAGATAAAATTTACCTCAAAATTTTTCAGCCGAAATAGTCTGAGCCCTAATCTAATGCATGAAGTGCTTCTTCGTGGCGTCTCTAGTTATGTGGAGACTTCTCTGGGGGTGCGTAGTTAACTGAGACCACATAGAACCCCAGCGTGGCTGCTGGATATCCTGGCATTGGAGTGACATTCCTTCTCATGTCCCTCATCTTTTATAAGGAGAGGGCAATGTTATCAGAACCAGGCAAACCAATAAAACTTGGTTACCCTGCATTAATTGATATTCAGTATTTACCCCAAAGGTCAAATTAAAAATATGTGCATCAATACAAAGGCAATAAGAAGAATCTTGGAAAAGACACTGGCCAGGGTCAATTTGATTATGATTTCAAAAATTGACTCACTTTCAACGTGAAAGATTTAGGGGCAAGGGTGATAAAGACGCTGTCGAACCTGCCTTGGTCATCCAGAAAGAAGTAATGTGGTTGTTGGGGAGGAACACATAGAGGTTGAGAAATTCGCAGGTGAAGAAATGGCAGAGCTTGGTGATTCATAAATGTTGTGAATGTGTTGGGATGCAGGGTCGTGACAGAGGAGAAGTTATCAGATTCCTGACATTGTCCATCCGGGGTCATTCATCGAGACCAGCCAGCAGGAAGAAAACCAGGAGGAAAGGCTATGAATCTATCAGGTTGAGATGGAAATGTTTGCTAGCATTTTTGATTTATGATAGTTTAAAAAAAAAAATCAACTTGAACAATGAGCAGAGAGATGGTGGCTGAGGCCAAGCGAGGAGAGAAGATGACGCTGGGTGGGTTGTCCATAAGGAACACAGGATGCAGGACTTGGATTGGCACCAGGCAGGGCAGACGGGACCGCGGGCACTGCACAGAAATCTCTGAAGGCAGGAACAGGACAGGTTTTTTTCTTTCTCTCTCTCTCTCTCTCTCTCTCTCTCTCTCTCCTTTCTTTTTTTAACCTGAATGTTAGACAAGACACTGTCAAAACTGTGTCTAATTCTGTCGAGGGTTCAAGTAAGGGAGGGCAGGGAAGTGGGTGCGGGACAGCCTGGGAGAGGCCGAAGCCAGCGGAGACCGAGGGAGAAGGGAGGTTGGGAGGTAGGCGTCTGCGACGCATCCCCGGCCGATGCAGGGGACCCAGCGCTGGGGCCAAAGTGCAGAGCCTGGAAACACCAGGATCTCCCCGTGACCTTCTCCCTCACTTGTCCCCAGCCTACGGGGAAGAACCGAGGGCCTAAATACGTATGGGAAACCTTGAGGAAGGCCAAATCCTGCGGGCAAGGGGAACAACTAGCTTCCATTCTAGGAGTTGTTCAGATCCCTTAACAGGAGGAAAGAAGGAGAGGCTCGTGTGCACGTCGGCAGACCTGATCACAGGTATTTGAAAGTCCTGGCTCTGCGTGGTTCTTCTCCGTGAAAGGATCATCTGTTGAGAGCAATGGGAGAAAAGTCGGCTTGGTGTTCAGGGGAAATTGAAAAACGCTGCATTGTTAACGATATTGACATAAATACTCCACGCATTATTTCACAAAGAACAGAATTTTGCAATCTGCGTTAATTGTGTAATCTTTTCAGACCATCCTGACAGATGAAATGAGAGGCAAAATGGAAATTAATGGATGGATTAGAATATATTTTCGTGCCCCTTTGAGATGAATGTTTCTTTTCCTACCATATTTGGATAAGTAGAAAATATTTTTATTGATATGATAAAATAATATTTTCATTTTTTAAACATTATCTTGAGGTTTTTTTTTTTCAATCCATGCTTATCTCAATTTACAATACACATTTATATATAATGCTGATAATTTTCCAGAAGCAAATCGTGGCAGATATTTCTGAAGTCACAGACATGGCATATTGCCGGATTTAACTTTCTGTAAACACTGCAGCTTGAAAAGTGGATTTTTAAAGAGCAATTTTGGAAATATATTTTGGTACAAACTTGTGGGTTCCAGGGGGAAAGGACTTACAACAGAATATACTAAATAAATATTAAATAAAAGGACATGAAAATGCTTGCCCATGCTGACTCACTTTGTCTGGTACCCCCTATTTCTGTCACTTGCAATTTAACTAATGTGACATGTCATTTGTGGATGACATTCATAATGTTGCTAAATTAATCATCTCTAGCAACGCATGAGCCCACTGCTTTCAAATTTCAGCTTCTAAATAGATGGTTACAACTCCATTAATCAAAGCCTAAAGTTGAAGAGGTAAGTGACAAAATTATGGTTAGAGTCCAAACTATAATTGCAAAATAGCCCAACTTAACTCAGTTTTAAAAGGAGAAAGTAGCTTTTTCATTAATTTATTTATCAATTTTCTCTTCTATATTGCTTTAGTAGCTTCAGGTGCATGCTGTGTTTTTATTTTATTTAGTTATTTTGCTCTTCTGTGCTTGAAAGGAGTATTCAGAAGGACACAGTGTGGCTGGAGTGGAAGGAAATTCAGGAGTAAGAGAAGAGGGTGGTGCGTCTTTTGCTGACTGGAAAGCTGCCAAAGGGATTTGAGCAGAGAGAACTTACGGGATCTGAGTCACTTTCAGTAGCTTTCTTTGGCTCCTGTTTTGAGAAAGGGAGCATGGGGCTGCCTGTAGAAACAAGGATGGAGGCTATTCCTACAACTAAAGTGACATCTACAAAGGTGATGAAGTGGGACTTGTATCCCAAGTTCAGTAGAAAACACAGACTGGAAGTAGACATTTGGAGATGGTCAGCATTTTGATTAGTGCACAACGCCACCACCAGTGCATGTGAACTGACCAACAGAGCAAATGCCTGAAGCTCACAGGGGTAAGGGTGAACCTTGGGACACTCCAACATTCTATTCTGTATTCCAGACTGTCCGGTTGATTTTTGTAAAGATACATCATGAATTTTTTAGAGGACTATCCTATCTTTAACACTTGTATTTCCTCTGTTATAAACTTCTGAAATTTATGAATGCAATATACTACCTGGGCACAGTGGCACATGCCTATAATCCCAACTCAGGAGGCTGAGGCAGAAGGATCACAAGTTCAAGGCCAGCCTCAGCAATTTAGCAAGGGCCTAAGAAGCTTTGTAAGACCTTGTCTCAAAATAAACAAATAATAAATGCTATAAAAAGGCCTGGGGTTGTGGCTCAGTGGTTAAGCACTCCTGAGTTCAATCCCTAGTATCCCCCCAAAATTTAAACTTAAGAAATTAATGCAATATACTCTCACCTTTTCCTGAAGACATTTCTTATTTTTTTAAATTAGCGTATTATTTTATTCCTTAGTCTGTGTCCTCTTTTTAGTGTTTTCCCCACCACCTGGCATTCTGTCTCTTAATTTTGGGATTAACCCTTATTTTTTCCTTTTTTTCTTGCTCCTGGGTTCCTTGAATTTTCAGAGATCTTTGATTTTGCCATTGACAATGATGAGTGCAAAGAGAATATTTTTAAGTGTTTGATGTGGATTTTCTTTGCTATTGTTTAGAAAAATTTGCTTTCTGACTCCTTTTGACAATGAGAGGGCTTTTTGATTTGACATAGTTTCCTGTGGATTAAAAGCTAAGATTTCAGAAAGTAAACCAGGACCATCAAATTTCCAGAATGAGCTGAATTTTCTTTTGGTGAACCCGACTGAAAACAGTTTTATTCTTGCAGCTCACTATTTCCTCTATCAAAGTGACTTTCCTTTTATTTTGCTTTGGATTAATGTCACACTAGTTAACTTGCATGGTAGTGGGTTGAATATGCAGAAATAGAGAGTCATGAATTCTGCAGGACCTCTTGCTCTGATGCTCAGCTCCCCTGAGCTCCTTCATGGCACCAACCCTGAACCATCTCTGCAGTGTTTTGGAAAACATTTCCGATTATGCCTACTGTAGTCCATTGCTAGTATGTTGGGGCACTGGCCTCTTCAGCTCTGCTTCCTCTGCTATCTCATTCAGCTTATTTCTTTTCAGAAAATTATTTCAATGGATTTTATCTTATAACTACAAATGCAGTGTTGGTTAAGCACTCAGGTAATTAATTTAGTAAAAAAAGGTTCTTAAAGTTTGCTCCCTCTAGTTAATAACTTTGGAGATTGGAAAGTTGCTTATGCTTCTTTAAAATATAGTTCACTTTTCTGTAGAATAGGGATAATAATAATAATAATAATAATAATAATAATAATAATAATAATAATGTCTAATACACAGGATCACTACCAGCATGAACTAAGGCAGTGTATCAAGTCCAGTTCCTGGAGACTAGAACATACTGATAATATCAGCATTAACAATGTCATGAATAATCCTATATTTTAATTTTTGAAGTGTGTAATATCTTCTATATTCTAGTTTATTATAAAAACTTATACAAATTGTATATGATTAATGATGGAAACATTTACTTATATGATTTAGGGAAGGTATTCATTAATAAAACAAAATAGCAAATTTTATGGTTCTGCTGAAAACTTCTAATTATAAGAACAGGTGTGGAGAAATATCATCATTTATGTTAATAGAATTTTTAAACTTCCTAGTTTTTTTATACCTATTCCTAGGTTTCATTGGCATATTTTTAGATGTTTTTAGATGTCCTGCGTATATTTACCAAACCAAGCACCATGTATGTATATATACATATACATATACACATATATGTATATATGTATTTAACTTTCTGTTTGTCTGTCACAATGAATTTAATATTCATACTTTAGGTTAAGTAGATGTAAGTATAATTATAAAAAATACTGCAATATTAATATTCAGGATTTAAAGATCAGAATTCATTCATTCATTTGGAAGTTTTGTTTAGGAGTCTGTGGAGGTAACTGAGTTTTGTCCTCTTTTCACTTGAAGAGTGAGATTTATGGAGACTTGCTGAGTTTTTTCCTAACAAATTAATAGTTTTCAACTACGCGCATTGTAATAAATGGTTCAACTATAATAGTTACAATTGCAACAACAAGGCCTGTTGAAATCCACATAGAAAATTAAAAATGATTTAAAGAAAAGTGAAAGATTAATGTGCATTATGCTGTAACTAGTTTTTGTAGCATATTGTGATTATAGTTCAAACTTTCCTTTTCAGTCTGACATTCTTCATGGTCAACAGGAAAGTGAAATGGGAGGAATATCAGGAGACATAAAGGAAGAATCTACATTTCAGAACAACAAGGATAGAACCATCTGTGAGTTAAGAGCAGAGGTAAGCTATTGGGTAAAGGGTGCAATATTATTAAATCATACTTGAAAATTACTAAATTATATACCATTTGAAATAGCATAATTGAGGGTCTTTTGGTTACTTGATGAAGGTGAGTCCTGCTTGTATAGTAATTAGCTTATATACGACTTAAGATGTTTTGCAATGATACTTACTCCTTACTAGATGTGAGCTATCTGAATATTACGAAGGTAAAATATTTGAAAATAAAGCCATCCAATAGACAATGAAAGTCTTATTGTGAGTAAATATTAATTGAAAGTTCAGTCTTCCGCTGGATCATAATGTTAACTTATTTTGAGAAGCAATGACATACAAGATATATGATTTGCAGACTCTGGTGGAATTAGCAATGTTATTAGCAGCTAACAACACTGAGGCACAGGATAAATTTACATTGGTTATAGCTAATTGATTTGTTTTCCATTCCAACTAGCAACTGCAACAGATAAATTTTCATGGATTTGTAAACTCAGTGTCTTTCCTGTCTTAGATCCAAAGCAGGAATTATTGTTCTCAGAGATAGGAGTAGGGGTTGAATTATTTATACTTCACTGAAAATTGTGTTGCATTAAAAATAGAAATTAGCAAATTATTTATTTTTATACCAGGTGATTCTGGACAAAGGCCTTGGGTACAAATGTGTAGGAACTAGTTAGGAAATGGAATGAAGTTCGTGAAATTATAGGTGATTTGTATGAGGTATTTTGTTTACTATAACACTCTTCAAAGAGAGAGCTCATGCCAGAGTATATTTCATCAAAGTGCATTGGGAAGTGCATAGATTTTGGAGTCAGAAGCAGTGGTATCATCTACTGATTACTTTATTTTGGTCAACTCCATAAATCTGAGTTCACCAACAGAGATGGTATTGATAAAAGTGATAGTCATTACACAGGAATTAAAAAAAAAAAATTCTCAGGGGAACACTTGGTGTAGATAGAATTCTTGTACCTTGGGACTCGGCCCAGCTGTTCTGGAGAGTCCCGTCTCCAGTCTTGCCTGCGCTGCCTTTCCCTGCTGAGGTGCTGTCCTTGATCCCTCTCCACAAGTCACATAACAGGAGTTGGGGCCAGGAGTGTGCCCCAAGAGATCCAGATGAGAAAGTGACAGTTGAGAGCAACTGTTCCTCAGTCAAAAGGTTTCCTGAGAGGCATCACATCCTCAGGACAGCTGCCACCTTCCCTTCCTTGTCCCTGAGCTCTGAAGAGCACCTTTGATAAAGCACTGCAGGACATGCAGCTGACTCCAGAAACAGAGGAGAGAGACATGTCGGGCTGCTTACTGTAACTCTCCTCAAAACCAAGGTTGTGTGTGCATGTGTGTGTGCGTGCCCGTCATGTTTTTAAAGAACACTTTAAGGTTTACTGCAAAATTCGGCAGGAGATAGAGTTTACACATTCACCTCTCTCTCTCCAGACTTCTCTACAAATAACATCTCTCAGGATTATGCTGCTTATTAAAATCGATGAACCAGTGTTGACACTTTATCAACCGAGTCCGAGGTTTCCATTAGATTTCTGTGTGATGTATGTTCTGTAGGTTTTGGCAAATGACTCATCACGAGCATCTACCGTTTTAGTATGATGCAGCATCGTTTACTGCCCTAAAACTCCCCATGCACCCCCTGCTGATCCCTCACTCCCTGAAACCCTGATAACCACTGATCTTGTCATTGTCTTCATAGTTTCCTTTTCCAGAATGTCCTACGGTCACAATCGTACCGTACGCTGTATCTTCACGTGGACTTCTTTAACTGAGCAGTATGCATTTAAGTTTCTTTCATGTCCTTTTTTTGTGGCTTGATAGCTCATTTCTTTTTAGTGATGAATAACATCACATTGCCTAGATATAGACATTTTATGCATTTAGTTGCCTTTTGGAAAAAATCTCTTATCACTTACCTATTTTTTCTATTATACATAAAGCTCCTATAAACATTTAGGTTCAAGTTTTAAAGTGGAAATAAGTTTCAACTCCTTTGGGTTAATACCAGGGAGTTCTGTTGCTGGATCACATGGTAATGGTACATTTATTTTCTAAGAAACTGACAGACTGTCTTCCGAAATGACTGAAGAACTTGCATTTGCTCCACATCGTCACCAGTATCAGGTGCTTAGATTTCGGCAATTCTCGTGGTTCTGTGATGGTATGTTATTGTGGTTACAGTCTACAGTCTCCTTGTCACATGTGATACTGACGTTTGTTCCTGTGCCTATTTGTCCTCTGTCATCTTTAGTGAATTTTTTGTTATATCTTTTGTCAACTCTTAAATCAGCTTATTTGTTTTATGATTGCGCTTTTAGTGTTCTTTGTATTTTATTTAATAGTGATCTGCCAGAACAATATTTTGCTAATATTTCCCCATGAACACATAAAATTTCAAGAATATGCATTAAAGATGATAAAATTTAAATAAAATTTGCAATTTTTAAAAAGTTAACAACTTTAACTCAAACAAATTAAATATAATAACTTTTTTGAAAGTGATGTCATTATTTTAGGATGATCATATTTAATTATTTTGATTTGAAACATTTCCATATTTAAGCAAGTTTATTACAGAAATAATTAGAAAGTACAGCAAAGTGAACAAGAATAAAAATACTTTTTCAAATGTATTTGTTTACTTAAAATTATACTTTTTCATGTCCACATAAAATTATGTAATCATATCAATTTTATTAAAATATAAGCCATTTTTTAAAAAATTGGATTTTCTTTTGGATATACAATCAACACTGTAATAAATAGCCTCATGCAAATACATACATTTAAAAATGGTTTAAATTCCTAGAAGTAGAATGGCTTGATCAAAAGGATGTTTATTTTTGAAATCTTTTATACACACTGCCAAGTGCTCCATTAGAAACATTATATCAATTTACATTCTCACTAAGTATATCTAAAAACTCCATTATCCACAAAGCAAACATTAAAGGCTTGGTTACAGAGCAGAGGCGTACCACCTAGGCAACTTGGGAAACAGCTAGTGCATTTCTGGGGTTTTCTTTTGGTATATACACCCCACAAATGGAGCTAAAGATTCCAACAGTCTGGGAGCACCAATAGGCAGAGATAGACAAACAAAGGCCATAAGAAAAATGTAACGTAAGTCTGCTTGCTCTTGTCAAAGGACCTGGGAAGATTTAAACAAAATCTTGAGGAGAATAATGCTTGAATCCAACCAAATTCACACACACACACACACACACACACACACACACACACAGAGCCCTACTTCAACCCCTGCTAGCAGAAGCTGAGTAGGGAGGACCCTGGCCAGAGGTAAGGAAGTTCCCCGATCCTCCTTGGGAGGATGGCAGAGAAGGCTGAGCTGGAACTAGGACTCTGTTATGGTTTAGATATGAGGTGTCCCGCGGAAAGCTCATGTGTGAGACAATGCAAGAATTTTTCAAAGGTGAAATGATTAGATATGAGAGCCTTAACCTAATCCATGGATGAATCCACTGAAATGGATTAAGTGGATGGTAACTGTAGGCAGGAAGGGTGTGTTTGGAGGAAGTAGGTCATTGGGGTGTACCTTTGGGGTTTACGTTTTGTCCTTGGTAGGAGGAGCCCTCTTTCTGCTTCCTGGCTGTCACACGTAGGGTTGATTTCCTCTGCCACCCTCTGCCATGATGTTCTGCTCACCTCAGACCCAGAGCTTTGGAGTCAGCCCACCATGGATTGAACCCTTGAAACTGTGAGCCAAAATAAACCTTTCCTCCTGTATGTTGTTCTTGTCAGGTTATTTGGTCACAGCAACAAAAAAGCTGACTAAAATACATTCTCATCGCTGTTTGGCAGTAATGAGTCCCCCAAGCTCTGGTGGTGTCAGAGGACATCATCTGTGGAACGCTCTGGTAGTGAGGTTCAGCGGACAGCAGAAACTGCTGTCGGATATGAGCAGTGAAAAGAGGCCCTCCATCCGGAGTCAGGGAGGCCAAGAGGGGAACCACCCCTTCTCGTTCCAGTGGTGTCATCAGGTGACAGCCAGAACAGCGTTACGTGGGGTCCAGTTTTGTGACATAATACCACACAACCCGGGACACAAGTGAATGTTACTCATCATATCTCAAAGCAATCGATCAACAGATGCCACCCTGGAAATGACAGTGATGTTTTAATTATTTTGCAAGAATTTTAAATAACCCTCAGTGAGCACTTGGGAGTGAAAAACATTTCTTAAAAAAAATAAAATAGAACCTCAGCAAATAGATGGAAGATGCAATCAAGGAACCAATGGAAAACTTAGGAGCACAGAGCACAGTAGAATTTTAAAGATTATGAAAGGAGGAGACAAAACGAATCAACAAACTTGAAGACAGAGCAGTAGAAATAATCCTATCTGAAAAAGAGAAGAAAATTGGCTACAAAAAAAAAAAAAATAGATTCTCAGGGACATGTGGAATATAGAACAAAAAATCTGTGTATGGAAAGCCATTATCAGAGAGGTAGCATTAGACTGACTGAATAGTACTGAAAAGATGGACAAAAGCTTTGCCAAATTTAGGAAGAAGAAAATTATACAGTCCAGAAGCTCAGCAAACTCCAAGAAGCATCATTCCAAAGACGTTCACATTGAGCCACGTCGTAGTCAAACTCACGGGAAGCCAGGGGAAACATCTTGATGGCATCGAGGCAGAAGCCTCGCCACCTGCAGGGACAAGCATTCAGCAGAGAGCGCACATCTCATCAGAAACCCTGGAGGCCAAGAAGGAAGCGGCATGGAAGTGTTCAGGTGTAAAAGAATAGCCAACCTAACGTGCAGTACCGGATGAAAACGCTCTTCAGGAAACCCCGAGATGAAGGAAAGCAAAGAGAATGTGACTCTAGCAAATCAGCCCATAAAAAATGTATCAGACACATTGGTCATCAATGGAATTCAAACAGAGCCACGATGAGATGTAACTGCTTGTGGTCAGAGTGGCTAAAAAAAAAATAGTCACAGCACTAAATGCTAGTGAAGATGCAAAGTCACAGGTCACCCATCTATCGCTAGAGGAATGTGAACTGATATAAGCACAGTGGAGAAGAGGTTGGCCATTTCTAACATAGCAACTATCCTATGATGAAGCAGATGAACTCCTGATCATTATTGTTCTTAGGAAAGAAACTTAACATTCACCTGAAATTGGAGGTGAATCTGGGTAGTAATTTTATTTGTGAATTCTAAAATCTGGAAACATTTAGGACCTTCAATGAGTGAAAAATTGAAGAAACCATTGCTGAATATTCTTCAGCAATAGAACAGAGTGAACTCTTGATAAATGAACCATTTGGAGGGTCTCCAGAGAAGTATATTGAATGGAGATTATCAATCCCCAAAACTGCGTAGTCTGTGATTCCATTTATAGGACACTTTTTGAAGTAACAAATTTGGAAATGAAGACAGATTTGTGGTTTCCAGGGAGGCAGGTGTGGAGGAGTGGCTGATGTGACACTTCTTTGTGGTGATGGAAAATTTCTGCCTTTTGACTAACTTGTCCATGTCAGGTTGAGGTCTGTGCTGGAGTTGCAGGCTGTCACCACGGGGGAAAACAGGGAAAAAGGCACATGGATCTAGCTGTCTATTTTGCAAATGCCTGTGAATCAGAAATTGTCTCAAAACGAAAATTCAGTTCAAACACCCTCATCCTCTTCCAAATGTATGCCAAGTTCCACCTTTTTCATGTACTTTTCCAAAAATATGCACCCCACAATTTCTTAACATTCTTAGATCCAAGACAGCCAGATCTAAGATTTTATCTTAATAGTATCTAGCATTTGCCTTCTTATAAATTACACAGGTTTTCTGAATTTGTTTGATTATTTGCAAAATGGTGTTAACAGCTTATCTAAAAGATTAATTGCTTCATATGTAATAAATAAAAATTGAACACTACATGGAGTAGGTACTGCTTTCCATTTAAATTTCATTCAGTGTATTCTACATTGGCCAGACTATATCCAAATTCTGAGATTGAGGTGTTAGAAGCATTGTACATAATTTTGTCATAATTTTGTTTCCACCTCTAGGTGTTTACCCTCTGCTCAACTACAAGCTATTCTGAGTGTAAGCAAGTGTGTAGCCAGTGCACTACCTGCAACTTCTGGTGCCAAATACATTCCCCCAGTATTGTATTTTTTCCCAAGCCAGATTCATGTAGAGTCCTCCATGTATAGGTCATAGGTTAATCCATAGGCAAGTCTTTGAGAATTCTTTGGACAAAAACTATGAATGTCTTAAACTGAAAAAAATCTCAAGATATATTCTAGTTCCTTGTTTCAGATGCCTGTTCTGATGTCAATGAATCGCCCATAGTGGGCTCTTCTTGAGTCATCTCTCAATGATACACTTTGTCTGATACTTTATATGAAAATCTTTTCACATAGTATAATAAGATGTTTTCAAAATGATTTCTTCTCAATCCTAAATGAATGTAATATGATATAAATCGAAGGTAACAAAGTACCTTCTATCGTTTTCCACTTTAAAAATTAGGCTTCCAAATTGGAAACAGTAGACCCAAATAGGTAAGATGTTAAATTCAACTCCTGATAATGTAAGTACTCCTCTTTCCTTTGCTCATGCAAGAGAAGACATAAAGCTTTTGCTACACAATTTTTTTCACACCCCCAGGGTAGCAAGGGGGCCAGGGAGACTGGAGCATTAGCAGAAAATCAACTTTACGAAGGGGGGTCATGTTGAGTATGGATAGTGAAACCAAAAGCCCTTCTCACACTCCTGTGGACGTCAGGAAATGCCTGCGTAGTGAATTTTTTGAAAATCAGAAGAACAACAAGATGTTTTTAGGTTAAGCTGAAGGAAAATGCAAGGGGCAGAAAAGTGTTTTTATTTTGTGTTAAAAATGAAAAAAGATATTTATTTTAAATATGATTTCTTAAATTATGAGCTCTTATCTTTAATACTTCAAATATTGTGTAGTACCTAATGTGCTCGAACCTAGTAATTCAGGAATGTGCAGTAGAAATGGACCTGCCCTCAGAGAACTGCCTTTAAGGCAGGACGTGGTATTCACCCAAATCACAGAGTGGGTGCACCTTTCCCACTCCAGTGAAGCTACACAGCAGTTGTGCACGGTAGTAGGAGGACGGACCTAATCAGAAACCTTAGGTGATACACTGGAGATTTTATTTGCTGACATGGTTAAATAATATCACCTTTGACTAAAAAGGCATTGTGTGATTAGAAATCAGGTATCATTATAATTTAATTTTCTGAGATAGTTGCAGCAGGTGTTGATCTAAGTCAATTTACATCTCTCACACCTCTGTTCCTCTTACTGACATTACACATTTTAGCAAAGAGATGTAGACTGCTGAGAACGCTACAAATGTATCAGAAATGATCATACAGTTTTGACACATTGTACTGTCATGTGCAGGAAGGTGAATATAGAAGCCTGTTAGTGATATGGATTTAAGCATTCTGAGTTCATATTGACAAAACTCGGAGAACAAAATCTACAAGAGGATATTAGATATGAGGAAACCTTAAGAGCAAAAAAAACAGCAGCCAGGGGAAACTGGAAGTCACACTATCATAGATGGAAACGCTTTCTGGGCACTAGATACACTAGTATTTAGGCCTAAATACTGCGGTTATCCAAGAGTGAGACTATCACTTAGCATTTACCAAAATCTGACAGATACAAATTTGAATAGTGGGTGAAAACCTGTGTGATAATTTACCCAGGAAATATCAGATGTCTTGAGTGACTACTTCTTTAAAGAAAAGTTGTGACTATGTGCGGTGGATTAAAGTCCTTAAAACTCCTTTGTTCAGATATCCCATCAGAAGTAGTCATTCTCTGAGGAAACAATAAACTAAATTAAAAACCCAATAGAAAGCATCACCAACAGACTAGATCATTTGGCAAACAGAACCACTAATCTTGAAAATAAAGTTGACCACGCAGAGAAGATGGTAGGAAATCATGAGCAGAACCTCCAAGAACGATGGGATAACATAAAAAGAACAAATTTAAGAATTATTAGGATAGAGGAGAGCACGGAGATACAAACCAAAGGAATGAACAATCTATTTAATGAAATAATATCAGACAATTTCCCAAACCTGAAGAATGAAATGGAAAATCAAATACAAGAGACTTATAGGACAACAATTTACAAAATTACAACAGATTCACACCAAGTTGCATTATGATAAAATAGCCCAGTATACAAAATACAGGTAGAATTTTAGAGACCACAAGAGAAAAGAATCAGATTACATATAGGGGAAAGCCAATTCGGACATCAGCAGATTTCTCAACCCAGACCCTAAAAGCTAGGGGGGTCCTGGAATAATATATCCCATGCTCTGAAAGAAAATGGATGCCAACTGAGAATTTTATGTCCAGCAAAATTAAACTTCAGATTTGAAGATGAAATAAAAACCTCCCATGATAAATAAAAACTAAAAGAATTCATACTAGGAAGCCTGCACTACAGATCATTCTCAGCAAAATATTTCATGAGGAGGAAAAGAAAAACAACAATGAAAGTCAGCCAAAGGAGGAACTAAACTAAAAGAGAAGTCGATCAAAAGAGAAACCAAGTTAAAAACCAAAAATAGGCCAATATGTCCAGGGATACAAATCATATCTTAATAATAACCCTTAATGTTAATGGACTAAGCTCATCAATCAAAAGACATAGACGAGCAGATTGGATAAAAAGAAAAGATCCAACAATATGCTGCCTTCAAGAGACTCATCTCATACAAAAAGATATCCACGGACTGAAGGTGAAAGGATGGGAATAAATATATCATTACGCTCACAGACTGTGTAAACAAGCAGGGGTTTCCATCCTCATATCAGATAAAGTGGATTTCAAGTCAAAGTCAGTCAAAAGGGATAAAGAAGGACATTTTGTACTGCTTAAGTTAATCATACATCACAAAGTCATAACAATCATAAATACATATGTCCCAAACAATGAGCAACTATGTATGTCAAACCCTTCTCAATTTCAGGAATCAAATAGACCACAACACAATAATATGGGATGACTTTAACACACCACTCTCATGACTGGATAGAGCTTCCAAATAAAACTGAACAAAGAAACCATAGCCCTCAATACTACAATCAATAATTTAGACTTAACAGACTTCTATGGAATATTTCATCCATCGACAAGGGAATATACTTTTTTCTCAGCAGCACATGGATCCTTCTCTAAAATAGACCATATGTTATGGCACGAAACAACTCTAATACAAATACAAAAAGGTAGAGATACTATCCTGCATTCTATCAGATTGTAATGGAATGAAATTTGAAATCAATGATAAAATAAAAAATAGAAATTACTCCAACTCCTGGAGGCTAAATAATACACTATTGAATGATGCATTGATAGCAGAAGACATCAGGGAAGAGATAAAAAAAATTCTTAGAGGTAAATAAGAACAGTTATACAACATATCAAAATCTCTGAGACACAATGAAGGTAGTGCTAAGAAGAAAGTTCATTACTTTAAGACCATTCATTAAAGGAACAAAATGTCAACAAATAAACAATCTAACAGTATGTTTCAAAGTCCCAGAAGAAGAACAGATCAACACCAAAACTAGTAGAAGACAGGAAACAATTAAAATCAGAGCTGAAATCAATGAAATTGAAACAAAGGAAACAATTCAAAAAATTGAAAAAACAAAGATAGTTCTTTGAAAAAATAAATAAAACTAATAAGCCCTTAGCCACTCTAATGAAAAGAAGGAGAGAGAATACTCAAATTACTAAAATTTGTGATGAAAAAGGAAATATCATGATGGACATTATTGAAATACAAAACATAATTAAAAGCTATTTTGAAAATCGATACTCCAACAAAACAAAATCTTGAAGACATCAACAAATATCTAGAGATATACAATCCACCCAAACTGAGTCAGGAGGACACACACAATATAAACATGTCAATTTCAAACAATGAAATAGAAGATGCCATATTAGGCCTACCAACCAAGAAAAGCCTGGGCCAGACAGATTCTCAGTTGAGTTCTACAAGCCTTTTGAAGAAGAACTAATTACCAATACTCCTCAAAGAAGTAGAAAAGGAGGAAACCCTTCCAAACTCATTTTATGAAGCTAGTATCACCCTGATACCAAAACCAGACAAAGGCACATGAAGGAAAAAAAAAAAAAAACTTAAGACCAATATCCCTGATGAACATAGATGGAAATATTCTTAACAAAATCCTGGCAAATCACATACAAAAACATATTTAAAAGGTAGTGTACCATGATCAAGGGGATTTTATCCCTGGAATGCAAGTTTGGTTCAATAAATGTATCTCATTACATCAATAGACTTAAAGTTAAGAATCATATGATCATTTCAGTAGATGCAGAAAAAGCTTTTGATAAATACAGCATCCCTTCATGATCAAAACACTAGGAAAAACAGGGATATTAGGAACATACCTCAACATTCTAAAGGTTAGCTATGCTAAGCCCAAGGCCAACATCATTCTAAATGGAAAAAAATTGAAAGCATTCCCTCCAAAAACTAGAACAAGACAGGGATGCCCTCTTTCACCAATTCTATTCAATGTAGTCCTTGAAACTCTATCCAGAGCAATTAGACAGACAAAAGAAATTAAAGGGAGGGGATCCAAGATGGTGGACTAGAGGGTGACTGCATCTCCCATCACTCTAGAACTCAGGATTCAAGAAGGGGAGGCATTGAGAGACTCTGACCAACATAGAGCTGCTGGTTGAATCTCTCCCACTGGGTGAAGCTCCACCTGGGCGGCAGGCCGGGACAGTCGGCAGCTTCTTGGAGCAGGGCAGGGCAGCGAGTGACTTCCCTGAGCAGCCTGGCTCTCTCTGGCAGCAGGCCCAGTCCACAGCCAGCTTCTCGGAGCAGGCCCGCCTACTGAGAGGTTTTCTGCACAGAGCCAGCCCCCAGCCCTTGACGCAGCAGCGGGCTAGGGGCAGCTTTCTTTGGAAGCACTGCATTATCAAGTTCCTCCAAGACTTCAGGCTACTGAAGGCTGGGAAGTGATATACTGGAAATTTACAGGGACACAATAAGCCAATAGAGGAAATCTACAATATCTCAGAATCTCACTGATATCTGACCAATATGAGAAAACAAGGGAAGAAAATGTCCCAAACAAATCTAGATGCTATATCAATAAAACCCAATGACAGCATGGCAAAAGAAATGTCAGAAAGGGGGTTCAGAACGTACATAATTAAAATGATCAGCGAAGCAAACAAGGAGATGAAAGAGCAAATGCAGGCATTGAAGGAAGAGATGAAAGGGCAAATGCAGGCGTTAAATGATCACACCAACCAACAGTTAAAAGAGCAAATACAGGAAGCAAAAGATCATTTCAATAAAGAGTTAGAGATATTGAAAAAAAAAAAAACAAACAGAAATCCTTGAAATGAAGGAAACAATAAACCAAGTTAAAAACTCCATAGAAAGCATAACCAATAGGATAGAACACCTGGAAGACAGAACCTCAGATATTGAAGACAAAATATTTAATCTTGAAAACAAAGTTGACCAAACAGAGAAGATGGTAAGAAATCATGAACAGAATCTACAAGAATTATGGGATATCATGAAAAGGCCAAATTTAAGACTTATTGGGATTGAAGAAAGCTTAGAGAAACAAACCAAAGGAATGAATAATCTATTCAATGAAATAATATCGGAAAATTTCCCAAATCTGAAGACTGAAATGGAAAATCAAGTACAAGAGGCTTATAGGACTCCAAATATACAAAATTACAACAGACCCACACCAAGGAAATTATCATGAAAATTCCTAACATACAATATAAAAACAGAATTTTAAAGGCTGCGATAGAAAAGCATCAAATTACATTCAGGGGTAAGCCAATAAGAATATCAATCCAGACCCTAAAAGCTAGAAGGGCCTGGAACAACATTTACCAAGCCCAGAAAGAAAACGGATGCCAACCGAGAATCTTATACCCAGCAAAACTTACCTTAAGATTTGATGATGAAATAAAATCCTTCCATGATAAACAAAAGCTAAAAGAATTTACAAAAAGAAAGCCATCATTACAGAACATTCTCAGCAAAATATTCCATGAGGAAGAAATGAAAAACAAATCAGCAAAAGGAGGAATTAGCCTAAAGAAATAGCCAAATAAAGGAGAAACCAAGTCATGTCAAAAAACAAAAATGAGTCAAATGACTGGGAATACAAATCATATTACAATAATAACCCTGAATGTTAATGGCCTGAACTCATCAATCAAAAGACATAGACTGGCAGACTAGATTAAAAAGAAAAATCCAACAATATGCTGCCTGCAAGAGATTCATCTCATAGAAACAGATACCCACAGACTAAAGGTGAAAGGATGGGAAAAAACATACCATGCACATGGACACAGCAAAAAAGCTAGAGTATCCATCCTCATTTCAGACAATGTGGACTTCAAACCAAAGTTAGTCAGAAGGGATAAAGAAGGACATTTCATACTGCTTAAGGGCAGCATAAATCAGCAAGACATAACAATCATAAATATCTATGCCCCAAACATTGCCTCATCCATGTACGTCAAACAAATCCTTCTCAATTCCAGAAATCAAACAGACCACAACACAATAATACTAGGTGATTTTAACACACCTCTCTCACCACTGGAGAGGTCTTCCAAACAAAAATTGAATAAAGAAACCATGGATCTCAATAACACAATCAAAAATTTAGACTTAATGGACATATATAGAATATACCATTCAACAAAGAGTGAATACACTTTCTTCTCAGCAGCACATGGATCCTTCTCTAAAATAGACCATATTTTATGCCACAAAGCTACTGTTAGCAAATACAAGAAGATAGAGATACTACCTTGTATTCTATCAGATCATAATGGATTGAAATTAGAAATAAATGACAGAATAAAAAACAGAAACTTCTCCAACACGTGGAGATTAAATAATACGCTATTATATGATGAATGGACAACAAAAGACATAAGGAGGAAAATAAAAAAAAATTCTTAGAAGTAAATGATAACAAAGACAAATCATATAAAAATCTCTGGAACACTATAAAAGCAGTACTTAGAGAAAGATTTATTTCATGGGGTGAATTCAACAAAAGAAGAAAAAATCAACAAATAAAAGACTTAACACTACAGCTCAAAGCCCTAGAAAACGAGGAACAGACCAACACCAAAAGTAGTAGAAGACAGGAAATAGTTAAAATCAGAGCTGAAATCAACGAAACAATTGGAAAAATTAAGAAAATAAATAGTTGGTTCTTTGAAAAAATAAACAAAATTGATAAACCCTTAGCCACACTAACAAAGAGAAAGAGAGAGAAAATCAAATTACTAAAATACGGAATGAACAAGGAAATATCACAACAGAAACGATTGAAATACAAAACAATTAGAAGCTATTTTGGAAATCTATACTCCAACAAAACAGAAAAATCTCAAAGACATGAGCAGATTTCTAGAGACATATGAATTACCTAAACTGAACCAGGAGGACATACACAACTTAAATAGAACAATTTCAAGTAATGAAATAGAAGAAGTCATCAAAAGCCTACCAACAAAGAAAAGTCCTGGACCAGATGGGTTCTCAGCCGAGTTCTATAAAACCTTTAAAGAAGAGCTCATTCCAATACTTCTCAAAATATTCCATGAAATAGAAGAGGAGGGAACCCTCCCAAACTCATTCTATGAAGCCAATATCACCCTGATACCTAAACCAGACAGAGACACATCGAGGAAAGAAAATTTTAGACCAATATCCTTAATGAACATCGACGCAAAAATTCTCAACAAAATTTTAGCAAATCGCATACAAAACATATTAAAAAGATAGTGCACCACGATCAAGTGGGTTTTATCTCAGGGATGCAAGGTTGGTTCAACATCCGGAAATCAACAAATGTCATTCACCATATCAACAGACTTAAAGTTAAGAATCACATGATTATTTTGATAGATGTGGAAAAACATTTGATAAAATACAGCATCCCTTCATGCTCAAAACACTAGAAAAAATAGGAATAGAGGGAACATTCCTTAACATTGTAAAGGCCATCTATGCTAAGCCCATGGCCAATATCATTCTAAATGGTGACAAACTGAAAGCATTCCCCCTAAAAACTGGAACAAGGCAGGGATGCCCTCTTTCACCACTTCTATTTAACATTGTCCTTGAAACTCTAGCCAGAGCAATTAGACAAGAAATTAAAGGGATACGAATAGGAAAAGAAGAACTCAAACTATCCCTGTTTGCTGATGACATGATTATATATTTAGAGGAACCAGGAAATTCCACCAGAAAAGTCTTAGAACTCATAAGTGAATTCAGTAAAGTAGCAGGTTACAAGATCAGTGCTCATAAATCTAATGCATTTTTATACATAAGTGATGAATCTTCAGAAAGAGAAGTTAGGAAAACTACCCCATTCACAATAGCCTCAAAAAAAAAAAATAAAATAAAATACTTGGGAATCAATCTAACAAAAGAGGTGAAAGACCTCTACAATGAGAACTACAGAACACTAAAGAAAGAAATTAAAGAATACCTTAGAAGATGGAAAGATCTCCCATGTTCTCCGATAGGCAGAATTAATATTGTTAAAATGGCCATACTACCAAAAGTGATATACAGATTCAATGCAATTCCAATTAAAATCCCAATGATGTACCTTACAAAATAGAGAAAGTAATCATGAAATTTATTTGGAAAAATAAGAGACCCAGAATGGCCACAGCAATCCTAGGCAGGAAGAGTGATGCAGGAAGTATCACAATACCTATACCTTAAACTATATAAAGAGCAATAGTAACAAAAATGGCATAGTATTGGCACCAAAATGGACAGGCAGACCAATGGTACAGAATAGAGGACACAGAGACAAGTCCACATAAATATGGGAATCTCATCCTAGATAAAGGTGCCGAAAACATAGAATGGAGAAAAGATAGCCTCTTCAACAAATGGTTCTGGGAAAACTGAAAATCCATATGCAGTAAATTATATAGCTATCTCTCACCCTTCACAAACTCAACTCAAAATGGATCAAAGACAAAGGAATTAGACCAGAGACCCTGTACCTAATAGAAGACAAAGTAGGCCCAAATCTTCATCATGTTGGCTTAGGATCAGACTTCCTCAAAAAGACTCCCAAATCACAAGAAATAAAATCAAGAATCAATAAATGGAATGGATTCAAACAAAATGTTTTTTCCTCAGCAAAGGAAGCAATCAATAACATGCAGATACAGCTTACAGTGTGGAAGAAAATGTTTACCATAGGCACATCAAATAGAGCACTAATCTCCAGAATTTATAAAGGACTCAAAAAACAACTTAGCACCCAAACTACAAATAACCCAATCAATAAATGGGCTAGGGAACTGAGCAGAGTCTTCACAGAAGAAGATATACAATTGATCATCAATTATACGAAAAAATGTTCAACTTCTCTAGTAATTAGAGAAATACAAATCAAAACTACTCTAGGATTTTATCTCACTCCAATCAGAAAGGCAATTATCAAGAATACGAGCAACAATAAGTGTTGGCAAGGATATGGGGATTGATATGCACTCATACATTGCTGGTGGGGCTGAAAATTGGTGCAACTACTATGGAAAGCAGCATAGAGATTCCTTAGAGAATGGAACCACCAGGTGACCCAGCTATCCCACTCTTCAGTCTATACCCAAAGGACTTTAAATCAGCATATTACAGTCATGCAGTCACATCAATGTTTATAGCAGTTCAATTCACAATAGTTAAACTGTGGAAACAACCTAGATGCCCTTCACCAGATGAATGGATAAAGAACCTGTGACATATATACACAGTGGAATATTACTCAGACTTAAAGAATGAAATTATGGCATTTGCAGGTAAATGGTTGAAGTTGGATAATATCTTGCTAAATGAGATAAACCAATCCCAAGAACCCAAAGTGAGAATGTTTTCTCTGATAAATGGATGCTGATACATAATGGGGTGTGTGTGTGTAAGTGAAGAATGGAGGAACTTTGTATTGTTCAGAGAGAAATGAGGAAAGAGGAAGAGGTGGGGAGTGGGATAGATGGTGGAATGAGATAGACATCATTACCCCATGTGCATGTATGATTACACAAATGGTGTGACTCTACATCATGTAAAACCAGAGAAATGAAGTTGTACTCCATTTGTGCACAAGGGAAAAACAAGACAGTAGTCATTCTTTGCTAGCCAGGTCTGTGGGAAAGCTCTCTGGCTAAGTTGAATTATTTAATTATGATCTAAGGTTCATTTCTGTTAGCAGTTAAGTTTCTTACTGGCTTCTGCTGGATGGAGAACTGTCCAATGGAGATGGTGGGGATGGAAACAGAAGGGACTGCATTAGTTTAAACTGTTAAATGCTAGGTTTTCTTAGATTAGTCCACTTCTCTTCAAAGTCCCACGCATTGTATTGCTCACCCTAGGGCATCTGGTGTTTCTCTTGATGCATTCCAGCTACACAAGACCTTCCCCAAGATGCCCTCCAGGCATTGTCCTCTCTGAGTGTTTTTCGTCCTTTGCAGCAGGCGCAGTACAATTCCTCAGTGCTGCTCTTACTGCCTGCTAGGGGAACACAATCACACAGCACGTTAGCACCAAGGTGCCATTCACACTTCCCTGTCATCATTATCAATCATTCCTCCCAAGTCTTTGTGTTCAAAACCAATTTGCTAAAAGTATTAGAGCATAGTTGTGTTTAACAAAGACATAATTTCCTAGTAAAAGAAATATTCTGTCCTATTTTAGAGGAAATTGATTTACAACTTTCCCATTATTATTTTCAGAAACGTTTCCCTTAGAAGACATGTTTTCATACAAACAGATCTTCTAAAAATGTATGCCTTAAACCAAATGGGCAATTGCATTTCTCTTTTTTTGCCAAAATCCCAGGTTAATAAAAACAGGACATCAAAAAGCCTGTCAGTTTAGATGGTAGAGTTTGAACCTTCATTCTGCCATAGTTCCTGGATTATACTGGCTGAGTCTTCTTTATTCAAAATACTTTGGACCAGAAATGCTTTTAATTCCAGATTTGTTTTCAAATTTTATAGTATTTGCACATATATATTATATATGTTATATGAATACTACATATATTATATAAAATATATACATACATAATATATTTGAGGATGGAATCTGAATCTAAGCACGGCCATAACTTATGTTTCATATGTACCTTATACCCATAGCCGGAAAGTAAGGTTATACAATTTTGAAAGTAATTTTATGCATTTAAACAAGTTTAATAGTTTTCCACTTGTGGAAAATTTCCACTTGTGGCCTCAAAAAATTTCTGATGATGGAGAATTTCAGACTTTGGATTTTCAAATTAGGGGTGTTTAAGCTGTAATAGGTGCTCAACAGTCATTGAATGAATGAGGAAAATTTAGATAAAGCAAATATTAAAGAAAGGGAAGCTTCTAACCCTTATGAGGTTGGTAAATACGTCAAAGTGGAGGGAGGGTATTACTTTCTATATTCATTTGGACTTTAGAATGTGGTTTGAAGTCTTCTGGACTTGACTACATTCCAGGTTTTCAAAACAAATTGGTCATCATTATTGTTTGAATGTTTGTGCCTGCCTCCATTCATATACTGAATTCCTCATCCCCAAGGTGATGCAATTAGGTGGTAGGGCCCTTTGGAGGTGATCAGATCATTAGGGTGGGGTCCGCCTGAATGAGAATAATGCCCTTATAAAGAACACTCCGGAGAGCCAGCTTGTCTCATCTTCCATGTGAGTGTCCAGGGAGAGAGCACCGTCAGTGAAACAGAAAAGAGGCCCTCACTGGACACCACACATACTGCATCTGGATCTTGTACTTCTCAGTGTTTAGTGCTGTGAGGAATAATAAACTGCCTAGTTTATCATATTTTGTTACCATAGCCTAATACATTGTGGTTGTTATTCATACAGATAGAAAACTGTAATGTTTCTAGGGATAAGAATATTTTAAAAATGAATAGTCAACTAAGTAATAAATATAAACTTCATTTTCATTGAATAAGTCCACCCTCAGTGGTTGATTGAATGAATTCAGTGGCCTCTACATCTCCTGTTGAATTTGGTCCTTCTTTAATAGAGTGAGATTTTTCTCTCAAATACTACCAGAAATCCTTCTGTATTTTAAATATTTAAAGCAGGATATTGTTATTTAGATAGTTTGTATACATTTATAAATCAGTAAAACTTTGCTTGATTTATTTTTCATCCTCATAGGCATGGAAAGCTTTTAGAACAATTATTTTTAACAGTGATACACTATATTGGTTTTCATTTTTAGTATTGATCTGTTCAAATCAAAACAGCTGTTCTGGGATTGAGTATTATAGCCTGAGGGATTTTTTTCTGTGTGTTTAGCAATGATTCAAGTATCCTAGCAAGAAGAAAAAAAGTTGAGTCTCTGATTTTAGTCTTTCTAGAAGTCTCCATAACAGAAATTGCTTAACAACAGAAATAAATAAGAACAGTTATACATCAAGAGAATTATTCTTCCCAAAATTTTTATCAACCAATGAGTGGAGGGCACCATTTGGTCATGAACAGGGATAGAAGGGAAAACATAGCCAAAAGGGAGAGGAAGAAAAGCTAATCAATACATACACCTCTGTAGTAAATGCTGAATAGTAATGGGAAGTGCATAAATATCTTTTAAACTGGTTTTCTTCAGACTGAATATCAGTAGGTATTTATAATAAATTTTGTGAATGCTTTATAGGTTCTAGATGTCTTCTAAGTACCTCACACACCAGATTTCATTTAACCAGCACATCAGTCTAATGAGGTAGGGTGATGGAAAACTTCATGAGCCAACTTGTTTGGGCCATAGGGTTCCCAGAATTTTGAGGGACCATTTATCTGGGTGCATGTCAGGGTGCTATGGATAAGATGAACATTTGCTTTGATGGGCTGAGTAGAGCAGACGACCCTCCCCAATGTGGGTGGGTCTTTTCCAATCCATTGGAGAACCGAAAAAAAAAAAAAAAGGCTGAGAAGGTAGGAACTGCTGATGCCTAAGCTCTTGAGCTGGGGCACCAACCGCCTGGATCCTCAGACGTGGATTATTATGGTTTGGATATAAGGCATCCCCCACAAAGCTTCTGTGTTCATGCAGGAATGTTCACAGGTGAATGATTATATAATGGAGCTGTAACCTAGTCAGTGGACCAATCCATTTAATGGGCTAAACATTTAAATGGATTAACTGGGTGGTAACTGTAGGCAGGTGGGGCAGGACTGGAGGAAGTAGGTACTGGGGGTGGACCTTTAAGGTTTACATTTTGTTCCTGAAGTCTCAATCCCTTACCCTGCTACCTGACTGACAGGAGCTGAGCAGTTTTCCTCCCCACACCCTTCTGCCCTGATGTTCTCCCTCCAATCAAGCTCAGAGCAATGGAGTTGGCTGGCCACAGACCCAAACTATGGAACTGTTAGCCCCAAATAAACTTTCCCTCTCCTATGTTGTTCTTATTGGATATTTTGGTCACAGCAATGAAAGCTGATTAACACAGTCAGAAACACCAAATATTATGAAATCTCCAGTTCAATGGCTACAGAAATAACATCTTCATAGCCAATTCATTATTTCTTTTTTTCTCCTCTCTTTCTCTCTTCTCTTCTTTCCTCCCTCTTCCTCTGCCTGCCTCCTTCTCACTGTCATTTATATATAAATGTGTATATATATATATTTATTTATTTATTCTATTTCTTTAGAGAATTGTAATGTAGAATGTATCAAATACATTTTTTTACGTTTTTGGATGTGACAGCAGGAAACAGGGTCATAAATTACCATGCCCAAGGCAAATGGCAGAGTTAGAGTTAAACATCACTACCTTGATCACCATGTGATGTTGCTTTACACCATAAAAAATTAAATAAACATTTAAAATATTCACTTATCTTATGGCTTTGAAATTAATTTGTTTACATATGCTTAGGAACATAATTTTCCTATCCTAGAATACTAAGCAAAATTATATAAATCAAAGAAAGGGTGTTATAATGCCTTCTAATATGATCTGAATGAATAAAGACATAATGTGTGCTTATAGGAACACTTCATTTAAAAAAAATTAAAAATCTTTTAAGCACAATTATTATTTTGGTAATAAAAATCATCAAGCATCCTTAAAGAACCAATCATAATTTGCACTGCAAGAGTAGACTTCCCATTCTTCACTTCAGAAAATTTGAATTTGAGGCACTTGAATACAAATGCAAATAAACAAGAATTTTTTTGTCACACCAACACTGTAAATTCATGCCTTGTGTCACAAGGAAAGTAGACGACAGTTTCCAAAATATTCCAGCATTCCTTCTGGCAGTGACTTTAGTCACATGTCCCTCTCCTAAGCAAGTCTGATATCCTCATTCGCTTAATCTTCAAGCTCCAAATGCTGGTGGAGAAATGAGGCAAGTCAGTGGCAACTGGTGGTGAAATATCCTGTTGTTGTTCTCCTAACATCAAGCCCTGCATTTCAGCAGAGTGATTCTTTGTTTTATTTGTTGATTTATTTCTACAATCGAAAGTGGCCTGTGGTAACATTTGATATAAATTGGGTTAATGAATGACACATTTAATCCATTTATTCAATTTATTTCATTAGTAAACCCAGAAGGTCACCATTATTTCAAGCATATATTTTATTTTGGGGTTTTCCTTTCTATCTAGTACAAAAAACTACTTGTTAATCTTACAAGTCCAATAAAGGGATCATCTCATTTTCCAGAGAAGCCCAAGAAGATTAATTCTTTACATCCAGCAAATTGAGCCTAGACATGTTCCAGTACTTTCTCTTCAGAACTGAAGTGTAACAAGAACAGGAATTAGCAGGACTCAAGGTAGGACTGACTAGCCGTGGTTGAAAAATGTGAGCAAGAAGTTTTCAGCCACTGATCCCTTTCTTCCTCTCACATAGCGGGCCAGCGATTGTGCTTGACCCTCTGGAGGAAGACTGGAGTTCATTCTCTGGGAAAAGTGGAAGAAAAGCTGTCCAAACTGAAGAACAGCATGTGCAACTGAGGGTTGGAGAGCTCCTCTCAAAACAGGGAGAGTTAATAAAATCTTGCATAATGAACAGGGAGACTATGGTGTACTTCAATCTCCTAATGCCAAGAAAATTTATGTTACATGAGAGCAGAGCATTCCTCTCTGAGGACAGGGTCCTTCTCAAAGGAACCTAAGTAGAGACATGGCAGCTCCGCTCCCCTCGCATGCTGTGCTTTCAGCCATATGGGGATGTGAATAAAGGGGAACTCACCTGTACTGTGAAGAATGTAGATCCAGGCAGTCATTATATAAAGTAATATGTAGAAAAAAAATATTCAACATCTCTAGCAATTAGAGAAATGTAAATCCAAACTACTCTAAGATTTCATTTCACTCCAATCAGAATGATGATTATCAAGAATACAAGCAAGGATGTGGGGGAAAAAGCACACTCATACATTGCTGGTGGGAATGCAAAATGGTACAACCACTATAGAATGCAGTATGGCAATTCCTCAGAAAACTTGTAATAGAACCACCATTTGACCCAGCTATCCCACTCCTCAGTTTATATCCAAAGGACTTAAAATCAGCATACTACAGTGATGCAGTTACATCAATGTTTATAGCAGCTCAATTCACCATAATTAAATTATGGTACCAACTTTGATGCCCTTCAACAGATGAATGGATAAAGAAAATGTGATATATATATATATATATATATATATTACATATGTGAGATATATATATATATATAAACGGAATATCACTCAGCTTTAAAGAATGAAATTATGACATTTGCTGGTAAATGAATGGAGTTGGAGAATATCGTGCTAAGCAAAATAAGCCAAACCCAAAAAAACAAAGGTCAAATGTTTTCTCTGATATGAAGATGCTAATTCACCATAAGGGGAGAGGGATAGGGAAGAATAGAGTTACTTTATATTAGGTAGAGGGAGTAAAGGGAGGGGAAGAGGTTTGGGGGTAGGAATGCTGGTAGAGTGAAAGACATTATTACCTCCTGTGAATATATGACTGCATGAATGATGTGCATAATCAGAAAAATGAGAGATTACACTCCATTTATGTATAATCTATCAAATTCATAAGTGAATTCTACTGTCATGTACAATAAATGAGAACAAATAAAATTTTTTTTAGAAAAGGCATGTAGGTTATTCTAAAAAGAAATTGAGAGTAAGACTACCATATGACTCAGAAATCCTTCCAGACACATACCCAAAGGGAATGAAATTAGTACTTCGTAAGGAAATCTGCACTCCTGTGTGTTCATTGTAGCATTATTCACAATAGTCAATTTATGGAAACAACAGAATATGTACCATGTTCTCTGTTAAGCTGTTACAGTTGGCATGTGTGGGATATGGAAAGAGGAAAGTGGAAGGTATACTTTTCATTGAAGAATTTTCAGACTATATCAACAATTAGAAGGTGCACACATTCATGTGACTATAAATACCAGAAAGAGGAACTATGAAAATTTAAAGTGGTTGATTCTCAGGAACAGAAACCAGCAATTTTTAAGGCTAAAGTCAAATTATGCTGGCATTTAAATAATAAATATTAGAGCTGACTGAATTATAATTAATTTTTGATCTTTAGTATGCACATTGTAATTTATTACTTTATTTCAAAAATAAAAGCACATTATAGGTAAATTTAATGTAACAAGTTAAAGCTAGAAGGACCTTAAAACATCATCTAATCCAAAGTATCTAGCACTTGTTTTACAGATAAGAGGTTGGTATCCAGGGTGCTCAGGGACACACATCAGAATTTTGTGCTTTAAGATTCCCTATTGTTTAGACTGATCACATGGGAAATCTCATCCGATGAATAGAAATAAACAAAAAATGCTTAAAATCGCTTGGTTCATTGAGCATAATTTGGAGCTCTGACTACTTAATTGGAAATAAATGTTTGGAGGACAAATCAGAGTAGAATTCTTCCTTCCCTTTCGTTTTCTTTCTTTGTATTATCATTATTAACTTCTTTTCATTCCTTGGAGAGTGATTTTAATATGAACATTATCTCTACTGGTTGTGTGTGCACTAGGCAAATAATGCATGTCCTAAAGATGATGATCTTTTAGCCTTTTCTACTGGCTATAGAATAGCAGCACAATAAACCATCAGTAATTCAGTCGTGAATCACAACCAAAATCTATGAGAGGAAACTGAAAATTGCACATACGTATTTTAACCAGGAAATGGATGGAAGAGGTGCTTGCTAAGTTGCCAACACAAAAGAAGGGGCATGTGGTGACCTGGGGCCTTGCTAAAAGCACTGTCACAAGTGTAATGTTCCATATAAATGGAACATCAACTTTAATTTTTTTAAATGCTCCGTATCCCATCAAACCTGACTGTTTTCTGACAACCAGGCTATTTTCCTGTTATTAATTACTATCGCTGACCTTGTGAAAAACTGTTTTCTTTCTATATAATTCTTTAAGTCGGGTCTTCTGAATAAATTTCTGAATGAAGGAGGAAATGTACCTAAGACCATGGATATTTTTGTGACATTTGAAATATATCATTAAAATAATTTCAAAAAAGTTTATTCCCATATACATATCATGGATTGGTATAATAGTATCCATAGATGACATATTCCTGCCCAAATCATGGTGCCATATTGTGTGTTCAGCCATTGTCAGGAGAAGATGGACCCTCACTTTAAGAGAAGTGTGATATTTTACAAATCACAAACACTTAAACATTCAGCAGCATCACCTTTTTATTTTGGAAACAAATTATACTCTTGTTATCTGTGATAAAGATAAGATTAACTGATAATCAGGGATAGGGAATTGCTTTCTTCATTCATATCAGTTTTTGGAAAGAAGATACAACTAATTTGTAACAAATAGTAAACAAGTTAAGAATTAAATTCTGAAATCCTCAGGGGAGTATAAAAGATAGGAAGCAGAAAACCCATAATATGTGTACAAGCAGTTAGGAATATTTTTTCATATAAAATAGAATGTAAGTTTTATTATTAGCACATATTCCTGTGAAGTGGTTATAGAAAGCAGGAATCTAAAAAAAAACGAAAACTCATCCAAAACTACTGTCAAAATTAATTTTAAAATAGAAGAAAGTATTGTGTTGAACTTCACTGGGTAAAAACCTAAATTCTTTTATGGGCTTAGAAATAACCCCAACATATTCTTTAAGATACTCGCATCATTTTATATTTTCAATGCTTGTGTTTTTTTTTTTTTTTTTTTTTTTTTTTTTTTTAATAACGTGACTGTATTTATATATTACTGGTCCCTAGAAAATTTTCTTCTGGAAAGAATTTCAGGTAGCTAATAACATATCTCAAATATATGATATTTAAATCCTGGCACTTCCAATACTGTAACCATATTAATTGATCAGAAGAAATCATGGCTATGTATTTTCTAATGTCCTGCTTATTGGTGGTGCAGGTGTTTATTCTTTTTATTTAGTCTTTTTACTCACTCATTTCACATGGACCTCAACAAACTGGTTCCATTCTCTAATAATTTGTGCATAGAAGTTCATTATTTTCCTGCTGTTCAGGGCCAAGTCATGATGATGATGATGATGATGATGATGATGATGATGATGATGATGATGATGATGATACTGTGACTTATAAGGTTATCTGATAGTCCTGGCCAATTTTCTGTACTGGTCCTACACTTCCTCTTCTCAGAGTCAAGCATCCAGTCTCATGTCACTACATATCATTCATTCTTCCCCTGTGTTTGACATGGGGGCAAGCACTGAAGGCGGGCAAGAAGGGCAGAGCAGAGGCCCTTCCTTCTCCCATCGGTTTTACTCTGGGAGGTGGTAGGGTGGGGAAGAAGCATCGAGGTGGAGAGCTGAAGTAAAACAGGTGCTCTGGGCAACTCCAAGGACACTCATCTGTTTCCAGATGAGAGCCACTTAAACTTTTCTTACAAATAATTTTGAATTCTGGTCATATGTAATCACCAGAAACAAAATTTCAAATAGCACTCAAGTTCATCCTTTGACCTTTATCAAATCTTCTGGGGAATTCTTTCCTCTCTCATAAATGTCTAGAACTTTTCTGTAAAAGGTCAGGTGAGTGGAAGATTCTTACATAATCGATCCATAGACATTGACATTTGTTTTTGAATCTGGACAAATGTTCGTGTTGGGCTCTGGCTCACTGACATATTTGAGTTATCGATCTTTTTAACTAACTCACACTTGAGAAATATTCTTCTAGAAGAGAAAACTTCAACTACAGATATAAAACCACAGCTAAGTGCACCTTCAATGTTGTTATGAAAACTAAAATAATATTTTTGTAAAGCATCCTAAACTTTTAATCTTACCAAGTAAATAAAAACACATCTGTTATTATATATTTATACAGCACAGTGGGAAAGCATGTTTGTTCTAATTCTGCAAGAATATAGCTAAAATTCTGGAAGTAAGACACTGGCATCAATGGTGAGAAGGGTTGATCCTACTTGCCTTTGCTGGTTACTGGGTCATTCAGGGGCAGTCAAACTGATGCACATGGTACAATTTGGCACATGGTGCTGCCTGTAAGGTTGAAAAACTTCGATGCTCTGTAACAAACTCTTCTCTTTCATCAGGCTAGCTGCTAACATGTGATGCGACATTTAGAGGACTGATACCCCTCTTGGTAATAGGCCCAGTATTTTACGTCATTTGCTGTCACATGTGTTTTAGATTTTAGGTGATGGTGTAGGAATCTATGTTGGTAAAACACATACTCCATTACACTTTGATCATGATGATGAAAGAGACAAGAAAAGAGAAGGCAAATTTACATTTGGAATACCTTTCAGTTCTAGTGACAACTAAATGAAGAAAGGGTTGGATTATTCAACTTGTCACCAAGTGGCAACTGTTCTCTGGTAGTCACAGGTCCGGCATTCAGTAGAAGCGCTATATCCGCTTTGCTATGAGGAAACCCATACTACTGGACCCATTCACAACCTTGAAGCACCATACTATAACACTATGACCCATTGTTTAAGCTCTGGGCTGGTGAAGGAGCAAGAACAGTTGATGGGTACTGGATGCACTTTTCCTGTCCATCTGGTTCCTAAATGTTTCTTCTGTTGTGGAAACTCTCTAGAGAATGTGATGCGTAAGTCAAAGATCCACACTCTTCAGTCATCAGTCATGTGTGCAGCCCTATGCCTATTGCCTGCATCTCTTTGCCTTAGTCTTTTGATCCTGCTGTGTCAAGGTCCATGGAAGCAGCCAACAAATCCAAGGCACTACGGATGTCCACAGCCCTACTGAGTAGGTGTGCAGTAAAGACACATCCATTTTCAGCTCATGCTAACCTCTCAAGATGACTCTTTCATGGTTCTTATCTGAGTTCTTGTCCTTTCATGTTAGCTCAATGAGAGATGATGACTTGTTTCACAGGTGTAGGCTGAGAGAGGTGTATCTATGTGGATATAGATGGGTAGCGTGGGATTTGGTCTATCTGGGCAGCTTACTGATGTCCTCTGGACCCGTTGGGCCTAATACCAAATATATCATCATTCCCCTTGTATGATAAATTGGTATTAAGTCTGCCTGCTTTTATATACTGGTGGATATGACAATCTGACAATACTCAGATCATCATGGGCAGTTCTAGATATAGTCAATGAATAGACCATGGTCAGGAGCTTGCTCTCTCCCGGGAGCTGATTTTAGCATATGAAGAGCTGCTCTGGAGGAAAAAGTAATTTACTTTTGCAGATGTTATAGCGCTGTTTAAAACCCTTAGGGATTTTTCCAGTCAATCCTCTGTACCAAAGTCTCTACAATGGATTCTTTTCTACCAAGAGTCTAGTACTGTTGGATTTGCTTGGTAAAGTGGTCAGGGTGGCCTTTACTGCAGCATGAGACTGCTGCAAGAGACTTCTCTTGCTCTGGGGTCCAGTCAGGAAGAACAGGCTGTCATGTCACCTCATGTGGGTCAGAACATTTAAGTGAAGTGGTACATCCGACTCCCAAAGAGATTCACCAAGTGCTCTTTATCATAGGACTGTATAGCTCATCTTTTACCACAGAGGTGATGATTGCATGCTCCAAAAATTCAAGTCTCTACAAGCTTCCATGGAGTGGTAGTATCCTGAAACTCTGTAGGGATAATATCCTATCCTCTGACATATCTGTGACTTTGGAGTGTCTGGATCACTGGTCACTTCTTGTTCATCAGGTCTAATCAACTTGATCTTCCAGTATATCATGGTGTTCTGAGGAACACCAAATGATTTCAGGCCCTATTAAGATACTGCATTCAGAAAGAGAGCCTGAGATTGGCTCCACTTCCTCCATTATTTCACCATAAATTAATGTATTAAATTAATACATCAGTTTGCTTGGGTTGTCATTACAAAATGCCACAGACGAGGTAGCTTAGAAGACAGGCATCTACTTTATTGCAGCTCTGCAGACTGGAGGCGCAAGATCAAGAAGCCTGCAGATGAGCTTCATGCACTTGCTGAGCTCCTTCACTGCGCTCTTGCAGCAGCTACCATCTCATTCCCTGGGACTCAGGCCTGATTCCTGTCTTTCTTTCTTTCTTTTTTTTTTTTTTTTTTACTTTCACCATGTTCATTTCACGCCTTTATTATTGTATTATTATTATTATTTTTTAACTTAACTTTTAATTTTTTAAGGCTGCATTTTGATTCATTGTACACAAATGGGGTACATCATTTCATTTCTATGGTTGTACACGATGTAGATTCATACCATTCGTGTACGTAGGGTAATGATGTCTATCTTATTCCACCATCTTTCATACCCCCTCCCTCTCATTTCCTTCTACATATTCTGAAGTTCCCCATTATTCTCTCATTCCCCACTCCCACCCCCATTACATATTATTCTCCACTTATCAGGGAAAACATTTGGCCTTTGGTTTTTTGGACTTGGCTTATTTCACTTAGCATGATACTCTCCAATTCCATTCATTTATTTGCAAATGCCATAATATTATTATTCTTTATGGCTGAATAATATTCCATTGTGTATATATACCACAGTTTCTTTATCCATTCATCTGTTGAAGGGCATCTAGGTTGAGTTCCACAATCTAGCTATTGTGAATTGAGCTTCTATAAATATTTATGTGGCTGTGTTACTGTAGTTTGCTGACTTTAGGTCCTTTGAGTATAAACCGAGGAATGGGATAACTGGGTCAAAAGGTGGGTCCATTCCAAGTTTTCTTAGGATTCTCCATACTGCTTTCCAGTGTGGCTGCACCAATTTGCAACTCCACCATCAATGTAAAAGTGTGCCTTTTTCCCCACATCTACGCCAACATCTATTATTATTTGTGTTCTTGATAATAGTCATTCTCATTGGAGTAAGATGAAATTTTAGAGTTGTTTTAATTTGCATTTCTCTAATTACTAGAGATGTTGAACACTGTTTCATATATTTATTAATTGCCTGCATGTCTTCTTCTGTAAAGTGTCTGTCCAGTTCCTTGACCCATTTATTGATTGGGTTCTTTGTACTTTTGGTGTAAAGTTTTGTAAGTTCTTTATAAATTTTGGAGATAAGTGCTTTATCTGAAGTGCGTGTGGAAAAGATTTTCTCCCACTCTAGGCTCTCTCTTCACACTCAATTGTATCCTTTGCTGAGAAAAAGCTTTTTAGTTTGAGTCCATCCCATTTATTGATTCTTGCTTTGATTTCTTGTGCTTTGGGAGTCTTGTTAAGGAAGTCTGATCCTAAGCCACCATGATGAAGATTCGGGCCTACTTTGTCTCTATTAGGTGCAGGGTCTCTGGTCTAATCCTATGTGTTTGATCCATTTTGAGTTGAGTTTTGTTCAGGGTGAGAGATAGAGGCCTAATTTTATTTTACTGGATATAGATTTCCAGTTTTTCCAGCACCATTTGTTGAACAGGCTATCTTTTCTCCATTGTATGTTTTTGGCTCCTTTATCTAGTATGAGGTGACTATATTTATATGTTTTTTGTCTCTGTGTCTTCTATTCTGTACCATTGGTCTGCCTGTCTATTTTGGTGCCGATACCATGCTGTTTTTGTAACTATTGCTCTGTAGTACAGTTTAATATCTGGTATTGTGATACCAGATATTCAGGATTGTTTTTGGCTATTCGATGTCTCTTGTTATTCCAGATAAATTTCCTGATTGCTTTCTCTATTTCTGTGAGGAATGTCATTGGGATTTTAATTGGAATTCCATTGAATCTGTATAATCTGTATAGCGCCTTTGGTAGAATGTCCATTTTGACAATGTTAATTCTGCCTATCCAAGAACATGGGAGATCTTTCCATCTTCAAAGGTTTTCTTCAATTTCTTTCTTTAATGTTCTGTAGTTTTCATTGTAGAGGTCTTTCACCACTTTTGTTAGATTAATTCCCAATTAATTTTTTTTTGAGGCTACTGTGAATGGAGTGGTTTTCCTAATTTCTCTTCCAGAGGATTCATCACTTATGAATAGAAATGCATTAGATTTATGCACATTGATTTTATATCCTGCTACTTTGCTGAATTCATTTATTAGTTTTAGAAGTTTTCTAGTGGAGATTTTTGGATCTTCTAAATATAGGATGTCTTCAGCAAATAGTGACAGCTTTAGTTATTTTCCTATTTGTATCCCTTTAATTTCTTTGGTCTGTCTAATTGCTCTGGCAAAAGTTTCAAGGACGATGTTGAATAGAAGTGGTGAAAGAGGGCATCCCTGTCTTGTACCAGTGTTTAGAGGGAATGCTTTCAGTTTTTCTCCATTAAGAACAATGTTGACTGTGGGCTTAGCATAGATAGCTTTTACAATATTGAGATATGTTCCTACTATTCCTATTTTTTCTAGTGTTTTACACATGAAGAGGTGCTGTATTTTATCAAATGTGTTTTGAGCATCTATTGAAATAATCATGTGATTCTTAACTTTAAGTCTATCGATGTGGTGAATTACCTTTATTGATTTCTGAATGTTGAACCAACCTTGCATTCCTGGGATAAACCCCACTTGATTATGGTGCACTATCTTTTAAATAAATTTTTGTATGCAATTTGCCAGTATTTTGTTAAGGATTTCTGCATCTATGTTCATCAGGGATATTGACTAAAGTTTTCTTTCCTTGATGTGTCCTTGTCTGGTTTTGGTATCAGAGTGATACAGCCTCATAGAATGAGTTTGGAGGGGTTCCCTCCTTTTTTATTTCTTGAAATACTTTGAAATATAATGTTAGGTTATTTAGTTGTTGACTTTTTATTTTTTTAATGTATGAGCTCAATGCAATGAACTTTCCTCTTAGTATTGCTTTCATAGTGTCCCAGAGATTTTGATATATTGTGTCATTGCTCTCATTTACCTCTAATAATTTTTTTTTATTTCTTCCCTGATGTCTTCTGTTATCATTGCATCACTCAATAGCGTATTATTTAGTCTCCAGGTGTATGAGTAGTTTTGTTGGTTATTTTATTGTTCATTTCTGATTGCGTCCCATTATGGTCTGATAGGATACAGGGTAGGATCTCTATTTATTTGTATTTACTAATGGATTTTTTTGTGGCATAGCATATCATTTATTTTGGAGAAGGATCCATGAGCTACTGAGAAGAAAGCATATTTGCTCAATGATGGATGAAATACTCTGTAAATATCCATTAAGTCTATATCATTGATTGTATTATTTAGTTCTATAGTTTCTTTTTTCAGTTTTTGTTTGGAGGATCTATCCAGTGGTGAGAGTGGTGTGTTAAAGTTCCCCTACTATTAATGTGTTTTGGTCTCTTTGATTCTTAAAATTGAGAAGGTTTTGTTTGATATACATAGATGCTCCATTGTTCAGGGCATAAATATTTGAATTTGTTATATCTTGCTGTTTTATGCTTCCCTTAAACAGTATGAAAAGTCCTTCTTTATCCCTTCTGACTAACTTAGGTTTGAAGTCCAATTTATCTGATATGAGGATGGAGACCCCTGCTTTTTTACTGGTTCCATGTGCATGGTATGTTTTTCCCATCCTTTCACCTTTAGTCTGTGGATATCTTTTTCTACGAGATGAGTCTCTTGCAGGCAGCATATTGTTGAGTCTTTCTTTTTAATCCAATCTGCTAGTCTCTGTCTTTTGATTACTGAATTTAGGACATTGATATCCAGGGTTATTATTGAGATATGATTTGTATTCCTGGTCCTTTTGGCTTATTTTTGGTTTTTTACTTGTCCTTTGATTGACTTTTCCTTTAGGGTAATTCCTCCCTTTGCTGACTTGTTGCTTTTCACTTCCTCTTCACAAAATATTTTGCTGAGAATATTCTGTAGGGAAGGTTTTCTATTTGTAAATTCCTTTAACTTTTGTTTATCATGGAAAGGTTTTATTTCATTGTCAAATCTGAAGGTTAGTTTTGCTGGGTATAGGATTCTTGATTGGCATCCATGTTCTTTCAGAGCTTGAAATATATTATTCCAGACTCTTCTTGCTTTTAGAGTCTGGGCTGAGAAATCTGCTGATATCCGTATTGGTTTCCCCTTATATGTAATCTGATGCTTTTCTCTCGCAGCCTTTAAAATCCTATCTTTATTTTGTATGTGGGGTATTTTCATTATACTGTGACTTCGTGTGGATCTGTTGTAGTTTTGTGCACCTGGTGTTCTGTAAGCCTCTGGAATTTGACTTTCCATTTCATTTTTCAGGTTTGGAAAATTTTCTGACATTATTTTGTTGAACAGGTTGTTTATGCATTTGGTTTGTATCTCTGGGCCTTCCTCAATCCCAATAATTCTTAAATTTGGTCTCTTCATGATGTCCCATAATTCTTGGAGGTTCTATTCATGACTCCTTAACATTCTCAGTTTGTTCAACTTTACTTTCAAGATTAAATATTTTGTCTTCATTGTCTGAGATTCTGTCTTCCACAAGGTCTATTCTGTTTGTGATGCTTTCTATTGAGTTTTTAATTTGGTTTATTGTTTCTTTCATTTCAAGTATTTCTGTTTTTTTTTTTTTTTTTCAGAATCTCTATCTCTTTATTGAAGTGTTCTTTTGCCTCTTGCATTTGCTCTTCTAACTGTTTACTGGAATGATCATGCATTGCCTGCATTTGCTCTCTTATCTTGTCTTTTGCTTCATGGATCATTTTAAGTATGCAGGGTCTAAACTCTTTTCTGTCATTTCTACTGCCATGCTGTCACTGGATACTATCACAATAGCATCTTGGGTTGTTAGGGACACTTTCTTCCCCTGTTCTTTCATATTGTTTCTATATATTCCCCTTTAGCAGTGAAGATCAGAGATACTGAAGTTCCCCTCCTGAAGGCTTATTATGAGCCTGCAGTTTTCCACTACCTTTCCTTTGAAGGGGAGATCAATACAAATAGCACCCAAGACAAAGAAAATGTAGCCCTGAACCAGATAGCCCCTATAAAGACTTTAACATTTTTAAAATAAACAGGATCAGTTCAATTACTATTTACAGTATTTCTAGTTGTGAACAAGAGGATGGGGAAGGGTGTAGGATGTGAGTGAGTAAATAGAGGTACCTGTCAAATGGCCTCCAGTCTCCTGTGGGTGTCTCAGGAAGGGAGCTGCCCTTCCAATGATGATGGCCACATCCTCAGGAATAATTCAAAATGCCCACACCAGCCTCCCAAGAGGCTGGGGAGCCCCAGCGAGGGTGTGCTGAGTCAGCACGAGGCAGGCGCAGTGTCCCTAAGCAGTAGGGGGGCAGGTGGGCGGGCTCAGCTACCGACCTCTGACTTTCTTGTTGGGGGGCAGGTGGGCTCAGTGCTGGGTCCAACCTCGGTGTGGTGGGGATCAAGCAGGCTCAACCTCCTGTCTTTCTTGATGCATGGTGATGTCACTCCTCTTGCAGGGAGCCCTTCCTCAGGGTTCCATCTTCTGTCCAGTTCCCACTCACTGGTGAAAAGCCTGAGATTTGGGCTATGGTTAGGTTGAAACTGTGCAGTTCCTAAAGGATACTATTTTTTTAGCCACCGATAGTCATCTGTTATTACATTGATTACTAGATATAATTTAAGACATGATTTATTTGGCTATTAGAAAAAAGGTTTTTAAGTAACCCATAGATCAAATAAAGAAATTTAATGGAATTTAGGACTGAAAGGAAAAACATTGAAAGTGTTCAGGGATGCTACAGAGTTCAGAGACATTCATTTATACCATCAATGTGTATATTAGTAAGCAGCATGAGAAAGTGCCTCTCATCTCTCAATTACAGGGAGTATAATTCACCCAGAACCCAGGTTGCTGGTTGCTGAAACCCAGCCCGTGAAGACTCTGCTTTCCACAGGTTACTTCCAGTTCAAGGAAGGCCTCTCTTTTCCTGGAACTTGCCAAGTGTCTGTGACTGTGAACTCCCGAGTTGGATGGCCTCACCTCGCTTTGCCAGGACTGCACCAAGTCTCAGAAGTGCTACCCTTGCTTTGTCTCCTTCCCCCCTTCCTTCCCTTTCCTCCTCTCTCAGTGGCAGTCCTGAATCAGTCTGACTGCTCTGCATGCCTCCTGCATCTCCACATCTCTAGTCAGAGGCGCCACCCCTAACAGATGTAGTGCCTTTCAGATCTCACTGTAGTGTTGCTGCTTGGAATGCTCAGAACAGCCAAATAACAAAGACAGAAATGTTAATGAGCTAATAATCTACTTACGTAGTCAGTAAAAGAGTGTCTGCAAAATATCTGGAGAATGCTGAAAGAAGAAAATAAAGACAATGTTAGGAATTAATTAAAAAAAAAAAAAGTTTCACCAAAATACCACAGCCAGAAATTGGTTATTTGGAAAAAGTCTTAAATAAAATTTATGCAATTTAATTAAGAAGCTATAATTAGAAAATGATAGTATCAAATAAGAGATATCCTTTAATATAAAGCAGAGATTTAAGATAAGGAAACACTAGGAAGAGATAATGCTAATGAAACTAAATCTATGTGAAATGAATTATTGACCAGAAAAACGTAACTTATCCAATATGAATTAGCTTTGCAAAAAAACAGCCTGAATAGATTTATAAAGGTAAGTTAATTAAATTAAAAAATGGTAAATTAAAACTTTTTCCCAATGAAACTCCAAGATCCAAAATGCTTTATGGTTATGCTAAACAATTTATTGTAGATAATTACAATTGTATTTATATAGAACATAGAACATCTTCTAAAGTAGGAAAAGGAAGAAAAATATTTTCCAACCCTTTTCATTGTGTTAGTTCACCTGTAATACTGCATCCATAAAAGGTTGATGTAAGAAATGAAAGTTGCAGTTAATCTTACACAAAACACAGTGCAAAATATTAATCAAATACAAGTAATATTAATATAAATCTAATAAATTTTATTAAAAAATTTCTTCTTCACAAGAATGGAGGCTATAGTACAATATTCTATCATCTATTATGTGTATCACCACACTCAACAGAGTAAAAGCAAAATCAATTGTGTACTTAAAAGCACTTGCTGAGACAATTCATGAATATAGAGGAAAAATACTGCAGCACATTTAGAATCAAAGTGAACTTTTAAAACCTGATGTAGAGTAGCAAATTTTAGAACAAATAATTTTATTTAATGTTGAAGTATTGGAAGCATGCTACCACTTTAATTTAAGCTTGTACCTCTGGTCCTAGCTGTTTCAATAAAGGAAGGCATATAAATCACAAGAAATGGAAAGATACAACATTACAATTATCAAAGATGGTATAATTATATATTCAGAAAGCACAAAGTCATCTCCAAAATAAAATTTATAGTTTAGAGATGTTGCTTGGTGTAAGATCAATTACATGTGTGTATACAAACAAAAATGTGAGCATATATATGTGTTTGTGTTCATGTGCATGTGTGTATGTATGTATGCATATATAAAATGCAGTAGTATTTGTGCACTGACAGTTAAATCAAACAATAACATATTAGCCCCAGAATCAGAGTGCACACACATACAGAAAATTAATTTAGCAACAGAGTTGTCATTTTTAACTCAGTGCTACATAGAGAAACCAGTAAAAAGGATTTACTTTAAACATCAATGAAGTGAATTAACTTGTCCAATTTTTAATTCATTTTTATGAATGACCAAATTCTGACATAAAATGCTGTGTAGTTCTGATTTAATTAACAAGAATATTTTTAATTTTTTACTTTGTTTTCCCGAAAGAATGGCTTAATGTATGTCTTTAAGGAAATTTTCCTCCGAACACAGATCTTAGATAAACAACATGCTTAAAATGCAAAATTGGTATGCTGAGTCATTTTTGGCAAAGCCGTAAGATACAAGGTGATGAATTAGAGAATACTCAGTCTTGCCATTATTTCATTCTGTCTTACATCATCCTAAAGCCTTATTTCTCTTTACTGTCTTTTCTCCTACTACTTTCCCCCTTGTAAATTAGTAGAAATATTTTTCTTGTTCACATCTCAGTGTTAATAATTAGAGTTAACTTTGTATTTTATCTGAACCATGATAGTAAATGCAATGAGACAATAGCAGTCCTATCTGAAACGGGTGCCAATCCTTTAGGATAAAGCAGGCATATGGGAAAGCATGAGACGACTCAGCGGGCAGGAAGCCTGGCTTTAGTCACTATCACGAGGTTCACGTGCTTTGGTTACTGGGCGTGCTCAAACCCTCTGAGAAGCCCTTTTTGACAACATCGGTGGCGAGATAGTTTGTCAATTTTTTTTTTCTTTCTTCTTGGTATCGGGATTGTACTTAAGGGTACTCAACCCCTAAGCCATATCCCCAGCCCTATTTTGTGTTTAGAGACAGGGTCTCACGGAGTTGGTTAGTGCCTTGCCTTTGCTGAGGCTGGCTTTGAACCCACGATCCTTCTGTCTCAGCCTCCCCAAGAGCTGGGATTTACAGGTGTGCACCACTGTGCCGGGCTAGTTTATCTATTTTTCAAAAATAAGTGTTTAGGAGAGAATTTAGAAATAATGTCTACCACTCGAGCTTAATTGCAACGTTCTTGTAATATATTCATTTCCCAGTGCAGCTCCGCCAAGCATTGAGAGTTGGCGGCTCCTAGGGGCCCAACGCTGGGAGGGGAGGGCTGGGTAAAAGGATGCCCGTGTAGACAGGCTCCTATGACCGTGGGAACAGAATTCACATTTTGCAAGCTCCTTTGTGTTCCACTTGCCCAGTTCTCCCTGTGCTGATTGTGTGGAACGTCACACTTGTCCGACGGACTCATCAGAACCCTGCTGTAGCACATCACTGTTCTGCAGAAAGCCCTCTTCTCCCGTTGGTCTAGGTTGAGCCTTTCCTCTGGTTGTCCTCTGATTCTCTTCTTTAGGAGTCATAGCGTCCTGTTCACGTACACCTTTTTTCATCTTCATTCCAGTGCTGTGTATACATAGCTATTAACTTCTGCATGGAAACAGAGAAGTTATTTGGGTCTTAAATTTCACAACACCATTTAGATTTTGGAGATAGGGGGCCTGGTTGTTGCAAAATCAATGATATAAAGCACAAGTTAATATTTTCTTTCTTTCGTTTTGTGGCTTCATGAAATTTATTTGGTTGCTAGGAAATAAATGATGATTCTAGTTTCATTGAATTTAATGGTTTTAAAAAATATTCTTAAAATTTGTTCTAATTGGTTATCCATAACAGTAGGATGTATTCTGACACATTACACCCAAGTGGAGCATAACTTCTCCTTCCTCTGACTGCACACTGTGCTGAGTCACAGCAGTAGTGTAATCATGCATGGATGTGGGGTAAGGATGTCTGCCTCATTCTACCGTCCTTCTCATCCCCAGTGCCCCACCACTGCACTACTCCCCTCTGCATAATCCAAAGTTCCTTCATTCTTCCCTACCCATCCCCCACTACAGACCAGCATCCATTTATCAGAGAAAACATTCTCCCTTTGGTTTTGGGGGATTGACTTATTTCACTTAGCATGATATTCTTCAACTCCAACCATTTACCTGCACATGCCACAATTTCATTCTTCTTTAAGACTGAGTAATATTCCATTGTGTATATCTACCACATTTTCTTTCTCCATTCGTCTGTTGAAGGACACCTAGGTTGATTCCATGGTTTAGCTATTGTGAATTGAGCTGCTATGATCCTTGATGTGGCTGATCACTGTAGTATGCTGATTTTAAGTCTTTGGGTATAGGCCAAGGAGTGGAATAGCTGGGTCAAATGGTTGTTCCATTCCAAGTTTTCCGAGGAATTTCCATACTTCCTCCCAAAGCGCTTGCACCAATTTGCAGTCCCACCAGCAATGTATGAGTGTACCTTTTTTCCCACATCCTTGCCAACACTTATTATTACTTGTTTTCTTGATAATTGCCATTCTGTCAGGAGTGAGATGAAATCTTAAAGTAGTTTAGATTTCCATTTCTCTAACTGCAAGAGATGATGAACATTTTTTCATATATGTTTTGATTGATTGTGTTTCTTATTCTGTGAAATGTCTGTTCATTTCCTTAGCCCATTTATTGATGGGTTATTTGGGTTTTTGGTGTTAAGTTTTTTGAGTTCCTTATATATCTTGGAGAAGAGTGCTCTCTCAGAAGTGTGTGTGGTAAAGATGTTACCATTCTGTAGGGTTTCTCTTCATGTTATTGATTGTTTCCTTTGCTGAGAAGAAGCTTTTTAGTTTGAATCCATCCCAATTATTGATTTTATTTCTTGTGCTCTGGGAGTGTTGTTAAGGAAGTCTGGTCTTAAGTTGACATGATGAGGCTTTGGGCCTTCTTTTTCTTCTATTTGGTACAGGGTCTCTGGTCTAATTCCTGGGTCCTTGATCTATTTTGAGTCAAGTTTTGTACAGGGTGAGAGATAGAGATTTAATTTAATTTTGCTGCATATGGATTTCCAGTTTTCCCAGCACCATTTGTTGAACAGGCTATCTTTTCTCCATTGTATGTTTTGGCACCTTTGTCTAGCACGAGATAACTGTATTCATGTGGGTTTATCTCTGTGTCTTCTATTCTGTACCATTGGTCTACATGTCTATTTTGGTGCCAATACATGACATTTTTGTTACTATTGCTCTGTAATATAGTTTAAGGTCTGGTATTGTGAAGCCTCCTACTTCACTCTTCCTGGTAAGGATTGCTTTGACTATTCTGGGTCTCTTATTTTTCCAAATGAATTTCATGATTGCTTTCTCTATTTCTATGAGGAACATCATTGGGATTTTAATTGGGACTACATTGAATCTCTATAACACTATTGGTAATATGGCCATTTTGACAATATTAATTTGGCCTATCCAAGAACATGGGAGATCTTTCTATCTACTAAGGTCTTCTTCAATTTCTTTCTTTAGTTTTCTGTAGTTTTCACCTCTTTCACCTCTTTTGTCTTTCTCCTCTTTTGTTAGATTGATTCCCAAGTTTTTTTTTTTTTTTTTTTTTTTTGTGGCTATTGTGAATGGGGTACTTATCCTAATTTCTCTTGTGGTGGATTCATCACTTTGGTATAGAAAAGCATTTGATTTATGGGTATTGATTTTATATCCTGCTACTTTGCTGAATTCATTTATGAGTTCTAGACGTTTTCTGATAGAGTTTTTTGGAAACTCTAAATACAGAATCATGTCATCACAAATAGTGATAGTTTGAGTTCTTCTTTTCCTATTAGTATACATTTAATTTCTTTCATCTGACTGCTCTGTCTACAGTTTAAAGGACCACGTTGAATAGAAGTGGTGAAAGAGTGCATCCCTGTCTCATTCCAGTTTTTGGAGGGAATGCTTTCAATTTTTCTCCATTTAGAATGATGTTGGCTGTGAGCTTAGCATGGATAGCCTTTACAATGTTGAGGTACATTCCTACTATCCCTAGTTTTACTAGAGTTTTTGAACATGAACAGGTGCTGTATTTTGTCAAATGCTTTTTCTGCATCTATTAAGATAATCATATGCTTCTTCTCTTTAAGTCTATTGACGTGATGTATTAGGTTCCTCGATATTCGTATGTTGAACCAACCTTGCATCCCTGGGATGAATCCCACTTGATTGTGGAGCACTATCTTTTTAATATATGTTTTTGTATGTTATTTTCCAGAATTTTATTGAGAATTTTTGCATCTTTATTCATCAGGGATATTGGTCTGAAGTTTTCTTTCCTTGATGTATATTATCTCTGTCTGGTGTTGGTATCAGGGCGATTTTAGTTTCATAAAATGAGTTTGGAAGGGTTCCCTCCTTTTTAATTTCATGGAATAATTTGAGGAGTATTGGTATAAATTCTTCTTTGAAGTTCTTATATACTGCTGAGAACTCATCTGGTCCTGGGTTTTTCTTGGTTGGTAGAACTTAGATGGCATTTTCTATTTCATTGCTTGAAATCGATCTGTTTAAATTGTGTATGTTCTCCTGCTTCAGTTGGGATAGATCGTATATCTCTAGAAATTCATTGATGTTTTTGAGATTTTCTATTTTATTTGAGTATAAATTTTCAAAATTGTTTCTAATTTTCTTCTGTATTTCAGTAGTGTCCATTTTGATATTTTCTTTTTCATCACAAATTTTAGTAATTTGACTTTTCTCTCTCTTTGCCTTTGATAATGTGTTTGAGGGTCATCAGTTTTGTTTTCAAAGAACCAACTTTTTTCTTGTCAATTTTTGAATTGTTTCTTTTGTTTCAGTTTCATTGCTTTCAGTTCTGATTTTAACTATTTCCTGTCTTCTGCTTTTTGTGTTGATTTTTTTCTTCTTTTTCTATGGCTTTGAGTTGAAATGTTAGGTAATTTATTTGTTGGCTTTTTATTCTTTTAATGTATGAACTCAATGCAATGAACTTTCCTCTTAGCACTGCCTTCATGTGTCCCAGAGCTTTTGACACATTGTATCAGTGTTCTCATTTATGTCTAAGAATTTTTTTTATTTTCTACCTGATTTCTTCTTTTTTCCATTCATCATTCTATAGCATGCTATTTATTCTTCAGTTTTTGGAGTAGCTTCATTCATTCCATTGTGATCTGATAGAATGCAGGGTACTATTTCTATTTTTTTTAATTTGTTGAGAGTTGCTTTGTGGCATAACATATGACCTATTTTAGAGAAGGACCCATGTGCCACTGAGCAGAATTTGTATTCACTCAATGATGGATGGATGAAATACTCTATGTATGTCTATTAAGTCTAAATCATTTATTGTATTATTTAATTCTATTGTTTCTTTGTTTAGTTTTTGTTTGGAAGATCTATCCAGTGGTGAGAGAGGTATGTTAAAGTCACATAGTAGGATTATGTTGTGGTCTATTTGGTTTTTGAAATTGAGAAGGGTTAGTTTGATGTATGTAGATGTTCCTTTGGGGCAAATATATTTATGATCATTATGTCTTTTTTGGTGTATGATTCCCTTAAGCAGTATGAAATGTCTTTCTTTATCCCTTCTAACTTTGGTTTGAAGTCCACTTTAACTGATATGAGAATGGAAACCCCTGCTTTTTTTCCCTGAGTCCATGTGCATAGTATGTTTTTCCCCATCCTTTCACCTTTAGTCTGTGGATGTCTTTTCCTAGGAGGTGTGTCTCTTGACACCATATTTTTGGGTTTTTTTCTTTTAATCCATTCTGTCAATCTATGTCTTTTGATTGATGAATTTTGGTCATTAATATTCAGAGTTATTATTATTGAGATATGATTTGTATTCACCATCATTTTGGTTTATTTTTGGTTTTTAACTTGACTTAGTTTCTCCTTTAATTGACCTTCCTTTGGTGTAGTTCCACCCTGTACTGCATTTTCATTTTTTTTTTTTCATTGTCTCTTCATGGAATATTTTGCTGAGAATGATCAGTTGTGCAGGTTTTCTAGTTCTAAATTCTTTTAACTATTTTTTTTATCACAGAGGTTTTTATTTCATCTTCAAATCTGAAGCTTAATTTTGCTGGACATAAAATTCTCATTTGGCATCCATTTTATTTCAGAGCTTGAAATAAGTTGTTTCATGACCTCCTAGCTTTGAGGGTTTGGGTTGAGAAATCAGTTGACATTTGAATTGGTTTTCCCCTGCTTGTAATTTGAGTTTTTTCTTTTGCAATTTTTAAAATTCTATCCTTATTCTGTATATTAGTCTTTCTCATTAAAATATGCCTTGCTGTGGATCTGCTGCAGTTTTGAACACTTGGGGTCCTGTAAATGTAAATGTTGTAGTTGATTTTCAATTTCATTCTTTAGATTTGGGAAGTTTTCTGATTTTAATATTTTATTCCTTTGGTTTGTATCTCCACTCCTTCGTCTATTCCAATAAATCTTAAATTCGATCTTTTCATGTTATCCCATATTTCTTGGAGTTTCTGTTCATTGTTTCTTACCATCCTCTCTGTGCAATAGATTTTATCTTGAAGAGTATATATTTTTTCTTCATTGTCTGAGGTTCTGTCTTCCACATGGTCTAGTCCGTTGGTGACACTTTCCATGGAATTTTTAATTTGGTTTATTGTTTCCTTCGTTTTGAGGATTTCTACTTGATTCTCCTGTATAATCTCTGCATCTTTATTGAAGTGATCTTTTACTCCTGCATTTTCTCTCTGATACCATCCTTTATTTTTAAGATAGTCTGACTATATATTTTCTAAACTCCTTCTCTGTTGTTTCTTCTACTGTGTTGTCTATGGATTCTGTTGTTGGGACATCTTGGTTTGTTTGAGGTACTTTTTTCCCTTGCTTTTTTATGTTGTTTGTGTGTCTTCTCGTCTAGCAGTATGGAGCTGAGGCAGTACAGATTCTACTCTGTAGTCTTATAGTGTCCCCGAAGGCTCCAAGTTCCTCACCTTTAAGGGGAAGACCAATGTTAACAACACCCAGTGCAAGCAATATAACACCTTAAGTCAAATGGTTGCTATTAAGGCATTTGCAGTTTTGTCACAATAAACAGAAATGGAGTATTCAATTATTGTCAACAATATAAACAGTAAGTTTGCTAAAGGGTTCACCATTTCAAATGATGAACCATGAAGGAACAGAAATAGTGTAAGATGTGCTGTTTATGAGGGAGAAGGAGAGAAGATAGAAGTAAAAAATTATAGTAAGAATGAGGGAGGAATTAATAGAGGTTGGCTGTTAGTATGAGAGAAGTAAGAAAGAATCCAGGGTCACAGATAGGTGAGAGAAAAAATAGAGATTTAAAAAAAAAGTAAAAATATAAGACTACACAACACTATTCAGAATATACTATTCTGAATAGTATACTAATATACTATTCAGAAATTCCATTCCTCAATAAATTGATGCATGAAAAATATTTGAATTCAAAGATGGTAGAGATGTGAGAGAGAGGGGGGGAAAAAAGCAAAGTCTCAATAGAAAATTGGATGATTACTTTCATTGGCTTTCAAAATTTTTCCCAGCTTCTCTTCTCTGCTGATAGGTGGAGTCGTTTGAAGTTTTATGTTAGCTCCAGTTCAGTGGGTGCTGTACTGTTGGGTGCGTAAGCTGATAGCAAGATGCCCTCACATCCTCTTCTAGTCTTCCCACCCATTGTAGCTGGTCCCTTCCATCCCTGCACACTTCAGGTCTCACTGAGCTGGAGAGAGCCCAGTGTTCTCCAGTTCTCTTCATCTTGTACTGCCCCACCCGCTGCCTGAGGAAATGCCCCTTGTCTCTGGCTTTTCACAGACTTGCCAGACCCAGACTGTTCCACGCAAACCCAGCAGCAATCTGAGGGACCTGGGCTTCAGATTCCCCATCCTCTGCCTTGCTGTAGCCCCAAGATCTCAGTGTCCTTTCAACTTACAGCTAGATCGCCAGGGATACGCTCACAGAAAGGAGTGACCCTGCAAAGAGGCAGCCAGATGGCAGCCATTTCTACACCAGACAGAAAGGCACCAGGTGCAACCAGACCTGAAGGTACCCTACTATATCTCCAGGCCCTGCCTGTGTCCCTAGACCAAGTTGGTCGCACCCCAAGATGGTGGTGGTAGTAAACCTGCAGGTCCTGGCTGGTGTCCAAAGATGGCTGCATGTTACCAAACCTGCAGGTACCGTGACAATGGACTTCTACCCAATAGTGGGCAGCAGACAATCTGCTGGCAGTCTGCGGGAGGTCTGCAGGCTAATGGCAGATGATCAGTTGGTTGGACTTCAGGTGGTGGGTAAGGGGTAGATGAATGGCAGGTGATGGGCAGGCAAGAGGCAGGCAAATGGCGAATGATAGGCAGTGGTCAGTGAGTGATCTGCTCTCAAACGGCAGGTGATATGCAGGCAGATGGCAGTCGATCGGGCAGATGAATGGGGGTGGGTGGGTAAAGAGCAGGGGATCACTAGACAGCAATGACTCCCTCCCAGAGAAACAGTATTTCCTCTGTTTGAATCCCGAGTCATGGAGTGACAAAGTATGTAGCCTCCCTATAGTCCGCCATCTTGATTCTCCCATAAGTTAGTATTTTCACTCTGCAAAGTCAGTGAGTTTTCTTTTTCCAAGTCTCTATATATACACTTTCCTTTGTTATTCTAAAATACTACATATTGACTTGTTTAGAAATAGATACACTTTCAAAATGGTTTATATTGCTTTTGATTCACGTTCAATATCAAAAACATTTTGGCTTCCTTCTTATTTTTAACATTGGCACACATGTGCTTCAAACTAGTAAAGTAGTTTTTACTTTTAGAAATTCTCTAAAGATTTAAAATGAAATTAAAGTATAATATATGAGATGCCACATATCACTAAAAAAATTTGTTGTGCTGTTGACTTTTGGTCAAAGAGGGAGAGAGGTGCCACTGGGCTATATTTAACTATAGAAGGCTTAGAAGTAGACCTTTCATTTTGAAGGGAGTTTTCTGCAATTCTTATTTGTGATTTAAAAATGCTTAGAGAAAGAGAGTTAAAAGATATAGGGGATGACTTCAATAATATGAATTAAATTAAATTTGATTTGCCAGACTTTTGAATTGACAGAAACTTTCTCTCTGCTAAATTATTTGCAGTCAGAGAATAAAGAGGAAAAGCCCTTAAACATGTCAAAACAAAGCAAAACACAAAGAAAACCTTTCTTATAGAGCAACCCAGTGAATTCAGAATATGGTTGGTACTTCAATAAAAGGATATCCATATATCTTTCTGGTAGCATGGTTTAGGTAGAACAAAACCAGGAATGGAATTGAAAAACTTTAGAGGAACTGTGCCTGGACTTCATGCCCCCCTTGGGACTGCCTGCTGATTCTTGGAACTCCAATCTCCTAATGTGTAGCATGTCCAAACTTTCAGGATTATTGTTAGAATAAGGAATACCTACACAGCCCTTCATTAGGAGTCCAGTGAGGGTGATGACCTCCTAATGCGAGGACTTAGCAAAGCTTCCTTCCTTTGGCCTCTTCCCTGTAAAATCACAGAATGTGCATTGAAGACTTTCTTCTGACTTGACCAAGATGAAAATTTCGAGTATTTGCACATGCACTATTGGATATTCACGTTGGTCCTAGCTAACTTCCTCTGGCCTACAGAATGGTATATAGTGCATTTTCATAGGAGTTTTCTCCGTTGGTCAGGACCATTTACAAAATTATTATCATTTGGATAAAACTTGATTAAAAAATTAATACTACACTATTTTGATCTGCCAGCATTTGAAGTGACAATTGAGGTGTTTTTTTGTTTTTTCTTTTCTTAAGAAAGCAATGGTATCAAGCAAGAACCACTGCTGGAAATCAAGAAGACAGAAGAGTGTTTAGAAAATGTCTCAATAGTCTAAGCTTCGGAATGATCAAAACAACTCATTTGCACAACTCAAGTGATTCTCAGATTTTACACTTACTTTTGGTGAACTGGGGCCTCTTGTTCAATATGCTCACCTGCCATGCTGTCTGCAAATCCTGATGTTCTGTGATTAGACAAGTCATTAGCTCTTAAAACCTTCAGACCTCTTTCTTAGCTGCTTTGCTTTGCTCGTGAAGCTTTACCCTTGATTTTGCTTTTCTGCTATTTTGAACTTTGAGTTCTAACTTCGACATTCTTTTTCATAGAATGTAGATTTTTCCTTTTTAAAAAATGATTCAAGTTCTATTTATGCATTTCCTTTTATTTTGAAAATGATATATTCATCATTTCTTTGGTTTCAGATCCATAGAAAATAAATATTTGTTAAAGAAATAGAAAGGTTGGATATTTATGTATTTTTCATTGCATTGTTTAATATGTATAAAATCAAAGATCACTAAATCAAGAATTATTTCAGTGCTTACTCTAATAAGAATATACATTTCCATTAAAATTTTCAGAAAAGATTTTTCAATAATTTCTACATCATTCAAAATTTATATAACAGCGGAACCCATTATTGATTAAAAGTGTAGAGTTAGATTCAAAATATTTTAGGATTTTTCTCTTAGTCATTAGAAGTTACTGGGATTCCATTTCAATTTGATAAAACTGTTAGAATTTTTTACAGTAAACTCTGAAAACATAAAATAGTATCTGATTTTTCTTTCATTATTTTAACTTGCATTTAGATGAATGCCTTTTAGGGTGGTGGGTTTTCATGTGATTCTTGGAAAAGAATATGACAGATAATTTTACAAAATGAAAATTAAATAAAACACCTTATGCTTTCAATGATGTACTTATTTTCACAGGACCTTTAAGTTTTTATATGTATCATGAACAGATATTAAATCATTGGTACATCTTAAACTAGTAAAATAGAAGCCATTGCTTAAGCTCTCTTTTTACTTCTGTCAAAATCATCCCTTTCTAAATTCTTATTTTAAGATTTAGACTTCATTCATTCACTACTTAATTAATAAACTTTGTTATATCTGTATCTTTATTAGGTGTTGAATCAGTTTCTTTGAAAAGTGTACAATTTCACAAGTTTTGACATCATATTTTTCCTTGTCCAGCAATACATGTACTTTCATAAAATCAATTTTCATCACTAAGTTGCTGATTTTTATTGCATCTTTATTATTTCCATTCTAAGAGATGTAATGATTGTTTGAAAGTTTAAGAATTAATCTTAATAATTAAAGGAATGTCATGTTCTAAATTGAATTCTGAAATACTATATTCACCTCATATCCCCAAAGAGGCACTTGGAATGTCAAACCACATCATCTAAAATGTAGTTCCTTAGTTTATTATATTTAATTGGCAAAAGAGGTCTAGTGCCAAAAATGTAATTTGGGTTTCTTGTTTTTTAGAAGTCAGAGCATCTCTTGAGAACAGAACATTTTCTACGATAATGGTACAATTATTTGTACATGAAAAAGCGATTTTTAGATTTTTGTATTAAAATTCATCTCAAAGGACATTATTAAAGTCTAACATATTGCTTAATGATCACTTAGGCTAGTTTTTCTTTTAGAATTTAAAATGCATAGAAACATACTTTATAGTGTTATAAAAAGTGTACAATAATACTTTAAATCAAGCCATTTAAAATTAATAAGTTAAAAACAAGTAATTTACAATTTTTATCCAAAGAAATTATTTCAAAATGGCTTATATTTTAAAAATGTTAAGTGCTTTATGAAGCATTTTGAATATTTGATCTTATTCAGTTCTTTCAATGCCACACATTTGATGGTGCTAGTATTCTCTTACTAGTTTTACTATTAAGAAAACTTACTAATAGAAAATTGTCTTGTCCCAAATTAGCCAATGACTAAGTGAAGGAACCAGGACTAGATGCTAGCAAGTTTTCTCTTATAAAGTGTTTGTTCACTATGCAGATTTATGACTTGAATTACTTTGACATTTGAGTATATGCTCAGATGTAAAAGAGAAATACATGTAATTTTTTAATATTATGTCACATTTCTCCTCTACATCATATATTGATATGTAAAGAAATTCCAATAAATATGGTTAATTCCACTTCTCACAGATTAGAGAACAAATTGTCCACATAGGTAGATGAAAATTTCTTAAGTCATCCGGAGAATAAATGAAGTCAGAACTAGAATACAAAGCTCAGAATTAGAATTTGGAGCTAAAAAACTAGTAATAATTTCTTTTTAAAAATTTTAACTTTTGGGCTGGGGTTGTGGGTCAAGTGGTAGAGGATTTGCCTAGCATATGTGAGGCACTGGGTTTGATCCACAGTAACACATAAAAGTAAATAAATAAAATAAAGGTACTGTGTCCATCTACAACCAATTTTTTTTTAAATTTTAACTTTTTATTCAAATAAAGCACTTGTACTTGTTTATGGTGAACAGTACTGTAATTCTGTACATATATATGAAGTGCAATGATCAAGTCAGGGTAATCACTATATGCATGTTATCAAATATCGTCATATCTATATGTCAAGAAAATTCAAACTCTTTCCCTCTAGCTATTCCAAAATGTGAAATCAGATGTTGTAGAATGTATTATCTAATGTGCTACAGAGCATTATAATTATCTCCTCAAATAATCACCCACCTTCTCTCTAGCCACCTTCCTGCCCCTCCCTTGTAACTTAATGACTTCTGCTCTTCCTTCTGTGTGGTCTAATATTTAGCTTCCAGAAATGACTGAGAAGGTGCAGTGTTTATCTTTCCAGTTCTATTCACATTGCCACAAATGACAGGATTTTAGAGCTGAATAATACGATAGTGTGTATATACACACCATATTTTCATGCATTCATCTATCAGTGGACAGCTGTGTGAAAATCTCGGGCAATTCTGTGTTTTTGCCACTGGGAAACATGTTGAAATAAGCATGGGATTGCAGGTGATCATCCAGCATACTGATTTCCCTTTGTTATCTTTTGTCTTTTCAGTACAAATTTTTCTAACTGGGGTGACAAGACTCATAACTCATTGTGCTTTTGACTTGCATTTCCCTGATGATTGGTGGTTGAGCATTTTTTCATATATGTTTTGACCATTTTTTTACCTTTTGGGAAAGTGTCTATTCAAATTATTTTTCCCTTTCAAAATTAGGTATTATTTTGCTTGAAAGTTCCTTTTACATTCTGGATATGTTCCTAACCCCTTTTCAGATGACTAGTTTGCAAGTATCTTCTGCCATATTATAGGTTGTCTTTTAATTTTATTGATTGTTTCCTTTGCTATACAGAAGTATTTAAGTTTAATAAAATTCCATTCATCTACTTTTGCTTTTGTTGCTTGTGAATTTGGGATCTTATCCAAAAAAAAAAAAAAAAAAAAAAAAAAAAAAGAAAAATCCTTGCATAGACCGATGTCTTGAAGTAGTCTCCCTAATTTTCACCTAGTAGTTTCATAGTTCTATATCTTATAGGAGCTTCATCAATTTTGCATGAATTTTTGTATGAAGTGAAAGGTGGGGGGTCCATATTCATTCTTCTGTAAATTTATATTACAATTTCCCAGTATCATTTACTGAAAAGATTGTTCTTTCTCCAATGAGAAAAGTATTTTCTTGACATCTTTGTCAAAAATTGAAGGGCATCAACATGTGGATTAATTTATAGATTTTCTCTTGTGTTTCTTGTAGCTATGTGTCTTGTTTTTATTTTTGTTTTGCTGGTATCATGCTGTTTTGATGGCTATAAATTTGTAAAACATTTTCAAGGCAAGTATTATGCTATTTCCTTCTTTGCTCTTTATACTCAGTATTGTTTTGGTTATTATGGGTCTTCAGTGGTTCCATATGAGCTTGATGACAGTTTTTTGGTAGTTTTGTTAAGAATAGCACAGGTGGAATAAAGAGGAGATCCAAGATGGAGGACTAGAGGGAGGCTGCGTTCCTTGTCGCTCCATAACGCCGGTTTCAAGCAGAGGATATCTGTTTCTCAGTGAGGCAGTTTTTGCTGCTTATTGATCCCCTGGTGTTTACCCCATTTGTCTGCTGTGATGACCTGCAGTCTGCCAGCATATCGACGCCTTTTTTGAGAGCAGATCACTCACTGTCAGGCATCTATCATCCACCATTTGCCTGCCTCTCGCCTATCCATCGCCTACCTTACCACTATCCATCACTCAATGCTCGAGGTTCATCTCCCGATCGTCCGACAGCTGCCAGCAGACTGACTGCAGACTGCCAGTGGAGCACCAGCTGCCTGCTGTCGCCTGGAAGTTCACTGTCACAGTATCTGCAGGTTTGATTACACGTGGCTGCCACCATTTTGAGACAACAGCCAGGCCCCGTAGGACCCCTGGCTGGACTGACTGAGCCCCGTCTCCAGGATCCCTCAGCCTGACCGACCACTCCCTGCCTCTGCGGCCCTCACATCAACTGACTGCTCCCTGCTGCCAGGACCCCCAGACCAACTGAGCCCTATCACCAGGAACCCAGACCGACTGATTGCACCCAGCCTCCAGGATCCCACAACTACACCAAACACACTGGACCCCCAGGACCCCTGCTGGACCAACTGCATCCCGTCTCCAGGACCTCCAGCTGACCATGTCCACCCCTGAGCTGCACCTCCCCATTTGCCAACACATTTCAAAGCCAGAGCGGCCATCTTGGATAATCCTGGAAGTTGTAGCTCCGATCTTCGGGTGGGGCAAATCCCATTCTGAGACGCCTGCTGGAGGCTTGAAGCTCATTGTCAGATACCTCTCATGGATCAGGCTACTGAACGCTGGGAAGTTTTATTAGCATATGACTGTTATACAATAGATTTTCTTTTTTCTCCTTTTTTTAAAAAAATTAAGTTTTTATTTCCTTACTTTCTTGCTTTCTTTTCCTTTTGTTTACCTGTTCCCTCAGAGTTTCTTTCTCCCTTTTTTGCATGCTAACATCCGATTTCTTTTAATTACACTCTCACCCTTTCCATTTTCTAGAACTTCTGTATATTCTTTTCTTATTCCATTAACAGCCACATTCTACATCCCTCTGCATCCTCTTTGTCCTCCATTAGAAACTGCAGACCTTACTGCAAACCTGTTTGTTTTACTGAAGATAACATTTGAACTCATTTTGTTTATTATGACAATTTTCTTATTGTCCCCATAAGGGCTTTTTGGTCTAGGATTGCATAGTGTCTGATTTGGGCACTCCTAATATTGATCTCCCCTTAAGGAAAGGGTTTTTGAAACCTATAGGGCCACTATAAGCCTCTAGGGGGAAATCTGCAATACCCCAGATCTGTACTGCTAGAGGGGAAGATACATGAACAACATGAAAAAACAAGGAAAGAAAATGATCCAAACAAATCTAGATTCTATAGTAATAGAATCCAATGCCAGTATGTTAGAAGAAATGTCAGAAAAGGACTTCAGATTATACATGATTAAGATGATTTGCAAAGCAAAGGATGAGATAAGAGAGGAAATGCAGGCAATGAATGATAATACCAATAAGCTGAAAGAGCTCCTGCAGGAAGAAAAAGATCATTTCAAAAAAGAGATAGAGATTCTCAAAAAAAACCAAACAGAAATCCTTGAAATGAAGGAAACAATAAACCAAATAAAAAACTCAATGGAAAGCATCACCAACAGACTAGACCACTTGGAAGACAGAACCTCAGACAATGAAGACAAAATATTTAATCTTGAATATAAAGTCGCCCAAACAGAGAAGATGGTAAGAAATCATGAACAGAATCTCCAAGAACTATGGGACATCATGAAAAGACCAAATTTAAGAATTATTGGGATTGAGGAAGGCACAGAGATACAAACCAAAGGAATGAACAACCTGTTCAATGAAATAATATCAGAAAATTTCCCAAACCTGAAGAATGAAATGGAAAATCAAATACAAGAGGCTTACAGAACACCAAATGCACAGAATCACAACAGATCCACACCAGTGCACATTATAGTGAAAATGCCTAACATTCAAAATAAAGATAGGATTTTGAAGGCCGCGAGAGAAAAGCATCAGATTACATATAGGGGGAGACCAATTCGGATAGCAGCCGACTTCTCAACCCAGACTCTAAAAGCTAGAAGGGCCTGGACCAACATATTTCAAACTCTGAAAGAACATGGTTGCCAACCAAGAATTCTCTACCCAGCAAAACTAACCTTCAGATTTGAAGATGAAATAAAATCCTTCCATGATAAACAAAAGTTAAAAGAAATTACAAATAGAAAGCCTGCACTACAGAATGTTCTCAACAAAATATTCCATGAGGAGGAAATGAAAAACAACAATGGAGGTCAGCAAAGGAAGGAACTACCTTAGAGAAAAACCACTCAAAGGAGAAACCAAGCCAACTTAAAAATCAAAAATAAGCCAAATGACTGGGAATACAAATCATTTCTCAATAATAACCCTGAACGTTACTGGCCTAAACTCATCAATCAAAAGACATAGACTGGCAGAATGGATTAAAAAGAAAGACCCAACAATATGCTGCCTGCAAGACACTCATCTCATAGAAAAAGACATCCACAGACTAAAGGTAAAAGGATGGGAAAAAACCTACCACGCACATGGACTCAGTAAAAAAGCGGGGGTTTCCATCCTTATATCAGATAAAGTGGACTTCAAGCCAAAGTTAGTCAGAAGGGATAAAGAAGGACATTTCATACTGCTTAAGGGAACCATAAATCAGGAAGACATAACGATAGTAAATATTTATGCCCCAAACAATGGTGCATCCCTGTACATCAAACAAATCCTTCTCAATTTCATGAATCACATAGACCACAACACAATAATTCTGGGCAACTTTAACACACCGCTGTCACTAGATAGATCTTCCAAACAAAATCCAAACAAAGAAACCATAGAACTCAATAACACAATCAATAACCTAGACTTAATAGACATATATAGAACATTCCATCCATCAACAAGCGGATACACTTTCTTCTCAGCAGCACATGGAACCTTCTCGAAAATAGACCATGTGTTATGCCACAAAGAAGCCCTTAGGAAATGCAAACAGATAGAGATACTGCCTTGTGTTCTATCAGATCATAATGGATTGAGAGTAGAAATCAATGACAAAATAAAAAAAGGAAATTACTCCAAGACTTGGAGACTAAATAATATGCTATTGAATGAAACATGGATAACAAAAAAATCAGGGAGGAGATTAAAAAAGTCTTAGAGGTCAATGAGAATGATGATATAACATATCAAAATCTCTGGGACACTATGAAAGTGGTACTAAGAGGACAATTCATTGCATGGAGCGCATTCCAGAAAAGAATGAAGAGTCAACAATTACATGACCTAACATTACAGCTCAAAGCCCTAGAAAAATAAGAACAGAATAACAGCAAAAGTAGTAGAAGACAGGAAATAATTAAAATCAGAGATGAAATCAATGAAATTGAAACAAAAGAAACTATTCAAAAAATTGACAAAACAAAAAGTTGGTTCTTTGAGAAAGTAAACAAAATAGATAAACCCTTAGCCACACTAACAAAGAGGAGAGAGAAGATGCAAATTACTAATATACATGATGCAAAAGGAAATATCACAACAGACACCACTGAGATACAGAACATAATGAGCAGCTACTTTGAAAATCTGTATTCCAACAAAATAGAAAGTACTGAAGACATTGACAAATTTCTAGAGACATATGCTCCTCCCAAAGTGAACCAGGAGGACATACATGATTTAAACAGATCAATATCAAGCAATGAAATAGAAGAAGGCATTAAAAATCTACCATCCAAGAAAAGCCCAGGACCAGACAGATTCTCAGCCGAGTTCTACAAGACCTTCAAAGAAGAACTCATTCCAATACTTCTCAAAGTATTCCAGGAAATAGAAAAGGAGGGTACCCTACCGAACTCATTCTATGAAGCTAATATCACCCTCATACCCAAACCAGGAAAAGACACATCAAAGAAAGAAAATTTTAGACCAATATCCTTGATGAATATAGATGCAAAGATCCTTAACAAAATATTGGCAAACGATATCCAAAAACATATTAAGAAAATTGTGCACCACGATCAAGTGGGGTTCATTCCTGGAATGCAAGGATGGTTCAACATTTGTAAATCAATAAACATAATCCATCATGTCAATAGACTTAAGAATAAGAATCATATGGTTATTTCAATTGACGCAGAAGAAGCATTTGACAAAATACAACACCCCTTCATCTCTAAACACTAGAAAAGATAGTAGGAACGTACCTGAACATTGTAAAGGCTATTTATGCTAAGCCCATGGCCAACATCATTCTTAATGGAGAAAAACTGAAACCATTCCCTTTAAAAACAGGAACAAGACAGGGATGTCCTCTTTCACCACTTCTATTCAACGTTGTCCTTGCAACTCTAGCCAGAGCAATTAGGCAGACTAAAGAAATTAAAGGGATACGAATAGGAAAAGAGAAACTTAAGCTGTCACTATTTGCGGATGACATGATTCTATATTTAGAGGATCCAAAAACCTCCTCCAGAAAACTTCTAGACCTCATCAATGAACTTAGCAAAATAGCAGGCTATAAAATCAACACACATAAATCTACAGCATTTTTATATACAAGTGACGAAACAGCTGAAAGGGAAATGAGGAAAACAACTCCATTTGCAATAGCCTCAAAAAAATAAAATACTTGGGCATCAATCTAACCAAAGAGGTAAAAGATCTCTACAATGAAAACTACAAAGCACTGAAGAAAGAAATTAAGGAAGACCTTAGAAGATGGAAAGATCTCCCATGTTCTTGGATAGGCAGAATTAATATTGTCAAAATGGTCATAGTACCAAAAGTGCTATATAGATTCAATGTAATTCCAATTAAAATCCCAATGACGTACCTCACAGAAATAGAGCAAGCAATCATGAAATTCATCTGGAAGAATAAGAAACCCAGAATAGCTAAAGCGATCCTTAGCAGGAAGAATGAAACAGGGGGTATCGCAACACCAGAACTTCAACTATACTACAAAGCAATAGTAACAAAAACGACATGGTACTGGCACCAATATAGACAGGTAGATCAATGGTACAGAATAGAGGACATGTACACAAACCCAAATAAATACAATTTTCTCATACTAGACAAAGGTGCCAAAAATATGCAATGGAGAAAAGATAGCCTTTTCAACAAATGGCGCTGGGAAAACTGTTCCATATGCAACAGAATGAAACTAAACCCCTATCTCTCACCCTGCACAAAACTCAACTCACAATGGATCTAGGACTTCGGAATCAGACGAGAGACCCTGCATCTTATAGAAGAAAAAGTAGGTCCAAATCTTCACCTTGTTGGCTTAGGATCAGACTTCCTTAAGAGGACTCCCATAGCACAAGAAATAAAAGCAAGAATCAATAACTGGGATAGATTCAAACTAAATAGCTTTCTCTCAGCAAAGGAAACTATCAGCAATGTGAAGAGAGAGGCTACAGAGTGGGAGAATATCTTTGCCACTCATACTTCAGATAGATCACTAATTTCCAGAATATATAAAGAACTCAAAAAACTCTACACTAAGAATACAAATAACCCAATCAACAAATGGGCTAAGGAAATGAACAGACAGTTCACTGAAGAAGATGTGCAAGCAATCAACAGATATATGAAAAAATGTTCACCATCTTTAGTAATAAGAGAAATGCAAATCAAAACTACACTAAGATTCCATCTCATCCCAATTAGAATGGCGATTATCAAGAACACAAGCAACAATAGGTGTTGGCGAGGATGTGGGGAAAAAAGGTACACTCATACATTGCTGGTGGGACTGCAAATTAGTGCAGGCACTCTGGAAAGCAGTGTGGAGATTCCTTAGAAAACTTGGAATGGACCTACCATTTGACCCAGCTATCCTACTCCTCGGCCTATACCCAAGGGACTTAAAATCAGCATACTACAGAGATACAGCCACATCAATGTTCATAGTGGCTCAATTCACAATAGCCAGACTATGGAACCAACTTAGATGCCCTTCAATTGATGAATGGATAAAGAAACTGTGGCATATATATACAATGGAATATTACTCAGCTATAAAGAATAATAAAATTATGGCATTTGCAGGCAAATGGGTGAAATTGGAGAATATCATGTTAAGTGAGACAAGCCAATCTCAAAAATCCCAAAGAGGAATGATCTCACTGATAAGCGGATGATGACACTTAATGGCAGGTGGGAGGGGGACAAGAATGGAGGAAGGAGGGACTGTATAGAGGGTAAAGAGAGGTGGGTAGGGTGGGGGGGAAGGAAAAAATAATGGAATGAATCAAACATCATTATGTAAATATATGAATATGCAAATGGTATGCTGTTACTCTATGTACAAACTGAAACAACATGTATCCCATTTGTGTACAATAAAAATAAATAAATAAAAAAAGAATAGCACAGATATTTTGATGAGGATTGCTTTGGATATGTAGATCAGTTTGGATAATATGGACATTTTAACATTGCTGATTCTTCCAATTCTTGATGATGATATATCTTTCCAATTTGATGTGTCCTTTATAATTTCTTTGATGAGATTTAATCATTTTCATTGTAAATTTTTTTTCTTGGTTGACTTTAGGTATTTTATATTATTTTATTGCTATTGTAACAAAATTGCTTCTTTGATTCTTTTTCAGCTTATTATTTGAATACAAGAAAGCTACTTTTTGTCTGTTAAGTCTATATCACAACTTTAGTGAATTTACTTATCACTTTATATAGTTGAGTTGGGGGAGTCATTAGTATTTTCTACATAAGAATTATACCATTTACAAACAGGGAAATTTGGTTTCCTCCTTTCTAATTTGGCTTCCCTTTATTTCTTTCTTTGGCCCATGTACTCTAAGACTTCCAGTACTGCTTTGAATATAGTGAACATGAACATTCATGTTTTGTTCAATGTCTTAGAGGAAATGTTTTCAGTTTTTCCTCCATCAGTACAATATTGACTATGGGTTTATCATGTAGATTCTCTGCTGTGTTGAAATATATTTCCTTTATACCTAATTTATTGAGGGTTTTATTACGCAGGGATATTTAGTATTTATTCAATGTTTCTTCTATGTCCATTCAGTATTTTGCTCTTTAATCTGTTATCATGCTGTATAACCTTACTGAGTATGTTGAACCACCCTTGCATTCCTAAGATAGATCCCATTTGATCTTGACATATAATATTTTTAATGTGGTGTTGGATTTAGTTTGCTAGTATTTTTGCACCTATGTTCATCAGGGATGTTTGTTTGCAGATTCCTTTGTTGTGTATGTCTTTGGTATCATAGTAATTTTAGAATTGTAGTGAATTTGGTAGAGCTTCCTCTTCATTTTTTTAGGATAGTATGAGAAAAATGTGTGTTAATTTTCCTTTAAGTGTTTTATGCATTTCAGCAGTGAAACCATCAAATCCTAGACTTTTCATTGTTGGGAGACTTCATTCTTTTGATTGGTGCATCATAATTATTCACAATGGTAAGACTTATTATGCCATATTCATACATGCTTATGACATCATTTGATTAATCTCTTTCTCCAGTACCTGGAAGACTCTCTTTTTTACTCTTTCTTTTTTAAATTAGCACTTTATAGTTAGGCATAATAGTTGGGTTCATCCCAACAAACTCATACATTCAAGGAATTTGATTTTAGATCGTGACGTCTTTTCCCTCTTCCTGACTTCTCTCCCCACCCCTGTTCACCTCCCTCTACTCTGTTAGACTTCCTTTTGCTTTTCTACTTATTTGTATTTGGTTGGTTCTTTTTACTTATGCATAAAGATGAAATTCCCTGTGGTATATTTATATATTCACGGAACATGATTTTTTAAGAATTCATGCCACATTACTTCCCTTCCCTCCATTCAGCCTCTTGATTTCCTTCTACAGTACTGATATCTTTATTTTTATTATATTCTATCCTTCCCTCCTCAGTTCCTTTATTTTACTGTAGTATGTACATATAAGGAGAACCATGGAGGTTCTCAGTTTGACATGTTTCACTTCATATGATATTCTCCATTTCCATTCATTTATCAGCAAATGGCATAATTTAATTCTTCCTTATGGCTGGGTAGAACTCTACTGTGTATGTATATCACAATTTCTTATTCCAGTCATCTTTTGACTGGCACCTGGGTTGATTTCATAATTTAGCTATTGTGAATTGTGCTGCTATAAACATTGAGGTTGTTGTATCTCTATAGTATGCCAATTTTAGATCTTTTTGGGAAAAAATAAAGACAAAAACAATGAGTGGGATAGTTGGGTCATAGGGTGGTTACATCTCTAGTATTTTGAGGATTCTCCATACTGCTTTCCAGAGTGGATATACCAGTCTGCAGTGCAACCAACAATGTAAAATTGTACCTTTTCCCAACAGAATTTATTATGGTTTGTGCTCTTGCTCATTGCTATTCTTACTGGAATAAGATGACATGTTAGTGTAGTTTTGATTTGCATTTTCTTGATTACTAGAGATGTTAATCATGTTTTCATATAATTGCTTGCCATTTATACTCCTTCTTTTGAAAAGTTCCTGTTTAGTTTTTGTCCATTTATTGATTTTATTTATATTTTGTGTGTTTTTAGTGTTAAGTTTTGTGAGTTTTTATATATATTCTGGATAATACACTCTGGACATACATTATCAGAGGAGTAGCTGGCAAAGGTCTTTTATTCTGCAGGCTCACTCTTCATGCTCGTAATTGCTTCCTTTGTTGTACAGAAAAAAATTTTTGTTTGTTTGATTACATCCTCTTATTGATTCTTCATTTTATTTTTTATGCTTTGGGGGCTTGTTAAGGAAGTCAGTGCCAGGAACAATATGATGGAATGTTGACCCTATGTTTTCTTCTAGCAGTTGTAAGGTTTCTGGTCTACTTTCTAAGTCTTTTATCCATTTTCATTTGATTGTTGTGCAGGGTGAAAGATAGGGATCTAGTGTCATTCTTCTGTATACAGATATGCAGTTTTCCAAGCACCATTGTGTGAAGGATTTTCTTTTTTTCCAAAATATATTTTTGGCACCTTTTCAAGTATCAAATGACTAAGTATGTGGGTTTGTCTCTTTTTCTTCTATTCCTTTCTTTCTTTTTTTTTTTTTTTTTTTTTTTTTTTTGTGTGTGTGTGTGGTGCTGGGGATTGAATCCAGGGCCTTGTACTTGCAAGGGAAGCACTGTACCGACTGAGCTATCTCCCCAGTCCTATTCCTTTCATCTTAATATCTATTTTGATTCTAACCATACTGTTCTGTTACTACAGCTCTGTAGTATAATTTCAGATCAGATATTATGATGCCTCTTGCTTTGCTTTTCTTCCTCAGTGTTGTTTTGGCAATTTTTTTGTCCCTTTTCTTCCAAATAAATGTAAGCATTTTTTTTTCTAATTCTATTAAGAATGTCATTGGTATTCTGATGGGGATTGCAGCAAATCTGTATATTGCTTTTGGTAGTATGGCCATATTAACAATATTAAATCTGACTATTCATGAACATGGGATGTCTTTCCATCTATAAGTTCTTCAATTTCTTTCTTCAGGGTTCTATAATTTTCATTGCAGCAGTCTTTCATCTCCTTGGTTTCATATATATATATATATATATATATATATATATATATATATAGTTGTTGTTTAGGTTATTATGAATGATATGGTTTTTCCTGATTTCTTCCTTGGCTAAATCACTGTTAGAGTATGAGAAACTTATTGATTTATGAGTGTTGATCTTTTATCCTGCTAATTTCCTGAACTCATTTATAAGCTACAGAAGTCTTCTGGTTGCACTTTTTGGAGTGCTCCAGGTTAGAATCATGACACCAGAAAATAAATAGTTTGATTACTTCTTTTCCTATATGTATCTCTTTCATTTCCTTTTCTTGCCTGATCACTCTGGATAATGTTTCAAGGATTATTGAATGGAAATGGTGAGAGTGATTTGCCTTCTCTTGTTCCTGATTTCAGAGGGAAAACATAGTTTTTCTCCATTTAATATGATGTTGACTTTGGGTTTTTCCAAAATGGCCTTTATGATGTTGATACATTTCTTCCATCCCTAGCTTCTCTAGCATTTAAACATGAATGGGAGATAGATTTTATCAAAGGCCTTTCTGCATCTATTGAGATGATGTGATACTTGTTTTTAATTGTATTTAAGGGGTGAATTACAGTTATTGATATGCATATGTTGAACCAACTTTGCATCCCTAAAATGAAACACATTTGATTATGGTGCATTATCTTTTTGAAGTATTGTTTAATGTGTTTTGTTAATATTTTATTAAGGGTTTTTGCATTTATGTTCATCAGGGATGTTGGTCTGTACTTTTCTTGATGAATCTTTGGTTTTGGTATCAGTGTTATTCTGGCTTCATAGAATGTATTTGCAAGTGTTCCCTCCCTATTAATTTCATGGAATACTTTGAGAAGGATAGGTGTTAGTTCTTCTTCAACAGTCTGGCAGAATTCAGTTGAGAATCTATTTGGTTCTGTTCTTTTCTCTTTTGAAGTCTTTTAATTGTTTCAATTTCATTACATGATATTGATCTGTTTAGGTTTTCTATATCTTCATGGGTTGAATTTGGGCATTTCATATATGTCTAGAAATTTCTCAGTGTCTTCTAGATTTTCCAGTTCATAGGAGTACAAATATTCAAAATGGACTGATAATCCTCTGAATTTCAGAGGGGTCTTTGGTGACATCTTCTTTTTCATCTCTAATTTTATTGATTTCAGTCTTTACTGTTGAATAGTTTGGAAAAGGGTATATCAATCTTATTTTGTTATGGGGTGCAACTTAAGAACAGACCAATCACCACTGAGAAGTCCAAATATGAGAGTCTTTATTAAGCTGGTTAGCTGACTGTTTCATACAATGCCCCCTCAAAAAATGGCTATTGGGAAAACAGCCCTGACCACAGGGTTGTAGGGGTTCTTATACCAAAAATCACATCAATCATAAGTGTCTGTTGCTATGATTTGAAATTACAAACTAACATCATGAGATCATCAATAGAGGGGGAAATGGGTCACCTAGGTACAAACTAAAGAATGGTTACTAACAACCACACAATTACTGTTTACATGGTACATTGGTTAGGAGCAATAGGGATCAAAAGAGAGCAATTTTTTATTACATAAGAATTGTCATTTTGTATTGTTAAATGTGTCACACTAAGTAACTGATAATGGGTATAGAGGTGGGGTGTTCCCAAGGGAGAAACTTATCTCTCTACATAACATGGAGTCTCAGAGCAAAATGGCATCTGTGTAGTCATTTCCTTTATAATCTGGCCTATAATATTCTCATGGAGCTAGATCTGTCAGCCCATCACAATTTATCTTTTCAAAGAACCAACTCTTTCTTAAACTGATCCTGTGCATTTTTTTTATTCTCAAGTTCATTGACTTTGACTCTGATCTTAATTATTTCCTGTCTTCTACTGATCTTGGAATTAGTTTTTTTCTTTTTCTAAGACCTTAAGGTAGAACATAAGTTTATTTATTTGGGATCTCTTTATTTTTAAAGTGTAGGCTCTCAGTGATATAAATTTTCCTCTTGGAAATGTTCCATACTTTCTGGGAGATTTTTATATTTTGTATCTCTCTTCTGTTAATTTCTAATAATTTCCTCAGATCTAGTCTCATTTGTTCTATGATTCATTCTTCATTTAAGAGAGTATTGTTCAGTCCCCATGTGTTTATGTGGTTTATGTTATTTTTATTGCTGTTGATTTCCAGTTTCAGTCCATTATGATCTGATAGGATGCATGGGATTATATTGATATTTTGTATATGATAAGATTTGCTTTGTGACCTAGAATATGGTCTATTTTGAATAAAGTTTCAGGAGCTGCAGAGGAGAAAGTGAATAAGATGTTTTGGGGTGAAATATTCTGTAGATGTCTGTTAGGTTCATTTGAGTTATAGTATTAATTAGGTTGGAGATATCTATTGATTTTATGTTATGATGACCTGTCTATTTGTTATAAGGGAGTGCTGAAATCATGTAGTATTATTTTGTTTGGGTCTATCTGGAATTTAATGTCATGGAGTTTTTAAAAATGTGAGTGGTTGGGTACAGTGACATTTGGAGAATATTCACTATTGTTTTATCTTCTTGTTGAATTTTACCCTTTACCAGGATGCAGTGGCTTTCTTGAACTCTTTTAATTAATCTCTTCTTGAAAATTACTGAAGTATTAAATATAAGTATTATTGGAGATTACTAGAGTTTAAATTTTTAATAGTTTTTGGTAACCCCTGGATTTTTGAGGGGTTTGTGGTGATATCTCCTTTTTCATCACTAATTTTATTGATTTGGGTCTTCTCTCTTTGTTGGTGTGTTTGGCTATGGATTTATCAAACTTTATCAAAAGAACCAGAAGTAAGAATAGCTACTCTTGCTAATTTTGTCAGATATAAGAATAGCTACTCCTGCTTGTTTTCAGGGTCTGTATGTGTGAAACATTTTTTTTTTTTCCTGTCCTTTTAACTTCAGATTCTCTGTGTCTTTGCTTATGAGTCATTTGTAAATATTATATCATTGGATCTTTTTGAAAATCCATTCTGCTAACCTGTGTCTTTTAATTTAGGAGTTGAGATCATCATCATTCAGTGTTAGTATTGATATGTGTTTGTGATTTCCTGCCATTTTGATTTTTTGTTATATTTAATACTGTCATGGTTCTCATTTAGTGGATTACTCTTCTAATGATTTTCTTCTATTTGGGAGTTTTGCAATTTGCTTTTTAGTTCCTCTGTGTGTAGTTTATCTTTGAGTATTCTTTGTAGTGCTGGTTTCTTGGTCATGAATTCTTTTGGTTTATTTTTGTTGCGGAAAGTTTGTTTCCCTCTCAAATTTGAAACTGAGATTTGTTGGTATAGTAACCTTGGTTGGCACTTGATTACTTTTAGAACTTAAAATTTTTCATTACAGGTCTCCTTGATTTTAGGGTCTGAATTGAGAATTTAGAAATGAGCCTTATTGGTTTGCTTCTAAATGTGACTTGATGTTTCTCTTCAGCAGTTTTTAATATTTTTCCCTATTTTCTGTTAGGCATTTTGATTATGATATGCCCTGGAGAGCTTCTCTTTTGAATCAGTCTATTGGGGTCCTGTAAGCCTTCTGTATATTAGATGTCTAGCTTACTTCAGATATGGGAAAAATTTTCTGTAACTATTTCATTGAAAATGTTATTTATGCCTTTAGCTTATATCTCCATGTTCTTGTCTATCCCAATATATCTCAAGTTTGGTCTTTTGAAGTTGTCCCAGCATTCTTGTATATTCTGGTCATGTTCTATTGTTTTTTCCCTTTATCACATTCTATGTGCTAAAGATCGTATACCCTGTCTTCAAGGCCTGAAGTTCTGTCTTCAAGGGCTGATGTTCTATTCTCTATGCAGTTTAATCTGTAGGTGATGGTTTCAAGTGGATTTTTAATTTTACTGATTGTCTTTCACTTCTAGGAGCTTTGATTGGTTTTATTTTCACTGTTTCTATTTCTTTATTGAAGTAGTCTTTTGTTTCACATATTCTCTTAACTCATTTTTAGGTCTTTTATTTCATTGAACATTTAATAATCAGGTTTTTTTTTGTAATCTTTCTCTGGAATTTCATCCACATTAGTATCAGTGGGATCCTTTGTTGGGGGATTGTGGATTTTGGGGAAGATTTGTTTGTTTCCTCACATTTTCAGAGGTTAGGGATTTGCACATCAATTGAAATGGGTTCCCCTTTTTCTTCTTCACATGTCCTCTTCTATGTAATTATCTTATTTGTTCTGGGATTTCTCTCTGTATTTGATATATAAGTAAATGTCTAGAGGTAGGACCTGAGGTCCCTCTCTGATTGTTCTTCCTTGCATCCTTGTTGTCGGTTTAGGTTTTCTGTCTCTTCAGCTCTTTGAGTTGGAGTAACGTTAGAAAGTTCAGATGGGAGTAGATTGTGTGTGTGTTGTGGAGTGAGGGTCACTGTTGCTTGGTTGAGTGTATTTCTCAGCTGCATGACCTCAACTCTGTGATCTTGAAGTGTCCCAATGTCTTTCCACCCCTCCTAGGGGGAGGGGAAACAGAATGGCACTAATGTCAGCAACAAATGCACAGCCTTAAGATAAATGTCTGATGTCTACTTTGACACATACAGCACTAATTGCTGCCTATATAGGAATGGTGAGGTCAGCATTTCACAACAGTGCCAAAAACAAAAACAAAAAAACCCCAAACCATGAACTAGATCAGGAATTTGACAACAGGTGTTATTATCTTGTCCCCTATTAATAATCACAACTCAACTGGTTTAGCAATTATATAGTCTGTATAATTTCTATTATTTAATAGGATTACTGTTTCTTAAGTAAGAGAAATAGTAAGATGGCAAGAAAAAGCTTGAAGTGTTTGAAAGTGATCAGAGGAAAGGGAGTGGGTGTCAGGTGTGAAGACGAAGGAATAATAAGTTAACTGAAGGAATAAAAAAGAGAGGAGGAGGGAATAAGATTTAGACTGTTACTGGGAAAGGAGGTTGAAGAAGGGGAGATAGGAGGACCCAGAACATACCTATGAAAGAACAAGTAAATGCAAGATGGAAACAACTTTAACCTTCATATTATTGTACACCACCTAAGTCTAATGTAGGCCAAATAATGAGCACGTGTAGGAGAGCGCTGCTAATGTGTAAAGTCATATGAAAATCTACCTACAGATGGACGCATTCAAACGATGACAGTGAGACACCACACACACACACACACACACACACACACACACACACGCACACACACACAATAATGAAAAAAGTAAATACTACAATACAATAAAATGTTTGACAAGAATGAAAGATGTTAAAAATTAAAAACTACTAAATGGGAATATGGAGAAAAGAGAAGTAGGAAAAAGAAAAATGAAAAAAAGAAACGAAAAAGAAAAAAAATTTCTAACGAGAGATACAGGTCTCCACGGTGGTCCATCTACTGGCGGGTGGACTTTCAGTCTCTTCTATTTTTTGTCTTGTGTTTGTGGCACTGTCCTGCGCTCCTCGCCTGGCCGCCAGCATGTGCAGCAGCGCTCAGCCACCCTCTCCTAGAACAGGGTGGGAACTGGGCGGGATAGGCCGGGGTTGCTTAGGATCTTCACCATCTAGGTATCCGCCCTGGGGTGCGGCCGCGCCATCCGGGTATCCGCCCTGGGGCGTGGTCGTGCCATCCGGGTATCCGCCCTCGGGTGAGGCCGCGCTATCCGGGTATCCGCCCTCGGGTGAGGCCGCGCCATCCGGGTATCCGCCCTGGGGTGCGGTCGCGCCATCCGGGTATCCGCCCTGGGGTGCCGCCGCGTGATCAGAGCATCCGCCCTGGGCTGCAGCTGCGCGTGCGCGGCAGTGAGCGGCTGCACAGCGGCCCCTACAGGGTGCCCCCCGTGGTGGGCCTATCTGGGTTCCAGAGGCCCAGCGGATCGGGGACAGTGTTTCGTGCCCGCTCAGTTACCGGTACAGGCACCCCAGGCGTTTCCGCGTGGCTTCTGGTCACTTCCTCCTCGGGCCCCAGTCCCCCTTCCACTGCCCCGCGAGCTGCGCGGGGACGCGCTGAGCTCCTAGGAGCCGCTGCAGACGGGCCGTGGCCGCCCGCGTGGCGCCTTCGCCCCGGCGGCCGCGGCCCGTGCGCGGTGTGGCCGCCACGCCCGGGCCTCCGTCTACACGCAGGCCTCCTTAGGCTGGTGTGCTTCCGTGTCTGCCCGCAGGCGTGCCTCGGGTCCGCGCTCCGGCCACTCAGGACTTGTGCAGCTCCTGGTTTCTTCGTCCAGTGACAGTCGGGCGCTGAGCCCAGGGAGGTGCGCGGCCACCCGCCCCGGGAGGAGCCCTGCGCTGTGCAGGTCGCTGCTGCGGGCCATCCTCCCTCTCCAGTCGAGTCCTCGCAGCCCGGGGAGAATACAGGGATCCATTCCGACTTCTCCTCCGCCGTCTCTTTGGTTTCCGTGTCTGCGTGGTTTAGTCTTTGCAGGTCCTGTGTGTCCAGAAGCTTGCCCCTTTCTGCTGGGCTGCCTGATGTGCCGACGCCTAGCTGTTCATTGCGGGCCCCAGCGATCCTTCAGCTGTGGCATCAGTCGAAATGTCTCTTTTTATGATTTTATCTATTCAGGCCTGTTTTCTTCCAGTTTATCCTCAAGTTTCATCAACCTTGTTTATGTTTATAAAACCAACTCTTTGTTTCATTTGTGCTTTGTGCTTCCTTTCCTTTTTTCTTTTTCCATCTCTTTCGTATATTTGTGTTCTTATCTTTATTGTTTCTTTCCTTTGATTCATTTTGAGTTTGGTTTATTACTGGTTTTGTAGCTCCTTAAGTTACATTGTTGTTAATTTGTAATCTTTTTCTTGGCTGTCGTTGCTAATCGCTATAAATGTTCATCTTGATATGGCTTTTGGTGAATCTGATTGGTTTGGGTATTGAGTTTTTCCATTTTCATTTGTTTCAAGAAAATTTTGGATTTCTATTTTGATTTCTTTATTGACTCATTGGTAAGTCAGGAGCTTGTTTTTTTCCCACATATTTGTACAATATTTAAAGTTCATCCTATTGATTTCTAGTTTTATTCCACTGTGGTCACAGAACACATGCATGTTTTTGTGGTCTACCTGGAGCATGTTCCTTGTGCTGATTAGAATATGAATTCTGGAGCTGCTGGATGCAGTGTTCTGTAAATGTATGTTAGGTTCATTTGGTGAATAGTGTTACTTAACTCTGATATTTGTTGATTTTTTTTTTTCTTTGTGGTGTAGATGTGTCTGTTGAAGTGGGTGAGGTATTGAAATCCCCGAATATTATTATATTTGAATCTGCCTTTCTCTTTATGTATAATTCCTTTTGCTTTATTTGAGTGCTCTGGTATTGGGTACATATATGTGTCTGTTATTTCCTCTTATTGAATTGATCCCTTTGTCATTATATAGTGGTCATGTTTTCTTTTAGTTTTTTACCTTAAGTCTATAGCTACTCTTCCTTGCTTGTGATTTGCCTTTGTATGGAGTATCTTTTTCCAACCTTTTACTTTTAGCCTATAAGTGGCTCTTCTGGTAGAGTTTCTTATAGGAATATGTAGTTGATACTTCTTAAAATCCATTTGCCTGACTTAAGAATTTTATTCCATTTACATTTGAGGTAACTAAGCAAATGGTTACCATTTTCTAGCCATTTTAGTAGTTTTGGAATGTTTGGTATTTAATCTTTTCCTTTTCATTTCTCTTACTTCTTATAATTTGCAGCTTCCTAATTTTCTGTAGTGAAAATTTGTATCAACTTTGCCAATGAGATTTTTTTTTTCTTTCCATGTGATTTTATGATGGTAGTTATCATTCTTTGATTTCCAGATGTTGAATTTTAAGCATTTCTTATAGGGTCTGCCTAGTAGTGATGAATTTCATCATTGGGAATGGAAATTTTTGGCAAAAAGTCAACATTTTTTTTCATTGTCATGTTTATTTGACAAATAGGAAGCAAAGGATTTAGTAACATGAGACAAGATGATAGGAATATTTACATAGGGCCTAAGCTTGGTCTTAGGGCTTTTGTATTTTTCTCAAGTTTTCAAACAAGTAGAATTTTCTTTTTAAAGTTCCATAAGTGGACATGTCATGAACATTTCTTGGGATGGACATTGCTGTGTGCTTTGCCTTTTGACAATTACAAATGCTTCTTTGTGTTTTCTTTGTTTAGCTGGAGAGATTACAGGCTGAAAATGCCTTGGAATGGGACAAGAGAGAGTCACTTGAAACTGAAAAACAAGGACTGGGGAGAGAAAATACAGGGCTGAAGGTCCAGGCGAAAGAAATGGAGGTGCTTCTGGACAGGAGGGACAGATCAAGTGAAAGCTTGCCAGGCCCTGATTTCAAGGCCTCGTACAAGGAACTGCAGGAAAAGAGCAAGGTAGGGAGCGCCTGGAAGCACGCGTTCTCTCAGTGTGCTCCCTCGGTCGCCGGGCACCGGCCGCTTCACCAGTCCACTGCAAGTCGTAGCTTTCCATTCCTACCCGCTGAGAAATGATGGCTGGTACTTTTTCTCATTTTGATAGAAAATAATAATGTTCAAATGAAACAATGTGACAAATTATGGATGAAAATGTTGATATGCAACAAATCTCTGAATGGTTCCAAGTCTCCAAACAAAAGAAAAAATTAAAGGAATAGACTGTGTTTTATTTTTTCTAGTTACAACTATATAATTGAATTTCATAAGCTATTAATCTTATCAAAAATATGCTTCTCCAATAATTTGGAGCAACTATATAATCATTTGTTGGTAGTTATGGTAAGTATCTACATAAACTTTTAAATGTATCTAGGGCTTACTCTTCTCTTTTTTAAAATGATACTCAGAACCATTATTTTTCAATCAATTAAATGCATCATTTTGCCAATTGTTTATACAGGCAATAACATAAATATGAAAAACAAGATTAAATTCAAAATTTGACTTAAGAAAATTTGGAAGGTTTTGAATATGTTTTTATCTTTTACTTGGTTGACATATTTAGTACTGCCGAAGACAGTTTTTTTTTTAATAAATAATTTACAGATGTTTAAATGTACTTTCAATGACAGAATTATAGTTAAAATCTGTGTGGTTTACTATCATTTTGTTACTGAACACATACTACTTGCTTCTGTTTTCTTCCATTAAGACATCTGTAGAATTTTAATGCGTAGTCTATTTTTTCACTTAAGTTCTTTAACAGTTTGAAAAGTGAATGTGATTAAGTTCATGTTTTTGAGTTATATAACTAATTCATACTCATACAAACTCTAAGAGCTAAGTGGCCAGAAAAATTTAATTTGATATAACTGTTCCTAGTTCTTTTATGATTTTAGGGATGTATTGCAAATGCAGTATTAAATTGCATTCATGCTTCATGACTTGACAATACAAATTTTTAAAGCCAAATGTCATAGTCAGTGATCGTTAGTTTGTATTGTACAGACTCATGAACCATCTTAATGGTGTGTATGATTCTGAAATATATACAATTAATAAATCTGTACAGAATAATTTTGCATATTTCTACTTCTAAAATCACAGCATTTCATCAATTATAGAATGTGGTTTGATGTAGGGAACATTCCTCGAGCTTATCTGACAGCAGTCACTGACACCATGGTGTAAGTAAGCCAAACAGTCTGGACAGAGAAACTGAGGTTATGGTAAAGACTTGCCATGGAATGAAGGTCTTTGCAGCTGTTGAGGCTGAATTTGAGCTGAGGGTAGGCCTCATTCTGCCATGCATCCCAGAAAGCTGTGATGTGAGCTTGCCTGCACTGCCTTGCCTCGTGTCCTTTGTTTCAGATCTGTTGTTGGACAGAATTGCTTAGGCATGCTTGGTTTGTTTACACTACCTGGACCCTCAAACTATAGTTCTTCTATAGGCTGACTCTGTTATACTTTAACAAGTGTGTTAACCTGATTGGATAATGTGTCTATATATGTCCTATGCAACCCTAAATAAAATTAGATCCGTGCCTTCAGAGCTCGATCCCCAATGCCTGAGTAAGTGCTCTGGGTAAGGCTAGGTAGGGTAGGCATCATTCGTCCTTACCCTCAGCAAACCTGTCTCTGAACATCTACAGTTTGGTTATCAAAATATGTATTCCTATGTGATTCATTGGAAAAGACAGCATTTGTTCATGTTATTTTCTGTGTCAGCCACTGCTCTAGCTTGCTAATGGGAAGATGAATGAGCATGGAGTTTACACACATACATAAATGATAATAAATGACACATTGTGCTGATTGCTAAGAATAAAGTATAATTGAAACACAGATGAAGAAGAAATTCATTGTATTTAATTGTGACATCTTTCTAGTTATGCAAAAATGTTACACATGAAATGTTTCAAGTAGGAAATATGAGGGCTAACTAGCCACATTTTGGGGCTGGCATGGGTGACATGTTCTTTCATAAAGGCCCACTATGGCCAGACCTGCGCTTTTTGGAATCAATGTAGTTCTCTTAAACCAGGCAGAAGTTGTTAACTGTGAGTATACTAGAATATTCAGACCTTCTAAATCAGTGGGTATGGTCATCATTTAGAAGACTGTAAGATTAAGTTTATATTTTGGTGATTTTTATCCTTTTCATTAAGAATTCAGACTTGCTCCAAAAGAACCAAAAGAGGAACCCAAAGAATTATGTATCATGTAGCATTTTCTGGTCAGAAGCCTTGGTGCCTCACAGAAGTCTAAAATACCAATATTTATATGTCCTGAAATGCTAAATAAATCAGTATCCAAAAACGTGTCAAAGTCTAGGTAATAACAGATTGTCGTAACACAAAGCCAGACTGTAGTTTTAACACCATTGCAATAGGTGTATCTTATCTATCTATCAGTCATGACTAGGAGGATCATATCTGTCTCTTCTCTGTACATCCCTGTATGTGGGTGAGGACCACATGAGTGCTGTGTGTCGACACGTGTACATGGGTACATTCTGTTTGTGTTTAAAACTGCTCTACTGGAGAGTGCTGTCACTGGAGGAACACTACAGTGAACACCATACAATTACTGCTCTCTCAAAAGATACAAAGTCACTTACCACATGACATTTACAGCTAATCACACTTGCCAAATGTCTGTGACTGACTGAAACTAAAACTACTTGCCTTTTATAGAAATCTCCATATCAATGAATTTAAAGAATTTTTGAGTTTTAATAATCTTATTTAATGTTTTTTCATAAATCCCTGGTAATACAAAAAGAGAGCATATTTCACCTGGTTTTGTACTTTGTTTTATAAGATCTAAGTGACTAAAAAGTTTTAAGTATATAAAAAATTATAGTGATATAGAAAGTGGTGTGTATATGTCACATTGTGGTGTGAAAGGAAACTACTAATGCTTTTTCTTAGCTCTTGTGTTTTAAATTTCCATGCTATGATTATAATATTTATTATATCGGTACAATAGCATGTTTGTATAATATAATTAGCATATTTTAAAGAGTACATTAAGAAGTGGTAAACTCATTACATTATACAGACATAAAATGAACATGTCAGTTATTTTATTTAACATTTTTTTTTTTATTGTAAACAAATGGGATACATGTTGTTTCTCTGTTTGTACATGGCGTAAAGGCATACCATTTGTGTAATCATAAATTTACATAGAGCAATGTTGTTTGATTCATTGTTATTTTTTCCCTTCCCCCCACCCCTCCCACCCCTCTTTACCCTCTATACAGTAGTTCCTTCCTCCATACTTGCCCCCCTCCCTAACCCTAACTCTAACCCTAACACTAACCCGTCCCTCCCCCCCATTATGTGTCATCCTCCACTTATCAGCGATATCATTCGTCCTTTGGCTTTTTGAGATCGGCCTATCTCACTTAGCATGATATTCTCCAATTTCATCCATTTGCCTGCAAATGCCATAATTTATCATTCTTTATGGCTGAGTAATATTCCATTGTATATATATACCACAGTTTCTTTATCCACTCATCAATTGAAGGGCATCTAGGTTGGTTCCACAGTCTGGCTATTGTGAATTGAACAGCTAGGAATCACTAAGTTATTATATGTGGTTCAAAGGAGAATGCAAATATCAGAAATTGAGGCATAAAAGAATGCTGAAAGAAAAAGTGCTTAACAGATGAAAAATTGACTCTTTGGTAGTGGGTAGCAGCATAAGACATCAGACGAAATTCCCCTGCAGGTGAATAGATGAGATTCATTTGTATTACTATGGATTATCTACATATTATATGTAATATAGCATAAAGATATTGGAAGTTGCTGGACTGTGTAAAATGAGAAAATGCTACCTGGAGGAATATGTTAGACACAATTACAAGGAATCTACGTTGACCGTCTTAAAGTCTCTCATAATTTTCTTGATAAGTTAGTATATAGATGTTTAATAGCCCTTTATATATTAGCACATTAACAAACCCTTGGGGAGTGTTACTTTAGACTTGGAATGTGCAAACATTTTGTATGCACATCATTGCAATTGTATGCAATCAAATGTCAAGATTGTGACTATATAAAGATATTTAAGTCATGTAATTCCTTGCTGCATTTTTAAAAAATCATAAGCTTTTAAATATGTGGAAAATATTCTTCATTCATGAGAGGTATGCAGACAGGTCTGGAGCTGGAAATGCATATGATATGTAACTTTGCAACCCCTGTAAAACTAGATTGGGGGGTATGAAAAATGGTGGAGTAAGACAGACATCATTACCTTATGTACATGTATGGTTACATGAATGGTATGAATTTATACTGTGTACAACTGCAGAAATGAAATGATGTACCCCATTTGTGTACAATGAAAAAAATGCTATCTGTAAAAAAATTTTTAAAAATGAATAATTAAAAAAAAGCAAAAAAAAAAAAAAACTAGTAAAAACCCAAGCAAGTTGAAGATATCTGAGCCATTCATTATTTTTGTCTTTTTATTTAAATGAAATCACAAAACATAAAATTAATAATTTTAAAGTGAAAAATTAGTGGCATTGAGTACATTCACATTGTATAACCACTACCTCTACCTAATTCCACAGTTTGTTTATTGCTCTAAAAGGAACCCCCTGGGGAGCTGAATGTGGTAAGGACCTGCTCCTCCCTCCCAGCCCTGCAGTCACCACTGATGGCACTGAGCCCACTTTTGCTTGTATATGGGCATTTGTACATCTTCTTTGCAGAAATTACATTTATATACTTTGTTCATATTGGGTTATTTATAGTTGTACTGTTGAATTATAAGAATTCTTACTTAGCCATGGTAAGATATATGACTGTGAACACTTCCTCCCAGTTTTATGCTTTTTCTTTCAGAATAGTGTCTTTCAGTGCATGATGTTTTGCATTTTGATGAATTTCAATTTATTTTTCCCTTCATTATTTGTACTTTCTATATCTTATCTAAGAATCCATTGCTAAATCCAAGATTGTTCCCTATGTTCTCTTCCAAGACCTTTGCAGTTTTCACTGCTATATATAGATCATTGATCCACTCTAGTTAATTTTTGCATATGGTGTGAGATTGCACTGTATTATTTTGCATGTGGATATTCTGTTGCCTCAGCACCAGTTTTTGTAGAGGCTATTTTTTCTGCCTTCAAACGATCTTAGAACATTTAAAAAAATAATAATTTGCCCATAGATGGGTAGGTTTATTTCCAGACTCAATTCCATAATGTTGGCCTCTATATTTTTCTGTATGGGAGTACTGTGTTTTTCAGATTGTTATTCATTTGTTAAAAGTTTTGAAATCAGGAAGTGTTAAGTTTTCTAGCTTTTGATCTTCTGTTTTCAATATCATTTTGGAAATCCAGGCCTGTTGAAAATTAATGTGAATCTGAGGATCAGCATTGTCACCTCTGCAAAACAAAGACTGGTGGTATTTTTATAGGGACTGCACTGAAGCTGCAGAGTTCTTAGGGGAGTACTGACGTTTTAACAATATTAAGTGTTCCTACCTGTGAATATGGGATGTCACTTCCACTTACTTTAGCGATGAATTATCGTTTTCAGTGTAAGAATTTTCACTGCCTTGCTTAAATTCATTTCCATGTAATTTATTCTTTAGGATGGTACTGGAAATAGGATTTATTTTTTAATTCATTTTTAGATTGTTCTTTGCTCAAGTACAGGACAGCTGATTTACGTGTGTTAACCTTGTTCCCTACAATTTTGCTGGATTTGTTTATTAACAAGATTTTTAAAAATGATCTGTTATTGTTTTTCAAAGTTCTTGGTGTTTTCCATATATAAGATCATCAGTGAGCAGGGATAGTTTTACTTCACCCTTTGCAGATTGGATGTTTTCTTGCCTGGCAGCTCTGACTAAAACCTGCCATCCCAGTTGGACAGCAGAGGTGGAAGCCAGCTGGTCTTAAGACCAGGGAGACAGCTCTAAGACTCCACTGTGGATTATTAGGTCAGCCGTGGGTTTTCATGTTGCTCACTATGTTGAAAAAAATTCCTCCCAAACATTTTTTCTAGTTTATTGAGGATTTTCTTTTTTCTCCATAAAGGGTGTTGGATTTTGTCAAATGCTTTTCTGCATCTGTATGTTTTTTCTCCTTCATTCTAGTAATGTGGTGTTCTTTGATAGGTGTTTTTCTGTTTTGTTTTGCAGTGCCGTGAGTGAACCCAGGACCCTGTGCATGCTAGGCAAGCTCTCTGCCATTGGGCTACATCCCCAGCCCTGATGTGTTTTATGTGATTGATTTTCTTACATTATACTACCCTGGCATTCTTGGATGTATCCCGTTCACTCACAATGTAAAATTCTTTCAGTATATTGCTGAATTCCTTTTGCAACTATTGTATTTAGAAACTTTACATCATTCATGAGGTATGTTTGCCATCTTTCCTTGTGTTGTCTGACTTTGGATCAGGGTAATGCTGGGCATTAAAGGATAAGAGAAGATGCCATAGAAATTTCTTACCACCTTCAAGTTGTTTTTTCTGCATGCAGTGATTCCTTGGTTCTGGAAACCTGTGACTGTGTTCCAGTATTCCAACAAAGTTGATTGCAACGTCTTCCCTTAATATAAGAAGCTACCTACTTTGCCATATTTTGCTGGCATCCTGTGGCACACATTGTTGATTTTAGGAAAAATTGGCTGAATATCTCCAAGGTCTCTGTGCATTCTGTTTACTTTTGCCATCTCATGATTTAGCTGAAATTTTGGATAAATGACATTGCCTTTTTGAAAAAGATTTTCCTGTGATTTTTGAAGATACAGTATCTGGTATTATGATAATCACAACTTACTATGATAGAAATCATGTGACTGATTTTGCTCCTCAGTGTAAAATAATATTAATGATATTAAGATTGCTATAGTGTGTAATGAGATTTAGCATGGAGTGATATATATATATTTATGCATATAAATTTATATCATTGAGTTTCACAAATTTGCTGATTTATGTGTTTGTGTACTACTCTTCAATGTGTTAATTGTGTTTAAATGAATCTACATGAGTTTATCTAGATCAGATTTTTAATATGGCTGCTCTAGTTGACAGTCACTACACATTAGGTAATGATTGATGATTCATGCTTGCAAAAACTGGAATAGAATTTGGTGAGGTAGTGTATACCTGTAATTCTAGTGACTTGAGAAACTCAGGCAGGAGGATTATAAGTTCAAGGCCATCCTCTGCGACTAATGAGGGCCTTAGTAACTTTTTAACATAAAAAATAAAGAGGGCTGGGGATGTGACTCAGTGGTAAATTGCCCCCTGGTTGAATCCTCAGTACCAAAAAAATATAAATAAGTTACTAGAATTCATCGGAATATTTGCAGTGACTAATTTGAACAGATTGCTTTTATCCCATGTATGTGACACCAAAGGTAAATTTTCACATGGCAGAAAACAAAAAAGAATGACATATAGAAGAAAAAGAGGAAAGGGGAAAGAAAGAAAAATAAGTGAAGGTAGGAGGGAAGAAAGAAATAATAAAACAAAAAGGAAAGAGCAAAAGAAAATTAAAGCAATTAAGCAATTAATACATTGTGGGATCTGTTTTTATAATCTTTTAAATAAAAACTTACAACTATTTTCTTCTCAGAATAGTTATTTCTATCAGTATGTTTTAGCTCCAAATGTTAAAGAAATAACTAAATTAAATGTGAATTTGTCCTTGCTAGACATGGTTGCCCAATGTTGTAAAGCCAGTTCCTCCAAGTCACATTTTAACACATTTTGGTTCAAAGGGTAAAAAAATGTACTTCGGTAGCATGTGTTAGATGTGAAGGAAACTCACATTATTTTGTCAACAAATGATGCCGTCAGTTCTTCTCAATAGAAATAGAATGTGACTGAAAAAACTCTGATTCTGAGTTTGTAGAATACAATATATTCAAAACATGGTTGTTAGTTCAGAGGTTGTGAAGTCAGTTCAGAAATCAACCAACGGAAGCCAAAGGCTGTCTAGCTGTGTGCATGTGATTTGACTTAATTTTTGACGGGATAAGCACCACGGCAACCTGAAAATAAGATAGGGCTAGATGAACATAGGGTAGTAACAGTAGATTTTTTTCAAGTAACTTTTGAACCTTTACAGCTTCTTCAGCTACTTTTTGATACATTCATTTTGTCTGTATTTCATTTTTTTTAAAATAAGACTTATCGGGAAAAACCCAGATAAAAATTATTTTGGGGGGATGCTGGTAAGTAGATTACTTTGTATGAATTTTTTTATATAAAAAGATAGGAAAATGATTAGTGCAATGAAAACCAGTTAGTGTGCAAAGTGTACAGTAAACTTAGAATTTTTAGATAGTATGGTAGAATGGTGTGAGCATGGATTAGTTTTAAATGAATTTGACTGATGTTGAGTTCCTCATGGTAATAAGGCCCATGGAAATATGAGAGGATACAATTTTATTTGTCATCATCGTCATCATCACATCATCATCTTCAAGCCTTCTGGATTGAATCCAGCGGTGCTTTACCACTGAGCTACAACCCCAGACCTTTTTATTTTTTTATTTTTAGACAGGGTCTTGCTAATTGCTTTGATCTCACCAAATTGCTGAGGCTGACCTTGAACTTGTGGTCCTCCTGTGTCATCCTCCTGAACCTGAGAGTACAGGTGTGGGCCACTATGCTCAGCTAGAATGATTTAATTTTATATTACTCCCTGAAGTTACAAAGCTTTAGGAATGGCCACAGGAATGAGAAGACTAGTGGTCATGAGAGAGTTCTAGTGCAACAGACAGGTGTGTACGCTGAAGGCACATAAGATGTATAGCTCCTTAAGAAGCATGTGGTCCTGAGAAGTATTTATAAGAAGTCTACTTCTTCTCCCTGGAAATGAAACAGGAATGCAAGGCTGGTTCCACTGTAGAAGACTCTAAATGTCTTAGAAGCAATTCAGAAGGCAGTACTGGGGCTATATCCCCATTACATTGTTTGGAGCTTCCATGGCTTCCTTAGAACCCCTTGAGTTTATTGTGAACCAGGGTTGAGAACTGTAGCATTAGAACCAATGGGGAAAGAACTTGAGAGGTTGGAATAGAGAAATGAAAATCAGCTCTGGGAGCTAAATGTTGCTGTAGTCTGTCTAATATTATCAATCCAGCCTATCCCATTTGGTTTTGTCAGAACTATTACTGAACCACCAAAATATTTTGAAAACCTTTATAAGAACAACAGTATGATACATATCAAAATCACTACATTTTTCTTTGCGTGCTCAAGGCATTTGTCTTATTTATTCATATCATTCAGCTACTTGATTAATTTTGCAATTTGGATCTGGAAGGGACTTCTGCAAGTTAAATTAGTTGAACATGGTGTGGGTCCTAGATTACAAAAACGCTTCTGATAAACAAGTCTATTAAAAATAAAATTGTATTAAAGTTTTTTGTTAATCGATAAAAACACTATTCATAAGTATGACTTTAGACAGTATTTTAGATATAAAAGATATAATTAGATATAAAAGAAAAGGTACATGAAAACATTTACATTCTGTCCAATGCTTTTGACTTACTATCTAGCCCAGATCTTCTCAAAATGTGGAGCTTACCTTAGCAGTAGCAGCAAATGCCCTGTCTCAGAACTCCTCTATCAGAAGCTCCAAGTATAGGGGTAGACTTTGTTTCAACAAATCCTGCAGGTGGAACCTGGTGCCATTGAACATTGAGAGCCCCTGATCTAATCTATGTGTCTGCACGTGCTGTCCGTGTCTTCAATGTGTTGTTAGTGTAGCTTCTTTTCTACCATTGTTTTGGTTGGTATTTTATCATATAATGAAAGAGCTACTGGTTAATTTATGGTTCAACTCATATATCACAACAAAATTGGACTTATTGGAAAATGAAAGAAAGATGCTCTTATTCTGGGTTTGGGCTGAATATTTGAGTGATTTTGGCCAAGTGATATGCTATGTTCATATTTTTTTAAAGACTATCTTGCATTAGATACTGAGATACCTACTACCACCAAGTCCCATTAATTCCATTGTTCTCTCCAAAATTTAGCTACTGAGTCTAAATAAATAGTACTAATTCGGATTCATGAAGTCAGAGTAATATTTCCTTGAATTTCATTTTATTTTCAATAAAATGACTGTTTGCTTCTGCTACAGCTGAGAATACTTTTTCCACTTGTTGAATTTATTTCTTTTAATTCACACAGTTAAACTTAATATGGTTGTTGACATAATTGAGAGATTTTTCATTTCATATTTCTGTGCTACTGGCCATCACTTTCTGTTTCCCTATCATTTTATTATGCTTAATTTAATGGTACTTAAATCCCTGTAGCATTTGGCAACCTCTCAATTTCTCTCTAAATTGTAGGAAGTCTGAGACAAGAAAGCATCAATATCTCAGTAACAAGCAAAAATCATCTCTTTGCATTTTAACCAACTTTGATTTAAGTTTCTATTACATAGTTTTTAAGATTTTGTGATGATGGTTCTACTTATATGCAAAGTGAATAGGAATTCAGTAAAGTTAAAGAGTGATGATAGACCACATTCCTATTTCACAGTCACTTCTTATTCCTTTATGCTTAAATCAGATTACCACATGTATGTCCAGTAAAACTTACAGGGTGAAGAAAACAAAATGGAATTTAGTGACAAGTGCTTTTTTGAGACGTTCTTATCTCCCATAGTGGCATCTCTTAAACTTGGAGTTTGTTTCTCTCTCTACCAGATAGGGTGCTTTCTATAACAAAAATTTGGAATTAGTAGGCATATAACTTGGGACCCAGAGTATGTATATTTAAAAACAAACATGTAGATGGTTTTCTGTGGAGTAAAATTTGGAAAAAAAAAAAAAAAAACCCAAAATTAATGTCAGTGTTTTCAAAATACATTGGAATGTCTTTGTTGAAAAATGTAAATAACTTTAGGTTACTTCTTTTCTTTCTTTCTTTTTTTTTTTTTTTTTTTTTTTTTTGGTACCAGGGATTGAACTCAGGGTACTTAACTACTGAGACACATCCCCAGCCCTATCTTATATTTTAATTTGATACAGGGTCTTGCTGATTTACTTAGGGCCCTGCTAAGTTGCAACTGGCTTTGAAATCAAGATCTTCCTGTCTCAGCCTCCTGAGCCACTGGGATTACAGGGGTGCGCCACCATGCCTGGCACTTCTTTAGGTTATTTCTAACTTGGGATTAAGTGTGTGTGTGTAAATTCAGTGAGGGCAGTGATTGGGACATGTATCTTTTGTGACTGGTAATTTCAAATAATATGCTTTCAAGAATGTTTAATATACCTTAAAGTTATATTTAAATAGATGTCACTAATAAAATGTATTTTCCAATCTGCTGCACCCACGTTTGAAAATCTGGTTCTCTGTGCTGAAGGCAAGTTAGTGGCTGCTGGTGGCATTGTCCTTGGCAGAATCTGGAAGGAGCAGGGAAATTTGAGAAGCCTGCCAGGCCAAGGTGAGGCAGGTGCAAGGATTGGAAGCATATGGGCAAATAATTAACTGACTGAGTCTGTATTACAAAAATAATTTTACCTTAAGCCAGTTAAAATTAATTATCCTACCTTATGCCAGATAGAATTAATTTAATTTCTCCCAAAGAAACTGTTTATTTGGCACAATTGGGGTAGATATAACTGAAGTGTTTTTGATCCATATGAGTGTATCATAATTAGTATGTTGTGCTCCTGATATATATACTACATAAGAAAAAATAAAGAATTTCTGGATTAAAATTTTGTGAGAAACCTTGATGGATCCTTTTCTCCAGGGAATTGTTTTGAGTTTTAATGTTCTGTGTCTGTCTTTATATCTCAGTGAGTCACTAATTATTAACCTGGACTGTACATATGAGAAATGCTGCTTTTATTTTCATTATTAGATTTGTCTTGTCTGCTTTTTTACTCAACAACATGGAATCCATTTTAAGGAAAAGTCATTTTCGTCAGTTTTTAGTTTTAATAGTTGTAAAGGAAATATGTATAAAGATGTTTTCAAACTGATGTAAAAAGGTTCCAGTTTTTTCCTGTGATGTAGGGGCAGTATGAGTTTCAGCTGTTGCATTCTCTCTCATTTCTTATATCACATGTTTTAGTAAGATATAACTCACAATGAACACAAGAAAAATATTATGGCATGATTTTATAAAGGGTGCACAATATGTTCATAGATATAAGAAATTTCATGTAAATTCAAATAAAATCTACTCTCATTTGTTTATTTATCTAACAAATAACTGGCAGGAATGGAGAGGTGGGAAAAGCTGATCAGTGGGTATAAAATTGCATTTAGGAGTAAAAAAATTCTAGTATGTTTTGCACAGTAGGATGACTGTGATCGTTAATCTGAATTGTCAATTTGTGTTATGAGCTGCCTAAGATCAGGATGTTTCTAGGAATGATTGGTATGTGGGGCAGCAAACTGAAGTGGAGTCTCATCCTGAATGTTACCAGCATCGTCCAATAGGTCGGGAGCCTGTGTGGAAGGAAAGGAGGAGGAAGAAGGAAGCAGCAGCAGATACAAACTTGGTTCTTGAGCGAGTTCTTATTGCTGCCGTCCTGAGGACTCCAGACTCCAGCTATTCACTCTTCCAAGCAGACTCTGATCAGTGACGTCAGGGAGTTTCTAGGCCTTTGGTTCTAGATCAATGGCATCGTTGATCTTCTTGTTCTGAGTCTTCAGATTCTTGTATTGAACAGGTATGGTCCCTCCAGCCCTCCAGCCTGCAGAAGACCATTATGGGATTGTCCACCTTCTGGTTGTCCAATAATTCCCTTTTCATAATCATGTGTGTGATGTATATATCATATATATATGTACACACCCACACATGCACCTTGTTCCTCTAAAGAACCCTAATACTGTGATAAGGATAATGTACTGGAAACTTCGAAAATTGAGAAGAAAGGATTTTGAATGTTTTTACCAAAAAACAATGATAAATGTTTGAAGCGAGATGTTTAACCTGGTTTAAATATTATACAACATGTACTTGTATCAAAACATCACATGGTAACTGTTTTAGTCAGCTTTTTTGCTGCTATAATCAAAAAACCTGAAAAGAAAAATTTTAGAGGGGGGAAAGTTTATTTGGGGTTCACCATTTCAGAGACCTCAGTTGGTAGATGGCAAACTTCATTGATCTGTGCTCAGGATGAAACAACATCATGGCAGAAGGGTGTGGATGAGCAAAGCAGCTCAAGACATGACCACCAGGAAACGGAGAGATTGCTCCACTCATCAAGAACAAAATAAAAACATGTCCCCCCCCACCCCCGCCAGCCCACCTCCTCCCACTGCACCCCACGTGCCTATAGTTAACACTCAGTTGATTCATTTCAGTGGTTTAATCAAATGATTAAGTCACACTCATACTCTTAATCAGTTCACCTCTGAAGGTTGTGTTGTCCAGTACATGACAATGGGTGGTACCTTATTTAAACCTTAAAGGTTTTTAACACAATAAATAAAGTGCAACAAAGATAAGTATTTTATACTGGATTTCTAAAAGTTTGGTTGTCAATAACAGATGGAAAGGTATATAATATGAGAAAATGCATGATTTGAAGGAATGGGGAATACTAGCCTGATGTTAGGACAGTAGCACAGAACAGGCCCAACTAAAGGATGGGTTCTCCCTGAGAAGTGTCAGGAAGACGGGGCCAGGATGTCCTTGTATCTGTTTCCTTGATCGCTACACCTCAGCTGCAGCCTGTTAGTGGAGAGGTCCCCACAGAACTGGGCCTGCCAGCTCTGTTACTCCTCATTGCCTCTCTTCCCACCAAAATCAGTTCCAAATCAGTTTGCATGCATCATTTTCCCAGCATCTGAATCAGTTCTGGAGCTTGACCTATAAGAGTTTCAGGGAGATGTAAATGTGCAGCACCACGGGAGGGAAAATTAAAGGAGGCTGGATGGATGCAGAGATGGCCATTCATGGTGTGTTCAGGCCTGTAGTGTAGACGGCCTATCACATTGTGATAGCTGTCTTTATGAAACTTACTGTCATGTGAAGGAGATGAAAACAAATTGGATATTATTAAGTTATAATAGCACTTCCTGGAATTGGCAATTCAAATTGAGGTCTAGATGACAAAAGGAAATAGGTACCTAGAAAAGAGTGATCCAGGGAAGTAGAACTGTGTTTCTACTTCCCACTGTTGCTTAATTTTGTGCCTCTTGTGAGGTGGGTACCCTTTTGGAAAGCCATTTTTTTTTTTTTTTTTTAAACCAGCCATTTTCTTTTCTGAGATAATTTTAAGTGTCTCAGGATCAGGACATGAGCAGTGGCTTTTAGGGAGAGATTCATGGAGGAAAACTGGGATTCCAGAGCCCTGAGTTCTGTGTCTACTGCAGACACCTGACTGGTGGTATTGATCCCAGAGAGATTTGGTGGTTGCACGTGAGGGGAGGAGAGTAGCTGTGCTCAGCTAAAGTTCACCTGCTGTGGCAATGGAGGGAAGGTACAGAAAGGGGTCAGAGGATTCCTAAATTAACCTCTACCTGCTATTGGAATGGATCCTGTGGTTTTACTTAGTTATGGTAGCTAAGGGAATTGTCATGCCATGATCTTTTCTAGTAGGTATATCTTTAGATCCCATTGTTCATCTCTGTCCAAATTTATTTGCCCTAGAACTAAAGTTCTTTCCATCTTGTATTAAGAACTTTATCCATCAATTGAGCTTATTCTTGATATATGCTAATGAAAGAGCTAAGTTTCTTTAATTATCACACTTGTGAAAACTTGTTATTTTTAATGTTTTAGCATTCTCTGTAAAATACTGTTGACTCTTAAGAATGGCTACATTTTGCTTTGTGTCTTTATCTCTTTTTATTCTGTTAGTCAGCTTTTTATTACTGGAACCAAAATACCTGACAAAAACAACTTAGAAGAGAAGTTTATTTCAGGACTTACAGTTTGAGAAATTCAGTTCATAGTTGGTTGCCTGAAATTGTTTTGGACCCAAGATGGGGCAGAATATCATGGAAAAAGGGTGTGTGGAGGAGTAAGGCTCAGTTCATGGCAGCCAGGAAGCAGGGAGCAGGAGAGAGGAAGGGGTCATGGACAAAATATAAACCCCAAAAGTACACCCTCAGTGAGCTACTAGAAGTTACCACCTGGTAATCCTTTCAGTTATTAATCCGGCATATGAATTATCCCACTGATTAGGCTACTGTTCTTATAATCCTTAATTTCACCTCTGAAAGTCTGTCACACAAGCTTCTCCAGCAATAGTTCAGTTTTAAACCATAATAGATTCCAACTGTTTTTTCACTCCAATCAGTGTTCTTTGCATCACAGCAGCAATACAAACTGAAAATAAACTGCCTTTAAGTAGAAAAATGGACAAGGTCACGTTTACTATCTATGAATATACTCAACCATTTTCTTTGCCATATGCACCCTGTGGTAATGTCTATACATGTGTGTGTGTATGCCTAGTACATTTCCTTGTACCCAGTGCAAATGTGCCATTGTGGGAACAGATACTGGTCCGTCGAACATGATAAAAGCAATTAGAAAATTCCCAGTTTCTGTATTAGAACAACGATCTTGTCACCTGAGACCAGAAGATTTTAAACTTATACAGAAATATCTACTTTATGAAGGCAAAAGTTGTAAAATTAATGACTTTTTGAGTACCAGCACCATATTATAAAAATAACAGAACAATCCTAGGTGTGGGTGCTGTTTGGGATCCCTAACACCCATTTGCCTGGTTTTTTACTTTAACATGTATTCATTTTTCTGCATAATGATTTGGAGTCCATCCCAAATCAAGTCAAGGGACCTGACCTGATCACACATTGTCTAGATTAAGATACCCCTGTGATTTTCAACTATCTGAGTCAACAAATTTTCTTCTTCATTTAAGAAAATTTGAATTTGTAATACATTGCTATCAAAATGGTTCCAGAATTATTGACAAGTCTATTTTTTGAAATAGATTTTAAAGCAATTATGGCCTGGTAACTAAAAAATAAACTCATTCTATTTTTCAAAAGAAAACAAGAACTTGAACACGGATTTTGCTAATCATTGAGTAGAACAAGGAAGAGGTATTTAACTTTTTAAAAGTACTGTCTCCTGTTTATTTTGAGATCACAGTAATCTTTACAACAAAATTTGATCTTTTGAACACAACTCTAAATGAGCTAATGTGTAGCCTATTTTGAAGCCATTCTAACATGGAGTCAGGTGGGAGGCAGAATCTTATCTCAGGTGAGGCAGGGCTCTTGACAAATAGCACAATACAACATTACATCTAAAACATGAAACAAAGGCTAAGAACTTTTAACTTTCTTTTTGTAGAAAAAGTGGGAAAATACTTCCATGCTTTACAATGACCCTTTAAACAGATGAGGCTGTCCTTATTGTCTTCCAAAAATACGTTTAATTTTGATTCCAGTGTGAAGAGTAACACAAAATTGTATGTGTAACTTACTGACAAAAGGTTACTTTATTCAGCTATAAAGCATCAAATGACATGAATAAATACCAATCCAATTTGTTATTTCTATACAAATCTGAGATTGTTGCTACAGATAATTTTAGTTTGGTGAACACCAACTTGGAAAAGTGCTCTCAAGCTTTACATTGAACTAAGATTAAAAATTTAGAATCCATAGTATACAGTATCAATAATCACAGGTCTGCATGGATTAGCAAAAATCAAAGGATAACCTTAAAACTCTTATACATTTAGGAAACAGTGTTAATGACCAGCAAACAGATATAAGACAGGTCTTCAAATGACAGTGTGGCCTTTTAATATCAGATATGATGTATAAAGGAGAGCACTTATTGGTTATCTTGCCGGTAAACTTACATATAAACTTTTACATAACACTTAGACAAGGCTTAGACAGTTATAGTTTAGACAGTTATAGTTCTTAGAAGCATATACATACCTACTCACATATATATAGGGTGTCAACTATATTGTTACAACCTAATAGTTGTTTGTTCAACCAGTTACACAGTAATCATTTAAGACTTTAAAACAGGTCCAAACCCTAATTCCTTTAAGACTTAGTTTCCCCAAGTAATAAAACCTAACAAATACAAGAAAATTATCTTGATAGATAAAATCAGATCAGTGTTTCAGACTTTGCTTCGTATCAGTTCATTGAATTTGAAATAACTTTGTTCTAATTATAGCCAATTTAATCACAAACACAAACTTTTTGAGATTTAGCTTCTACAGACTTTCTGCGACTTAAACAGTCACAACTTCTTTATATCCTTAGTTTTGTCATCGTTTATCTTGGACTTTAGCACAAGAACATTACTTTACCAGACAAAATACTTTCTTATCCAGAGACATTTCTTTTACCTTCTAATTTTCCATACTAAAATATTTCCATACCTATGATTTTCCTTTATCTTTTTTAGTTTTAGACCCTTTCTTAAATTAACATTCTGAAATAATCCTTATGAATGTTATCTGTATATGTAATTTACACGACAAATTTTATCCCAGGAGAAGTTTGGAAAATCTGCCATGTACAAAAACTGTCTTTACCTTTTCTCTCTCAGGTGGCATTCAAGGGGTTGGAACACAGGATATTTTTGAGCCTGTTCTACCTTATCATTATCACAATGCCATCAACTTTATGTGAGTTCCCTACTGCCAGTTGTACCCCGAGGGTCTTTTGGTGCCTTCTTCTTATATCAGGCATATTGATATGCAGTGGAGGAGGCCCTTCCCATTCTTTTCTTTAGGCTTCCTTAAAGATCCCTTTGCAGAGGCTGCCTAAAACACAGATTGGCCTTACTTTGTCTTTTTCTTTTTGGGTGTTGTTGTTTATTCTGCCAGTCTCCCCATGCATTTAGTTTGATGGGATACCCTTATAGCAAGAACTGCTTTGCCTCAGTGATGGATAGCAAGAACTGATTTGCCCCTGGCCAAATGGGGCGTCCTGTCAGATCTTCAAAGGGGACACTATTCCTGTTTCCATTTCATAAACAGTGCTGAAAACTATTGCCACATCCTTTGTGACCAGCAGCCTCCACCCCCTCAATGGGCAAAAGGGGTTGGAAGGCAAGGCAGAGGCCAGGTTCTCTTTGGCCATTTTTCTACAACCCAGGCAGCTTTTCCGGGATTTTTTTTTTTTTTTTTTTTTTTTTTTTCCCAGTTTAGGGCTAGTGTCCTTGACCACAGTGAGATTGATCTGTGGCTACCTGGGGTCAGACTGAGAAACAGTGCTGGGAGTGCCAGCACTGGGTTTAAAAGATACAAATCATTTTGACCCTTTATTCTGGCATCCTGCTCTCCTTGCACACCAGAGGTGGTGCCTTTTGATGCCTTTGACTTAGTTCCTGAGGTTTCAGACCCCTTATCCTGCAATTGTATGTACATGTGCTGCATGTACATGCAGAATCTCTTTCATACACTTTACCCCTGACAGGCCAACTTCAACATCAAGATAGTATAATAATCCAGAAGACTATCAACAGCCAGATCATTACCATAAAACATTGTCTTAGGCTTATTCCTTTAGGGGACCCTTCAACTTACTTTACCTCTGACAGATCAGCTCCCACTGCAAGATTGTACAAAAAAGAAACACAGAGACAACCAGAGAGGAGCCCCCAAAACCATGGCCATTAGCCAGGAACCTTTAAATTGACCAGCCAAGATCTTTCCCAGGAGACTAAATGTAGGGTCAAAGCAATATTGGCATGTCTTAAAAGGGGCAATAACAGAAACAAAACAAAAACGCAGACAATCAGAGGGAATTCCCAAACCCAAAGGGAACAGATGAAAACCTAGAACAGATCAGAAGGGAGTAAACATCCCTAGGTTCTCGAGTCTCACTTAACTATGACTCCTACACCAGTGACTCCCGAGATGTCCCCACAAAGAGTATTCCCATGAAGAGGAACCAAATGTGTGAAATCAAGGGACTCTGCATACTCACTGGGGACTTACCAGATGGCCAGGGGTATTGTGACTTTACTTGAGTTCAGTTTCCTTTTTCTCAAAGTGGACCACGATGGAGCTACCTATACCATTCAGGGAGAGAAGGTGGGAGTTCCCAGAAGCAAAAAGAACTTGAGCAGCTGCTGAGATAATATAGTCCCCCAGTCTCTTTACTCACAGGAACCGCTCCTCTTGTTCAAACTGAGGCAGACTCACCCATCTCCTAACCCCGCTGCAGCTGGATCTCAACAAGTTCACCAGCCACCTTGCATCTTCACCATGGAAGTGGGGTTCCTTGGAAAGCCAGGCCTGCCCAAGAAAGCTGAAGCAGGGGCTATTCTCAGGTCCCACCCAGGGTGCCAAATTTGTTGCCAAAAGCTTGGTCCTTGTCCCCAATGCCAATCCAATTAATGACACAGTTTTGAGAAAAAGGAAATAGAAGGTATAATACCTTGCTAGCAAAGGAGAAACAGGGGACTCCATCCCAGAAGCTGTGTTTCTCAGTATTTAGCTCTTAACCACCAGATATGAATTATGTGTAAAGAGAAAGTGAAGAGGTGTTATCATGACTCCATGCACAGTGTGGTGACAGCACATGTGAATTATGGGGAACTTCTTGCATGTCTGTGCTCCAGAAAATTAGTCCTTAAAATACTTTATAGTTTTATCCCTATGTCTGTTTTAGAGAGGACTATTTTATGGTATGTACTATTCATAAATGTTTTATTTATTTTTATAAATGGTATATTAATTTCCCCAACCCAATACTTAACTATATTTAATGAGATAGTGAAGCCATGTTATTGAGCATATGAGTAAATATTTAGAAGGAATACATGTAATCAGACAGGGAATGCAACTTTATTATCTTGACCACAATTCTAATTGTTAACTCTTTAGTGGCAATGCCTAGGAGAGAGAAATACAGCTTTCTTTTTTTTTTTTTTTTTTTTTTTTTATTTATTTATTTTTTTTTATTGTAAACAAATGGGATACATGTTGTTTCTCTGTTTGTACATGGCGTAAAGGCATACCATTTGTGTAATCATAAATTTACATAGAGCAATGTTGTTTGATTCATTCTGTTATTTTTTTCCCTTCCCCCCACCCCTCCCACCCCTCTTTACGCTCTATACAGTAGTACCTTCCTCTATACTTGCCCCCCTCCCTAACCCTAACTCTAACCCTTCCCTCCCCCCCATTATGTGTCAACCTCCACTTATTAGCGATATCATTCGTCCTTTGGCTTTTTGAGATTGGCTTATCTCACTTAGCATGATATTCTCCAATTTCATCCATTTGCCTGCAAATGTCATAATTTTATCATTCTTTATGGCTGAGTAATATTCCATAGTATATATATACCACAGTTTCTTTATCCACTCATCAATTGAAGGGCATCTAGGTTGGTTCCACAGTCTGGCTATTGTGAATTGAGCAGCTATGAACATTGATGTGGCTGTATTTCTGTAGTATGCAGATTTTAAGTCCTTTGGGTATAGGCCAAGGAGTGGGATAGCTGGGTCAAATGGTGGTTCCATTCCAAGTTTTCTAAGGAATCTCCACACTGCTTTCCATAGCGGCTGCACTAATTTGCAGCCCCACCAGCAGTGTATGAGTGTACCTTTCTCCCCACATCCTCGCCAACACCTGTTGTTGCTCGTATTCTTGATAATCGCCATTCTAATTGGGGTGAGATGGAACCTTAGGGTGGTTTTGATTTGCATTTCTCTTATTACTAGAGATGTTGAACATTTTTCCATATGTTTGTTGATTGCTTGTAGATCTTCTTCTGTGAAGTGTCTATTCATTTCCTTAGCCCATTTGTTGACTGGACTGTTTGAATTCTTGGAGTAGAGTTTTTTGAGTTCTTTATAGATTCTGGAGATTAGTGCTCTATCTGAAGTATGATTGGCAAAGATATTCTCCCACTCTGTAGGCTCTTTCTTCGCATTGCTGATAGTTTCCTTTGCTGAGAGAAAGCTTTTTAGTTTGAATCTATCCCAGTGGTTGATTCTAGCTTTTATTTCTTGTGCTATGGGAGTCCTGTTAAGGAAGTCTGGTCCTAGACCAACAAGATGAAGATTTGGACCTACTTTTTCTTCTATAATCTGCAGGGTCTCTGGTCTGATTCCGAGGTCCTTAATCCATTTTGAGTTTAGTTTCGTGCATGGTGAGAGATATGGGTTTAGTTTCATTCTGTTGCATATGGATTTCCAATTCTCCCAGCACCATTTGTTGAAGAGGCTATCTTTTCTCCATTGCATATTTTTGGCCCCTTTGTCTAGTATGAGAAAATTGTATTTATTTGGGTTTGTGTCCGTGTCCTCTATTCTGTACCATTGATCTACCTTTCTATTTTGGTACCAATACCATGCCGTTTTTGTTACTATTGCTTTGTAGTAGAGTTGAAGATCTGGTATTGCAATACCCCCTGTTTCACTCTTCCTGCTAAGGATTGCTTTAGCTATTCTGGGTTTCTTATTCTTCCAGATGAATTTCATAATTGCCTGCTCTATTTCTGTAAGGTACGTCATTGGGATTTTAATTGGAATTGCATTGAATTTGTATAGCACTTTAGGTAGTATGGCCATTTTGACAATATTAATTCTTCCTATCCAAGAACATGGAAGATCTTTCCATCTTCTAAGGTGTTCTTTAATTTCTTTCTTTAGTGTTGTATAGTTCTCATTGTAGAGGTCTTTCACCTCTTTTGTGAGATTGATTCCCAAGTATTTTATTTTTTTCGAGGCTATTGTGAATGGGGTAGTTTTCCTAATTTCTCTTTCTGAAGATTCATCACTTATGTATAAAAATGCGTTGGATTTATGGGCATTGATCTTGTAACCTGCTACTTTACTGAAATCACTTATGAGTTCTAAGAGTTTTCTGGTGGAATTTCCAGGTTCCTCTAAATATATAATCATGTCATCAGCGAACAGGGATAGTTTGAGTTCTCCTTTTCCAATTCGTATCCCTTTAATTTCTTTGGTTTGTCTAATTGCTCTGGCCAGAGTCTCAAGAACGATGTTGAATAGAAGTGGTGAAAGAGGGCATCCCTGCCTTGTTCCAGTTTTTAGGGGGAATGCTTTCAGCTTTTCACCATTTAGAATGATATTAGCCATGGGCTTAGCATAAATGGCCTTTACAATATTAAGGAATGTTCCCACTATCCCTATTTGTTCTAGTGTTTTGAGCATGAAGGGGTGCTGTATTTTATCAAATGCTTTTTCTGCGTCTATTGAAATAATCATGTGATTCTTGACTTTAAGTCTATTAATATGGTGAATTACGTTTATTGATTTCCTGATGTTGAACCAACCTTGCATCCCTGGGATGAAACCCACTTGATCATGGTGCACTATCTTTTTAATATGTTTTTGTATGCGATTTGCTAAAATTTTGTTGAGAATTTTTGCGTCGATGTTCATTAAGGATATTGGTCTGAAATTTTCTTTCCTTGATGAGTCTCTGTCTGGTTTAGGTATCAGTGTGATATTGGCTTCATAGAATGAGTTTGGGAGGGTTCCCTCCTCTTCTATTTTATGGAATACTTTGAGAAGTATTGGAATGAACTCTTCCTTAAAGGTTTTGTAGAACTCGGCTGAGAACCCATCTGGTCCCGGACTTTTCTTTGTTGGTAGGCTTTTGATGACTTCTTCTATTTCAGTACTTGAAATTGGTCTATTTAAATTGTTTATGTCCTCCTCATTCAGTTTAGGCAATTCATATGTCTCTAGAAACCTGTTGATGTCTTCGAAATTTTCTATTTTGTTGGAGTATAGATTTTCAAAATAGCTTCTAATTATGTTTTGTATTTCCATCCTGTCTGTAGTGATATTTCCTTGTTCATTCCGAATTTTAGTGATTTGGGTTTTCTCTCATCTTCTCTTTGTTAGTGTGGCTAAAGGTTTATCAATTTTGTTTATTTTTTCGAAGAACCAACTATTTATTTTGTCAATTTTTTGTATTGTTTCTTTTGTTTCAATTTCATTGATTTCAGCTCTGAGTTTAACAATTTCCTGTCTTCTACTACTTTTGGTGCTGTTCTGTTCTTCTTTTTCTAAGGCTTTGAGCTGTAGTGTTAGGTTGTTTATTTGTTGAGTTTTACTTCTTTTATTAAATGCGCTCCATGAAATAAATTTCCCTCTAAGTACTGCTTTCATAGTGTCCCAGAGGTTTTGATATGATGTTTCTTTGTTCTCATTTACCTCTAAGAATTTTTTAATTTCCTTCTTAATATCTTCTGTTATCCATTCATCATATAATAGCATATTGTTTAACCTCCAGATGTTGGAATAGTTTCTGTGTTTTACTCTTTCATTTATTTCTAACTTCAATCCATTATGATCTGATAGAATACATGCTAGTGTCTCTATCTTCTTGTATTTGCTAACATTAGCTTTGTGGCATAATATATGGTCTATTTTAGAGAAGGATCCATGTGCTGCTGAGAAGAAAGTGTATTCACTCTTGGTTGGATGGAATATTCTATAAATGTCCGTTAAGTCTAAATTATTGATTGTGTTGTTGAGATCTATGGTTTCTTTGCTCAATTTTTGTCTGGAAGATCTGTCCAGTGGTGAGAGCGGCGTGTTAAAATCTCCTAGTATTATTGTGTTGTGGTCTATTTGGTTTCTGAAATTGAGAAGGATTTGTTTGACATACATAGATGAGCCACTGTTTGGGGCATAGATGTTTATGATTGTTATATCTTGCTGATTTATGCTTCCCTTAAGCAGTATGAAATAACCTTCTTTATCCCTTCTGACTAACTTTGGCTTGAAGTCCACATTATCGGAAATGAGGATGGATACTCCAGCTTTTTTGCTGAGTCCATGTGCATGGTATGTTTTTCCCCATCCTTTCACCTTTAATCTATGGGTATCTTTTTCTATGAGGTGAGTCTCTTGCAGGCAACATATTGTTGGATCTTTCTTTTTAATCCAGTCTGCCAGTCTATGTCTTTTGATTGATGAATTCAGGCCATTAACGTTCAGGGTTATTATAGAGAAATGATTTGGTTTCCCGGTCATTTGGTTCATTTTTAAAATTTTGTTTATTTATTTGTTTGACACAACTTGTTTCCTCCTTTATTTGACAATTCCTTTAGGATAATTCCTCCCTTTGCTGATTTGCTTCTTTGTTTTTCATCTCTTCCTCATGGAATATTTTGTTGAGAATGTTCTGTAATGCTGGCTTTCTTTTTGTAAATTCTTTTAGCTTTTGTTTATCATGGAAGGATTTTATTTCATCGTCAAATTTGAAGGTAAGTTTTGCTGGGTATAAGATTCTTGGTTGGCATCCATTTTCTTTCAGGGCTTGAAAAATGTTGTTCCAGGCCCTTCTAGCTTTTAGGGTCTGGATTGAAAAATCTGCTGATATGCGTATTGGTTTCCCCCTGAATGTAATTTGGTTCTTTTCTCTCACAGCCTTTAAAATTCTGTCTTTATTTTGTATGTTAGGTATTTTCATTATAATGTGCCTTGGTGTGGGTCTGTTGTAATTTTGTGTATTTGGAGTCCTGTAAGCCTCTTGAACTTGATTTTCCATTTCATTCTTCAGATTTGGGAAATTTTCTGATATTATTTCATTGAATAGGTTGTTCATTCCTTTGGCTTGTTTCTCTAGGCCTTCCTCAATCCCAATAATTCTTAAATTTGGCCTTTTCATGATATCCCATAGTTCTTGTAGATTCTGTTCATGATTTCTTACCATCTTCTCTGTTTGTTCAGCTTTGTTTTCAAGGTTAAATATTTTGTCTTCAATGTCTGAGGTTCTGTCTTCCAGGTGTTCTATCCTATTGGATATGCTTTCTATGGAGTTCTTAATTTGGTTTATTGTTTCCTTCATGTCAAGGATTTCTGTTTGGTTTTTTTTCAATATCTCTAACTCTTTATTGAAATGATCTTTTGCTTCCTGTATTTGCTCTTTTAACTGTCGATTGGTGCGATCAATCAATGCTTGCATTTGCTCTTTCATCTCATCATTCAATGCTTGCATTTGCTCTTTCATCTCCTCGTTTGCTTCTCTGATCATTTTAATTATGTACATTCTGAACTCCTTTTCTGTCATTTCTTCTGCCATGCTGTCATTGGGTTTTATTGATGTAACATCTAGATTTGTTTGCAGCATTTTCTTTCCTTGTTTTCTCATGTTGTTCAGATATCAGTGGACCGCTGAGATATTGCAGATTTCCTCTGTTGATTTACAATGACCCTGAAGATTTCTATATATATCCCCTCTTAGCCTTCAGTAGGCTGAAGTTTTGGAGGAGGTTGATAATGCGGTGCTCCACAAGGAAGCTGCCTCTCTAGGAGTGGTGGCCTTCAGGTGGGGTATATTCCCTGCTAGTGGGCAGAGGTGCCTCCACTTGTTGACCAATGGTCATCCAAAGGGGACCTAGGCTGTGGGCTGAGGCAAGGCCTGTTTGGGCCTGAGCCTCTGGTTTTACCGTCCTTGTGGGAAACCTCACCCAGCAGGGAAGACTCACCCGGTGGGGAGGTCTCGCTGGTCAGTTTCCTCCTAGAGGTTCCCCTCAATTTACATCTATTGCCTGGGCTGGGCTGCCTTCCTCTGCAAAGTTTCCAGGGGCCCGGCCCTACCTCCTGGGCCTGGGAGCCTCACCCTTCGCAGATGAATCTCCTTAGGCTGCCCCTCCTCAGAGAATTTGCCCATAGGCCTGGAACCTTCGCTCCGCCCTAAGCCTGTCTCTGTGCGGCTCTTCCACCCAGAAGCCTCCTAGATCCTGGGACCCTGTTCTGCACCTAATCGCCTGGCTGCGTGGCCCCTCCTCTGAGCAGCCACCTGTGGCCCCGAACAATCGCTCTGAGTCCCAGAGACCCGCCACAGGCCTCTTCCTCCAGACAGCTGCCCAGTATGCCGGTGCGGTCACTAGGAGTCCAAGAAACTCACTTCGTGCCTCCTCCTCCCACCAACCACCCATAGCCCGGGGCAGTCAATCACTCCGAGTCGAAGTGACCCTGCCCGTTCCTCCTCCTTCTCCAGATAACCCCCCGGGTGTTCAGGAGCAGTCCCTCTGAGTGGCTCTGAATCCACGTGACCCGCTGCACGGGTCCTCTGGGCCACCGCCCGGAGCTCTGGTGTGGTCCCTCAAGACCAAGCGTCCCACCACGCTTCTCCTCCAGGCAGCCCCCCTGTGTTCAGGAGCTGTCACTTTAAGACCAAATAACTCACCACTCGCCTTCTCCTCTGAGCAGCCGCCTGGAGCGCTAATGCAGTCACTGCGAGTCCAAAGGACCCGCCGCGCTCCTTCTCCTCCTTCTCCTACTCCTCCGGGCAGGCCCCGGGGTTCAGAAGTGGTCAGGGTCCAAACAGCTCGCCACGCAGCCCCTTCTCTGGCAACCGCCTGTAGTTCCCGTATAGTCACCCGAATCCAAGCGGCTGCTCCTCTTCCTCCTTGTCCTCAGGGCAGGCCCCGGGGTTCAGAAGCGTCGTTCTGATTCCAAACAGCTCGCCGCGCGGCTTCTCCTCTGGCAACCGCCTGCAGCTCTGGCGCAGTCTCTCCGAATCCAAGTGGCCACGCTCCTCTCCTCCTCCTCAGGGCAGGCCCTGGTGTCCTGAGTCCACACAGTTCTCCCCGCCTCTCCTCCCCCGGGTAGCCGCCGGAGCCCCAGTGGCTGCTCCAAGTCCCAGCGCTGTGCCGACCGGCCTCCTCTATGGCGCTCCAGCGGGGGGAGGGGCGTCTCGCCGGCAGTTCTACTTCACAACGTTTCCTGCGTTCCGGGACCCCCGTCCCATCCGGGATGCCCCCCCAGGGGGTGAGAGTCACCCGGCTACTTTGAGTTGGTCCCAAGCGTCTCAATATCTCCTCTCTTGAATCCTGAGTTCTGGAGCAACACGTAATGCAGCCACCCTCTAGGCCGCCATCTTGAAAACTCCCAGAAATACAGCTTTCTTATCCTTACGTACTTTTATTCATGCTGAGCAGAAAAGTACTAGTTTCCTCATAAATTCCACTAGCCAAACTTCAGAGATTAATTAGTTAAAAAAAAATGAAAACTCAGAAGTATCATTTCAGTGTCCAGAAAAATATTCAGCTTGCTACTATCATGATTACACTGGGAAATGAAGAGATGGAGCATGCAGACCCATGTCCCCTGAGACTCCTGCTGTTCTTCCGGCTATGACAGTGTGCAGTTGAACTCTGCTTAATTTGGTTCCAAAGGGAATTTACCTTGTTTGAACCTGTGTTCATCATGTCAATTCTTTTATTGTTTATAGATATGGAGGATAAGTATTTACAGACTTTGTACAATGGCGATAATGTTGAACTACTATAGTTTATTTATATCTGTGGTTTGCATATTTGTTGTGGTGAATTTTGTGTGTGTCATTGCATTCTTGTCATATAATGAGTTCATAAATATCAAGATATATGGATATTTGAAATATTTAGTTGAAATTTAAGGCTCTGAATAATGCTATACCCTGAGGAACCATATTATTAAAGAAAAAAAGAGCCACCAGTTCCTCTTATAAGGCATTGTGGAAGAAAAGCCACAAAATAATTTTAAAAAATATATGGTTTGCATTCTAATGAGTGTTACAAATATGACATCTCATACATAGGAAGTGTGTATTTTTTTTTTTTTTTTTTTTTTGGCACTGGAGATTGAACTCAGGGGCACTTTACCACTGAGCCACATCCCCAGTCCTATTTTGTATTTTATTTAGAGATAGGATCTCACTGAGTTGCTTAGCACCTCAACATTGCTGAGGCTAGCTTTGAACTCCCAGTCCTCCTGTCTCAGACTCCTGAGCTGCTAGGATTACAGGCCAGGCTAAGTGTGTATTCCCTTGAGGAAGAATCCCAATTTCATGAGAGAGAACAAGCAATAAAAGAATTCCAAAGGAGGAGGCTATACTGGTTTCCTAAGCCTGTCATAACAAATCACCACTAACTTAGTTGATTAAATAAAATAAATATTTTCTGGAATCCTGAAATGCAAAACCGAAGTACCAGCAGGCCCATGCTCCCTCCAAAGCACTTGGTGAGAATCCTTCCTTGTCTCCTGCAGCTTCTGGCAGCTCCTGTTATACCTGGATTTATGACAACAACACTCCAGTCTTTACCACCATCTCCGTATGTCGCCTCTGTTTTCCTGCCTATCAAATTCCCCTTTCTTTACTCATAAAAGGTATCCAATCATTGAATCTAGTCCCATCCCAAATCCAAGATGATGTCACCACAAGACCCTTAATTATGTCTGTAGAGACTTTGCATCAAAATAGGATCATATTCATAGTTACTGGGATTAGGACTTGGATAAATCTTCACAGGGAAACAAGTCAACCAATTCAGTGATTAAGCAAGTAGGAGGCTAGTTTGCCTCTACTACTAAAGTGCCAAAGGTAAACAATAAAAATCAATGAACCAGGGCAGGAATACTGTAGGATAGCAAAAAAAAAAAAAAAAAAAAAAAAAGTTTCAATAGCATGGTAGGCCTATTTGCTTGTCTTCAAGTCCCAAGAAGTGGTCTATAGACCAAATGTAGAGCCACCTGCAGAAAGTATAGCATTATTCATGGCCTTAAATTTCAACTGAACATTTATCCATACAACTGAACAAGTTGCACTCATCCAGAGATCAAGAGTTTCTAAAGGAATCATTATATGGTCACCTTGATCTCCCTGACTACCTATATGACTGATTACTTCAGAGGCATGGTCAAAAATAATAAGTAGAGATGTCAAGGGCTGTGGTGAACTTCCTCTTCCAACAATCTACCTGTTTGTTCTACATATTCATGTTTGACATCAAGGTTTTATATGTGTGCATCTATGCTAGTTAGAATAATGGCTCTTAAAGGCATTTATACCTTAATCCTAGGAAATTATGAATGTGTTACTTTTTATAACAGGTGTTTTGCAGGTGGACCAGAAGCTACTAATCAGCTGATATTGAATAGGGAAATTGGGCTGGGAGGGCAGCTTACTGGTAAAATGCTTGCCTAGCATTTGTACAATTCTATCTCCAGAATCTCAAAGTCAATAAATAACTAAACATGAAGATTTTCCTGGTTTATCTCCCTGAGACCAATGTAATTACATGGTCCTGAAAAGTGAAAAGTCCAGGCAGAAAAGTGGGTCAGAGTTTTCAGCATAAGAAGGACTTTATCTACTATTGCTGATTCTAAAGATGGAGGAAGTAGGCATGAGCCAAGGAGTTTAGGCAGCTTCTGTAAACTGAGAAGGACTTGAGTAGCTGACAGCCAGCCCAAAATAAAAATGCGGATATTTGCCCTTTGAACACAAGGCACTAATTTCTGCCAACAATCTGAATGAATGATGAAGAAATTGAATATCCCTTAGAGCGTATGGAGAAACAAATTGGAGTTCTAGCAAATAAGAGCCGTGGCAGACTTCTGATCTTCAGCTCCCCAGAGAATAAGTTAATTTTGTTTAAACCAATGTTTGTCATACATTTGTGACTAGAGCAACAACTAACATGATGTCATTACTCTGCAACTTAGATTTGATGTTCTGATAGAGACTGTGATCAATTCTAGTGCATTTGTCTAAATCATACTTCATTAATGATTTTACCAACAGAATTCTGATCAGAAGACAGAGTCCAACTGGCAATGTTGATCTCAGCTATACAGTCTAGGATCCCATGCTTGGCTTACTGGATAAGTCCCGAACAGACTGATAGGTATTATTTCAGAGAGCAGGTACAGTTGCACTTTTCACCTGCCTGCATTAAGCCAGTTGCAATAGGAAGTGTGGATGACTATACATCCTCTTTCCTGCTCATTGAGAATGTTGTTCTATGGAACATTCACTAAAACCCATACAAGGGCTGCTGACCTCTTAAGACTTGTGGTGTCTCACTAGGGACACAGTGTCATACTGTAGTTTGGGACTTGCTGGTTTACATTAGTATTATGTTGGTTTGGTAAGCCACATAACAATATCAACAAATATTTTTGTCTTCAATAACCATGTTGCATAAACTAAAGGCAACGGTACCAGATGAAGCATTTGAATTTTTATCAGACTGAATGAAGTAAGGTTGCTCTACTGGGTGTTTGAGCATGCACAGAGCTACTCTGCATTCATGAACTTGTGGTTGATGGCCTCAGGCTCCGGGGACTCAGCCTAGAGGACCAAGATGGGAAGACAAACTCTGTGTTGCTTATGGACTCAGGTAAACAGGTGATTGTTTCTCCAGGCACCAGTAGTGAATATTTATCATCCCTCCCTCCTTACACCTTCTCATGCTCCCTGACAAATGTCAGTGATGCTGCTCTCACAAACTACTCCTTCATGGACACACTGTCCACGTATCCAAACCCAGACCTCTTCTGCACCCGGGTGACAGGTTTGTGAAGCTGGGACATTACTAAGATTCCCAAGGAGAAAAGTTGTTTGCTAAGCACCTACTATGTGTCAGTAGCTTGATTTATTTGTATTTGTGCTAGCAAAAACCTTGAGATAGAGATTTATTATTGACATTTTACAAATGGAAGCCTAAGCTTTCTGACTCTAAAGTCAGAGAAGTTTAGTAACTTTTTCAACCCTGACTCTGCTAAGCCTTCCATCTCTTGCCTTTGCATATGGCTTGAAACCAAGAAATAGCCTTTGTGTTCAATTGGATGAATTAATATGATTCAAAAACCTCATGTTCCATTCCTTTGCCATATTACCGTCTACTGCAAAGAAAGAAAAATGGAGTCTCTGTTAAATTAAAATATACGCATAAAGACACATACTATTTTGATTTTCTTTTTTCCAGTCTGTCCTGTTTTAATAAACATTTAGCAGAATTATTATTTAATAATTTATTGGATTTCCAAGATAAGTTATATAGGCATAAAAATGTATATTTTGTATGTATACAAAATCTATATAAAATGTATTTTTATTGGGCAATACAGAAATCAAGGTATATAAAAATGTATGCATATTTAACTAATACAATATGCAAATTATAAAAATATATATGCTAAAATAATGATTTCATTGTTTTATTTAGCAATTAATTGCATAATATTAAATAACATTATTTAATAGGAAAGGTATGGCACAGACATAGATCATACAAAAGTATGCTAAGATAGGTATATCCATCATCTCCATCCCCAGATGAGAAACCTGAGATCCTACAAGACTGTGTAACAGCAATAAGCAAATCATTCTATATTCAAACACAGGTTTGCACTGCACAGTGAAGAAAGCATTATTTGAATCATATTGCCATCCTGTGAACTAAAAATTAAAGTGTTCAGGGTGACCTTGGTAACAGAATTGCATTAAGCTTGTCATTCTCATATTACCTAAAAACAATATCACACATGAGTAGCCACCAACATAGACTGACTGCATTTCACTCTGGCCACAGCAAACCTGCCTTTGTGGTGGACAGATTTATGATAATGGATATATAGATCCTTGGGGATTGTTTTTAATTTACTAACTATGAAAGGAATCTGTGACCATCATCAACATAATTTACTGTTTGTCCCAGAACTACCTCACGAAGTGCTCATTGTGTTGTGTGTTCATTGTTGTAGGTAACATCATTGCCAAGCAAGGAACTCTCTTAGTAGTGAAGTATCTGAAATACCTATTTTATTAAAATTGATATAAAAATTTCTCATTCTGTGAGGTCATCTCTGCCTCTCCTTACACATCATATGTACCCTGATTTTGTTGGTGATACCAACAGTAGTGCAGCATCAAAGCACTCTGGAGACACAGCTTTTCAAATTAGCAAGAAATTCTTCGTGGGAAGTCATGGGGAGGTCCAGCAATTCTTATGCTCAGGTCCCAGCATGCCTTTCTTTCTTTGACTTCATTCCCTCACATGCAAGCTCATGCCAGCCCTCACTAAAGGCTGTGGTGCAGTACTGACGAAGTTCTTTGAGTGGTATGAGCACCTTTACTCATGCCAGTGATTCTCAAGTATTAGTGAGTTGCCACAATCATTCAGAGGGCTTGTTAAACACAGATCATTAGTCCTCACCCAAGACCTGTTGAATGGGAAGGGTTCTTTTGGGGCCTAGGAACACATTCACTGTATCTGTGAGAAAATTATATTTAATCCCACTAATTCTTGGAGAGATTATTAATAAATAGTTAGATACCACTCCCTAGATAGTCTGATTAAATCAATCTGGCCTGGTAGGGTAATGTGAGGCAGAACTGAGGACCACAGCAGCTTGATTACTTGTCAAGTCATTCACTGGAATGCAGATGTCATTGAATGAAAACATGTGGTACTAGGTAAGCAGTTTGATTCAATGTTTTTCACCTCAGTTTCTGTTTGTGATGTTCTTGACCACAAAGTTGGCACTCTCTGACAAGGTTAACAGTTTTTTCCTCTTATTTCCTGAATACCTACTATGTGACAATGCTTTCCCAAGATATAACATAAATGAAAATCTTATATTTATGTTTATGTGTGGATACTAATTCAGATGAGCAGTACTGAGATTTAGGAAGTAGAAGGACAATGTTACTCTGGGACAATGTCACCTTGGTTCATACCAAGGACACCTTCCAGTTATCTCTTAATCATATACACCAATGGTCCCTCTGCCCACTGGAAAGCTCACTGATGAACGTTACATAGCATACACCATTGCATTTGATGTGTGCGAGTTCTAATAGTTTGGCGATTTTTGGTAGCATGTTACCTGTGCACTAACCATAAGACTTTTAAAAAGAATTTGAAAAATACCAAACTCTTGACATGTCTTTGCTTTTGTTAAGCATTTTGTTCAAGACCAAAATATGCTGATTGATATTACATTCATAAATTTATTTTATAGTTTCCTGTGATAGGTATAATAAATTATCAAAATATTGTGAAAATTGGAATGAGGATGAAAAGTAATCCAGGATGGAGAGTTGATGGCATTTGTGCCATTTAGTGAGAAAGGTGGTGGAAGAATGGTTCGTGGCTCTTCCTGACGTATCGATTCTTATGATACTATGGGCTGTTTTGATAAAAATGTGGATTATTTTTATATATGCTGGGGCTGGGAAGTTTCAAAATTTTAAACTGGTAAGATAACCAGAAGAAAATATAAATATATTTTAAAATATTTTAAACTGTTTAACCATAGTCTCAATATTTACAATTTTATGTTAATCACTGTTTCTGCCTTTGAAACTATCTAATGTCTTTGCAGCAGCAATGATGAATGATATTACAAGATAAGGTACCTGTAATAATTTATAAAACATCCATTAGGGAAAGATAGAATTGAAAATTTCTATTAGCTTTTTTACTTTGACTTTTTTCTGGTATCTACTCTTAAAATAGTGCTCTCATTTAAAAGAGGTAAGAGCTAACTAGAACATAATTCTCTTTTAGAAACTACTATAATAGATGTAATTGTTCATTTGATTTGAAGTTAGAGATGATCAAGTATTATTTCACATACATTAAAAGTCATGAGTACCAATGGAATTATTAAAATATTTCCAAAGTGAATATTATTGTCATTATTACCATAAGTGGCTTTTATTATGAATATATTTCATAATGAATATCTGTGGCATTGCTTTTTAGTCTATTTTTTTGAAGATGAATTTCACTTTTGAGATGGTTTTTCACTCCAAGGATTTTCACAATTAATTTGAGTTTAACATTCTTTTTTATAAAATATTTATTTAGTAAAATACAATTACAGACCTTGATTCTAAGTAAAAGAGAAATTGATAAATAATTACCTTCAGCAAACACTGGAAAATCAGATGAATCAGGAAAACAATTAGATGAATCAGAAAAATACTTAACTTTAGTTTATCCTGAGCAATTTTTAGAAGTCAGACGATATAACTGATGATTTACAAAAAGTCCATATAAAAATGAGCCAAAGGTTAGATTTTGGTTGAAACATCAACTGATCATACCACCAGGAAATACCAGTGTCTATGGTAAATGGTGTCAGTGAGTGAAATGGAAAGAAAAATGGTGCCCAAGAGTGGATTTCATAGGTTCCATGATCTAGATAGGGTTTTAAAACAACATTAAGTCTGAGATTTCTGATTAAGAGTCCTCAAAAATATTATGAAAATAAGATAAGATCATGTCTATAATACATTTGACAGTTATTGGCACATTATTATCTCTTTCAATTTCTTAAACATTTATTCATTAAAAATCTTGTAACCAGTCATGATAGGAGCAACCTCTGGCAGGTACAGAGGATAGTTTGTTAGTGTGTAAAACTTTGTTGCTTTCCAGTGGAGTTTGGATTGAATGCTCAACAGTTTCTATATCCCCTATTTCCCGTATTATTTTATTTCACATATAGTACCCTATTGTGTAGAAATTTCTCTACCTAAGAAGTAGCCAAATAATCCTCAAAAAAATGTTGACACTTGGTAGATAGTTTTAAATATCAATAATCACACAAATTATGATGCTCATAGTTAATGCATTTAATGTGTAAGTTAACTAGACTTTTTTGAAAGTCACATCGAACATACCACTTTCCCTGCTTCTGGGGATATAATAGTAACCAGAATGCATAGTCAAAGCACTGAAAAAGAGGAGCCTCACATAATTGCAGGTACCTGAGAGATTGAAAGTATTTGGAGAGAGAAAGGAGGAAGGGCTGCTTGTGTGAGTGACTGGAAGTGTGCAGAGATAAATCACATCATATACACTGGAAGTGCATTGAATCTTTTCAGAGGGAGTGCATGTATACTGGAGGAGAATAGAGGACTTCATAAGTGTCTTTCATGTGGATTTGATTTGAAGTACACAAAACATCTAATTTTCGGAAAACATAATAGTTAAGAACCCAAACTTGGGATTTAGTATAAATTCTGATTCTTCCCCCTGCTGACCATGTTCATCTCTTTTATCCAAGTATTGGTTTCCATATTTGTACAGTGGTGGTGATACAGCTCCTACCTTGCAGGATCTACAAGAGGACTGACAAATAATGAAGTGAGAGTGCTTACTCTCAAGACTGGCATGCAGTAAAGGCTCCAAACACCGTAATTATGAAACTTGGCTTTTACTATTATATGGATCTGGATATCAGAAGCATTGGAACTGTGGACTTCAGTATCTTCAACACACAGGTGGTATCAATCCTGTAGGAAAGTGAAAGGCTATTACTGAGAATGGAGGGAGGACAGATAAGAAACTGTGACTGACCCCACAGAAGTAATAGTTGAGGATTAGTGAGGGAAGGTAGAACTGGCAATCAAAGCTGAAGAGGAGCATCAAAAAGAACAGGGCACAAACACGACTGTGATGTTGCTTGAAATCCAGAACTCCAGAAAGACAGAGTGACCGCCTCCATCAAGTGCTTCCTAGAGATTAAATGAATGATAAAAAATGTCCTCTGGATTTACAACATGGGAGTTGATGGTGGTCTTGGTGAGAGCTTTTCAGATGGGCACCAGGGGAAGAACCTGATGAATGGAATAGGACAGATGGCCACGGAAGGTCAAGAAATGGGAAAATCTAGTACAGACTGTCCTTTAAGGATATTTGTGAGAATTTAAAAAATGAGAAATACCATAATAGATATATTAGGCAGTATTTTTTTATTGGATAGACTTTAGACTTTTTAATGCTAGCAAATAATAATACTAGTAATACTAATGCTTTTCTGAGCAGGAGGACTTTGAACAGAGGGGAAGACAAGTTATTGTAGACCAAGAAATTAGTTGAATGGATGAATATTGGTATCTAAGCTCAATGGTAAGGGCAGTGAGTGGCACAGAAATTCATGAGGTTGAAGGGACAAAGGTCGTGATGACTTGGCAGAACTGGAAAGCATTTATTCCGAGAGTAGGGATGGGAGATAATAAAATAGATCAGTTGGAAGATTCGGAGTGTATGCTCAGTGATGCGTGCAGCTCTTAATGAAATATATTTTTAAAGATCCCAACTGAAGTTAGTTGTAATTATATATTTTTCACATCCATGGAGAACATCGATCAGATGTTGAAAACTCAGTATTCATTTTATAAGATCAGAGCAGAAGTCTTAATAATTTGAGCAGAAAATGTGGCCCAACAGAGGCCTCCTGGAATTTGCACACAGCAAGGGTGTCACAGTGAGTAAATCCTTAAGTTCACCCTTCAGTGTCTTATAAGATAACAACTTTGGTTTCTACCACATAGATGGAAAGGTTGTCTAAGAGATTTCTACCTGAAGAGGAGTAATTTTATCCTTCTGCTGAGTTTTCTATTTTACAAAAGTGTTGGTTTTTCCAACAGACTGCCTCTGCGTTAGTTTTACTAAGGAAAGAAGACCACTTTCATGGCAGCCCCTGCTGCTGGCCTTTAAGGCTTGTTTCTCCTTAGCAAGCAGGAACAACAGGGGCCAGAGCCTGGAGAGCATTAAGAAAGTACAGAATCTTAAGTTGGGATTTAGTCTCCTCATTTCCATCATGCTTAAATATTCCTAGCAAATAGTTTGTCCAGTCATTTCATATAAAAATTTAAAGCAAACATCAACCATCTCAATGACGTCTGTTTCTTGAAGAACAAGATTTTGGACATCTGGTGATGTTTACTTCAATTCTGTGAAGTAGAGGAAGTCTTTATACATGACTCTGATTTCTGCTCTGTCTCTGCTAGGAGGGTACCCATTTTAATCTACACAAAGGCAGCATATAAGCTATCTGCCATAAGTGACAGATTGTTTAAACATGAGGATCTAAAATATTGGTACCAACTGAAAGGTTTCTTCTGACAGTCACCAGGGATTTTAGATGGTTGCTTTAACTTTCCATATCCTACAAACCCTCTGGTTATTGAAAGCTATTGTAACAGAAAGGACTGGTTAAAATGTAAAGAGGAATAAGATGCAAAGTTGAAAAACCTATAGCAAATGCAGGATCACAATGGCAATTGCAAACCCATGCGCATGTTTTTTAAAGTAAAGTAAATGAGGTAATGTTTATTTAAAGTCTACCTTATTTCAAAGGCTAGAAATCACTGCTATTATTATGATAGGAGCACTTGAAATTCATTTGTTATTCTTTACTCTGAATGAGGTATGATTAATAAATTTAGATATTCATAGCTGAATGATGCAGTCACCCTAAAATTTAAGGTAGTTTTTTAGAGTATCCCAATTTTCCTTGTAATAACACAAATTCTTTACAGGTATTTTTATTGCTTAGTTTGACTTTTCTTACATGGTGCCTGTGATTAGGCTGAAAGTGTTTTGTACACCCAACAAGACAGACTGGAACTGGGAAATCAGCCACTCCTCCCCTTCAGTTAAAAATGACATAAGTTATCATTAGTTGACAAAATTCCATATGCAGCTTAAGTTGTATACATACTTGAAAAATTAAAATAACTGGAGAAAAAGTTTAATGTCAGACTTTAAGTTGTTAAAGTGATAAGAATTAATATGTAATATTTTATTACCTATTTAAATGTAACAATGAAAAATTTGTATCTGGGTATTATTTATTATGTTGAAATCATATGATTTAACTTTAAATTAAAAGTGATAATAGTTATCACAGATTATTTTGTATTTGTTTGACCTAAATAGAATGCAGCATTTATCTTGCATTCCAAAGTTAATTAACAGTGGATGTGAACCTGAAGGATTCTAACTTGATTCCACTTTGTATAGCTTCTGTATATTTGTGAGAATGCAAAGTGGATTCATGGATTCAGAATATATTCACTACTATGTTTAAAGTATTTGAAATAAAAGGTAGCTGGCCTGTAAGTATTCTATGAGATACTGCAGGGTTTATCCTAGAGAGAGCTCCGAGAAAGGTGACAGAATGAGGATATGGGAAGTAGGACAGTAATTAAGCACTGAATTACAGTGGCACCCCATCCCCGCCTAGCCCTTGTGTTTGTCTGGGAGAAAATTCTATGATTGAGTGAATAAACTTTCAGTATAATATCATGGTAGCCTGACATTATTTGTTTTCAAGGCAAATATGATCTATGAACCATTATTGTATTATCTAGAGAAATTGCTTATCTGGTTTTATATAATGGGCTTTACAGTTTGTGATTGACTTTGACTGGCTGTTGAATTCTCCAGGCAGAGAGCATGGGGGCAAAGCATTTGTTGATCTTTACATTAGTACATTTTAAGTCATTTTTGTTAAGTATGTATTGCTTAGGTTAGGTTAAATGTGTAGAGACTCAGATTGTTTTATTTATACTGTATTCACATAATACTCTGTGACCCTGAAGCCTTATAGTTTGTCCTTTGACCACTTCCTAGGGTGCATGTTCTCTTCATGGGCCATATCATGCTGCGGAGTTAAAACTGTTCCTTTAGGGAGGGCAAAAACAATTTTAGATATTACTGTAGCTCATGGTGCTCTGAATGACCACATAATATAGATGACTATATACAATAACTATATAACATATCCACAATATTAAAACTTCATGGTGAGGAGAATCAGGAAAAAAGATATCCAGAAAGCCTCCTTGGGGAAGGTATTAATGGTGGCATACAGGCTCTGAGAAATGTTACCCAAGGTATTATTCCTTTTTCCTTCCTTCTGGCAGAAGGTAATAGGGAGCTCAGATTAATCCATAGCAGGATTTTGGAAGTAGCAGGAAACACTCCCACTCCTATCAACTGACCAAACTCAGCCGCAGGACCAGAGATAGGTGCAAGGGAGGCTGAGAAATGTAGTCAGCTGCATGTCCAGGAACAAGAGAAAGACAGGTTTTGGTGGCTGTTGAGTTTGATTTTTGAATTTATTTTGACACAGAATTGTACATATTTATGGGGAACAGTATTCTTCAGTACATGTCCACAATATATAATAAGCATATTAGGGTGAGCAGCGTTTCCATTTCTTTAAACATCTTTTATTGTGTTGGAAACTTACAAACATTACAAGTTCTTGATAAAATATATTGTAAGGTGTTGTAAGGTATAGTCATCCTCCTGAGCTATAGAACACTAAAACCTATTCCTTCTATCTGCCTGCCTTTTGATACCTCTAACCTACCCTCCCTTTATCCCTCCCTTTATCTGTTGATTGATTGTTTTCTGAACTGCCCTGGGAAGTGGTGTGTGGATCTCTGTGTAACCTTCTAACATAGCTTATATCTCAGCTCTGTAGCTCATCAGTGAATTTTTGACCCATTTTGTAGAACTGTGAGTCCATTTTGCTTTTATGATATTCTTCCTTATTAAGCACTGGCACGAGGTGACCTGGATGTATTTCTGGGAGTTTAGTCTATGCCTCTGCTGTGAATCTTGTTTTTGTAGCATATTATTTTGACATTTAAATATGACTTATTTTCTGATTCTATATGTTGCTTTTAATGACATTATTAATCTCTAATCATTTTGAATTTGAAATTGATCTTTAAAGTATTACTTGTATAAACATGTTAAGTAATTTTGCATGAAGTTGCAGTACTTTTCTTTATAATAACAAAATAGGCAAATGACAAAATATTTTAGACCACATTATATATTCAGATTACTTATGATGGAGACTATTATAGATAAAGACCTTCAGACTACATTAAAATGAAAACATGGTGCATATAATTACTCCCGGTATGTTCCTTTATTTAGCATTTATTTTTCCTTTATTCTATTTTACACAACACAATCTTCTGAAGAAGTTCTTGGACACTGCTATCCACTTCAAAATGCACATGGTTTAAGATTAGATTTAAACCACTAGGCTGGGGAAGAAAACAACACAATAGACACTGTTTATAAGGTAGATTAAGAAACTTTGGTTCTAGACCTGTGAATCATTCAGACCATTAAAGAACTCAAAACTTTGATTTCCTCAGAAGTAAACAAAGAACCTTCCTTGGTGAACTTTATAATTCCTTCCATTTTATTGACCACTGATACAGAAAGGCTCCTGTATTCCTAAATCCGCTTTCTGATATTGGACAAAAATGCTAGCAGATTTCAGTGTCCAGTAGACAGTTGGAGGACAGACTGTCTTGTTGCGCTAAAGACTCCACTTCTCTATATTCACTTACAAATATGTGCAAATTTACCTTAACATTTGTATTTCTACCCATATAATTTGATGACGGCTTCCAACTGTATATTACATACTTGAATGGCAGTATTTTACTTATTCCTCATAAGATGCCTTATGAAGAAATTCTTTATATCACTTTACAAAGGAGAAACTGAGGCAGGGGAAAAACCAGACATTTCCAAAGGGCACCTGGGGCTGGAACCAGGGTCCATGCACCCCATCCTTCCCACAGATCTCAGGCGTTTCCCTGTCATCTTGCATCACACATTCCTTCTTGCTAATTTGTTCAAACTTTGAATTTTAAGGAGATAAATTTACATTTACTTGCTACTTGCAATTTTTACCCCATTTATTAGAGGTCAAATATTCTTAAGCTAAAACATCATACTGGATAATTTAGTTTTTTCCCTATCAAACGTTTCAACTTATCTTCACATCATTTTAACTAGTAGCATCTAACTAATGGGTCAAGAGAGAGGCTGTCTTTCATGAATTTGAAGATGAATGGGCAAAATATTTAATAAGTGTATATACTATTGTTATTTTTTAAGATTTAGTTTCCTTAGGTTGCTCAAATATATTCTGTGATGAAATAGTGGAAGTAAATATCAGTTTAAAATTTATTGTTGTATTTTACAAGGTCAGGTTTACTCTATCAGTTCCCAACTGCAGCAGAAGATCAAGTTCTATTATTCTAAAAAAAAATGACGATATAAATGCAATCAGAATGATTGGCATTCGCTGAAGCTTCTAAAAACTCTTTAATTTTGAATCAGAAAAATTAACTAAAGAATAAAAGAAGTAAAAATAAATAAGCCAAACAAAAATTCCTAAATATGTGATTTCTAATTGCTGTCTATATAATCTAAAGATAAATTTGACAGCCAGATAGATATTTATCATAACTAAAATTATGCTTCATTTTAAATAAGGCAACGAAAACTTTTATATGCCAATAAATAAATATTCTTACCCCTATGATGTGTTAGTACTTATAAAATTATGTCATTGAGGCAGTTGGTCTCCATGTGCCCACATTTGTGGTCAGTGGGTTACCATGTAAGTCTATGGCTCTAACCATAGAGTAATAGAGTAATTTAACTAAATATTTTAGTGTAGTAGGGAATAATTAAGAGACTTTTTGAAGTTGTAGATTTTAAATGATGATGACTCCTATCTAGGATTGTTGTTGGCAAACTGCTTAAAAGATTGAGGAAACTTTGTGGACCATCAGAAAATTGTATAAATGTTCAGATTTCTTGATATCTTTGATAAGCTAAGTAAATATCTCTATTTTGTAAGAAATACAAATCTTCATTAATTCTTTTTGCACTTTTTTTTTCAAAAGTAATTGTCTTAGTTCATTTTGTATTGTTATGAAAAATATTTAAGGCTAAGTACTTTATAAAGAAAACATGTTTATCTGCTGTTGGTTCTGGTGTTTGGAGGGTCTGGACACCAGGGCCCAGCATCTGGGGAGGCCCCTGGCTGTATCACCACATAGCAGAGAGGCAGAGGAAAATGGCAGCATACGTACAGAAAGAACCAGGCTTACAGCCTGCCTTTACTTTATATAACTTTATGCTGTCCATAAGGGTAGTGCTTTGTGACAACCTGCTCTCATGAGAACCAACGCAGTCCTGGGAGAACCATGCTAATTTTCTCCAAGGGTGGTCTCCCATGACCTAACTGCCTTCTACAAGGCCCACTCCTGCAGATCCACCACTCCTCAATACTATTACACCAGGGACCAAGTGTCTAACATGTGAAACCTGGAAACACACTTGAGTCAGAGCAGTGACCTTCTAAACCTTTAAGGTGGAAGTTATATTAGAATTGAAGTAAAACAAACTAATGAATCCTACCCATGGGCTGTTTTCCAAGGGCATTCAGTGTTTTCAGCTTCTATGAAAAGAGATTTAAGTTTGAATTAACCTTCACTGTGGTGCAAGCCTGTAATCCCAGTGGTTAGGGACCCTGAGGCAGGAGAATTGCAAGTTCAAAGCCAGTCCCAGCAACTTAGTGAGACCCTGTCCAAAAATAAAAAGTAAAAAGGACTGGGGATGTGGCTCAGTGTTTCAATCCCTGGGACCAAAAAGAGAGATTTAATTTTGAACCAGGTATCTAATTGGTGGCAAGCCTTATCCTAGGTCTGTCATAGGAAGAAATTATTTTTATACATGCATGACAAATAATAAAATAAATTAATTAATAGGAAATAACTATAATAGTTAATAGGAAAGTGTTTCTTTGATATATTCAGCAAATAGTCTATCTAAACAAATTCTATGAAAATATTGTGATCTTTGTATAAAGATTTAAATATCTCTCAGATTTTTGTTCATCCATTCAACAAATACTTATTAAACAATTATTATCAGAAGTATCTTTCACTTGGAAATGTTTATTGTGAAAGCTTTAAATTTTCAAACTTATTGCAAGTACAGCAGAAACATACTTGTTGCTTTTTTTTTCTTTCAAAAATATTCCCAAGATAGCTACATTTTTATGCACAGCTTGTTTCTATACACTAATGAATCACATTGCATGTGGGGAAAATCATGTTATAAAAGCAAAATTTTTTCATGGTTTGTTAGATAAATGCTTACTAACTATTTGATTATAAATAAATTTTCTCTGGAAAATCTTAAAACAGAAACGTGATATACAAGTTAGTTAATTTTCATTAAGGTAATAACATTTCTCATTACATAAAAGTTTTCTTTCTTTTTAAAATCTAGGGACAATCTTAACAGTTACTTAATTTAGGCATCTGAAAAAGAGCTTTAAAGCAGGCATACACTGATCTTCATAATAATAATAATAATAATTACTATATATAGTCACTTAAATATATATAGTGACACATATATATATATATGTATAGTCACTTATTTTAAAAATAGAGGGCTAGAATTAATACACAAGATGCAGTTTTATTACATTTATTAAAACTCAGATAGTTCCTTTTTCATATAGTATTCAATAAAGTATCTTTTTCAGAAAATAGAAAGCTCGAGTTCCTGAACTAAACAGTGTAATTCTCCAGCATGAACCTTATTTTAAAGGTATGAATCATTGACTCAGGTTAAATTGCTTATTAAGAAAGTCAACTGTCTTCACCAGAGCACATTGTAATCACACTATAATCCTACTATGTTTAACTCAAGAGGATCTGAAACCTAGGTGGTAGACTTGGGCTTTTTTTTGCATCAAAGTTCAACACTTAATCCTTAGCATCTCTCTCTCTCTCTCTCTCTCTCTCTCTCTCTCTCTCTCTCTCTCTCTTTTTCTCTCTCTCTCCATGAGCATGCATGTGCACACACACTCACATAAGTATGTACTCACCTAGCCTCTATTAGGAGACACATGACTTTAAAACAGGTGTTAGAGAGGAGAGGAAAATAAAGAAATAAAAACTATTATGTTGAGCAGAAAAGTCAAAGAATTCAGAAATTTAAAGCATTGTTTTTATGTTTACGCAGGTAAATAAATTCATTTGACCAGTAAATCACAATACCACATTTAGTGTATTTATTGGAGTCTATCTTATTAATTGAAGATCTGGCCTAGATGTTTAATTGGCTACAGGGTGAAAGATAAGTCTAAATTCATTGTTTTCAAGCATATATTTGCACAATAATCAAGGTATGAGAAATATACCTCTAAAATATATTAAGCACAATGCGGTTCCCCATTGTGCTATTTATTTCTTACATTGATTCACAACCCCTTGTAAACAATAGGACTTGAGGGTGTTGGAGACCAATTTGATAGTAAGAAGTTACTGTATTGTGAATTTTAATTTAGGTTAGATGTTCATCATTGTCATACTTACTCATTAACTATTAAGTATAAATGCAAATATTACTGAGAAACATGGCTTAAATGCAAAACAAAATATTATCAGAATGCAGTGTAATGCTGTCATAAGGTAAGTTGGAAATGTGGAGAAGCTCTTTCATTTTCCGAGTTCCAGAATACCAAACTTAATAGTATTTTTATACTCAATGAGGTGATTCTTCAAAGGAAAAATTTCACATTTCCTTTATGTATTGTGTCTATTTTAATCATATAGGACATCAAGTCATTTACAAAGTTGTATGCCTCCTGGTTTGTGAACTACTTAAGGCAGGGATAATGTTGCTAATTGTTCTAGCTCTTGGCAAAGAGGACTACTACACATGGCAGCTCACACTGAAAAAGTTCCTGTGCCATTTGGAAAGATAGTAAATATACAGTCTCAGTGGAGTTGTTTATGTAGGTACAAAATGATTTTGGAGGCATACAATTTAAAAACCAGAAGGTAATTTTGACTTCTGTTGGAGATATCTTGATTTTGTATGGATGGATTTTTCGTACCAAATATATTAAAGATCATCATACGTTAACATTTTAAGTCTATGTAATTCTTAGTGAGTTATGGGTTTGATAGTATTAAAATATTACTAAGTTGGTTTGCAATTCAAGGTCCTCACTGTGGTATTTCTGTACACATATTATCCATATCTTGATGAAAGAAAAGATTTCATTGTAATGTATTGATCTTTTATTGAGAGCTTATGAGGTCACTTTTCTAGGCTCCAGTTTATGTCTACATGCTCAGAGCACATTTTCATGTTTACTTTATAGTTATTATCTCTACATCATTAAATATTTTTTAGTTATGTTCATTAAAAATTTTCACCAAACATAAAGACATTTTTGAGTTATGCACCGTAATGAAAGCTGTCTTTAGCCAACAGCTCTGAGTACCAGCCTCTGAATTAGTATTTTATAGATTCAGTTATCTCCCGTTATCAATGTCTTAGCATGTTTGGGTTCCATTACAAAATGCTTTAGACTGAGTGGCTGTAAACAACAGACATTTGCTTCTCATGGTTCTAGAATCAGGAAGTCCATGACAAAGAAGCAGTAGATTCAACATCTGTTGCAGACTTGCTTCCTGATTTGCTGATGGCATCTTTGGAACCTCACCTGGTAGAAAGGGCAAAGCTGCTCTCTGGGGCCACAAGCATAAAAGCATGAATCTCATTCACCTCATGAGGACTTACCTCCTAATACCATCAAACTAGTGACTAGGTTTGAATATGCGAATTTGGGGGAGATGCAAACATTCAGATATGAGTAGGAAAGCAAGGTTACAAAAGTTGCACGTACTCAGAGCTGGCAACTTCCAGACTCAGGTTAATGTCAGCATCTGACTCCAAAGCCCGTAGTACATAGTATTAACCTCAATTTTCCTAGTGCGAATGCCCTTGAGTAGAACCAAGTTCCTCCCCTTCCTCCCTCCTTCTCCCTTATAGGTGTCATCTCTCATGACTCTTGGATATTCCAGTTCTACCAGTGGTCTCTAAAACTACAAACATGATTGCTTGACTGCTGAAATTCCTGGTTTTGCAATCAGGGAGACACAACTACAGGCACTGGTTGTTCTCTCACATCCAGAATTGGAACACACACTCACCCAGCATACAGCCCCATGAGTGCATTCACATGTTTATTTGATTATATGATTTGGACAAATAAATGATAAATTAAAGTCACCACCACTTTCTTTTGTATCCTACAGAAAAAATGTGATGAAATTATTTTTTATTTTAAAAAGTAACATTAAATACTGAGCTTTATACCAGCACTAAACAGTCTATTTTATAAACTCGTTTAATTTAAAATGTGTCAACTTAATCCAATGAAAATTGAAGATGCAATTTGCTTACCATGAGTAAATAAAAACTTCTGCCTTTCTCTACCCCTAACTTCAATATACAAAAATAATTTATTACTCATCATTTTAATTTCAAAGTCAACAAGTATCTATGCCAAAGTAATATCTAGTTTAATAGACATGACTATGTTTTGCTGTTTGGCAGAATGTTTTACAGTTTGTTGATTTCCAGGAGATAATAGATAGAACCTATTTTTAAAAGTGTTGGTTACTGAAACATGCTGTTCCAATGTAATCTCAAGGAATTCATTGTAAATGCTGTGGGAGATCTCTTGTAGAACAGAATTACAGCATTTCAACCTTCTTTATTCCCAGGAGAGCACATCTCTACCCTGTGTTCCTATGTTAAGGCACTCTAAGAATTGTCCTTCTTAATTTTAATATTGTAATTGTGACCAGTTATTGCTGATTCTACTAGATTTTCTGATCTAATTTGTAGGCATTAAAACAATTGGTCTTGCACACTATGAGCTTGGGGAAAAGAATTTTTAAGTACAGACCTCTCTAAATAAATGGCCACTTTATTTTCTGCTTTATAACGTACTTGTAGATATTCACTTTTCTATTTTGTCTTTTTTCAATACATTTCGTTTCATTTGTGGTTTGGTGGCTTAGTTGTTAAGTTTCTTTTCTTCTAAGTGCTTTGTAGTCTTTATGGAGACTTTTTTGTATCTTAAAATTATGATATAAGAAAAATCAGAATATATTTAAGTGAAAATGAAGCTCATTCATGTGGAGAGAACTACATGTAATCTTTTTATAAATGCTTTTAGATCTTTTTTGGTGTTCATGCATACAGATTCTCTCATACATGTATGCACTTACTGAAAAAGACCTGTGGAGGTTAGCTTCTGATTTCACTAAGCAGCACATATGCATCTGAACTTCTTTGCTTCTGCTTTATTGCACTGACTTTCCATGCAGATATTATTCATACTTGGTATATAGAAACACACATAATGTACATATGTTGTGTGTAAATAAAACACAACATATACTTCTGGCTAAATATTGTGAATCATGACTTGCCAACTATTTTTTGTCATTTTTCAAGTACTTTGCAAAATAAGTTGTTTCTACATATTTATTTAAAATTGTCATTTAAAAATAATTTCTTATTATCTCAATCCATAGGTTAGAGACAAACCTTGCATAGATATTTTAAATTAATTTCTCGATTTTTTCATAATCAATCAAAACCAGATATTTCTGGTTGTTTGAAGCATAGCAAAATTACATTTTGAATGCCCTGGTTGTGAGATGGTCCTGTCAGATGAGGTGCTATTTAGCAACCTAATGGCTCTGAAGGTAAAAATTGTTAAATTGCAGTTTAATATGTTTACTTAAAATAATTTAATCATTAGGATGAAGATTTATTCCAGATTGAACCACCTACTTATGCACCATTTCTAAGGAAATATTATTTTGTGACTATAATTGCTTTCATAATTTTGTTTCTGCACATTTAATTGTTACAATAGCATTCCAGGATAGACATGCCCTGGACCAGCAAAGATCTTACAAGATACAAGATGCAATATGTTAACGGGAAGTGGAGACTTTAATGTATAATATGTGTTCCAAGAGAAAAATTACATTATTATATAACCATATGAACAAGACACTCATATTGATTTTCAAAACAATTTGAGATAAAGAGTGCATTTGAATGTGACATCTTTGTGTGGAGTAAAGCATTTACTTCTCCATGACCTTGGGAAAATCTGATTTTGCAACCCCTTAGAGAAAGGGACTGGAGCTTAGAAGCTTACATTTCTGGAAGCACTGTCTCCTTCAATCAGTTTCCTATCATTTAGATAAATTTCTGGATATAGGTGATCAAGTATTGCAATGACTGAAAAAAGTAAAGACATTTAAAATGATAGATTACTGATTGGAGTTTGGGGCTCATACTTGCAATATTCCTATACTTACACGCAGGGTTCAAAATACAATGGCAGCATGTGCATCTCTAGTCCCTTAGCAAGTTCACTTCAGCCCTCTGAGAAATGAAGAAATGGAGCAAGTGATAGCTGCATCTCTTCAGCTTGTACTGGGTCCAGTGTTAGAAACTTTATTTCATTTCCTCATTCTATGTTCATTCTGCCCTTACCCCATTGTTCAAGACACTGACTGATAGAGTTGCTGAAGTGTTTTCCTTTTGAGTGGTAGATAAATTCCAATATTCAGTCTTTCCACTCTGAGTTCCACTCCCCAATTCTGAGCACATTGTATTTATTCTTTATTCTACAAGAATGGAAGATTTGTATACTCTAGAGTAACCTTATTTTGCCAGCTATTTTATTTTTATTTAAATATTAGTAAAATATATTGGAGTGTGGTAAATTTGTGATTATTATAAAATAAAATTTCATATTTGGGTATTCTACCTATTCTGGTAAGATATCTCATGTTGGAGTTATTTATTTCTACTGTGAGATGGCTAGTATTCCTATTTGATCTATAATTCACTGCAATAAAAGTAAGAAGTGGAAATAGAACTTTATTTTTTTTTTCTCATGTAAAAGAGATGATAACAAGAATGGGAACTGCCCTACCTACATCAAGTTTTACAGTCTAAATATAGTTATATTTTTCACTGTAGTTACCACCATAGTTGGAAATGCCTTTGCAGTTTGTATATTCCGTTTACTAAAATGTTTTAATTTTGATTGATTAACACCTGCATATTTGTTTGTGTGTGTTTGTGTGCTTAAGGTAATTGGAGCTTTATAGATTCTGAAATGTCACCTAGTATGAAAGAAATTAACACCTTTGTTTTCCTGGTAACGATAATGAAAATAAGTTAGAATTACAATTTAGGCATATTGTTAATATATGCAACTGTTTTCTTAAATCTAGAATACCATCTTCCTGTGTTTTAACGGAAACTCATGATTTCCTTTAGGACTGTGCCTAATTTGTACTCCCGTCAAAAACCATATTACTCAATGGTATCACCTTTTTTTCTTTTACTTGATATCTAACATATGCTATTTTTATTATTATTTCATGTTATTTTCCTTAACTTCTGACCTTTTCATCACTAGGCAAATAACTAAAGTGTATCTAGAGAAATTAATGAAACATGGAAGAGGACACCACAACAGATACAAAATCTATCCTTTGTAATCTATCCTATTCCTATATTCTGTATTTCCTATTAAAATACTCTGGTCCTAATATATTAAATAAAACATTCAGAAAACTGCCCTTAATATTACAGCCCCTTTTAACTACCGCACATCCTGGAGAGCATCCTTCATGAAATATTATTTAATTGTGTTATCAGCTTTTTGTTATTGTGACCAAAACACCCAACAAGAACACCTTATAGGAGGAAAGTTAATTTGCTGACATTTCAGAGGTTCAATCCATGGTGGCCCACTCCATTGCTCCACTGCCTCATGGGCACAAGGCAGAACATCATGATGAAAGGTCTTGTCAGAGGAGCACTGCTCCACTGATAGTGGGCAGGATGCACAGAGAGGGAGAGCCATGGGAAGGGGTGCAGGGAAGGCGAACCCTCTCAGGCTTGCCCAGTGTGACCCACTTCTCCAGCCATGCCTACCTGCCTAAAGTTAGCAGTTAGTCCACTCAAACTAAGATGGATGATTAATTCACAACTCTGATATTGTAATCAGTCTGCCTCTAAATCATCCTGCTTTTAAGAAGCTTTTGGAGGATACCTCATATCCAAACAACAGCACTCATAAATAATTCAAATAACCATATATGCTTTGTATTAAGTCCTGGTTTAAGTTGAGGGATCATTTCAATTACTGTGTCGAAGAGAAACACCATCAGTCAGGATACTAGTTCTATCGTTGATAAAATGCTTGGATTCTTCTATCAATGACAACTGCCTGAATCTAAGAAACCCACAATCTCCATCCTGTTAAGTTAAATATCTTTTTTCCATTCAAGAGATATGAAAAAAATTCTTACTATCTTTAATTGCAGAATTGAATGTGCCTGGAACTTGCTTAGGAATTTTGAAGACTCTTGGAAGAGGTTTTGTTCTAAAATATTTTTATCTGATGTCATCTTGAAGATTCCTCAGAAAACCTGGAATGGATCCACCTTTTGACCCAGTTATCCCACTCCTTGGTTTGTACCCAAAGGACTTAAAATCAGTATACTACAGTAACACAGCCACATGAGTATTTATAGCAGCTCAATTCACAATAGCTAGATTGTGTAACCAACGGTAACCAACCTCGATGCCCTTCAACAGATGAATGGATAAAGAAATATGATGTATATTGACAATGAAATATTATTCAGCCATAAAGAAGAATAAAATTATGGCATTTGCAGGGAAATGGATGGAATTGGAGGATATCACCCTAAGTGAAGTAAGTCAATCCCAAAAAACCAAAGGCCAGATGTTTTCCCTGATAAGTGGATGATAATACATAATGGGGGTGGGGGAGGTGTCAGGTGAGAGAAGAATGGAGGAACTTTGGATTAGGTAGAGGGAAATGAGAGGGGAGTCGGGGGACAAGGGTATGAAAGATGGTAGAATGAGACAGATATCATCACCCTATGCACATGTATGATTACATGAATGGTGTGAATCTACAACCATAGAAATGAAAAGTTGTACCCCATTTGTGTACGATGAATCAAAATGCGGTCTGTAAAAATAAAAAGAAAATGTTACAAGCTCTAAAAGTAGAGTAAATGCTGAAATATTACTGTGTGGCCCATAGCAAATTTCAGTGTATCCAGAGCTAAAGTCTATAATACTTTTTCATATTTTAAAACTGTATACGTGGATGGAATTTCAAAATTGCAAAACTTCTACCCTATATCTGGGAGATGTATAAATACTAAAAAATTAAAACTTGCTAAACAAAAATATAATAGCATATTGACACAACGAGATAAATTCCAGATTAAAAACATTGAGCTAAACATTTAGAAATATTTGTTTTTCATTTTGTCTTTTCTGGAATTTCTATTGCATTCCTGTGTAATGGGAATCCTGCCTATTCCAAGTCCATTTCCTGCGTGGCTCATTAGATTCAGGTGGCATTCAAATTATTTCAGTATATACACAGCACTTTAAAAAATGTGGGGAAAGTAAAAGAAGAAATTTTGTCTAACTTTCAGCTTCTTTGCCTTTTGGAAAGCATATGCATACACCTATTTTTTATGAATGAAGTGAATAATTATGGGTTGGTTGATTTATTTTAGAAGTGACATGGTTTCACCTAAAGAACAAACTTGTTTCAATGCTAGTGATAATGACAAAATTATGACATTAGATATGAACTTTCCTATAATAGAATGTATTATAAAAAATAAACCTCAACTGTGTGCAGGGATTCTCTTAATACTTGGAATGTAAACATATGTGGGACAGATAATTCTCAAGGAATTATTGGTGATATGGGAAGAGATTGATGGTGTAAGGTTTGCAAATGGCGGGACAGGAATGGGCATGCAGAAAGTTAGCTGCAAGATTTTTGAGGATGAGGCAACTTTAACTGAGACTGGAACCAGGAAAGAAGGTGGATAGAATTTAAACAAACACAGTTGATGGCCGGGAGTCCAGATGAGAAAAAACAACATCTGAAGACAAGCAACACTGAGAATTCAGACAAGGGTTTTGGGAAGCTGTTGGCTGACAGTTTGGCCCTGTCTCAGAGTGCAGAGTCTGCTTGGGAAATGAAATGGGAATAGTAACAAAACCTTGCATATTCATTCAGCCACTCAATGAATACATCACGGAGGATGCCGGTTTTATTTTGTTTTAAAGCAAAATGATTTCAAGTCTATTCACCAATTTTGAAAAGTTTAAATATTTAAAAATTAATATATTTAATGTTTTCTCTTTCCCCCCAATAAAATTGTCACATATTTTTCTATTCTTACAGAACAATATTAGATGCATGCACATAAAATTCTCTATTAAAACAAACAAACTTACTGGAATTGTTTTCTGGTTAGAGGAGGATATTGATTCCCATTATTCGATTTTATTTCCATTACTATCCATAGAGTATATAAACTTTAAAAATAAATTTTAAGAACCAGTAATGAAGTGAAATTTTACTGATGAGTGCATTCCAAAGTGTGGAATAAGATTTATATTGTTTCCCCTCCATCTAAAACAAATTTTAAATAAATAAATGTACCAATGACCTAAAAAACAAAAAATAAATCCTTCTTTGTCATACTACCCTACAATAGATCAATTGGATTAGGAGTCAGGCAACTGAATGTTTAGTTCTGTTTCTACACTGATTACTGAAGTGAATTTTTTTGGCCAATTTTCCAGCTTCAAGCGTGATAAAATAATGCTCCTTTTTTCAAAATAGGGCTAATCACAGCTGGCCTATCCTCCTCAAAATTGTCATGATTAAATAAGTAAAAACATATTGGGAATTGCAAATGTTTTGCAAACATAAAGTATCTTATCCTTTAATTTTGGTTTTAGAGTGATGTTGGAAACATTGTACCCCATAATTTTGAACAAATCATTAGTAACAATGCGCAGAAATGGGTGATAGGGTAGAAGCCTGTGTAGGATAGAGGACCCAGGATGCTCTGCCTTCTCACCCTGTGCCTTAGTGTTTGCTCTAACTTGAGGAGATGCCAACATTTAGGGGTCTGTGGTGAAGAGTGAAGTCAAGGTAAGGTTTGGTCAAGTCGCAGTTCACTGTGTAAGAAAAGAGCCCTTGGTTAACTCCAGTGCAGTATGGTATGGTTATCAATGCTTGGCCAAATTTATAAAACTTGGTAATGCTAAACTCTGTCAAGGATGTGTATCAACATAAACTGTTTTACATTATCATTGGGAAGCTAACCCATTGGGACCACTTTGGAAAAGTTTTGCATCATCTTTTTTGAATTTGCAATGCTCATGGGTAAACAATTCCAGTTAGACCATGAACTATTTTGATACTGTTATACATGTAAAAGAAACATTAAGTACTATGCTATTCCATGTATTTGGAATTGAAAAACATAGAAACAAATATCTGCCAAAATATTGAGGAAACAAATTATGACATAGATAAATATTGAAATGTCTTAGAGAGATAAAATGAATAAACTATGGTTTCATACAGTACAGATGAATCTTAGAAACATTTTATTATCAGATTCAAAATACTAAATCTGGTAAATACTAAATAGGATAATTATACTTTAGAAATATCAAAGGCAAATTAAAAATGAAACATTATTAATAATGTGTAACATACATATAGGATAAGTTGATGTTTAAAAAATCTTAAGGATGTTCTATTTTTAATTTTTTAAGAAACTTCCATCCTATTTTTTATAGTTGCTGAACTATTTTGCCTTTCCATCAAAAAATGTATTCATGCATCAAATTTGCTCTACCCTTACCCACAGTTATTACTTTCTGTTTTTTGTTTTATTCTTTTGACAACAATGATCCTAATAGGAGTGAGGTGATATCTCATTATAGTTTTGAATTGCACTTCCATGATGATTACAGATGTTGACTCTCCATTTATTTTTTGGCCATTTTTATGTGTGCTTTGAAGAAATGTTTATCCAACTTTCTTACCCTTTTTGAATTGGCTTATTAGTTTATTTTCTATTGAATCGAAGGTATTTCTTTTATGTTTTGGAAATCAAACCTGATCAGAGACATGGTGTGCAAGTGTTTTCTCCAAACTCGTTGGTCCTCCCTCCACCCTGTTGATGGTCTCCTTTGCTGCAGACACTCTGCAGTTTGCTGAAGCCCCACTGGTTTATTTTTGCTTTCGTTGTTTTGGCTATTGGTATTGCATCTACAAAATCATGACCAAGACAAATGTTATAAAGTATTTTACTTATGTTTTCTTTTAGGAGTTATTATAGTTTTAGTCCTTAAATTTAAATCTTCAGCCTATTCTGAGTTGATCCCTGTACCACACAGGAAGAGATGTCGCAGGAGGAGGGTCAGAGGAGTTCCCAGAGGGGAGAGGAACTCAGCTCAGGACCAGCAGGGTTCTTGGCATGGGCGACTGAAAACAATTCCAGCAAGAGCCAAAGGCACAGACAGAGGTTCATTTAGGCAAGTAGACACACATTCACCGGAGAACACAGGCTGTCTCCAGAGTGAGAAGCTCACCTTGGGCTCGGAGTCGTCCAATATTTATGGACGGTCTGTATCAGGGGCTGCCCCGGAGGTGGGTTCATGGTGGAACGGCACAATTTCCTGCCAGTTTTCACTGTGCTTGCATATCGCCCTCATTTTACAATGGAGTGGGCCAAGAGCCCCTTCCTCAAGATTTACAACTGTGCTGTCTCTATCTGTGATTCATTTTCCTTAAGATGCTATCCCAAATCCCTATGTCTCTTGTGTATGATGTATGACAAGGTTCGATTTCATTTTTCTGTGTATACCCAGGTTTTTCAGCAACAGTTCCTGAAGAGACTGTCCCTACCCCATTGTGTATTCTTTGGTGTCCTTGTCAAGATGAGTTGACTGAACATGCATGGGCTTGTTTATGGTCTCTCTCTCTTCAGTTTCCTTGGTCTGTATCTCTGTTTTTACACATGTGTCATACTTTTTTGATTACTTTTGCAATATTACTTTTTTGAAATATATTTTGAAATCAGGATGCCTCCAGTCTTGATCCAAAAATCCCATTTCTTGGCATTCCTCCTAAAAAATTATAACCTGGATCTCAATGAGATGGCAGCACTCCCTTGTTTATCGCCGCACTGTTCACCATGGCTGAGATACGGAAACAACCTAAATGTCCAGGATGAATGAACAGGTAATGAAACGAAGGCACATGTGAAAGGCGGAGTACTTCACGTGCTTAAACAAGAAGGAAAGCCTGCCACATGCCCTATCTTAGATGAAGTTTGAGGACGTGATGCTAAATGAAGGGAGCCAGTCAGTTGTAGAAGGAAAACACTGCATGACTAAATTTACATGAGGTCCAACTCATAAAAGTAGAGAGTAGAATTGTGGTTGCCAAGGGCAAGGGGGAGACAGAAAGGGAGTTGCTGCTTAATGGGTGTAAAATTTCTGTTATGCAAATTTTAGAGTATGCTGTACAACCTCACGCCTATTGTTAACAATATTTTATTGCACATTTCAAAGTGTTCTTCCCTCAATAAAGTAGAGTAAAATTAAAAATTCTTAAGGCTGATGAGCATAAGATTCAAGACTGTGGTTACTCTAGGAGGGGCAGATGAGGTATGGAACAAACACACAAGAAGATTTAATAATGTTGGCAACATTTGTGTTTCTGTTTATTGTTGGGTAAAAATGATACTTATTTCATTACGTTTTTCACATTGTCCATATATTTTTAAAATTAATCTAACATCATATTAAAATTTAGAAGAAAAATTACATGAACTCATATTGACTGTATAGCGACCAAAATAAATGTCACAGGAGAGACATGTTTATTTGCCATTTTATACGGGGAAGGAAAACGTCACTTACTGGATAAGCATTTTACTAAAAAGTACTCATAATTAAATTTAGGAATTGACTCTTGTTTAAATAAACAACTATTCAATTCTAAGAAAGAATTAACATGAAATAAGCAACTAGAAATCTTATTCGAGGACCATTACATATCTTGCTTGGACCAATTAAATTCAATATTTTGTTAAAAAATTTATGGTCATCTTAAGCTGTTATAAAGATAGTTAAATGAACATAAAATTTCTTCCTCAGGAAACCCACTGAAGACACAAATAAGGTAAGGGTAACAGGTGACAGTTGAAGAATCTTATTTCCTATGAATATCTCCCCTCATTACCACTGGGATTTTATGAAGCTTTAAACGTACAACTGACTCTTAGAATTATTTCATGACTTTTGGATCATTATTTGAATCTATTTACATGGCATTAAAATGCTCAAGCGATTTTCATTGAATTGCTTCTTCCTTTGATGTCTGACTTTTAATTGCATTCCCTCATGATTGTGGTTCCTGACTGGAATATTTGCAGCTCCTCGTGCACTTTTCAGTATGAAAACATTCTAACCCTGGAGTACAATAACATCAGTGACACAGAGTCTACATGGATATGCTGACTTGTAACAATGATACAACTTCCACAGGAAATGCTAATCTGTGGGTATATCTTGCCAGCTGTTAAAACAAAGAATAGAACAACTATTGTAGTTCCATTTCACTCTTTTTCACTTGCCTGAAAACTTTCAAATGATAATGATGGGTAATCAAATCTGATTGCATTGAAGTAGGATTTGCATTTGTATTTACACTTAGCTTAAAACTAGGTGAAATACAAATGTTTATCCCTATCACAGGCATGAAAGCTATAACCGAGGTATAATTTACCTTCTGGTAATGTAGAAATAACATTGAAGTGGAATAAGGAAGAAAGAATAGGAAAAATCCATTTTATACTCCATTATATTCTATATTCCATGTGAGACACTGCATAAGTTACATAATTTAATTTTTATGAATCTATGATAACCCTGTAGAGCTATTACAAATAATATGATTTATCAAGAAAAAAGCCTGAGATTTAGAGACATTAAACATCCTGTGCCAACAATATTAATGTAGTGGAAAAATAATTTGAATTAAAAATTTTCAACTAAAATCAGTCATAAATCTGCATAGTGGGAAAAGAGAAGGTATAGATAACAGATATAGATAACAATATGAGCTATTTCCCTAGCATGATATGTAAGTTATAGGAATTCACTCATGATGAAGGGAAACAGAAATTTAAATTTCTTCAGCATTTTTTATGATTCTGTTACCATCTGGCTTACTGTGGCAACCATTTGCTAAAGCTCAGCATCTCCAAGGTTGCTGATGAGAGAAAGGCTTTGTAATTTATGTATACTTTAATATTAAATCCAAAATTTGTATATCTTCTTTTTGAACATTGTGAAGTCACCCTTGTTGTGTCAAAGACTACTTCCCAGAATCTTCTTGAGATCTGCTTAGGCTAACATACCTCTAGACAGGTCCTGCAAAGACAAACCAAAATGTAATGTGCCTCTCTCCTCCCCCCTAAGAAAGGCAGAGCCCTTAGCACAAGCCTTTGCTCTTGGAGTCAGAAACACCACCTGTGTATTATGCAAAGGTTGACTTGGAAACTCATTTTTAACCCATTAGTTCCTGAGTTTTCAATTCTACAAGCATAATAAATATTCCAATATTATTATAATATCTGTGGATATACCTTGTGGTTCTTTACTGGAATATTATTACAATTATATTCCTGACTGGAATATTCTTATAATATTCCAATATTATATTCCATTTTTATAATCATAATTGCTATATTTGTTGCTCAGTTTAAATTTTGGTAGGTGTTTGGTAGGGGTAGGGCACTTGTTGCTACTTTACTGGTTCCTTAAAGTCAGCATTATTTTAAAATGTGTTTACCACACAGGAGCACTATGGATAGGCAACCAAAGGTAGAGGTATTCCCCAAGGCGGGAAGACAAGAAAACTGTGTATACGGAGAAGGATGCTTCTAATGGCCTGCTTCCATTGTGAAGTTGCTAGGGAAGGTCAGTGGAGGGATTTCAGTTAATTGGAGTATCATTAAATGCTCTCATTATTTTTCTAATTCTGAAGAATATCTTTTCTGTTTTTTCCTCTCTGTTTCTACAAGTTTTCCTTTCCTTCTCTGACTGGGTTCCACTGCACCCTCTCCATGCTGTGCACAGTATCATTCAAGCATTATTTATTAGTTTAATTTCTTTCTTTTGTATTTATTGTAACTTGGAAGAATTGGTCTGTGGACCCTTAGTGCTCCTGTGCATACTGAAGGTAAACACTAACTGCCATTCAGAGCAGTCTGAACTTCCTGCTGTTTAGACTATTACTATATTTGTAATTCTTCACCTCTGAGAACTCCTCTGTCCTCTCATCATGTTAAATTTTATCACCTTGCTCTGTCCTTCCATTGGCAGATTAGAATTATTGTCTCCCACTTGAAAACAGAAATTTATTTATCTGGAAATGTAGTATTCAGTAAATTAGAGATATCATATAATGAAGTAGATACAGTTAACATTTCCCAGTATTTTTTTATTTCAGAAGTGTAGTTCTGCATCTAGAAAGGTTTCCTACAGGTAGCAATTTGAGAAATCTGGAGCAGGTCAAGAATGAAGGAGGAATTGTGTCTAACTCAATGTGAATATTCCTAGACTCTGCAGTCAGTGTTGTCTGCTTTTTATATTACTAAAATAAAAACATCTAGTTCTATGTTTTTATTTATATTATTAGTTCCAATCCATTTTATGCAGTGGGCTGTACGGCATAAGTGACCCATATTGGATGTATGAATTCCAGTTGTCTAGTTATGTAGGCAACTATTAACTTCTACTCTATCTATGCCCCAGCAGTCTATAATTGAATATGTTAAATAACAGACCTTTCTTTTAATTATTTAGGTTTTAAAATTTTTTTAAAAAATGTATTTAAATGAGAAATGTTTGCATACATTTCATTAAATTCTTGAAACATTTCTGGAATGACACAGGATTGTTGTAGTACTGAGGATTGTTGCTTGCCAGGACCTTGGCAGAATCATATCACTTTGGCTCACCTAAGCCTTGGCCCTTGTTACCTGGGATCATAGGAGCACAGAATTGTGTTGTCTAACAGTAGAAGAAAGCTTCATGACTCTCGTAAACTTAACCTCACTGAAATGAGTCACATTAGTAAAACATTGCGTTGTATTTTAAGACACAAAATCTTAATTTGGGCTTCAAATATTAGAAAACAAACATTACATTCCAGATGTTACAAAAACAAAACCATTCTAATATGTTAACCTAAAAGGATCGATTAAAAAAATCGGCACACCAGTTTCCTTAATAAAACTCCTAAGTCTCAAGAGGAAAAACCATTCGTTAAGTGGAATGGCTTCAAATTCCACTTAGCAAAGGAAATAATTACAAGCATGAAGAGAGAGCACATAGAATGGGAGAAAACCTTTTCCAGCTATTCTTCCGATAGAGGAGTAATATCCAAAATATATAAAAAACTCAATTTAACACCAAATATATATATAATATATATGATATGTATGATACCAAATATATATATATAACCCAATCAATAAATGGAAATATGAACTAAACAAACATTTCTCAAAAGAAGAAGTACGAATTTCTAACAAATTATATGAAAAGATGCTCAATATCCTTAGCAATCAGGGAAATGCAAATCAAAACCACACTAAGCTCGCTGTGCTGGCCACTCCCAATCTACCAATGGCAGCTGCCACCATAGCCCCCTTGAAATGGTAACCTCCACCTCAGGGCATCAGACAGGGCCAGGAGGCAGCTGCCTGCTGCAGCACTGCCCACCAGAGCACTGCATCTCCGAACACCTCACCCTACACCACCACACAGCCTGCCCATCTCTGAAAATTGTCACCTCCATCTTGGGACTCCTCTGCCACCATCTTGGATTATCTCTGCTGCTACCATCACCATCTTTAGATGGGGCAGCTTAGATGGTGTCTTGAGACACTGACCAGGCCTAGAAGCCCAACATCAAGGTACCTACAGGTTTATCACCCTGCCATCATCAAGTTGGGACACTTCTGCTTCCCTCTAGGGCCAAGAGTCGGGGCCTGGAAGATCATCTCCAAGGTCCCTGCAGGCTTGGTTACACCTGAGATCACCCTGCTAATGTGCTAATAGCCACCATCTTGCTGCAGAGGTAGGAGAGAACCTTGCAGAGGATCGATAGGTTGGAAGAGGGTGTGAGGGCATCTTGATCCTGGTTAGCCCAGCCAACTAGCCCTGCAACCACTGGGTTCCCAGGGTCAAATCAGGTGGCATGTGCTGGGACCTGACCCCAGTCCAGTTCCAAACTCCCTCCCCAATCTGGCATCCACTGATAACCTAGTCCTGATGGTTTGGCAATCAACAAGGCTCTCTGACTCCCAAATACCCAGTCTCCCCACCACCACTTAATCACCAACCTGGTCCAGTTCTTGTAGCGATGTGACTGGCCGGAAAGCTCTCAATGCCAGGTCCTGATCTGCCTGATACAGAACAGTTCTCCATGACAGACCCACAGGTCCCAGTGCTCAGTCCTCAGGACTAAACAATTCAACAAAAGAGGTAAAAAACCTCTGCAATGAAAATGACAGAACACTAAAGAAATTGAAGACCTTAGAAGATGGAAAGTTCTCCATGTTCTTGGGTGGGCAGAATTTATGTTGTTAAAATGTTCGTACTACCAAAACCATTATACAGATTTTATGTCACTCCAGTTAGAATGCCAATTAGCAAGAATCAAATAACAAAAATTGCTGGTGAGGACGTAGTGCAAAAGATCTACTCGTGCATTGTCAGTGGGACTGCAAACACTTTGGAAACAAGTATGGAGACTCTTCAAAAGACTTGGAGTGAATCCACCATTCCACCTGACCCAGCTTTCCCAATTCTTGGTATTGGCCCCAAAGAATAAAAATCAGCATGGTACAGTGCTACATGCATACTAATGTTTATAGTAATACCATTCACAATAGCCAAGTAATGGAACCAGTCTGGGGGACCTCAGTTGATGAATGGATAAAGAAAATAAAATGTGGTGTTTATACACAGTGGAGTTTTACTCAGCCCAGAAGAAGAAGGAAATTATATCATCTGATGGATGAAATTGGGAGAATGCCATGCTAGGTGAAATAAACCAGACTGAAAATCACAAGTCAGTTTTTTCCTCTCATATGCAGAAGCTTGAGAGAAATAAGGAATTTAATTAAAAGGGGATATCATGAAAAGAGAAGTGAGACGGTAGAGTAGAGGAAGAGGATTGAGGAGGAGGAGGAGGGATGGGAAAGGGGAGGAAGCACGGAATGCAATTGACTGAATATGCTACATACATGTATGAATATAACATAGTGAATTCCACTTTTACAAAGAACTATAATGCAACAATTTACAAAAACATTACTAGAAGAAAGACCAATACAGTAGAATAAGGGAAACAAGGGGAGGGAAGAAGATAGTCCTGAAGATTGAAATTGAGCAAATTATGTTACATGCATTTATGAATAATTCAAAATAAACTCCATGATTATGTAAAACTGTAATGCACTAATAAGAAGGAAAAATCAATCAAATCAATAAACTGGTACAAGAAGGTAAGCATGATGAATGCTTTGTTTTCTCAACAGAATTCTTAAAGTTTGTATACAGTGATTTTCTTCATTCAAAATTGTTTTATTTGTATACAAAACCATTCAGGATTATATGTGAACAAATGGTTACATAGAGTATCATTTGATCTTATACTTTCAATCAAAAGTAGAAATGGATCAAATGAAAATATTCCAACTTATAATTATACAAAGTTCACATCATCCTTTGTTAACAAGACACTAAATTTATTTGAAATGGATTTAGAATAAATTATCTTATGAATATTCATCTACAAATTACTTTCCTAGTATGTTATTAAATCCATGGAAAATTTTCAGAATATCATTTATTGTAAAATGTTAACATGCAAGTATAAAATAGTCATGCTATTCTGCCAACAAAATTATTATTTGAAATGAATAAAAAGACTTTGAAATTCATCTTACATTTTCTCATTCCACAAATTGCATTGTAGCATTTTCATATGAATATTCTGTGCCTGTGGTGTTATGCTCTTATAAAATAACACTTTTGTAGAAATGTTATGGTGCTATAAGTTTTCCAGAAGGTACAATTGGATGCCAACTCACATACTACTTTATGGATTTTAATAGAATTTTACTTGCTTTTGCACATTCATCCTCTGTGGGACTCTATAAATTTATTGTACTTTTAAATTTCATAAGATATAAGATGTCTAAAAATTTTACTGCTAATATTATTTTTATATATGGTGTGTATGTCTTAAATAATAAACATTTCCTTCTCTAGATGTTTGCTGTTAATGTATCCTAGAGAATTAGTTCTTACTTTTCCAAAAAGCAGTCAAATTGGTATTTAGAAATGTCATCCTAAGAGTTGTGATCTTTTCTAATATGTTCTAGCATAGATTCCACTCTTTATTTGCTTTGCTTTCTTTTCCTATAATTAGGTTGCAGCAATGTTTTCTTAGTTTTGTGATTCAGTTTTGCAAAGCAAATAAAGACTTGCTTCATTTGTTTTCTAGAGCCCTCTTTCAATTTAGTTCTTTACTCTACATGGCTAACTTATAAATCTACATATTTGGTTATGTTCTCTTATACTTAACTGCATCCTCTGACCTTCAACTAGCTGAGAAGTAAATGGTTGACCCACTAGCATGTCAATTCAACATATTTCTATATCCAGAAAATTCATGCGTTTCAGTGTGGTAATGTTCTCCTTCATTCCAGACCCAGAACTGTTACTCATTATTAAACTATCATTTTATAACGTGGGTTATATTCAGAAATTGATGCACTCAATATCAAACAATGAATGAGAAAATAAGTTTCTCATTCATTGTTTGATATTGAGTATTTCTCTTTATGTCCTGGGTTAGGCACTGTATGTACAGTAGGAAATCAAACACCATTGCCTTCCTAGAGCTTAGAGTCAAGTAAAGAAGGAAGGAAAATTCAGGTCATGTTGGTTTCTCCCCCTCAGGAACATGTCTGGTATCCATCACTTACATGGCTACTGTGTTCTGTATCCTATGGCAGTCTCCAGGCTTGCTTCCCTTGATTTCTGCACACTGGCCTCAGCAGATTTTTCAAATTATTTTTCCCTGAATCAAAGACACTTTATTATTCCTATTTCCCTTTACACCAAAGAATCAAATAGTTCTTCCTCATTTTTAAGGCCCTATGTCCTTGATGCACCCCTTCATTCATCTGTCCCTATAGTCATTGGTTACACTGCATTCCATTCCACTGCAATTCCACTCACTCTGGACAGGAAAATATTCTTCAGTGGATGGCTGGAAATAAATTTGTCATGCTACATATAAAGATAAAATATAGATTTGTTGCGGGCCTGCATGTGAATCGCAAAGCTGTAATGCAATGAAAATCTAGAACATCTTCAAGATTTTGTAACGAGGAAGAACTTCTTAAAATTCATAAAAGCAGAAATCAAATGAAAAACAATGGTCAATTTGAATAAACAGTAACAATTCAGGTTGGGTCAAAGATATTTTAGTAAAAGTTATGAGGCAATTTATGGATTTGGAGAAGGTATTTACAAATCTAAAGTCAGTAGGAAAAATTCTTACAGGAAATTCTTACAAATTAGCCAGATAAAATTATAGGAAAAATAGAAGCAAAATGTGCAAAACATGCTGTATCTATTCCACCTGTGATTACCTTTAAACTTAGTGTGTGTTTAAAGGTGGACTTTCATTGCCCCAGGTATCAGCATCTGTGTTCCCTGTTCATCAAAATGACAGCTTTCACGGGCTCTCCCCTCCTTGTCTCCATCTGTTCTAGCTCACTTGTCATATTGGGTATCATCTGGACTCCTACTTACAGAATATTATTATTGTTTTTGTAATCAACAACTAGCAGATGTGCAGTAATAGCTGACAACTTTAGGTTTAACTGCAGGTTCTTATCATAGTGTTTTGTCTAATGACTACAACTTTGTAGCCAGTGATTAACTTTTGAATATGTATGGGTATGTGTGCATTCATATGCTTATTCTAGTAAAACTATCAATTCTCCCAGATAGTGTGTGCACGGTCGTAGGTGGCTCAGTGGATGTGTCTGATTTTCTTCCTTTTTATCCCTTAAACCAGCACATGTGAGTACTGTTGAGTGACTACTTTTTTCAAATGTACTGTGGCAGAGATGTCACGTTTGGTACTTGCAGGGCTCTTTCAGAACAAGAAGGAATACCTATCCTCAGTTCTGGAAATTTCCTCCCTATTGCTTTGCCTATTATGTAACCACAAAAGTATCTTCTGCCAGAAACCTAGTGAGTCAGATAAAGTTCTTGATATGCCCTCCGTTACTTTTAAATATGATTTTATTTTATTCTTTCTATTAAGTTATCACTTGCAGTACATTCTGGGATAGTACCTTGGCTTGACATTTGATCAAACAAATTCACGCTTCCCCTGTGAAAAATTTGTTATTCAGCTCACCTCTCTCATCATTTTATTTTCATGACCAAATTCTAATTTCCAAAGTACCAGTTTAATATTTTATGGATGTGATTTCTTTTTATTGAGATCTCTGAGGTTACTAGAAATATCTAAAATTTTATTCTGTCTCTTATTTTAACTCCAATTCTTTGGATAGGAAGTTAATTGTTGATTTTGGTGCTTATTTTATATGCTTGATTTTTCTCAATTTTTTTGTTGAATATTGGCCGTGAATGTAGTTCCATTTTTTGTTTAATATTGCCAGTTATCTCATCTATGGAATTAGTGTAGACAAACCCAGTTATCTTTTGCTTAGTGTTTGCTTGACATTCTTTCCCTATCCTTTCTTTTCTAATCTGTGCTTTTAGGATGAATCTCGGGTAAAAAGTATGTATTTGGAACATGATTTTACAACCAACCTAACCATGTCTTTCCATCGTCATGCTCAGACGATTTTTCATGCCTGCTCTCTTTCCGGTGGTAGCACAGTCCCAAGACTCAAGCTCTTTATTTTCTTCAGGATTATTAATCACACACTTTAGTATAATTAGGAGATTTAGAAATCAATTAGCAAGCAGGAAATGTATCCTGAAATAAGTGTTATTTTTATCAGGAAAATTTTGATGTCTCTATGAACTTAGGTTTGAGGTCCAGTGATCTGGTGTCGAGGAATACATGGATTTCATATCAATTCTTAACTCCAAACTTATTTCTCAGATCCTGGAACTAACAGCATGTCCCTCTTATTCATGTTATATAGAAATACCCTTTTATCATGTTTGATACAGAATGATCAACAGCCATCTGCCTCAGAGGAAATTAACATAGCTCATCAACACACGAAAAGATGCACGACTTCATTGGTCATCTGGGTTGTTCATATTAAAATGATTATGCAACTCCTCCTGACTTACTGGGTTGTGAAAATTAAAAAGTAAAATAGTATAGGTGTGATAAGAATGTGGAGAAATGGAAACTTTCCTTCATTTGGAGAACAAACCTTTCTTCATTTGAAAAACAATTTGATACAATCTAGTAAAATCACTCTAGACGAAATATAGTTTACGAGTGTTTCCTTTTGACCAGGGCAAGTGGTATAAAAAGCCTCTCATTATTCTTCCCCTATATAACACAACTGTTTTAGGTATTTTCTCTGTACATGGAGAACCATATCAGAAGTACATGGTATCTGCTTACCCATGAGACATAATATGGAAAACTCCATAAAGAGAAGAGGTCTGTGGTATTTACACCATTTTTACTTCTCTTTACTTCTCTTTCTTGATGTTACAGGATTCATTATTCTGTTAGAGAACTTCCTTAAGTCATTCTTTTGACACTGATCTGGTCACAAATTTTCTCAGTTCTTCATCTAAGCATGTCATTTTCTTTTCATTCTAAAAGAAAATTCTGCTTGCTATGGAATTCTGAACTGACGGTTCTTCCTCCACCCCTTCCCAGCACTTGAGAAGCATTGAGAAAACCCCCTTGACTCTCATGGCTTTTTATGAGGAATTTAAGATTCATCCCCTTGTAGAGAAGAGGTGACCTTCTATAGCTAATTTTGAGATTCTTTTGTTTTTATTTTTCATGAGTTTTACTATGATGTGTCTTAACACAAATTGCTCTGAGTTTGTCTTGTTGCTATTAGCTTGCCTTCTTGAATCTATAAATTGATTGCTGTTAATTTCTTCTACTACTTTTCCAACTGTAGCTTTTTTCTTCTTTCATTCTAAGAATTGAATGACATGAATGTTAGACTTTTGTACTAATCCTACAAATTGCAAAGGCTGTGTTCATCCCTTTTCTCTTTTCTCTTAGTTGTGTTTCGGGTGATTTCTTTGATTCTGTCTTGAAGTAATCGTATTTTCTGTTTGTCTACTCAGTTTTACTATTGAGCCCATACATTATGTTTTTGTTTAGTTAGACTTTTCACTTTTAAAACTTCTGTTTGATTTTTCATTATATTTTTTATTTTCTTTTGAGAATTTTTACTTCTCATTAGGAGTTTCTCTTATTTGTTTAGGTGTGTTTTTAATTGCTTATTAGACTATTTTTTAAAATGATGACTTCTTTGAAACCTATGTTGTATCTTTCCAAAATCTGTGACATTCCTGTATAAGTGTCTGTGAGTTATCTTCTCATTTAAGTTGAAATTTTTTGAGTTCTTGGATGATGGGCAATTTTGATTGATAGATTTTTAAACCTGTGCACTAATATTTAGTAAGGCTATGGAATAATGTCAAGAAGTACATAATTTCTTGAAAAAGATGTATAATTTCTGACTGTGAAAGATTTATGTATAAATATTGTGAGCAACTTCTATATTTTATATATTCCTGTGTAAATTAACATAGAAGTATTTAAAAAATATAATCTATTAATGTTCTTTCAACTCATAACTTTTGATTCACATTAGTGCAGAAAAATTTCTTATATTTTCACAGTTAAATATAATGGAAAATAACTTGCTTCTTTTTATCTGAATTCTGATTTTGAGTCACAATTTTCCAACTTGCATTAACCTAATCTCACACATTTTTTGTATTCTATTTCTATAAAACTTTAATCTCTAAATCACCAATTGGCCATTAAAATCATGTTATATATCTAAGTAAAAATTCAGTGAATGGCCTGAAAGTAGTGGCTTTCTAACTGTTGTGGGAAATTCTGAGCTTCTCTGGTGCACCATTGGAATACCTTCACAATTCAACACATATATTATTTTAATTTTTATTTTGAGATAATTGTAGATTCACATGCAAGTGTAAGAATACTATAGAGAAATGCCAGATATCCTTCACTTTATTTGGTAGCTCAAGAATTAATATTTTTGTTTCTCTATAATTCAGGTAATAAACACAACTATCATATTCAAAAGCGTTTGTGTGTGTGTGTGTGTGTGTGTGTATGCCCCCACCCTTTTTTGATGTAAGATTACTTACCAGGTGACCCTTCATTTTAATGAGTTTTACATACATTAATTACTCATTAGCTGTAGGCACTGTTTACAGCAGATCTCTGGAACTTGCCCCCTTTTTATAACTGTGACTTTATACCCATACTTCCTCACCTTTCCCTTGGGATCACCTTGCTATGGCTTACTTCTATACTTCATACTCTTTGATGTCTCATAAAGGAGGAATCATACAGCATTACTCTTTCTATGATTGACTAATTTTAAATAGCATATTATTTTCAGTTCCACCAACGTTGTCCCTAATGATAGACTTTCTTTTTAAAGACTGAATAATGTTGTATACATCAGGATAAATAGGTCCCAAATCACCACATTGTACACATTAATTATGGGCCACTGGTTATACTTAATAAGGCTGGGAAAAAAACAGCAAATCTGTTTATTTGTATATTTTTACATATTTGAAGACCACAGATTGTGTCTTATTGTATTTCATCACAATCAGTAGAAAACCCATTGGCCTGAGCTTTGGACTTTTACCTCCAGAGAGCATGCTTATTTGCTTGTAATAAAAAATAAAATAAAATCCATCCCAGTGTAACAAACTAGGACAAACTCATCTTTCAACTGGGTTCCAGACCTAATCCAAAAACCAGATCTTCACTCCATTCCTTGGATCAGACCCAGTACCAGGACCCTGAAGAAGACCACGTAGTTCTTTGGCTGGCATGGCTCCATTCAACTTGGACCTCACACCTGCCTTTCTTATCTCCACCTGCCCATGTCTGGAGTTTCTTTCTAATTCCTATGAGGTTACTAATGGAAGCTGTATTGATCCAGTGTTCTGGAGGTTTCATGGAAGGAAATGCACCTGGACCACCTGGTTTAACATGTTACTGTCTCTCCACTTTTGCTTTTTTTATTTTTCTGATTCCCTATAATCAACCATTTGCTCTATGGTCTCAATTACTGTATTTTTCTCATAATTACCACAAACCTGGTACACAGCAGTTGCACAAATACTCATTAAATAATACATCATAACTAACATAACACACGGTGATGAAACATTATCACAAAATTCATTTCAGTCATTGTTATTCTCAGGGTCTTATTTCTTCCTCTGACTTCACAGGTTGAAAAAAACTGTTCTTGGTATTTTAAGATATCATTTTGCTTCATTATCAATTTGTATTACAAAACATTTTTGATAACTCACCTTGTTTTTAATCAATAATTTCAGAAGTATATAATTATTGATAATACTAGAGAGCAAATTATAAGCAGTTTTAAAATTATTAACTTGCCTAAGAGTAAAAATATTTTGTGATTACATATGTGCATTTTCTTCTAGTAAGAGAAAATTAAACCACCATGATGTATAATTTCATTACTTTTTAGCAAATCTTACATCATGTAAATCCATCAACCATCGCTGTTTTCCTTATTAAATTTGAAAATGAGAAATTTAGGTTACTTTTAAGCTGTCAGAATGAGAGTTTTTCATAAAATATATGAGGGAATAAGAAATATTTAGCATGTTTATTGCTATGAAAGTCATAGACTGCCTGTGTTTCAATTATAAACAAAGATACAATATCAGTAATAAATCTTTAAAGGACACTTATTTCTCTATCTTTCAAGTTCTTTGGATATTACTTATTGCTTATGGGAAGAATATAGCCAAGAGGGTTTTTGAGATGAAATAAATCAAATGTAAAGAAGAATTTCTATAAATTTGGAGTCATAAATATTTATGTGTTTATATTACATAATTCTTCATTTAAAAATATTTGCTCATACCACATTAGAAAAAAATTAATTCATCTTTTTCGAGTCAAAGTTGGAAATGTGATTTGGGTGGAGAACTACCTGTTCTTATGCCATTCTTAAACTTACCTGGGTAAAATCTACTTCATCCAATTATGTTAATTACCTTTGTTATTTTTCTGCCAGGTTTCTAATCCAATCTTTCCCACATACTTGCAGCATATCCTTGAGAACATCTAACTTATTTTTAGCTAAAGTTCTTCATTTGTAAAATGGTTATATAATAGTACCAGGATGGTTTGAAGGATTAGATGTTTTCATATTTGTTAATAACAGAACATCCTCTAGCACATAATAATTCATAAATGAATTGAAATTATTTTCTAAATGCATTATGCCTTATAAATTCTTTTTGAATAACACTGTATTTAAGCTGAAATTGTCCAATAAATTAAATATGATACATGTTCAGATATATAATTATATGATAATTTTAGTAGTAAGCATATATAGTAATGCTTGCATCCCAGATTTTATGTGCTATATTGAATAACACTTTGCTTTGGACATGAGTTTCATAATTTGACCCAAGGCATAAGAGATTAAATATGATTTCACTATGCAGCAAATGCACATATATATGAAAACAAATATTTTGTTATAGTCAAGATAGAAATGTTTAAGGCAAAAAAATGTGAAGTAACCATTTGGAATACTGAAACATTACATTTAGGTATAGCACACTGTCCTTAGAAATAGTAATGAATCCTATTTAAATACCTTTATCAACATTTATTCTTTGAAAGCTTTTAATCAAATTCATTTTGATTAACTCCAAGTTTTCATATTCCCTTTTATTTCTGGTATGTACACCTACATGTGCTTGCAAAAATATTTTCAAATTATGTATAATTAGTACCATTTACCCATCTTACTCTTGCCTTATGCAACTGATTATCATGCACTGTTCCTTTGCAGATTTATGTTCAGTTCTACCTCCTTTTAATTTCCCTCTTGCACAAATTCACCTACCATATTTTCCCCATGATCCTAGAAAATTATCGAGTATAAGTTGCATACATGTATGGATACTACTTTAGGACAAAAAAAGTTAGTTATTTGATATTTGATTCATTTCAATTACAGTTTATGGTTACCTGCAGTATTCCCTCATCTATTTTCTCTGAAAATTGTTACATTTTGTACAAAATGCAGTGAGGAACTGGTAACTTATTTGTACAAATATAATAAGGGGAAAGAAAACTTAAAAATGAACATTAAGTTCTTGGTTTTACAAACCACTGAACATTTTGCATCAGAGTAGAGGAAACTGTCTAGGTCACTAAAAGAACAAACAATGTACTTTAACATTTTCAGATCTTTTCCTATTTGCATTGCACCCATATTTTGTCCACCTTTACAACACTCAGTTATTATTAATAATCTGGAATACATCATTATTAATTTATGTATACAACTTCTGTACTGAAGTGTATACTTATTCCTCAAAAAAAAAAAATACATCTAACTAGATCTGCCAGTAAGACAAGGATAAATATAGATCTTCCCCCATCTTTACTTCATCTCTCCCTGGCTTTTGTCACCCCTCCCAGCTGTCCCCTTCATTTTCTATATGTTGTCTCCTGCAAATATAGCCAGTGTATCTAATGCAAAGACAATATAAGAGGCATTTAAAGGTTATCTTATATCACAAGATGGAAGTTCTTAGAAATAATAGAACAGTAATTTGGAAAGTATATACTTCAATAAAACAAAACAAAATGTAGATTTTGGAGTTGTATCCTGAATTCTTCCTTCAAAGAAAGAATTAGAATTTAGACTATCCTTATCCTTGCTTCAGGTTGACTAAAAATGTTCTCTGTAACATTTTTATTTCTATCTGTCCATTGCAGTTGATTCCAAACTACTGGTAAAAGTATTTTTTATGTGTGTGTGTGTGTTTTGTTTTGTTTTGTTTTGTTTTTTATCTGTGAACCCCTTTAAAATTTCAATACAGAGTTGACATATAATAGTTGGTCAGTAAATATTTTCAAAACTTTGATCAATAGATTTCAGTGAATTGATGTTTGGCTTCAGAAATGGGTATAGAGAGATAATACGTATGAATAACATACTATGTATTACTATAAATTTAACTGAACTTTAATAACAAATGGATTCTTATTTAATGATTCTGTTCAAATTTAATTACAATTACTACCATGCCCAATTATGCTCCTATTTCTTAAAATGCTATCTTCCTATTTGTTGTGACTTCATTAGCTCCTTAACAAAAATGCAGGTGTTACAGTTAACTTCTGAATATCAGCAATAGGGAAGGAAAAGAATACTTTCCATTTCATGTAGAACATTCATGAATTCCTTAATCAAGGAATGTTTTAATTTAGGACAGATGACATGTAGAGGCTGCAGATTTCTTATGTTCCTATCGTGAGATTTAAATTGCGGGTACTGGTGATAACACCCAAACCATCGAGTGATTTTATTGATTTGCATATTGCTGTACCTGGATGGGAACCCTTAATCCTTAAACATCCTGAGACGTTACATAACAGAAAGCCTTGAAAATTTAAGTATTGCATTTTTGTCTAGTTTCTTGTTAGATGGGAAGAACTCCTTCAGTGTTATTCTCATAAAGTCAATGTAATTAATAGCAAACAAGCCCACCATTTTTAAGTGCATGTCTAATTCTGGACATAAAGTAAACTAGAAGGTAAAAATCAAATAAAATTAAGGGAACTGTATATATAAATGACCATCTAGCCACAAAATAGTAAATCAATTTTACTTTAATTTTCTCAGTAGTCATCACATTGTATGATATGGTTTACCAGAGTTAACCCACATCACTCCCAAAGCTGTCATGCTTGTTTATTCATTAATTTCTCTGATTTAGGGACACTAAGAAGTGAATAATAAATATAGAGATTAGCAACCAAAAATATGATATGTTGATATCAGTCTGTGATGCTTAAAACACAATTGTGAGTATACCATGTCATTCACAAATTCATTAAAAAGTCATTTATTATTACTTAATAAGACATTAATTTGCTCATTATCACAAATATACAATATTCATGATTATTTCAATGCTTTTATTTCTGCACAAACAGCATAATTTTTGACAATGAACAATTTTAAGGAGTCTTCAAAATTATGGACAATATGCTGATTGTTTTGGAACAAAAATTTAAAATGCTATTTCTAACTTAAAATAGTCACAGATTTGCTTTTGCTGTACTACAATCACAAATATCGAATCCACTGCATTTTAACTGCTGCAACATTGTCTTTGCCAAAGCTGAGTCACCTTCTATATGAATGATGTAAAAAGAATACTCACCCCAATATGAGGAACTAAATTGGAATCCTTGGTGATTTTTACTAATTTTTATCAGGAATTTTGGTGATTTAAGTATCTATTATGGTTAGAGGACTTTTCCCACTCCAAATTTCATTTTGATTTTTTGTTGTGAATAGGTATTTATTTGCCACAACTCTGTTAACTGTATGACAGCTGATTTTCTTTGATGATTTTAAATCTTCATACAACATAATTTTCCACTAATGGCCATGAGATTATGTTATAAATACTAAAAATGGCATTGAAATTGAAATTTTAAAGTGAAAACAAGTAGAATTAGGATGCAAGAATGTAGAAAACCAAGATTCTATTCCTCCTGTTTTCTTTCTATATGTGTCACTTTTCCTCAGTCATTAACAACAAAATGTATAAATGACTGTTTAAGGCATTAAGATAGGCTGTCTTTTTAAGGACAGATAAGATATATCAGTCTGTCAAAATTATCTCTTTCAACCCTACACTATGTTGAAGACTCCTTCAATCTATTTATTTATTTATTTGCAGTGCCAGGGTTGGAACCCAGGGTCTTGCATGTGTTCAGCAAGCCCTCCACCACTGAGCTTCAACCTCAGCACTGAAAGACTCCCAACGCTAAAGGAAATTAAGAGTCATAAGACATCACATCCCTCAAAGAGCACACACATTCAATGAGAATGCAAAAGCACATCCACATGGAAAAATTACAGGAGATATCATCCATTATCAAGTGAAGAGCGTAGTCATCTGTCTTAGGCTCCAGTGCCAGCTCCGACTCTGCCTCTACATTCTTACACCAAGTTTTCCGTCTACGTGTGCTTTACATATCACTTTTTTCTCTTTATGGCTTGATTTTCTAGTAATTATCAATTTACAAGTATTTGACAGGTCAAGGGAAAGTAGAAATTTAATTATTAAATATTTAGTTAAATATTTTTTGTCTTGAGAAAACAGTGAGATTATAGAGCAATTTGTTACATATAAACTCTTACCAAATATTTCAGGATAGAGGCTGGTATCTGTTGTACAGTCTGTAATAATGTTTGAGAATTATCTGTGGATTAATTTTTCTAATTTTACCTTTGAAAGTTGTTACCATAGATGCAAACTGTTTCTGAGTCATTTGAGGAGCATCATTTTGCATATCTGTCGTGTTGAAGGAACACTAATGAGTGATAAGTTAAGGCAAAGAACCCTTGTCTATTTTCAAGTTGAAGTGTATGGTTGGGGATTATTTTGTGAGGTTGGCCTGCTTTTCTGTTGGGTGTTCTTTCATTAAAATCATTGTTATCTAATAAAATGATTTTGAAAAGCAATGCAGTGTTTTGCTATGAGTCATTCTCAGAGCAAACAGTGTGCCTTCTATGCACAGCTGAAACCCTGTACTCTCCAGGAGCTCTTTCATTTAAAATAAATTCTCTTCCTAAAATCCCAGCCCCATAATGACCTTAAGCTTTTCAAAATTCTTCATCATCAATACTTTTTCCTCAGTCTCTGAGATATTGTGGGTATTTGTAAATACAGCAATAATTCAGGTTTTTATCTTCTTTTTATTCGATAGAAATACAGATGCCATTCAGAGAAGTTTTCTTTGAGGATACTTCCCCCTAGGAAATTCCTTTTTCTCAGTGAAATGGCATTTTCTCAACTTGTATCAATGTATTTAAAAAAAACTTAAAATAATTTCTTGGGTTTTTTAGGTTTTAATTAAGTGGTATTTAGATTCCATTTTATACATACAGCAAACTCTTTTATGAATATAGCTTAAAATTCCACTAAAATGTCTAGTAGAATTTCACAAATCTTAAAAATATCAATATTAGAAAATTGATTAAGTATACTCAAAATGAAAATTGGCTATTGGAAAAATTCTTATATTTTAAATGACAAAATTTTGATTATTTTAATAAAAATGATGTAAATTAATGTAAAAATCCTGGGAAATACAGAAACTATCACAAATATAAAAGGAAATATTTTATAAAATCATTATAACTTTGTAGCAGCATTTTTTGTTGTTTGATCTTATTAGTTATATATGACAGTAGAATTTATTTGACATATTATACATATATAACTTCCCATTCTTCTGGTTGTACATGATGTGAGATTACATTGGTCATATGTTCATTTATCCAAGTAGGAAGTTAATGTCTGATTCATTTTACTATCTTTCCTATTCCCATTCCTCCTCCCTTCTCTTTATTCCACTTTGTGAAATCCAAAGTACTTCTTTCTCCCCTACCTCTCCCACTGTGAGTTAGCATCTGCATATCAGAGAAAACAGTTGGCTTCTGGCTCTTTGGGATTGGCTTATTTCACTTAGCATGATAGTCTCCAGTGCCATAATTTAATTTCTCTTTATGTCTGAGTAATATTCCATTGTTTAAATATACCACATTTTCTTTATCCACTTACTTGTTGAAGGGCACCTAGGCTGATTTCATAGTTTAGCGGCCGTGAATTGAGCTGCTATAAAAATTGATGTGGTAGTGTCACTATAATATGCTGATTGTAATTCCTTTGGGTATAGACTGAGGAGTGGGATAGCTGGGTCAAATGGTGGTTCCATTCCAATGGTTTTCTGAGGAATCTCACTGCTTTCCAGAGTGGTTGCACCAATTTGCAGTCCCACCAGCAATGTATGGGTGTACCTTTTTCCATGCATCCTCGCTAACACTTATTGTTGCTTGTATTCTTGATAATTGCCATTCTGACTGAAGTGAGATGGAATCTCAGTGTAGTTTTGATTTGAATTTCTCTAATTGCTAGAGATGTTGAATATTTTTTCATATATTTATTGACAGATCGTTGTTTTTCATCTGTGAAGTGTCTGTTCAGTTCCTTAGTCCATTTATTGATGGGGTTATTTGCTTTTATGGTGTTAAGTTTTCCGAGTTCTTTATATATCCTGGAGATTAGTACTCTGTAGGCTACAAAGACTCTCTCCCATTCGGTAGGTTCTCTCTTTACATTCTTGATTGTTTCCTTTGCTATGAAGAAGCTTTTTATTTTGATTCCATCCTGTTTGTTAATTCTTGATTTTAGTTCTTGTGCTTTAGGAGTCTTGTTAAGGAATTTGGTTCCTAAGCCGACATGATGAAGATTTGGACCTACTTTTTCTTCTATTAGGCGAAGGGACTCTAATCTGATGCCTGAGTCCTTGATCCATTTTGAGTTGATTTTTGTGCAGGATAAAAGATAGGGATTTAATTTCATTTTGCTGTACATGGATTTCCAGTTTTCCCAGCACCATTTGTTGAAGAGGCTATTTTTTGTCCAATGTATATTTCTGGAACCTTTGTCTAATATGAGAAAACTGTATTTATGTGGGCTTGCCTCTGTGTCTTCTATTCTGTACCATTGGTCTACATGTCTAGTTTGGTGCCAGTACCATGACATTTTTGTTACTATTGTTCTGTAATATAGTTTAAGGTCTGGTATTGTGAAGCTTCCTGCTTCACTCTTCCTGCTAAGGATTGCTTTGGCTATTCTCAGTCTCTTATTTTTCCAAATCAATTTCATGACTGCTTTTTCTATTTCTATGAAGAATGTCATTTGGATTTTAATAGAAATTGCATTAAATCTGTATATCAATTTTGGAAGTATGGCCATTTTGACAACATTATTTCCGCCTACTAATAGGCAAATCAATTGTTTCAGTAAAATAATACACACACAATTGTTTCAGTAAAATAATATCAGAAAATTTCCCAGACATAAAGGATGAAATGAAAAATCAAATACAGAAGACTTACAGGACCCCAAATATACAAAATTATTAGAACCACACTAAGGTACATTATTATGAAAATGCCAAGCATAGAGAATAAGGATAGAATTATAAAGACTACCAGAGATAAAGATAAGATTAAATTTAGAGAGAAACAAATACAGATCTCAGCTGACTTCTCAACCCAGTTGCTCAAAGGAGGTCTTGGAATAATATATACCAATCTCTGAAGGAAAATGGATGCCAACCAAGAATACTGTTCCCAGCAAATTTAAGCTTCAGATTTGACAATGAAACAAAAAACTTCCATGATAAACAAAAGTTAAAAGTATTCACAATCAGAAAGCCTGCACTATAGTACATTCTCTGCAACATATCTCATGAAGAAGAAATGAAAAATGAAAATGAAAACCAGCAAAGGGAAGAACTACACTAAAGGACCAGTCAATCAATAGAGAAACGAATTCAAATGGAAAACCAGAAATAAACCAAGATGACTGGGAATACAAATATCTCAATAATTTCTTTGAATGTTAATAGCCTGTACTCATCAATCGAAAAACAGACTGGCAGATTGTATGAAGTATTCTTGATGAATACATTATAAACTTAGAAATATTGTTTTTAAAGAAATCCTAGTAAGTAAATGATATTTTTGTTATCATTACATTTTTCTGATTTTTACTTTGGTTCAATCACTAAAATATTGGTCACATTTTAATTTTTTTTATTGTGTTGTCAACTTTGTCTCAAAAATGGTATCAATTTTTTTCATTAGAAATGAACAATTGACTTACAAATTCTCCTAATTCTTTAGATTTTTGGGATTTCTGTATTTTAAAAATCATCTGCTTTTGATATGATGTCCCTGGTTTTAAATATTTTTGTGTTAAAGTATTTTAATTCATAGAGTGAGGAAAGCAGTACATTTCTTTTTCAAAACATTCCTGGCTCCTTTCTTACATCCTTACTTGCAGACGGCTTTCCATATTATCATTCCTTGTTCTTAAAGAAAATCCCATTTTGAGCCCTTTGATTTGTCTGATATTTAATTTGTGAATGAATTTAAAATCAGTTTTATACACCATGAATCACTGTTTATATCAAAATGTCTCTTCATTTTCCTGATCTTTGCATTCTGTTAGAAAACTTTCCTTCATATACATCATATGAGTTTTCTGTTCAGTTTATTCTTAAATATTTTCCAGTGTCTTTGCTACTATTGATTGGATCTTTCAATTACAGTTCCTGTATGTCAATTTTGGTCTATAGGAAATGCTGTTGGTTGATATGTCTTTGTTTATAATATATGACCAGATTAACCCTGGGATTCCTCATACACTTTCCAGTTGTAATTTGGGGAGTAACCTGTTTATTCTTGTATATAAAAAATGATGATTCTGTGCCTACAGTTTTAGTATTTGTAATTTTTCAATATTTTAAAATGTTGCTTTGGTCAACATTTAAATAGCTACCCTAAAACAAAATAAAAAGGCATCCTTGGTTCTTTCCTGGCTTTACATGTGCCCCAGGGAAGGTGGCGGTGATAACAGTGACGATGATAACGGCGACGATGATGTCCCAGACTCCGTGCCGGTGTGAAATTCCTCCTCACGGGGATTCACTCAGCTTTTATTTTTTGGAATGTATTTTACAATTTTTTTCAAATGTTCTTAGGTCTATAATGAAATGATTTAGGGGCATTTTTCCTTCCATTTAGCAATTTATTCATTGAATCATATGAATAACTTTCTAACAGCAAAACATTTCTGCCATCCCACAAAAAGTGCTTGCCTGTCATTTTCTATTATTCATTTAGTCTACTGCCAAGTTCAGTTTCTACTGCTTTACTTAGGGTTTATCAATTCACTCTTAATTTGCTTTCATATTCAGTTGAACATTTTTTTCATTTTAAGTAATATTTATTAATTCTGATAGGTTTAAAATATATTTTATCATCACTTTAAGGTCCAAATGTACGTGGGGTGGGAATATTTAAGACTACTACTGATATTAACTACTGATATTAACTACTTAATGTACTTAGTAGCTTTTTGAAAAGAAGAATTGTGATTTGATTTTGTTTAAACCAGTAAATTAAGGTAATATGGCTTTCTTTTGACCCTGCTATAATTAGTTATGGGTCTTGGAAATTACAATTATTTTGGGTTAAGACATTGGAAATACAATTAATCTAGGTTAGAACACTCTTTGAAAGTATGTAAAACTAAACACGGCACTGAAAGGCTTCTTGGCCTTTGTATACTAGTGGAAGCTGTTGTCTTGGTCTGCTGATCTTTATTTTGTCAGGACCACCCCATGCAGAGATCATGAACACTGTGAACCTGCAGGCACAGGCATAAAGGGATCAGAGCTGCAGAGCCAAGCCTGCTGACCTGCTGGTTTATACCTGCCCCTGGAAACCACTGAGCTAGTCCACCCCAAGAGCATAGCATGCTGTGGAGTCAAACTGTAAAGCACATAATACAATACCACTACATAATTAAATGTTTGATAAATGTTTTCTTGTATTAATACTTTGGCCATTATCCAATTCTTCTTCAGTGAGCCCTGGGCACCAGATCACCTATTGCACAATCAGGGAAATGGTAATCTTTTCTAGTGATTAATAAATTCTTTAAGAATCTTCTTTTAATATGACATTAGCCTGATGATTACTCATATCCTTTCTGCATATTGTCTAGAGAAATAATTATGCTGTTTCTAACAAAAGATTAAATATGCCAAACATTAAAAAATATAAGGGCTACATGTTAAATTGTTCTAAAAATAACTAATATTATTTCTTATCTAAGATTAAATTAATGAAAATAAGAAACATGGAAATTAAAGAAAGGGGAATAAAAGCAGGACTTCAGGTGTTAAAAGTATATTGGCATATATTGTATAAAATATTTATACTAAGAATTAAACATTTGGGTAAAAAAGAAAACAATCACAAGCATACAATCCTAAATACTTTACAAAATAAAATTTCAATAATTTTTCCAATTAGAAATGATATGAGCCATAATACAGTAAAATATAACCACAAATATTTATACAATAACACCTTTAAAATAGACATTAAAATACATTAAAATCATTATTTTAATTATCTGTCTCAGAAAAATAATTACTCATCAAGTGATTATTTCAAAAGTTATGGAAGTCAGCAGCTTTTTTCATAATAGTCAAAATCTAGAAGTAGTACACAATTCATAAACAATAATGTGGTTAAATCAGCTGTGATATATTTCTATGACAGAAAACTACATTGGAATGACAAACAAACAAAAACTAACATATAATACCGTGAATAAAGGATCTGAGCTACAGACTTTGTATGTGGTTGAATTATTTATAGAGGCCAAACGTCCACTTACCAGTATGAAACAAAGGCTTGAGACAAATAGAAAGGAGCAAAGTCCAGCAAACCAATACTGTACGTAGTTGAATTATTTATAGAGGTTGAGTGTCCTGAGAAGACATTTTGAGCTCCATCGAGGAGTGGGGACGTTTTGTGAGCTGCATGAGGTCTGAATACTGGTTATGTTCTATCAACCACAGATCATTTTCTGAGATGTAGAAGGCGTGAGTGAAGCAAACGCCAGATCCACACAGGAACCCGATGGCCAAGAAGCAGGTACAGTTGAGATGGCACTTCATCCCAGAGCGCAGTGACTCTCCAGATCATCGTGGGCAGGTGAAGTAGTGACTGTGTGTCTCAGGTCCTCGGTGTCTGTCTGCAGGTGTATCTGCCTTCCTCTGACTTCCTGACATGCTGGAGGGAGTAGGACCCGTGCTGGGAGTTCTGCAGTGGTTTGGTCCAACGGTAGTGATCCAGAGTGGAACTCTTTCCTCTAGAACATAAACATTTTATAGGCACCTAATTCCTTGCCTCAAACCCCTTTTTTCTTAGGAAATCAAGAGCTTCCTGATGAACAAAGAATGATACAGTGATCTTAAATATGTTCATTCCTTTATTCAACACACATTAGCTTAGGCCTGTTATGTGGTTATGAGGTACATCAGTGAATAAAACAGACAAGGCTTCTTGGCCTGGAGCTCTTTATATCTTAGCCAATGTAGCCAGTCACGAAAACTCGAAGGTGATGTAATTGTAAAAACCTGAGAAAGGCACACTCATTCAGAATGCACATCCTTCTTAAAGACTACAGGTGTACTTTAAAAAAAAATCTATTAACGATTTTTTAGAACTTTATTTTATTTATTTATATTTTTATGTGGTGCTGAGTTAAACCCAGTGCCTCACATATGTAAGGCAAGTGCTCTACCACTGAGCCACAACCCCAGCCCTACAGATGTTTTTAAATTTTCTTATCCAGGCACATACCCAGCCACATAGCAACTTTTATTTTATAGTATTCTTGAAAATATTTTGCTTTTTAAAATGGAAACTTGGTGATTATATTCTAATTTTACATAGATGACTAGAAATCAGTTTCCGTTTTTGTTACTTAATGTGCTTTACTTGATATATTTCAGTAATTAGAATACATATCTTTTTTCCCAATGTACTTTAAACTTCTTCCATGAAAATACAGTGTTTTCTTAGGAGTTGCCAATGAAAAGTATTTGATAATAATTTTGGAACCCAGTGAAGAATTGCAGCAACATTTCATTACAAACCTTATAAAGTAACGGGCCTCTTAAAAAATCTATCAAAAATTGTACATAACACCATTCTGTAAATAAGAAATTTAAAACATGATTGTATCTTTTCTACTTCACATCAAACCCCACTAAGATTTGTACCAGAAGAGATGCAGTTTTGAGGCTAGGGTTTTCATGGTGTGATTGTGTTCATTTTATTCGATTTCCATTTTCAGTAGCTCACATCTTTTCTTTAATGGGAAGTATACATTAATTTGAGAGGAATCTTGAGGGGTGATTAGTTATTTTTGAGTATAGTCCATGTGATTTAGGCGAATATATGAACTTTTTTAGACTTTTAGTAAATCATTTCCTCACTCTCATAATCATCTCTCTGCCAAAGTGAAATGGACTTTTGGCAAGTAACCAGTTAATTTGAGCAATGGAGATGCCAGACATCATGCAGGGGAACTGTCTCTTGGCGCCTGAGAGAGGTATTAATGGACCAAGTGGTTTGATGCAACTGCAGGGATAGTTTTCTCACCTTGTATGAACTGACCCTGTAAAATTCATGGAGCAAAGACTGGCTGGGCATAAGAACTCAAGCGAAAGTGTTAAGCTTTCATTATTTTACAAGTCTGTGATAAATGGATTGATTTTTTTCCCCCCTCAACTACACGTAGCAACAAAATAATCATCTTCAACTTTCCTACAGAATCTTTGTGGATTTGAGGTAAAATGTATGGGAAAACAAATTTATTTATCAAAGTATCAATTTAAAGACATGTTACAAGGTGTTTACCAGGATATAACATTTCTGTGCATGAGTAAATTTAAAACTGTCATTGAATATGTTCAGCTTTAAGACTAACTTAATCTCAGACTTATAGGTCGAACTTAATTTAATAACATGTTAGATGGTTTGATCTGGTTTTGGAATGCTCTGAAGCTGATCTTGTAGTAATTGACAAGGAAATGAATAACAACTGTATGGTTAAGGAAGGAAAGAGCAATTTTGGCCAATAAATACCAAAATCATCAAATAAAATAAATTCCAAAAATAATAAATTTCTAACATTTTCAAGAAAATTTTCAAAATAAGTAATTTAGAACAAAAATGCCTTCTTGTAAGCAAAATTACTTTTACTTGAGCTTCACTCTTGCACTTTAAGTGTATTTGTGCACTGGGCAGCAATATGTTGTTTTTAGGATCCAACGAACCATTTCCTGTGACTGTCTTAGAGGTATCAATGGATAGAAGGTGGCCTTACCCAGGTCTAAAAATTATCAGTGAATTTCACTTATTTAAAAATGTAAAATTCATGAGAATTCCACTAAGATGAGAATTCCATTAAGATTATAATTTGAGAATTGAAGATTATTTAATTCTCAAATTATATTGATTATATTATTAGTACATTAAAAATAAACTATTTTAAAAGCATGAATAGGTAGTATATACCATATAAATAGAGAGGAAAAATATTTAGAACTTAGAAAGCTTTGAGTAATGATTGGTGTAAGACTTTTGAAGCCTGTTAAATTTTGTGTTTAAAATTTATGACTTCTATGAGTTCAACTTTTTAAAACTTCACATATAAGTGAAATCATGCAGTATTGTATCATTGGGCTTTAGCATAACGTCCTGCAGGTTTATCCATGTTGTCATATAAGATTTCCTCATTTTTAAAGGCTGAATAATACTTCATTATTTTACTGAATCAATTTATTAGTTCTAGAAGTTTTCTGGTAAAATTTTTTGATCCTTTAAATGTAGAATCATGTTGTCAGGGAATAGTGATAGTTTGAATACTTATTTTCCTATTCATATTCCTTTAATTTCTTTCATCTGTCTAATTGCTCTCCTACAGTTCCAAGGATGATGTTGAATAAAAGTGGTGAAAGAGGTCATCCCTTTCTTGTTCCAGTTTTTAGAGGGAATATTTTCAATTTTTCTCTACTTAGAATGATGTTGACCTTAGGCTTAGCATAGATAGGTTTTACTTGCTGAGGTATGTTTCTACTATCCCTACTTTTTCTAGTGTTTTGAACATGAAGAGGTACTGTATTTTGTCAAATGCTTTTTCTGCTTCTATGAGATTATCATATGATTTTTCTCTTTATAAGTATATTGATGTTGTGAATTATATTTATTGATTTCCATATGTTGAACCAAACTTGCATCCCTGGGATGAACCACACTTGATCATGGTGCATTATCTTTTAAATATATTTCTGTATACAATTTGCCAGAATTTTATTAAGGATTTTTGCATCTATGTTCATTAGGGATATTGTCCTGAAGTTTTATTTCCTTGATGTGACTTTGTCTGATTTTGGTATCAGGTTCATACTAGTTTCATAGAATGAATTTAGAAGGATTCCCTCTTTTTCTATTTCATGGAATGATTTGAGGAGTATTGGTGTTAATTCTCTGAAGATCTTTTAGAAGTCAACTGAGAATCTGTGTGATTGTGGGCTTTTCTTGGTAGGCTTTTGATGATGTCTTCTATTTAATTGCTTGAAATTGATTTGTTTAAATTGTGTATGTCCTCATGATTCAATTTGGGTAGATCATATACCTGTAGAAATTTGTCGATGTCTTTGTGATTTTCTATTTTATTTGAGTATAATTTTTCAAAGTAGTTCCTCATTATCTTCTGTATTTCAATAGTGTCCATTTTTCATCACAAATTTTAGTAATTTGTGTCTTCTTTCTCCTTCATTTAGTTAGGATGGCTAAGTGTTTGTCAATTTTATTTATTTTTTCAAAGAACCAACTTTTTTGTTTTGTCAATTTTTTCAGTTGTTTCTTTTGTTTCAATTTCTATTGATTTTAACTCTGATTTTAATTATTTCCTGCCTTTGACTACTTTTGGTGTTGATCTGTTCTTTTTCTACAGCTTTGAGATATAATGTTAGGTAATTTATTTGTTGAATTTTTATTCTTTTAATGGATGAGCCCAGTGCACTGAACTCTCCTCTTAGCACTGCCTTCATGATGTCCCAGAGATTTTGTTGTGTTATATCGGTATTCTCATTTAACTCTAGGAATTTTTTTAATCTCCTCCCTGATTTCTTCTGTTATCCATTTGCCATTCAATAGTACATTTAGTCTCCAGGTGTTGAAGTAACTTCTATTTTTTATTTTATCATTGATTTCTAATTTAATTACATTTTGATCTGATAGAATGTAGAGTAGTATCTCTATTTTTTTGTATTTGCTAAGAGTTGCTTTGTGGCATAACATATGCTCTATTTTAGAAAAGGATCCATGTGCTGCTGAGAGAAAAAGTGTATTCACTCATTTATGGATGAAATAGTCTATATATGTCTATTAAGTCTAAGTTATTGGTTGTATTATTGAGTTCTATAGTTTCTTTGTTTGGAAGATTTTTCCAGTGGTGAGACAGATGTGTTTAAATCACCCAGTAATATTGTATTGTGGTCTATTTGATTCTTGAAATTGAGAAGGGTTTGTGTGATGTACATAGATGCTGTGTTGTTTGCAGCATAAATATTTAGGATTGTTATGTCTTGTTGAATATGAATCCCTTAAGCTGTTTGAAATATCCTTCCTTATTCCTTCTTACTAATTTTGGCTTGAAGTCCACTTTATCTGATATGAGGATGGCAATCTCTAATTGTTTACAAAGTCCATGTGAGTGCTATGATTTTTTTCTCATACTTTCACCTTAGAATGTTTTTCTAGGAGATGAGTCTCTTGAAGGCAGAATATAATTGGGTCTTTTTTAAAAAATGCAATCTTCCAGTCTATGTCTTTTGATTTATGAGTTTAGGCCATTAACATTCAAGGTTATTATTGAAATAAGGTTTATATTCCCTTCCATTTCGGTTTATTTTGGTTTTTAACTTGACTTGGTTTTTCCTTTAGTTTATTTCATTTCTTTGCTGAATTTTATTGTTGTCTTTCATTTGCTCCTCATGGAATACTTTACTGAGAATGTTCTGTAGTGCAGATTTTCTAGTTGTAAATCCTTTTACTTTTTTTTCAATCATAGAAAGTTTTTTTTAATCATCAAATCTGAAGATTAATTTCGCTGGATATAAGATTCTTGTTTGGCATTCATTTTCTTTTAGAGTTTGAAATTTGTTGTCCTTGGACCTCCTAGTTTTGAGGGTCTGAGTTGAGAAATCTGCTGAAATCCAAGCTGGTTTCCCCTATATGTAATCTAAAACTTTTCTCTTGTGGCCTTTAAAATTCTATCCTTATTCTGTATGCTAGGCATTTTCAATATACTGTGTCTTGGTGTGGATCTCTTGTAAATTTGTACATTTGGTGTCCTGTGTCTTCTATTTGATTCTCCACGTCATTCTTCCAGCTTGGGAATTAAAAAAAAATTTTTTTTTTAGTTGTAGATGGACACAATACCTTTATTATTTATTTATTTATTTATTTATTTATTTATTTATTTATTTATTTATTTATGTGGTGCTGAGAATTGAACCCAGTGCCTCTCACATGCTAGGTGAGCACTCTACTCCTCAGCCACAACTTCGGCCCGGGAATTTTTTTGATATTATTTCATTGGAAAGATTGTGCATTCTTTTCTTTTGTATGTTTGTGCCTTCCTCTTTCCCAATTAATCTTAAATTTTGTCTTTTCATGTTATCCCAGAATTCTTGGAGGTTCTGTTCATAGTTTCTTACCTTCTTCACTGTGTGGTCAACTTTATTTTCAAGATTATATGTTTTGTCTTCATTGCCTGCAGTTCTGTCTTTGAAGTTATATAGTATGTTGGTGATGCTTTCTATGAATTTTTAATTTAGTTTATTGTTTCCCTCATTTCAAGGATTTCTATTTGCTTTTTTTTCAGAATTTCTCTTTCTTAAAGTAATCTTTTGCTTTCTGTATTTGCCCTCTTATTTCTTTATTGAAGTGATCTTCTGTTGCCTGCATTTGCTCTCTCCTATCATTCTTTACTTTGCAGATCATTTTAACTATGTGCATTCTGAACTCCTTCTTTGACATTTCTTTTACTGTGCTATCAATGGATTATATTATTGTAGTACCTTGGTTTGCTTGGAGCACTTTCTTCCCCATGTTGCTTGTGTTCTTCCCCTCTAGCAGTGTGGATCTGAGTTATCACAGTTTTTACCCTGTAAACTTGTAGTGCCCCCGCAGGTTTCCAATACCTCACCTTTAAGTGGGAGATCAATATTAACAGTGCCCAATACAATCAATATGCAGCCAAAAATCAAATAGCTCCCATTAAGATGTTTACAGTTTTGTTGCAATAAGCAGAAATGATATGTTCAATTATTATTTACAATATACGATATACACAATAGACTTACAAAAAGGGTCAGCAGTTTCTAATGGTGGACAAAGAGAGAACTGGGGGAGTGGTATAGATGTGATGTTTACGAGGTAGGAGGTGATAATATAGAGATGTTAGTGAAGGTGGAATCAAAGTAGTTGGCTATTAGCAGGAGAAAAGAAAGAGACTCCAAGGAAACAGATAAGTGAGAATATATAGAGTGAATTAAAAAATAAAAATAACAAAATAAAAATAAAAAGAATAGAGTGTAAAAGAATACACAACAAAACCATAACATACTATTCAGACATTTCAGTCCTCAATAACCTGATGCATGAAAAGTACTTAGTTTAAATAATGTTGGGGGTGTGTGAGGAAAAGAAAGAAGTAAAAAAAATCTCAAAGGAAAATTGAACAATTGCTTCAGTTGGTGTTCAGTATCTCTTTCGGCTTCAATTTTCATCTGATAGATGGGGTTGTCTGTACTTTGCTGGGATCTCCATCCTCAGGATGGTGAGAGATACTAGGTTAGGAGGGTTAGTCTTGGAGGCAGAACTCTGGAGATGGGCTGTAGCAATTGCCAGTCCCCATTGGAAGACTGCACCCCAGGAATCTCCTTTAGTGTACACTTGTGTGATGTAGGAGCCTGGTCTTAACTCCTTACATAGCCTGTGGATCCCACATCTCCTGGTCTCTAATTTAGTCTCTAAACTGTATCTCTCCCTCCCCTGCCCTTTTGACTTCCCTATCAGGAACCTCTCTCAGGAGGTTAGGGACCTATGGGCCTTTCATGAAGAGCTGTTCTGTATTGTGCAGATCAGGACCAGGCATTGAGAGCTGTGGGCCAGCCACATAGCTGCAAGAGCTGGCCCAGGTTGGTGGGTAAGTGGTAGTTGGGAGACTGGGGATTGAGGAGAGAGAGAGAGGGCCCTGCTGATTGCCAAACTGGTGAGACCAAGTGATCAGCTGTCATATTGGGGAGGGAGTCCAGGACTGGGCTGGTGTCAGATCCCAGCAAGTGCCACAGGAGTTGGCCCTGGGAATTCAATGGGTGCCCTACTAATTGGCGAGGTGAGCCAGGATGAAGATGCCTTCACACCCTCTTCCAACCTACCAACCCCATGCAACACTCTCTCCTGCCTCTGCAGCAAGATGGTGGCTATTAGCACAGCTAGCAGGGTGACCTCAGGTATAAACAAGCCTGCAGGGACCTTGGTGATGATCTTCCAGGCCCTGGTTCTTGTCCCTGTATGGAAGCAGCTGTGTCCCAAGTTGGTGATGGTGGCAATAAACCTGTAGGTACCTTGATGTTGGGCTTCCAGTCTCTAGTTGGTGTCCCAAGGTGGAAGCTGTCCCAACTAAAGATGGCAATGGCAGCAGCAGAGGTAACAATGTGACTGTGGAGCTGTCCAAAGATGGAGGCAACTACTTTCAGAGATGGTGCAGTGAGGGCAGGCTGTGTGTTGGTGTTGGGCAGGGTGCTGAGGTTTGCAGCTGCCTCCCGGCCCTGAATGGCATCCTGAGATGGAGGCTACCATGTGGAGGGGGCTATGGTGGCAGCTGCCATTGGTAGATTGGTAGATGGGTCTGTGTGGAAGGCAGGAGGGGCACATAGTGGCCTAATTACTATTTTTAGCATTAATTTTTAAAAGAAAATCAAAGAGATTATAGTTGTTAAGATTTTCCATTCTCTGTTTATCTATAGCAGCCATTCCCAGAAATTGTATTAGTACTCATTTTGGTTTTTGTTTGTTTTCAGTGCTGAGATGAAACCCAGGGCCTCATGCATGCTAGGCAATTGCTCTACCACTGAGCCACATCGTGTTCTATTTTAATGTACATGATCCCATTTATCTCTTCTAATAGAAGTGATTTCCCTAAGGTTATGACACCTTAGGTATCTAGTAACCCCTGGGTTCATAGAATGTGTACAGCCTACTGCTTGTGAGTCACTGCCAGGTGATTCCAACACGTGATTACCCTCTTACAAAAGCAAAACTGTCCACATTCTGGGCACCTGGCACTTGCATTGTTTGTGTAAACAGCCAGTGAATAAATTTGAATTGCCAGACACTACTGAGGAGAGCAGTCGGAAGGTGGGTCTGGGAGTGTTTCCAGCAATGCCTCCAGCTCACCTTTTCTTCCAGTGGGGACTTTGGAATATGACATCTATGCATTTTCTTCTTCTGTTGACTTATGATTTCTTTGTTTTTTTCCTAAAGAAATTCTTAACCCATGCAATATTATATTGCTGAATTTATCCTTTATCCTGGAGCACACCCTGACTCACCTTGCATGTCAGGTGACCTTGAAGATAAGTATGAGGATATGTTTAGACTGAGAAAAGTTAAACTACTTGTTTTTTTTAAGCTTTATTTTAATATTCTGCCCAACTTTAACTTCCAATGATTCTCTTTTAGAATCACCAACACAAACCACAAGATGAAAATAAAATACTCCATGTGGAAGGACTTATTTATGTATCTTAATTTATCACTACATTAAACTGTTACATATTTCCAGATTCCCTATAAGAACACCTTAATGTATTGCACAAGTTAATGCTGACTTATAGAATTTTAAGATAGTTTCATCGGTCACAGAATTTGATTTCTGAATATGGAAGCCATCTAAACAATTAACAATTCGTGCTATGAGTAGTTACCTAATTCCTATATTATGGAGATAATCTGACTTTGTGAGTAATACTTTAAAAATCTGAGTTAGTCTTATAGTTCTATATCTAAATTTATTTATTTCAACCAAAAATGAAGGTCCAGAAGAGCACTCAACTTGTGTACTTGTGATCCCTTGTCATGTTCCCAAAAGAAGTACTAGGTCTCCAGAATCTATAAAGAACTCAAAAAACTCTACTCCAAGAATTCAAATAATCCAGTGGACAAATGGGCTAAGGAAATGAATAGACACTTCACAGAAGAAGATCTACAAGCAATCAACAAACATATGGAAAAATGTTCAACATCTCTAGTAATAAGAGAAATGCAAATCAAAACCACCCTAAGATTCCATCTCACCCCAATTAGAATGGTGATTATCAAGAATACGAGCAACAACAGGTGTTGGCGAGGATGTGGGGAGAAAGGTACACTCATACATTGTTGGTGGGGCTGCAAATTAGTGCAGCCACTCTGGAAAGAAGTGTGGAGATTCCTTAGAAAACTTGGAATGGACCCTCCATTTGACCCAGCTATCCCACTCCTTGGCCTATACCGAAAGGACTTAAAATCAGCATACTACAGAGATACAGCCACATCAATGTTCATAGCTGCTCAATTCACAATAGCCAGACTGTGGAACCAACCTAGATGCCCTTCAATTGATGAGTGGATAAAGAAACTGTGGTATATATATACAATGGAATATTACTCAGCCATAAAGAATGATAAAATGATGGCATTTGCAGGCAAATGGATGAAACTGGAGAATATCATGCTAAGTAAGATAAGCCAATCTCAAAAAGCCAAAGGACGAATGATATCGCTAATAAGTGGAGGATGACACATAATGGGGGGAGGGAAGGGTTAGTGTTAGGGTTAGAGTTAGGGTTAGGGAGGGGGGCAAGTATGGAGGAAGGAACTACTGTATAGAGGGTAAAGAGGGGTGGGAGGGGTGGGGGGAAGGGAAAAAATAACAGAATGAATCAAACAACATTACTCTATGTAAATTTATGATTACACAAATGGAATGCCTCTACGCCATGTACAAACAGAGAAACAACATGTATCCCATTTGTTTACAATAAAAAAAAATGATAATACACTGGTATTGTATAGAACAGTAAAGTTTTGGAGACTATTATTTGTTTACCAACAGATAACACAAAAATTTTTAGAAGACTTAAATTCAATGCAATAGAAACTCTTTTTAATCTTTTCTATGTCAATTCCTATTTTCAGTTTGATATGTAATGTATATGTAGGTGTGAAAAGAGATACAAATATGAATGAGAGGAAACATTATTCTTCTTAAAACATACCCTGTATATTCATCAGTTCTGATCAAGAAAATAGAAAATACACTAGGTCTACAATCAATGGGGATTTAATACAGCATTTGAGGAACTGAGAAGCTAAGAAATACACTTCTGCAGGGTACCCTATAGGTAAGTAGCAATAGGGTGGATTAGCTCCAGGACAGAAAGGCCCTATACAGCACGGACTTGTTGACAGACCTAGTAGCTGGAGCTGCGTGGTAAGAACCAGAACTGCTGCTAATGTGTTCTCTTGGAGGAAAGGGTGTGCAGATAGGAATTAGGGAAACTGCAAGAAAGATGCAGCTCCAGACAGCAGAGAACTCTGCATTCTCTGCCCATACTGCTGTCCAGTCTTCTGCCAGTCTTTTTCTCCTATTGGCTGAAACATTTTAACAGTCAGCTGGAAAAGGGCCTGGGAAATGGGTTTCCCTCCACTATGCTCAAGTGAGGAAAGGGGAGGAATAGAACTGAAAGCAAATGTGCAAGAGGCCAAACTGCACAGGGACAAAGGTGAGCGCTCAAATCACTAGTGAGGAAACATGGCAGAAGCCATGAGGAAAGTAGAGATTACCTGATGGAGGGAAGACTAAAGCTGATAGAGTAGGTAACATTTGGGTGTGACTCGTGATTAAAGAGAAGACATTCTTTATCATCTGAACTAAGATCATTTGAAGAATGGAAGGGGGCACTCTTAGGAACTACCCCACAGCAGCATGCATAGACTTGAAAATATAATACATGAGAAAGGCAGCACTCCAACCAATCATATAATTCAGTATGAATCTTCATGACTATGTCGTTGAAGATATTTTGGAACTAAATGCCAGTATCCACCAAGTGCCAGCATTATTGATGTGGAAGAATCATTGTACCATGCTATCTTTGGGACTATGAGGTTGTTCTTGGAAAGATTAAAATCAGGTTGGTTTGGGACTTCGTGAGTTGGCAAGTGTGACTAGGACATGTCTGTAGGTCTGTGTCAGAAGGTGATTGATGCCACAAGTCCAGTGCTCCATTCCGTGGACGGCTCCGTGGATGGTAGTAAGGCCTTGTATGAGGCTCCAGCATGCCGCCCTGCATTCTGCAATGCTGCTCTGATTCTTCTTGGTCAAACTCTGTCCTTACCTGCTTAGGCCACATACTGTGCTTGCTGACTATTCAACTTCAGTACCCAGCATTGTTTAATTCTTGGAAATCTGTACTCTCTTGATCCATTCCTCTGAAAGTATTCTTTCACAATTCACTAATAAATGTGTATGTGCCAGATACAACAGACATTCTTCAGTTTTTATGCTTCTGTGCATTTCTGGATCAGTTGAAATTATCAGGTACCCTTGAAAAGACTGGTATCCTTGGCCCAAAATATTTTGGATTGTTTTCCTCCTATAATGCTTTAAAAATGAAGATTATCTACAATGTAAAATGCAAATCACCTTATACTAAACCCCATAAGGAATGCATTGTCTACATTTTCAAATGTTTTGTTAATTGAACAAATTGCAAGTCAGAAAGGGAGCAGTGGAAATTTTTCTTTTCCATACTCCTGCCTTGAACATGTTCTGTTCTTATCCACTTCTGGTTAAATTCTAGGAATATCACAGAGGCCTCCACAGCATTGTTGGTCACTGCGAGCAATTCATCCTGTCTGTGGTGAGGGATTCTAGTTACAGGTCTCAGTCTGTGCTCCGGCTCAAAGCCTCTGCCTTCCTCAGTGGGCTGCATGGGGTACCAGGCCACAGTGGGCAGGTAGTGTATGTCCCTTCCTCCTCCCCAGACTGCTTGTCTGTCAGTCTCCCTGGCTCACTAGCCTGCTCTCACTTTTCATGAGGGGGAGCCAGCTAGAGGAGAGGAGGCCAGGAGGAAAAGTCTTCCTGCCATCAAAATGCTTCTCATGTATTTTAAAGACATATTATTCCACTAGGGACTAATTTCCTTAATAAGGGCCAGTTTCCTTAATAAGGGCCTAATCATATAGACAACTGCAAATATTTATTATTAGAAGTAATGCCGAGTGAACATGTCTGAATACACGTTTTGTGTGAAGGTTGCAATTTTCCTAAAATAGTTCTCTTGTCATGAAATGTAAGAAAGATCTGAATACTTGATACATCTCAGGATATATCTCTCCCCCGAAAATATCACTGATATTTGTATCTTCCTTCAGCCAAGTTCTAGAGTGTCTTTCTTACTGTTTCTCTTTCCATATTTGTCTCTGTATTTTCGCTGGGAGGAATCTTGATTTCCTCCCCGGCGACTTTTCCTTCCTTTGTGTACCTTCATCCGGGCCTCCCATGGCTTCCGGTCAGTTTTATGACACTCCCCCTGGTCTCATTTCTGTTTGCTTTTCTCACTTTTGTATTGTACTCTCTTTGGCCATTCTGCTCTTTCTCGGACACAAAAGCAAGGAGGGATTGTTTGGATATTGCTTCTGTAAAATGCAATACACAAGTACATTTATTTCATTTAGATTATTTATTTATCTAGAATTATGAGCATAAACAAGAGCTTCATACTTCATTCAGTCGTTTATTAGGGGAGTTTACTCTGAGTAAAAACTTGTAAAAGACTGATTTATCAAATGAAATCAAGCAGTTTGCCAACAAAAACGGGCTTTTTTGGAACATCTGTGACTCCGTGCAGTTGGAGGGCGCTGACAGTGGGCAGAGAGAAGGCCCAGGACTTGGTTATAAAGCACTCTTCGGCTAAGTGCCCTGGCTCTGGGAAACTGTGTAGGAGGATGTGCGCCCTGCTGAGTGAGAGTCAGGGGGCTCACTTTCTCTACCCCTGGGGCCTGCAGAACAGAAAGGGGACTTGTGATTCCATCTTCAATTCTGGTGAGTAATCGCCGATGTTTTGACTTAATATTTGTTCTCTAGAGACACAGAATACCGCCTGGACACTAAATTACGTTTGTTACTATGGTTTAGCTGTAGAATTAACAGCCTTCTTTTCAATTCCTTAGAAACCTTTAGATATCACAGAATCAGAATATATTTTATAAAAGATTGAAACGTATTGCTTACTATTATAGAACTTTATTTGGAGATGTAATTGGTGATTAATGAATGCTGTTAAAAGAGGAGAAATGTAAAAACATGATTTCTATTTGACCTACATCACAAGAACTAATTCATCTCTATGTATGTGATTCGTATGGGATATACTCAGGAAGTACACTTATAGAAACAAATACATAATTATGAGGCAAAAATAAAATATAGCTGGGTAAGCCCTATAATTTTCCCTATAATGTTTCAAAGGTACATTTGGCATTTATGTAAAGCCTTTACTTGTACCAGGGAGGAAATCTTGACTTCTTCTCTTTTTCTTTCCTCCTTCATTTGGTTCTCTGACTGAAAGGAAATAATTAGTAGTGACAGACATTTAAGTAATCCAGAATTGCTTGGGAAAGGGGTTTGGACTTGTCATTTGAATTCCATTGCATAGAATAGAGTCCCAAACCCTCAGATTATGTTTCATTCATATAGGTGATAAATGCTTACCAGCCACTGTCCTTCTGCCCACCCGAGGAAGAAACGCATTGAGTTTGGTGAGTTCTGTGGGCCCTAGGCTTACCTCAGGAAGCTCTGACTCCACACAGCCTTTCCTGCCCCCTCTGTTTCTTCTCATTTGAGTCTAGTGGTACTCAACTGTGGCTGCAATGGTAGCATCATCTGGGAAGTTTTTAATACATAATGATTCCTGCGTCGCCTTCCACCCAGGAGGGATCTCTGGACATGGAACCAATGGCCATTTTAAACCTGAGCTATAACTAGAAAGTCTTACGGAATGCCAATCTCTCCTGCTTATTTCTTTTTATAAGGACTTTGTAGTAGTTTCTGTAACATGCCTTAGGTATTCTTTGCTCCATCTGGTTCCAGCTTCCTTATGGAGATACACACCTTAGCTGCCTAATTTTACCTTAATCCAGCTCTACCCATGCTTTGACTAGAGAATACCCCATGTGCTCCCTCCACACAGCTCACTGCTGTCTGCCTTCCTGGACAGGCTCCCTCTGACTCACAAAGCCTGGCTGGCTCCAACTCTTCCCTTGCTCATTCATTCATTCATTCAGTTGGTCTTTTGGTCAGTTAGCACTTTATCATTATATTATAAGCAGTGAAAAAGATAGCAATTGTCCCTAGTCCTTGAAATATACATCATAGTAGGTTGTAGGGTGGTGGTGTCAGAAAAACAAAATCAGACCAATAAACACACCAGATACCAGGTAGTAAAGGGCAGAGAGACAGAAAATTCAATAAGTACTATGATAGACACGAGAGATGATGGGTAAGGAGAGTTCTTTGTCTAACTAATGATTACTTTTCTGTCTTTGTGTTTACCCTCCCGATTTTTGATTTAGATCCCCATTCAGAGGAGGACGTAAGGAAGAGTCCTACATGAAACAGAAAATATGTAAAGGGCCCTCGTGTTTATCTCAGGGTAAAAGCAAAAGGAAGCGCAGTTGTCGATGGCCGAGGCTGGAACTACACGCGGACCCGGGTCCAGGGAGACAGAAGGTCCTGGAAAGGGGTCCGCCCCGCGTGTGCAGACCCGGGGGCCTCAGGGAGTGTGGCGAGACAGTGGCTCTGATGGTCTCGAATAGGGGAAACACCTGCGCTTTACCTGTGGGGTATGAGGAAGGAAAGGGAAGAAGCTGGGAGAAAGGTAGGGCCGAGCTCCAGTCTGTGAGGCCCAGTTTATAGAACACGGTGCCACAAAAGGAGAGGCTCTGGGGATGGAGGAACGGGCGGGGACATGCTGTGCTCATGCTGTTTTTCCCTCCTGCAGGCACCGTGAGAATGGTGTCCACAAGGTCTTTCCAGGGCTGGATGTGGGCGTAACATAAAAGGAGGAGTCAGACAAGGATTAAATCACAGCTTCCTGCTGGCCGCAGGTAGAAAGCAGCTTTGAGGAGAATTTTACAACTTCATTTTGGGTTGAATTTAGTTTTTTTTGTAAAATCAAATATTTCAGAGAATTTAGAAATACAGAACATTTCAAAATGGACAGATGTAAGTTTAATGACAGATATCACAGCTCTTTTGACATTTATGAGAAAGATTCATGCGGCTGTAGCAAAAGACACACCTTTCATTTCATTCCCCTCTCCTTTCCTATAATAAAGAGAGATGCTGGTGAATACCTTTGTTATGTGTATTTTTACGCCTAGATCAAACCTCAGCGCACTCAACAACGTATTATTAGCTTATACACATTTTAAATGACTGACATTGTACTGCATAATTCTGCGACTTACTTTTATGCTACAATTATTTTATAGATGTCTGAATTTTGATAAATATGACCCTAATTTACTCATGTACTATATTACAGGACTCCTTGGGCTTATCAATTCCCTATTGATGAGTCTGTGTTTCCTCAATTTATAAACTATGCCATATTGGAAATTTGTATAAAGCATGTAATCCATATGTCCAGGTGCTGTTTCACATCAACAGAATGCTTTTCAGATGTGATGAACGCCACCAAACTGCTCTCAAATTGTCCATGCCAGCTTACATTCCTACAGTGTTCACCCACCTGTGCTCAGCATATATAAGAACATAAATTGATGAGTATTTTACATCAGTATGCATATCTATGCCTATGGATATTTAAAACATGATAAATATACATAATATAAGGTATTATGTGTGTTTAAAATAGAACTTTTAGAAATTGGGGTATTTTCTGAAATGATTTATGTGATGGCAAGTGTACCTATTTCTCTAAGGTTTGATAAAATTTGTCTAAATTGTTTTCTGAACTTTCCTTGTTCGACTTTCTAAAGATCATTAAAAAATATGGACTTTAGCTTGAAAGAAGGATGGAATTAAAAGAGCTTTCTGTTTTTAAGACCCACGTTCCAGGATAGGATTTATAATCCCCCACGCCGTTCGTGCCTGTCTTGTGCTGCCTTCAGATGTGCAACTACCACGCACACCTGGAACTCCATGCTGCGCCTCTCGCTCATTCAGTTGTCTGTATCTATAACTTGGTCTATGATGGCAGAAGCAGAGATTACTTGGTTCACAGTGGCCACCAGCGTCTAGCAGGGTATCTGAATGATATATAGACTGAGCTTTTTTCAACTAATTTGTTTGAGGTTGGTGGGAGAGAATTTGTTTCTTCCCCCTTGATACAGTACATGCACTCTGGGAATGGTGAAAAGACAGGCACAGAATGAAATCCTGTTCGCTCAACAAAGGGCATGCATATCGAATCTCGATTAAGTGAGTTTCTCTCTGAACCCTCCAAAGGGTGGGTGCAGCCAATGAGCAAACCATAGTGAGCTTAGTTTATTATTTTGGTAATGAGAACGATAACTAGGCACATATAAAAGACAAATATACTGCAGCAAATACTATATACATGCCAATTTTTACTGGATGCTCTTCCAATCACTTAAAAATATCACATATTTACATAGCACAATGCCCCTTAGAGATGGTGCTACTACTTGTTTACATATGATATACTAGAAAAAATAATCTTCACCATCACAGATGTCTTGAATCTCTCCAGGGGGAAAGATGGTGAGGTTAGAGCTGCATCTACTCTGACCTAGCACAGCCTGCTCAGGCTAGCTGCTCTTCGTAAGTTCCACCGGTGACAGAGCATTCCTAACACGTGTCTAGATCCACGCCTTATCACCAAGCGCAGATTCTCCCATCTCCCCCTCTGTTCTCACACATACATTATGACTCACGGCTCTCCAGCAAACTCTTCAAATGCATTTCCTGTACTTTTTCCTGTTTTATTTTCCCCCTCATTTCAGTTTGTAGTATCAGAAGCACAGAGTTATAATAGAGAGTAAAGTGACATTTTAAGTTAGGATCATAATTAAGTCAATAAGTTATTACATTGGGATATTCACAAAAGAATGGCCTTGTTCTGGTGCATAGTCTTACTTCTGACTCTATTGCCACAATCTGAAAACCTGTGATCTAAAACTTTGAAGTTTAAATTGGTGATCATTCACATCTGGAACACAGTACCTCTATATAGCCAGAACTGATAGCTCTCCATACTGATTTTTTTGTTTTTTTATGCTAGGGTCTCTTAAGACATGAGCACACATTCACATGGAATCTTTCATTTGGACATCATTTTCTCCTACTACATATGAGTACTCTCTTAATAAATAGGCTCATGGTCCTGGGTACCATGCCAAAGCACACAAACATGTGCACACGCACACACACTCTCACACCCTCAAACTCAGAAGCACACACACTCACACTCACACTACAATCTCCCATTCTCAAACTCACATTCACACCACACACTCACACACTCATACCCTCACACACTCACACCCTGATAACACTAGCACTCACACTAACACTCACACTAACACTCACACTCAGACTCAGACTCACACCCTCCCCTCAACCTCGCACATGCTGGCTACTGTCTAGGCCCCTTCCCAGTGACACATGCCTTGGGGTGTGCTGTTTCTTCAGCTTGGAACATCTTCCTCTCAAACCTTCCTCTTCACATAATGATCTTAATTAACTTCAAATTTCAGAACGCACGTCCACTTCTCTATGAAACACTGCCGTTTTCCATAGTACCATTAGCTTCTTTGTCTCTGCCAAGTGGCCCGAACCTTGATTTTATACAGTACCACTTACACAGCTAATTGCTAGACATATATTTGTTGAATGAACAAATAGAATGAGGAAAGGAGGGATAATCAAGGGAAGCAGTGGGGAAGGAAAGAAGGAGGGATGCACAAAGCTGGACTCTTGAATGGCAGACCTTGGTTGATCAGGATCCAAACCCTTCTCCACCTCCCCTTTGACGGGACACTTACTTTCCTGGAGTTTTTGCCTGCCATGCTTGCCTGTAGTTCCTCAGTACAGGAGCCGTTCTCGGCCCCAAAGTCAATGATTAAGCCAATATGAGTATTCTAATTTATATAAGCTTGTTTTCTTTATCAGTGATGGGTACAAGCTTTAACATGACAGAATTTTAGCTAGTTAGGCATGAAGTAAAATCATGGGTAACTACTAGAGATTTTTTAACTTTTAAGATGCACCCACAAGAAGAGAATTACCTTTTTCCTCTAGATGTTGTCTTAAAAATCCTGGATTTCTTGCTGAAGGAAAACCAACTTCTAAGAAGAATGTATCATTTCCAACAGAATAAACCTCAACACCACAGTGCAACTTAGACACTGTCTTAAACTAAATAAATAAAAAAAAATAGAAAGGGCTGGGGAAATAGCTCAGTGGTAGAAGGGACCTGGATTCAATCGCCAGTGCCACAAAAAGGAACAAGAAAACAACAAGAAAAAATAAAAGCACTTTCTAGGACTTCAAGACATACATGACAATATGCCTTAAAAGAGAAAATACACCTATCCGAATAATTACAGAGGCAGGAAAAAGAGTACAGTGGAAAACACCCTTCAGCTGCTGGAAATGATGACATCCCTTCTACTCAGTGTCACTGATAGAGAAAGTCGTAGCCACACCTGAGTTCAGCGGTGCAGGTATACCACGCAGGTACCCTTCTCAGGCAGAAGCGCTAACAGTTTGTGCGTAGTCATGCCAGCTCCAAAGTCCTCAACACAGACATGCCTGCCCGACGCTCAGTGAATACTCAATCACTGCACTGCAGAATCAACAGCAGACAGTCATCAACCCTTGGGTTTATTATCAGAGGTGAAACATTATCTTGCTTGCTTCTTTCCTAATAGTTACAAATTTAAATACACTGAAATCAACCTTAATACAATTTTGTCTTTACTAGTTTATTTCTACCATTGCTATTCAAGTGTATACTGTACTCATTTGCACAATGTTTTGATTTTCCACGCCACCATTCTAATAATAAAAGCAAAAATGAAGCTCAGCCTCTTTATACCAGGATTTAAGAGCTTTACCCAGTCTGTACCCAGTCGGATAACCCTTTTTCTTCAATACTTAATGCTTTAAAAGAATCTGTCAAGAACTCTCCCACAAGCCTGGATTGCCTCCCACTCGGCGTCAGCTCCACATCATCTGTGTGCAACGATACCCTCCAGTCTCCCACCCTCTGAAGAAGGCTCTTCAAACAGAAGATGCGAGGAAAGAACACCCTCCCCCAGATATTTGTCTCCGAACATTTTCCACAATAGGGAAACTTGGGTTCATCAAATCAACTCCAGAACATGACCAAAATAAATAGCATCTGATACATAATAATCAATGAATAATATTATGGCCTATTAATTTAATAGAAATTCCACAGTTGTGAAAATTTTAATCATGTAATTTTCTTTTTATTTATTATTTGTAAACCCTAATTCACTCTTCTACCCCAAACATATTTTTAAAATGTTATTTATATATTGAGCACTGGAAAAAAATTTATTGGAATTAATTTCATGGACATCAAAATACCTTATTCTGTCTTCTCTTCCCTCTCTCCCTTCATTTTTCCATTCCTTCCTCCTTTTTTCTTTTCCTTCCTTCTTTTCCTTTTTCATTCTTTCTATTTTTTTATTTGCACATCTCAAAGTTTTTGTCTACGTAAGTTCTTTTAAATCCATCTTAGTAAATTTTACAGGGCTACTGGCAAAGCATTGACAATCTGAGAAATAATTTTGCTAAATCACACAAGCATTTGCTAAATCACACAATCATGATCTTGTAAATTTGTTATAACTCTTCCATTATAACTCTGCTTTACTTTTGAGCAAATTCTTGACTTTATGTTTGAGAGATTGAGAAAGATCACATTGTCATTACAAATAGTGGAGTGGTGTTCCCTATTACGAGTTTCTTTGTCAAAGAATAAGACTCATAACTTGACATTTGAAAATCGTGTTCTGAAGAGGAGTGAGAGCTCTGTCTGCATTTCCAGCGTGCTCTGTGAAGCTATTCAATACAGTGCTGCAGTGATTTCATAGACTGCAGCGTTGCTCTGAAGCTACTGACCAGCTGACCAGTTGTGTACCCCTCTGACTGCCCTGTCCGGGTCTGTTTGCTCGTCTCTCCTGCTGCTGTTTCTCAGGATTGGTTACCAACTGGTGGTTCTGACTCTGACTGTTTATTGTACTCAATGCAGTCTCCAGGTTGGTCCACGTTGTCACCAATCATGACATCTTGTCCCTTTTTGTGGCTGAATTGTCTCCCATTATGTACATATCCCACCATGCATATGCACCAACTTGTTTTATCCCTTTATCAGTTGATGCACACTTAGTTTGTTCCTATTTCTAACTCTTATGAATACTGCTACAATAGACATGGGGATGCAGATCTCTCTTTGACCTACTGATTTCATTTACTTTAGATATGTACCCGGTAGTGGGAAAGCTGGATCATATGTTGTCCAATTTTAACCTTTTGAGGAATCACACATTGTTTCCCGTAATGTCTGTTCTAGTTTACATTCCCACCTACAGCATGTAAGTGTTCCTTTATTTCTATATCCTCATAATTGAACTTCTAAATTTTTGTTAGTTATAGATTCATATATATTTGTAAGCAATAATACAAAGAGATTTGTGCAACCTTTACCAAGTTTCTCCCAATGTTATCATCTTGCAAAATCATGTTGCAATTGTACAACCATGTTATTGAACTAGAGAAAGTCAGAACAGAGAGCATTTCCATTTTAAGAATATCTGATGTTGCCCTTTTATAGCCATCCCCTGCCTTTCCTGAGTCCCCCTTTCACCTATCACTAACTTGATCTCCATTTCTGTATTTCTGATATGTCAAAATGTTATGCACACTGTAATAATAGTTCCCTTAGTTGAATGAAGCTGAATATCTTTCAACCTTTAGGAGATATTCCATTTTCTTTCCTGTAAATTCTGTCCTTTTATATTTTATGTCCAGTTAATTTTTATAAACTTGATATAACTCAGTGTATAGTGAGATACTGTCTCATTTACATTTTCTGTATACAAAATGTTATTTTATTTACTATGTGCAAATTGTATGATTGTGATTAACATGATCATTTTATGATCTTTTGGATTGGGACTTTACTTAGGAAAACTTGTGCCATTTGACAATTTTAAAAATGCATTCAAATTTTTCTTCTAACATCTTCCAGTACTATATATTCTTTTATTTTTTATCTTTTTACTTTTGAATTTCTGGTTTGTCATTATCAGGATGACAATCAGTAAAAGATATCAAGAAAAATTCAATTTCTAGTTGTCTATCTAATTGTCCTAAGTAATTGAAAGGGTGATTCATTTCATACTACTGCCATTCTTTGTGAGTTATATATATAAATTATGATGACATTGTTTTTCAGAAAGTCAAAGAAATATCATTGGGTTTTCCTGCAGTATTATAATACTAGGAGAAGGTACAGATGTTTTTCTTTAAAGCTTTAAGAAAGATGCATTCCACGATGACAATACTGTTAATTTCATGCTGTGAATTTTCACTGAAAGTAGTAAACAACATTATTAATGATCTGAGACCCATTATTCTATAAACCTATGCCGTGCCTGGTGCTGATCTTAGCAACACTGGTTGGTTGAACAACTGTGCCATCATGAACTTGTGTGCTACTTTATCATGTTCTCCAGGTTGCTGACCCAGATTCCGTGGTTTGTGGAGGGGCGGCAGGTGACAACGGGATTGCAGTAGCACAGAATGCCTCTCTCTCAGAAACACAGTTAATAGCATGCACCATGCTTTCGATACTTCTGCTGATGTTGTAGCTGAACAGCTTTTTTGCTTTTAGTTTTATCATATTTTACTCCTCTCTTATGGGTATGTGATTTCCTTCTTTGGAAAAGATATATTAAAACTTTTCCTGCATAACGAGGGAATTGAAATATTTACTCAACACAACAAAGAGCTGTATTTTATTTCAGTCATGTTAGACACAAAAGAATGCATCTTCCACTTCCAGTTATATGTTAATCATAGTATTTGATTGCAAGCTGGGCACAGGGGTGCATACTTGTAATCCCAGGGACTGGGGAGACTAAGATAGGAGGATCACCAGTTTGAGGCTAGCCCAGGGAACTTAGCAAGATCTTTGCTCAAAATTAAGTAATCAAATGGGCCAGGGTTGTGGCCTAATGGTAGAGCACTCCTGAGTTCAATTCCCAGTAAAGACACCAACAACAGATATCAATTGCAGCAAGACAGAGTTTGAGATGGATGGGTAACCCATCTGAAATTTTCCTGGAACACTTTTCTCCTTGAACAGAAGAACTTTTCTTTCTTCATACTTCATCAGAGTTGATTGCAAATAATTGATCCCTGCTTTCTCTTGAAAGGAACTGTTGAACCTTGAACATGTCTATCAAAAACTAAGTAGACAGTACCAGGTAAATGCGGCAGAACTGACTCCTGCAAATAGCCCAGTGGATCAGAACGAGGCAGAAGCAAAAAGACTCAGATTTTGAGTGGAAGAACTGAACTGGGGCTGAACCAAAAAGAAGATGAGGTACTTTATGAATGAGCATGTGCTGAACGGCTTCAAAACAGCACTGTAGCATGTATATGAGGCATTTTGTCCTTTACTAACACATCATTAATTTGGATAAAAACCTTCATATTTTAATAATTGAAATCAATTTTAAAATTATATGGAAAGAGAAGAGATTACAACATACACATTTGTGGTGCCAATAGTATGTTTATAGCTTCAGAGTTTCAGCATGGCCTATTGTGTGCGTGTGTGTGTTTAAATATGGGCACAGCATTACTAAAACCTAGAGTTTTAAATTTAAGATTTAAGCATATATTGGAGAAATACAATACTTCTTGTATATTAGCATTGTTCTCTGGAGCTTCGGAGGAGCCTCATTTTGCTGCGTAAGGTCAACTTGTTAATGGCTATGGAATATCTCAGATGGTTCCGGAAGGCAGACATCTCAGTGTGATGTCTAACAGCATGACTGTGACTCTGGTGCAATTTCAGCTGCACTCACAAAGACAAGGAGTTTGTTTATTTGTTTGTTTGTTTTCACAGCAACACAGTCTCTGCTGTCAGTGTGACTGTGGGACTGTCCCCTCCCAGCTACGGTAATGTCAGATGGTGTTCCAGTAACTGCATCTGCTCCTGTTGGACAGCTCATGAGGGCAAAAGCAAAAATCATTGGCTCCCTCCTTAGAAAGTGTGTTCACAGTGCCAAAAATTTGGAAATTTAAAAAAAAAAGATCATTTTTCATGGAAATTAATAAAAAAGCACCTTCCACATTTTGTGCTTTAGTTTTTAATCAATTAGATTTCAATCAAGCAAAATGTATTTCTCTAGCAAAATCTTGAAAAAACAGACTCATTCCACCAGTGAAGCTCACCCCTACCCTCTGCTCTTCCTCGTGTTGTCTTGTTGGCAGACACTTTATCCCTAATATGTCTCTTTGTAATGAAGGTATTTGTCCATTTATTGATATTCATATATATTGAAAGAGTAAGTCCACAGAAGACCACAATAGTCTCAAGAGAATGTTGTTACATTTTTCTTTTATTATAGCCATTATTCCTGGGAATAATTTTAACGTGCTTATGTTTCTTGGGGTGGCAGATGTGCTGAATAAAACTTTGTGTTCGTCAATTTAAACTTTAAGAAATCATTTGTTGCTAAATTATTTGCAAGGAAATGAAGATATCTTCAAGAGTTTGTTAGTTAATGAAATATTAGTCCCCAAAGATCTGATTCAATAATATCATGGAATTATGTAGAAATGAGTCATGGTTTCAAGGATGGGCATATCCTTTGCTCCTCCATGTAGGGTTATGTGTCCCATAGCATCAGTGACAGGCATGGCCATATGATGCTCACTTCACCAATATTTGATGAGGAGAAGCAAAGCTCATTAGTTGTCATCAGAAGCTTGAGAACCAACAAAGGACGTGGGCATGTCTCTTTTTCCATGTGTGTTTTCTTCCAGGTCTCATGTCATAAAGCCAACATGCCCCAGAATAGAACATGTTTATTATCTGCAGAGATCCCAGAATGAAGAAGACATGAAGCAGCACTTTTGCTGACCCACCATGGAATTTATATGAGTAAAAGTCAGTATTTGCTGATACAAGTCACTGAGACTTTGGAATTATTGATGGGAAAAAAAAAATTAGTTGAAGCTGACTGGTATGGTCATTAAAATAATATAAGAAACAATCTCTAAATACATGGCATTGGCTTTTGTGCCAGAAGAAGGAGGTTAGAAAATATATTGGAGGTTGGAATGATAGAGACCTGTTTTATGGAGTGGAGAAACATCTGGTACATTAATTTCCTTTGATATCTTGAAAGACAGATGATGAATGGAATAAGCTGGTGGCTTTTAGGTGTAAATATGTGAACTAATATTTCTTGTTTGCTATTGGTGCATTCGACAAGCACCTGAAAGGAAGATGAACTATAAAATAATTGTCAAAGTTTTAAACAGATATGTAAGATCATACAGTAATTTAAGACATCCTGTGGTTTAGACTGCTGTAAGACACATCTGACACTCGTTTCCAAATGAGAAAATAGAAAACTAAGAATTCCTTGAATAACAAAGGTCAGTTAGAGTTGAGCTTTGCGGCAAAGACTAAATCAATGTGTGTCTATCAAATGACACTAAAGTCCCGACTCTATTAAAGTAGCATCCTATAAATCCTTTAAACAGAGCAAAACAGTACAGGGAGGAGAGAATGACGTTGTACTTCTACCAGAACATCTCAAAATTCAAGTAACTACAAGTAGCTTGGCAACAGAGTCATGTCTCCAAAGGAATTTCAGATATGAATATTTACACACAGAAGTTACTGGAATTAAAGAAAAAGACTGTGAAAGTTATACTGATAAATGAGCTTCCAGCCTGGGCTGCGATTGATTTTTCAAGATTTGAAACGATTCTCTGTTCTTCCAAACTTCCACAAGAATGTTGCTGACTGACTGTTATTTAACCACTGAGGGAGGAAATAATCCCATGAACATGTTAGACACAGCTATAATATGATGATGATGATGATGATGAAGATGATGATGAAGATGGTGATGATGAGGTTTGTGGCCCTGGTTTTGGGGTGAGCACTTTAGAAAACAACAATAATAAATAAAAAATAAAATGAAATAAAAACAGAAGCTATGTACTAAGCAACTATTATCAGGAAGTGCAAGTCAGACAAAATATAGAAATGTTCCAAGGGACAGTGTAGGTGCCCCTGTAACATCTACCAAGTTAGAATTCATTAACATTTTCTATTTCCCCTTTCTATATGGAAGAATTTATTTGACTTTCATTGTCCTAATTTTCCTACAGAATATTGAGTTTGTAGGTGTGGGCGTAAATTACTTTTCCTTATTAATGCACAGGTCTCTGGAGCAACAGAGGACACACGGAGATCTGCTATAGAAATTATCATGAGATCTTGAATGTTGAGACCAGTGCTGTATTTGGAATGTCATTTGTATAATCTTTTATGGTAGGAGATGAAAATTTTTGAGTGAAGAATAGAATAAAACATCTTATGAAATACCAAGAGGTTAGGCAGTATGGATACTATCTATAAATGGGTATTTGTGAGTGCGTGTGTGTGGTAGGTGGTGGTGTCAATATTGCTGCCCTTTGCTGTGGGAAGCTTATGTTCCCAAGCATAAATGGCAGGCTCGATCCTAGTACTTGCTTGGCCAAAGAAATGTGTGTTACTTTCCAGAAGAATCTCTAAGAACCATGGTTCCATCTGTAGAAAGATTGGGGCTTATTTCATATCTGAAGCCTAAAAATGGTTCAACACACAAAATATTTCAATGTTTTATACTTCTAATTCAATTAATTGATCACCAGAGAGGATTAATCCAAAGTACCATCAGCTCATAAGGGGTCCTCTGACTGCAGTTCTAAGGTCCTCAGTTCTTATCTAATTAAATAACATCACTGATTTTGATGGGAATAAAAATATTCATCATGAAAATAAGATTTTGCCTTAGATAGCAGTCAACATTTCCATAGTTTCACATATCATGAAGAAGCCAAGGAAATTATGTCTGTTTCATTGCTAAGCTTTTCAGTTTCATAGTAGCAAATTCTTCGAATAGCAATTAGTGTTTAATTGGAATTGCCAAAATCAAGGTTTCTGTTGACTCCCACAAGTCAACAGATTTTAAATAAATGAAAATGAGATATTAATCCTCTGTACTGTAGAGAGAATAGATATTCTTGGGCCCTTAGGAGCAAATCCAGAATCTGATTAAACGAATGATCAAATTAAAAAATTCCTTTTTTGGGTCGGTTGTTTTTCATTAGCAAATACAGCAAAAAATTCAATTTTACATATATATATGTATATATATTATATATATATAATATTTAAGTCAATATACAGTTCTCACCATTTCCCCAAAGTTTTTCTGAGTTTATGAGTTACATTTTAAAATAGAAAAATTAACCATCATATGTCCACCTTAAAAAATAATACTTTGCCATATATGATGAGTAAAACAGTGTAGTAAAAATGCAACAGTACAATAAGCATTGTTGTCAGAGACAGAAATAGATGTTAGCTGAAGATCACAAGATTCTGTGTCTTATATCCAAAAGAAATATACATAATATAAATAATTAAAAAGGCACATGAATGTTCAACCTTTAGAATTGGTGTCAAAAAGGCTAAAGGATGGAATGAATATCTAACTTTTATAAACCATTATCACATCACATGAAGAAGGGGGAATAAAGGGGAAAAAGTCAACTTGGTTATCATCACAGGGTAATAATATGGTACTTTAGTGTATGGACTTCAATTGACCAGGGTATTTTACACACAATTATAACCACTGTTGCAAGTAATATTCTGTCTCACCTTATTGATAACCATAACCAGTTTTCATGTTGCTTTGTGGTGTTCACAGACGGTGTTTCAAGGGAATTATCTCAAAGGATATAAATCAAAGCATTAATCCATCTTCCCCTATTGAAGATTGTTTGGATTTTTTTTCCAAAATTCTTCTACCTTGGGACTTTTTTAAATGTCCAATACACATCTTTTTTTTTCCATTTAAAAAGTTTTCAAGGTGGGCTTACTAACATATATGAATGAAAATAGTTCTTAGTATGCATGATCTTATCAATCTTTTTTGGTTCTCAATAACAGGTCACATCATGGAAATGACAGCTGCTACTTGATGCAGAATAGTTAACTGCATCTTAATTAATGCAAAACTAAGGTGATCCTCACAGAATTTTATAAAATTAAAAATGTTTTAGTCACTTAATTTGTTATGTTCTTAATTGTATTTTCTTTTAATTCCAGCTACTTCCTGTCATTGATTTTAAAAAAAATTGACTATTATTTAATATTAATTATTTTAAGCTCATTTTATATTTTCATCTTAAATATTTTAACTTTTCATTAAAAATTTTATATATTTGAAGTGTACAATGTAATGCTTTGATGTAGAGTGAACTGATCACGCCAGTGAAACTAACGAACATCACCTCTTCACATGGTTTCTCTTTCGCCTGTGTGCTCTAAGAACATGTTAGATCTACTCTACTAAATTTCAAGTATGCAACGCATTGTTCTTAGTTGTAGTTATTAAGCTGTACCCTGGATCTCTAGAACTTCTTCATCCTATGTAAATGAATCTTTGTACCCTCTGACTAAAATCTTCCTGTTTTCCCCTACATACTTCCTGGTACAAAAAGTATTCTGTTCTCTGCTTCTATTAATTGGACATTTTTAGATCCTACATGTGGAAAGCAGTGACTCGTACCATGTTCTTTGACTGCCTCAGAGCTGTGGCTGCACTTTACCCTGGGAACTTTCTGTGCAAAGGCTCAGGACAAGATTGTCCAGGATCTAGGTAGGGCCCTGTTGAGGAAATTCTGTGCAAAGGCATGGAGCTATATCAGTCTTGACCTTGAGTTCAGACACTGGCTGCCAGTGATACAGAATTATGAGCATACCAAGAGAACCACAATATCTTGTAAGCACTGCAACCTTCAAGCCCCCCTGCTTTGCAGAGATTTTTCCCACAAAGGATCTTCTGATGATAAAACCTATATAATAGATATGCTGTGCTGACTCTGGGTCCCTGTTCCTCCATTATAGATTGGTGTTCCGCCTGGTCCCAGCTTTCTCTCTGTAAATGTTTGTGTGTCTTTCTTAATCCCCCATTGTCACTCACTGGTTTCTAGGATTCCACTGTGCAGGTTGCAGCAGCTACATGTGAATGAGTTTGTGAAGTATTTATCCTTCTGCGCATATTTCACTTAGCATATTGTTCTTCAAGTTCATCCAAGTTGTTGTATATGGCAAGATTAAAAGGCTTAATTCTGTTCCATTGTGTATATTAAATGTATAATGGTATTTAATAAGTATTAAGTATGTTATATATTTATTAAACTGTATTCACCCACAATAAACATTTAGCTTGTTCATATCAATATTTTGTGAACAGTTCTGCAATGATATGAGAGGGAAGATATCTCTTTGATATATATTTATGCTGAAGAGAAATTTTTTTCTCTCCTTTTTTTATTGTACACAAATGGGATACATGTTGTGTCTCTGTTTGTACATGGATTAAAGGTATACCATTTGTGTAATCATAAATTTACATAGGGTAATGTTGTTTGATTCATTCTTTTATTTTTTCCCTTCTCCCACCCCTACCCCTCTTTTCCCTCTATACAGTCCTTCTTTCCTCCATTCTTGCCCCCCTCCCTAACCCTATCTCAAATCCTAACACCAACCCCTCCCGCCCCCCATTTTGTGTCATCATCCACTTATCAGAGAGATCATTTGTCCTTTGTTTTTTTGAGACTGGCTTATCTCACTTAGCATGATATTCTCCAATTTCATCCATTTGCCTGCAAATGCCATAATTTTATCATTCTTTATGAAGGAGTAATATTCCATTGTGTATATATATATATATATATATACACTGTATATATATATATACCACAGTTTCTGTATATATATATATATATATATATATATATCACAGTTTCTTTATCCATTCATCAATTGAAGGACATCTAGGTTGGTTCCACAATCTGGTTATTGTGAATTGAGCAGCTATGAACATTGATGTGGCTGTATCTCTGTAGTATGCTGATTTTAAGTCATTTGGGTATAGGCCAAGGAGTGGGATAGCTGGGTCAAATGGTGGGTCCATTCCAAGTTTTCTAAGGAATCTCCACACTGCTTTCCAGAGTGGCTGCACTAATTTGCAGCCCCACCAACAATGTATGAGTGTACCTTTCTCCCCACATCCTCGCCAACACCTGTTGTTGCTTGCTTGATAATCACCATTCTAATTGGGTGAGATGGAATCTTAGGGTGGTTTTGAATTGAATTTCTCTTATTACTAGAGATGTTGAACATTTTTCCATATGTTTGTTGATTGCTTGTAGATCTTCTTCTCTGACGTGTCTATTCATTTCCTTAGTCCATTTGTCGATTGGATTATTTGTATTCTTGGTGTAGAGTTTTTTGAGTTCTTTATAGATTCTGGAGATTAGTGCTCTATCTGAAGGATGATTGGCAAAGATTTTCTCCCATTCTGTTGGCTCTTTCTTCGCATTGCTGATAGTTTCCTTTGCTGAGAGAAAGCTTTTTAGTTTGAATCTATCCCAGTTATTGATTCTTGCTTTTATTTCTTGTTCTATGGGAGTCCTGTTAAGGAAGTCTGGTCCTAAGCCGACATGTTGAAGATCTGGATCTACTTTTTCTTCTATAATCTGCATGGTCTCTGGTCTGATTCCGAGGTCCTTAATCCATTTTGAGTTTAGTTTCGTGCATGATGAGAGATATGGGTTTAGTTTCATTCTGTTGCATATGGATTTCCAATTCTCCCAGCACCATTTGTTGAAGAGGCTATCTTTTCTCCACTGCATATTTTTGGCTCCTTTGTCTAGTATGAGAAAATTGTATTTATTTGGGTTTGTGTCCGTGTCCTCTATTCTGTACCATTGATCTACCTTTCTATTTTGGTAACAATACCATGCCGTTTTTGTTACTATTGCTTTGTAGTAGAGTTGAAGATCTGGTATTGCGATGCCCCCTGCTTTGCTCTTTCTCCTAAGGATTGCTTTAGCTATTCTGGGTTTTTTATTCTTCCAGATGAATTTCATAATTGCTTGTTCTATTTCTGTAAGGTACATCATTGGGATTTTAATTGGAATTGCATTGAATCTGTATAGCACTTTTGGTAGTATGGCCATTTTGACAATATTAATTCTGCCTATCCAAGAACATGGGAGATCTTTCCATCTTCTAAGGTTTTCTTTAATTTCTTTCTTTAGTGTTCTGTAATTCTCATTGTAGAGGTCTTTCACCTCTTTTGTGAGATTGATTCCCAAGTATTTTATTTTTTTCAAGGCTATTGTGAATGGGGTAGTTTTCCTAATTATTCTTTCCAAAGATTCATCACTTATGTATAAAAATGCATTAGATTTATGTGCATTGATCTTATATCCTGCTACTTTACTGAATTCACTTATGAGTTCTAAAAGTTTTCTGGTGGAATTTCCTGGTTCCTCTAAGTACATAATCATATCATCAGCAAATAAACGACCTAACACTACAGCTCAAAGCCCTAGAAAAAGAAGAACAGACCAACACCAAAAGTAGAAGACAAGAAATAGTTAAACTCAGAGTTGAAATCAATGAAATTGAAACAAAAGAAACAATACAAAAAATTGACAAAATAAATAGTTGGTTCTTTGAAAAAATAAACAAAATTGATAAACCTTTAGCCACACTAACAAAGAGAAGACAAGAAAAAACCCAAATCACTAAAATTCGGAATGAACAAGGTAATATCACAGCAGACACGACTGAAATACAAGACATAATTAGAAGCTATTTTGAAAATCTATACTCCAACAAAATAGAAAATTTCGAAGACATCAACAGGTTTCTAGAGACATATGAATTGCCTAAACTGAACGAGGAGGACATACACAATTTAAATTGACCAATTTCAAGTAATGAAATAGAAGAAGTCATCAAAAGCCTACCAACAAAGAAAAGTCCAGGACCAGATGGGTTCTCAGCCAACTTCTACAATACCTTTAAAGAAGAGCTCATTCCAATACTTCTCAAAGTATTCCATGAAATAGAAGAGGAGGAAACCCTCCCAAACTCATTCTATGAAGCCAATATCACCCTGATACCTAAACCAGACAGAGATATCGAGGAAAGAAAATTTCAGACCAATATTCTTAATGAACATCGACGCAAAAATTCTCAACAAAATTTTAGCAAATTTCATACAAAAACATATTAAAAAGATAGTGCACCATGATCAAGTGGATTTCATCCCAGGGATGCAAGGTTGGTTCAACATCAGGAAATCAATAAATGTAATTCACCATATCAATAGACTTAAAGTCAAGAATCACATGATTATTTCAATAGATGCAGAAAAAGCATTTGATAAAATACAGCATCCCTTCATGCTCAAAACACTAGAAAAAATAGGGATAGTGGGAACATTCCTTAACATTGTAAAGGCCATCTATGCTAAGCCCATGGCCAATATCATTCTAAATAGTGAAAAACTGAAAGCATTCCCCCTAAAAACTGGAACAAGGCAGGGATGCTCTCTTTCACCACTTCTATTCAATATCATCCTTGAAACTTTAGCCAGAGCAATTAGACAGACCAAAGAAATTAAAGGGATATGAATAGGAAAAGAAGAACTCAAACTATCCCTATTTGCTGAAGAGAAATTGAAGGATCAAATGGAATCCTATTTTTAATTCTTTTCAGGAACCATATCCTTTTTCATAATTGCTGTACCAATTAACATTCCCACCCATAGTGTACCTGGTTCCCTTTCTCCACATCCACACTAGAACTTATGGACATGTGTTTGGGATGGTAGCTGCCTAACAGGTTTGAGCTGATAGCTCACTATAGGTCGAGGTTATATTTCCCACCTTGTTGATTATTTGTATGTCTTCTTTAGAAAAAGTGTATTTAGGTGGTTGGCTCTTTTTTTCGACATTGTTATTTGTTTTTTTGCTATTGAGTTGCATGAGATCCTTATCTGCTTAGAACATTGACTCCCTATCAGATATGTGGTTTGCCATGGTTTCCCACCCTGCAGACTGTTTTCATTCTGCTCACTGATCCCTTTTTCATGCATAAGCCCTTTAGTTTTCGGTTGTTCTGGCTTTATTTTTACTTTTATTGCTTGTGCTTTTGGTATCAGATATTTTTAGAAATCACTTCCAAGACTAAAATCAAGAAGTTTTACTGTTTTATTCTAGCAATTAATGGTTCCAGACTCTGTGCTTAAGTCTTCAGTCATGTTGAGTTGGTTGTTGAGGATGTGATTGAAGGTCCAACTTCTTTCTTTTGCACACGGGCATCCAGTTTTCCAATACCACATGTCCCCTTCCTGATCATGCATTCTCAAATGGGTCAATTTCTGGGCTCTTTGTTCAGTTTCATTGATCTATTTGCATGCTTTTATTAAAATAACATACTTTTTTTCACTGTAGCTTTTAAATATAATTGGAAATCTGGAAGTGATTGTCTTCAACTTTGTTCTTTCTCAAGATTGCTTTGACAATTCTGGTGTTTTTATGGTTCCACACATACTTTACTTTTTAAAATTTATTTGGAAAATATTATTTTAATCATGAAGGGATTGTGTTGAATTCATAGATCGTTTTGGATAATAAGGGTATTTTAATGATATTACTTGTTCCTATATATGGGATATCTTCCCTTTTATTTATGCCTTCACTTTTTTTCATTTTTGCTTTTACAGGTATCAGTGGTCAATTCTTCAGCTTCCTAAGTTAAATTTATTAAGTATCTTATTACTTTTTGATGTTGTAAATGGAAGTGTGTTTTAATCTCTTTTTTGGGTAGTTAGCTGTCATTGCAAATAAATACTATTCTTTTGGGTATGTGCAGTCTGTACATTACAGAATTTGTTTATTATTTCAAACAAGCTTCTGTTGGAGTCCTTAGAGTTTTCCACATGTCATATCAGATCATCTGAAAACAGAGGGATAGTTATTTTTTCTTTTCTAATTTGGATATCTTTTGCTTCTTTCTTTTGACTAATTCCTCTGGCAGGACAACTTTGAGCAGAAGCATTGAGAGTGGACCTTTTAAAAACTTTCATCTTCCCTTCCATTGCTATGTTAGCTGTTGTGTTTCATAAATGGCCCATATTGTGCTGGTGTAGTTCCTTCTATATCTAGTTTATCTAGACTTTTTATCATGAATAGCTGTTGAATTTTGTTAAATGCTTTTTCTGCATCTATTGAGATGATCATGTTGTTTCTGCCTCTCATTTTGTTCATGTGGTATATCACCTCATTTGATTTGTACATATTGAAATCTGTTTCTTTAATTCAATTGCAGTACTTACTATTGTTCTGTGTACTTGTTTAGAAGAATAAAGCTTCAATACATGAGGGTATTTGAAATATTTAATGAATTTTTTTGTTTTAAGAAAGATAAAAATCAGGGTAAAGCAGTTTCTAACTGCCAGATTTTTATATTCACAAATAAACCTGCATAGAATAAGAGCCAACATACAGTAATTGAAAACTGCAAGGTCTATGCTTAGTAAAGGGGAGAAAATACTGCTCTGGTTTGAGGTGACATTCATGCTTTAAGTAATTCATTATTTTCTTTGTTGAAATATGATTTATTGAGCTAGGTGCTCACTACAATTCTGGGTGCAAGAATATAGATAGAAAGCATTTTTCTGGGTAGTGTTAAAGTGTATACAATGATGTTTAAATCTAGCTGCACAATAGTATCACTTTGGAAGATTCAAAAACTTACATTTACGCCTAACCTCCAGAAAATGTGATTCGATTGTTCTAGGTGCTTTTAGAAAACTTCTCAAATGATTCCAATATATCACCAAATGTCAGAACTACAGGTCTAATGAAAAAAGGCTGCTAAAATTGCGAATCAAATTTGAAACTATAGTATCCCTGGATCACATATATTTATAGTAACAAATTTTACCAGCATAACATAAAAAAGAAAATGGTCTGCTAGTGAAATAAGTTTTTTGTGTGGTCTGCATCTTACACTGTAATCTGCAAAATTAATGTGATGAGTCTTCTAATTTTGAAAGACATTTGGAAGATGACAGTCACTTAAGTAGGGAGCAGATTCAACTGAGCCCTCAGTTCACACTCCAAGTGTTAGTGTTTTGCTAAATGCATTCCAGATATAGTTTTACACTTCGCAATTATCACCTTATTGTTACAACTTAGCTAATTTTGGCCTCACATTTGAATACCTTTGGATGTCAAAAAGGTGAATCTTTTCAGAAGTTGGATATCATCAGCAAATAATGAATGTGAGAGACACTTTGATTAAGCTAACAGCATTAATCATCTAAACTCGTGTCCAATTTTTAAACATTCTTTATTTGGAAGGACATAGAAAACATTTCCAGTCCTAACTCTATTTTGGTAAAATCTCATTAATTTACACCCAGAGATTTTAAGATCGTGAGAACAGTGATAGACTGAAATTCACATTTATCCATGAAAAGAATGTGGTATGTGTTTCAGGTAAAATTAAAAAGAAATCTTAAGGAAGGAGCCAACCACAGGTTCACCTGGGGACACAGATGGGGACCGTTTCTCATGAAATCACCAGGCACTGAACAGACTGTAAATGTCAGTAGGGTTCATTTATCATTTATTACTTACTAACCTCTATGCTAAATGTTAGGATGTACTTAATTTCATGCCCAAAAGAGAATTTTACTGCATAAGGGATATTGAAACACAAATATATGGAGTCAAATGTAACAAAATAAATGCAAAATTGGTGGGATTCACACAATTCAACCAGAACGACTTGCGGAGCTTTCTTTCTTCACGTGCTCAGGACCCCGTGACTGCTTGTATTAGCTGTTTAATGTCTGACGCCCCAACTGGGACGCATGTGTGGGATTGTGGGGTCTTTGCCTCTGCCAGCCGCTCTTCTTGAAAATGCACGCGCTGCCAGCGAACAAGGCCCGCGAGTCCCTCAGCCCCGTTTCCACTCGCGGCCAATCTGAGTCGCTCCAGTAATTCCAATCCTCTTTCCGTGGATTCGAGGTTCGCTAAGTCTGTTCTTTTGCTTGACCTGCCTGACTGCTGCTTCTGCTCCTTCATAACCTGGTGGAGTCCAGACCATCCTGCCTGGCATTGTGTTACCTATGATTTTTTTGAGTTGTACCTAAGTGGAAAAGGGAGCCTGAGTCAGGAGGCCAAGTCGGGACGGGGTGTTTTAAGATCAGGGATGTGGAAAGGATTAGATCATGGTTTGCCAGCCGCTTTTCCTCCCCCTTTGTGTGTCAGACCCGCACCCTTTCTTTACCTTTTTTCTCTTTTAACAACATCTGATACCTCATTCCCTTTCCTCTTCCTACGTTATCATTCATTGTCCCTTGATTTATGAATGAATGGTTATGATTATATGTGACATAAGCCTTGTTATCTTAGATAAATAATGATAGGAAAGAGGAGTATCTTTCTCCTCTCTTTATCCCCTCTCCTCTGTTTTATTTCATTTTATTAGTTTATTTCTGCTCTTCATTCTTCTGGTAGGTAACCAGGTTGAGTTGGTACTGGGATACTATCAAGTTATTTCTTGGCACAGTTGTTGATTCCTGAAAATCCTTTTCTGATAGTGTATTCTGTTTTATTCTCATACTCACTCTGATCCTCTTCCCTCTGTATGGCATTTTTTTATATTATTGTATTACTGTTTTTTGTCTGTTTTGGTTTTCTTTGTATGCACATTTGTGCATGATGTGTCCTTTGTTTTGTGTGTGTGCACGTGAATTTGTGTTAACTCTGTTCCTGGTCTTATCTACTAGACCCTCACACAGAACCCTGAGGGGCGGCACCGGGAATGTGTGGCAGCACTTTCCTGGAGGTCCGGAAGAGGTGGGAATCTACTGTACAGAGGTTATGTGCACAACCACACCAAAGGCTCCTAAAAACTATGCTTAATGTAGAAAAGATAGGAAAACATGGTATTTTTAAAAAAGTAGTATCATTCTGCTCTGTGGTTATGATTGATTAATGCTAGAAGGTAAAAAGTAGTCCTGGCCTCGCTTCTGAAATTTTGACACTAAGTATGGTACATTGGGTAAGATAATCAGATCTGGAAGTTTTCTCTTGTGCATCTGTCATTTGTGTTATATTGAGTTAGTGTTTAGCTATATGGATTACTTTCCTGACCTGCAAAATGAAAAATAATGTGTGGGCTTACATAAATTTAACTGTTGAAATGTCTATATTTGGTTTGATAAAACCTGTAAGGGAAGTAAATAAAATGTCTATGTTAAAATATTAAAAATGATACATAGTTGATCTAAAAACATCATGGGTCTAATATTCAGCATTTAATTTACAGTGTTTAATTGGTCTTACTTTATGTAGCCAAATTTGATTGAATGCTCCAATATTGAACATATAATAATGTTGTAGTATGTTATAATATTTAACCATTATTATGAACCTGTACATGTTGCTATAGTAATTTTGGAATATAAATATTAACATAGTTATATTGTTCTCCATGTCAGCCTTACCACAACATTGAAATTAGGTACAATAATTGCAGACTTTACAGGCCTCAGTATGCAAATGCTAAGGCAGGAATCTGACAGGAAAGCAGCCAAGACACCTCCCCAGATGCTGAAGCACAGGAACAGAGCACGTCCCCTGGGGAACTACCATGTGTCACTGCATGACAACACTCACATAGATTCAAGGACCTTTCCTGCAATAGAAAGTTCAAAGATGAAAGGAATATTAAGTGCTATTCTTTTCATGTTGAGCTACTAAGCAGGTTTAGTAAGGCTGGTGTTATCAATTCCTGGTGAGCCATTTCAACTCTCAGGATATTTTTTCCTGGCCTTAATCAAAATGTTCTTTTTGTACAAAAATCAGAATGGAGTTCAGTAGCAAATAATTGAAATAATGTTCTAGAAATAATAACAATGAAATAGAATGTGTTTTATTGTATTTAGGGAAGGAAATAAAATCTTTCTTGAGAGTCTACTATGTAAAAAATATAATGAGAAATAGTGATATTGTTTGGGTGTTAAAATTATGATCAAAGGAAAGCAAGTGTCAAGGGTGGATTTATACTTTCAGATTTAAATGAAATAAAAGAAATACAATAAGACCATTCCTTGGGTTTAAAATGCTGTTTAATTCTTATTTAAATTTACTACTGAAGTTGCTTTGAGAATGGGAATTATAGATTATATGTCACCCTTCAGAAGACTACTGTTTGTGGTCTAGAGAGACAAAAAAGCAAAGAACTTTGAAAAACAGATACGGGAGAAAGAGATAACATTTGTTCTATTACTTTGGATAATGTCACAATTTTATAAATACTATGTATTCAGACATCTAAGTTATCTTTACATTGGAAATATGGAATTTCAAACTTATAGTAAAAAGTATAACTTTTATATATATATATATATATGCATATATGTATGAGTGTGCACACACATATTCTTCAGAAGTTTTCTGTTACACAGAAATGCCCATATAGATAGTAATCACCCAAAAAGCACAATAGTCTGCTAACTAGCATACTCTATTTCTCATGAATTAAAAATATTTAGCCATATTTTTACTCTGTCACCTTATGAGTTGTCTAGGGACACAGTTAAAACAACAGAGAAAATAAACACCTGTCAAAAAAGACATTAGAGATTTATTTTATGACACCCTCTGTCTTCTGATTCATGTAACCAAGGAGATTCTGAACCTCCAGTGATCTCCTACATGTGGAGGGTACAATGGCCGTGGTCAGGAGAGTCACCCTTCAGCTGGAAGAATCAAGGCAACGTGGGACATCTGTAATGGGATATCTGTAATTTCCAAATGCCGGACCTGAGCTTGTACTGTCCACCTTAACTGTGAGAAGTCGTCCTTATTTAGCAGAATCAGACTAGGTTGAACCCTGGAACACAGAAGCCTGGCTTGCAGGAATTGCCAGGAAGCATGTGGCACTGCGTGGGAGTGGTCCCTTTCTCCTTCTGGAATTTTCCCCTAAGAGAATTTAAGATCTATATCCCTTGTTTCTAATGATTTAAAAAAAGAAAAAAAAAAAACAGGAAAGAAATTATTAATATTATTTACATTTGATGTCTTGACTTTTGCAATCAAGAATAAATAAATTTAATTTGAGGTAAATAAAATTAATTATCTAAGTTTTTATTACAGGAGATAATTGATTTACAAGGATGGGATACCAAAAGATCATCAATTGGAACGTCATCTACTAAATATGAAAACATCAGATACCCTTAACTAAAATATATTTAAACATTAGATATATTTGTAATTTGATTAATATTAAAGAACTAAAATTCCTTTATTCTCTATGTTCTCATTGAGAACAAAGATACTAGCACTTAAACTATCAGTTGTGATATGTAAGTATCTAAAAAATTTTTTTTTTCACCTGATAAAATAGAAGACTGTAACATGTTGAATAAATTAAAACAAAATTTGTACAAAGTAATTTTCAAGAACTTTACATGTAATTTAATTGGTTATATATAATTGGCTATATATAATTAACACAATATATATATATAATTAAATTGGCTATATATAATTAACACAATTGGCTAAGGTTATTAAAAGTTTTTATTCTTTAAATTCTTTAAGTTTCTATTATAAAGGTTATTTACAAATATAGATAAGATCTTTTCACAAGCCCCTATTAATTGGACCTTCTAACTAGAGGATAGAAGAAAAAAAAACTTAAAACACTTATTTCTCATTCTAATAAAATAATTTCTTTTGCCTGCTGAATTTCTATTATTTAAAAAAAGCTAATTTCAAAGACATTATGGTTTATACAATTTGGTTTAACAATAACTTATTTTACAATACCATCTTGCATTCCAAATTTTAAATTTCTCTTTAAAAGCCAAATTTGACTAATATAAAAACATCAATGATGATATTTTAATTTACCACGGTAAGTAGTATTTATTATGTTAATTATGTTCTTGTTTTCCAGATAAAGAAATCTTTAAAATATTAGATTTAAAGAAACATTTTATTAAGCTGGTGCTCCCTAGACTGAAGCTTTTTCAATAATGGTCTCTTGCCAACTTATATAATAGTAAAAAATTAATTTAAAAAATTGATTATATTATTTAATATTTTAAAAATAAATAAATATGTCATATACTTTTTATATTACTCTCCACACTAAGAAGTAAACTTAGCTGTATATTTAGAGGACATTCAGAAGATAATGGTTTATTTTAAGGCTAACAATATGGGATATGAAAATATTTTGACACCTTCCTCCAAGAGGGGATGGAAGCTCTTGTCTTGTCTGTTTTATGTTTCAGATGTGATATTAGATTATGCTGCTTAATTTATGTTAATCCAAAGAATTACATATGGAAGTTTTAGAACATAATATTCAGATAAAGTAGTTAAAGATGGTTTCAAGATTAAAGTACCTTCCCTAGATTTTGTCAAGAGACCCACTTAGGAAAAATTAAGTATACATAAATAATTGTTTTTTTTTTTTTTTTGAGGTTCTGACAACTATTATTAACATTACTAAATCTTCTAAACTGCTTTCCATACATAAGCTCAGAGGTAAACATATTTTGTACATTCAGAATTATATTGTGCATTTTAAAAATTGTAACATTGTTTTAATTTACACATATTCTTTTACAACATTACTTTTTTTTAACACTTTTTCATATATTTATTAATAGCCTGTATATTTTCTTCTGTATATTTTGTCTGTCCAGTTCCTTGGCCAGTTTATTGATTTGGGTTCTTTTTTTTTGTTTGTTTTTCTTTTCTTTTTTTTTTAATTTATTTTTATTGTACACAAATGGGATACAAACTGTTTCTCTGTTTGTACATGAAATAAAGGCATACTGTTTGTGTAATCATACTTTTACATAGGATAATAGTGTTTGATTCATTCTGCTATTTTTTTTCCTCCCCCCAACCCTCCCACAGACAACATTACTTTTAATGCCAGATTTTTGTCATATAGTTCATTTATCCAAAACCCTATGTTGGACTTTTGGATTAATTTTACTACTTTAAAATCAAGGTTATTAAAGATAGTCATACAACTATATATTAAAGATAAAGATTATATTTCCATAGATCCCTTAAATACAATTCATAGATCAATGACATAAATTTTATGATTTTTAAATAATTTATTGAATTGCTATCCTGACAGACACTACCAATTCTAATATAATAGCTTAAGTTAATTTAGAATAATAAGGCCATTACCTATAGGACACACACTTCATCAGACTAATTTTCAATGTCTATACTGACTACATTTTATAGCTTTGTAACTCAACCCACTATTAGAGACAAAACCTGGTTGTATGTTTGGTGGAAATTTGGCCTTTCTTTTATTGTAATGCCCTTTTCAACTTAACAACATTGACTTTAATAATAGGTAACTTTCATTAATCTTCCTGGCCAAATAGAAATATTTATTAAGTCACTTCTTATGGTTTAAATATTTGTACAACGCTAGGCCATTGTCTACAATTTAAGGTTAATAATGCTCCAGTTTATAGTAATCTTTTTTTTTAAAAAAAAAGGGAAGGGGGGACAGATTCCTATGTAAACCTACTTAATTTCAAAAAATATTTTCTAAAAATTATGGTATTAGGAGTCTCACTGCTGCTGAGTGACACAGGTAGCAATAGAATGCACCAGAGTTTATGATCAGGAGGTCTTAAATCTCCAGCTACATTATTTATATACAGCTCTTTGAGCTCTCAGGTAAGTGAAATACGTGGGAGATCTGTTGGACCCATTTCCCAGATCCACTTTAATACATCCAACAATGTGGACTGGAGAATCTATCCCAATATTTACTTCATATGATGGGAGGTTTTGCAGATGCTCACATTACACCCATCCGCGTGACTGGATTTGACTGTACTGGATGCAATGGAAACTTATCTATATGCTGGTTCCATGATAGGCTCTCTGGCTGTCTAGAGGTAACCTTTAAGAAAAAGACAGCATAAGGAATGCCTAGGCCAGCCAATTATACTGGCCCTTGGAAATGCCATGTAATTTAGACTCTTCCCTATTGTTTGGATATTACTTTGCACTACGGGTAATCATGTAATAAAGATCAAATTAGAATCCAACACACTGATTGATATAACACTAGAAAGATGAATATAATTCACATCTGTATTCTTATAGTTATTTCTTTGATGATAATTTGGTTCATATATATTTTAATGTATTCTTCTGGGTTTCCATTTGTTTCCACATTCATTATATCTAGGGGCATGATTCTTTTTGTTAAGATGCTATGGCCCCTGAAAGTTAAATATTATTAAAAATGATTGAGATGAAATTAAATGCTTTAACAGCTACTATTTCAAATATCAGTGATGAGCCTTTTGCTCTCAAATTTAAACAAAGCCTTAAATGCCATAATTGTAAGCATGTATATTGTACAGCTAAATATGTTACTTCCCAATGGGGCTAAGAGATAATTAAGAATCATCTTATGGACATTTGACATAGCAGCAATAATAGCCTGGATCTTGGAAACTGCATCACTACATCCAAGATATTCAAAAGATACAGTTAATCTCATGGACTTTGCATTCCTGGTTGATCAGATATTTCCTAAATTGAATGGCATTGAAATAATGTTTGCTGCTAATTCTTTTTGTATTGAGATAATAAGTTACCATAATATGTTACTATACCCTCAGAACCAACAGCTGGGAACTTGGAGCTGCTCTCAGAACCAAGATCTGGAGCCTCAACAGAACTTCCCACTATTTGCATTTTAAAATATTAAAAGGGGTGAGATGTGGGAAGCCGTCCTTATTTTGCGGAATCAGACTAGGTTGAGCCAAGGGATGCAGAGGCCTGGCTTCTAGGAACTGCCAATAAGCATGTGGTGCTGTGGGAGTGGTTCCCTTTCTCCTTCTGGAATTTTCCCCTAAGAGAATAGCTTCCCTAACTCCACCCTATCCTGTCCATCACAGAAACAGCTCCTCCCAGTCCTTGCCCCCTTTACCTTATATTATAAATCAAGAAGAGTCAGTCAACTCCATGTTGTTTTAAGAGGCCCGAGCTGGTAAGGCCAGACCCATCACGTCCCCTCTCATAAAAAGATTATTGGCTCTTGTGTGTTCATTGAGTAGATAAGTTTTTTGGGTAATAGAAAAACCACCAGCATCCTCCTGCATCAGTTAACCCTTTTTTTCCTCCATGGGGCACATGGCAGAGAAGACCCCCACACTTAATGTCATTGGTCAAAAGTTATAGAGCCAGGAGCCAGCAAATAAAAAATAAAAGGTGTGAGGTATCCAAGGTGGTGTGGGTAGAAGATTCTCCAAGCTCAAGGGACTCATGCAGAGAAGACACTGAGCTTCTTCCCTCCACTGGAGTCCTTCTTATTGAGAGAGTAGAAGCCAATTTCCTCTGATCCACAACAAAAGGGAAGGGTAAAGGGAGAAGACAAATCCTACTAGAGGTACTGTAGATAGGTAATTTGACCCACAGGGGGAAAAATATTCACATACAAAGATAACATTTTAACCGCAAGGGGAAAAAAAACCCCAGCAATTTAGAATAGATTAATATGTTTGTCCAAAGAACATGTGTTCATTCATTTCCTGTAAAGATTCAGAATAGAAGTAGACAAAGACATTGGCAGAAGTCTTAAAACCAGAACAAAGGACTATGGAAAGCAAAGGGAATGTGTTGTTTGGTAGGAAACAGAATGGAAGCAACTGGTTCCAGAACTCAGAGGCAAGTTGCCATGAGAAACTTTGGCACTTATTTTAAGACCAAAAAAAGAAAATTACCATTTATAAAAAAAGTGTTCAATGCTGTTAACATTTGGCAGTATTGAGGACGGGGAAACTACTGCATATGTGTGTGTTTTGTACTCATTTCTGAGAGATATAAGACCTAAGTTCTTGCTGAATCTACATATGCTATTGCTTTCAAAAACAAAAGGTTTTATTTTTAGTATAATTTATACAGATAATGAAGCACATCAAAGTTTTCTTTTTTTTTTTGTTTGATTCAAGAACATGATTAGCTCAGTGAAGGGAAGATGATTCTGTCTCTACTTGATAACAGCTTATTGGATTGGAGGAGACCACTCAAGATTAAAGTTAATGCCTTGAATGTCAGACTTATTTGTTCCTGAGGTGATAAGCACATTTTAGAATGCAACAGGCTATAATCCATTCAGAGTAGGAAGCACCGAGGAATAGAGTTGAGATTCAGAACTAGGTCAAGTGGTACGGACGGAGGTGAGATAGAGTCTGGATCAGAACGTATGGAAGAGTGGTCTGGAATGATCCCTTGGTCTTGCTAGGTAAAACTGGAATAGCAACCCAGTCTTTCTGTTTTCTGGTCATGAATTAAGAGAGTAGGATGGAGTGAAGCTTTGATTTTTCCCTTGTAGCAGTATTAGTCTCTTATTCAAAGTAAATACAATTTAAACCTATCCCATTCAAAATTTTAAAATCATTGTTTTCCATAGTTCCTTTGAAACTGTTTAACAGGGTTTAAAAGATCTTTAAGAATAGCATACCTTCATTAGAATTGGGACATTGGACCCATCGCTTGAGGTCAGGTGATGGTTTTGATGACCCCAGGGACTGATTTTCATATCCATGATCCTAAGGAAGCTCTTTTTGCTTCTTGGCTTTATTAAAATAAGTTTCCAGTTCTAATATGCCATATAACAATTTAATGCTCATTTTCCAATTTTCTTGATTGGCATAAGATCAACACATATGTTTCCTTTTATGCTCATGCAATTTGTACCATGTCAATGTGTATTCTTTTAGAAATGGAATTTTCCATATACAACAGGCAAGATTCATTTTTATGAATTTGCATGCTATTTCCAGGTGCAAAACATTAAGTTCATTAACATTTTCACTTTAAAGTTGTGAGTTTTTTTAAATTTTTTGTTATGCATCCTAACATCAGTGAAATTTTAGATTCTTGACATGTTGATGGAGAAGGCAATTTTAATTTTTTAGGCAAACTAAAACTTCATAAAAAAAAACTATCTCATAGAAAGACGGAACTGCTTTTTTTCTTGAGTAGTGCATGAGTGTGGTATTGCTCTGAGTGCCAATTTGCCAAACTTACTGCATAAAATAATAAGAAGTAGTCATTTGTCTTGCACATGGAGCTCTGAATGTGAGAATGCGATGCACTAAGGACTTACTATATTCTGGGTCCGTAAGTAGGCAGTGGTGATACAATGGTGATTAAAAATGCTAAGGACAGTGACTGCCACCTAACAGATACCCAGATATATGTGGAAGAATGCATGGTCTCCGGTTTCACAGTGGTTACAATCTATTGGGGAAAATAGATAAAAGCAATCATCCTGGGAGTGGTTTAGTAGCCTATTGGGGCAATTAGGGACAACTAGCTTAGGCTAATCAGAAAACTTCTTGGAAGAAATATGAGCAATGAGGCAGACATTGAGAATCTAAGGATGCGCACAGGTTAGTAACCAGGGCCAGGGCAGGAGGCGGGGTGTGAGGAGAGGAGGAGCCTCCTCCAGGGCTGCCTGATGGGTGAGAGGCTGGCAGGTTGAAAGGGGAGCGCCGGCACTGCCGACCTGCGGCTGGCGGGGAGGAATGGTGGGCAGGTGGAAGAAGGCGCCTGGGGCAGGGCACAGGCCCAGAGCCGTTGGAGCGCCCAGACCTCACCCTGAAGGAGAGGCAAACCATGTATTTCAGGCAGGACCGCGGCATGGCGGTGACCACGGCCGAGTCATGACATGTTGGTTCCAATACGCCTTGTGCTCTGATCCGAAGGTGAGGCAGGTGTCCTCACTTGTCTACCCCGAGCCCTCCAGACCTTTGCTCTCTCTCCCTCCCGCTCTCTGTATACACCTGCACCCCTACTTCTATCATACACACGGATGGCATCAGCTACCCTCCTCTCTGCTGCATGGCACAGTCCTGACCAATCTTCATCACGCCTGGACACTTTAGCTCTTATTTCCACTCTTCAGGACGCCACTCCAGATGATTTTAGTATCCAGAAAGACAATTTTTAGTACTCCGTACCGTCGATTCCTCAAATTCTTCTCTTCCAATGATCTAGCCTAACACAGACCTTACCACCCCAATCCTAAAATCATACTGTAGGTGTGACTGTTTTCCCCAGCATCTCAAATTTAGCCTCCTGTTCTGTAAACACAGTCTTTTTTCTTTACAGTTTATTCCCTTTAATATCCCAAGTACCCACTGGGGCACTCAATCTGTTAATGATAACAGCTTTCACTGTTATTTGTTCACCTCTATTTTTGATTTCACCCCATGCACATTATAAATGGTGTGGTTTGACATTATAACCATTTAATTGCATATACTTCAATATTAGATATAGGTAGATATAGATGAATAGAGAGAATAGACAGGGATATAGAGATATAAATATGCACAATATGCAGATATATATACATGCATAGACACTCAAATTTTTATATATGTTAGTGGGATAAATCTCCACAAGTAATTACAGGTAGTCCTAGGTGAATTAAAGTAGCATTTGGAGCTAACATCTCTTAAAAAATATATTGTTATTGTCATTCTAAGTATGAGAAGCCTTCATTCTTCATCAGATTGAATGATCTGCATCCCCATTAATGTAAATCCTATAAAAGGATTTATGTGTTAGATATGTGAGGATATTTTTGGTACTGCTTCTAGAAACTTCTATCCAAATGCAAAATGTGTTAAGAGCTCATCCAGCTGGGCACATACTCCACAGGAGAGCATTCTTCAAACCCCTGGTTCTCAACCCTGGAGGTTCCAGAGAAGGTTGATGGAGGTGCAGGAGAGCAACACTGTCTTAATAAAAAACTTTAAGGTGCTATTTGCCTTTTTATCTGTATTAACTTTGAATTGTTCAACCAAAAAATGACAGCAAAAAATATTTAAAATTAGTTCCGAGATTATAGGCAAGGGCTGTGTTCAGAGAAGGAAATGGCAGAGAGATGAGGGTGAGTTTGGAAGCTGAGAGTCATCTCCAGAAAGAGCGCTCGATGCTTTCTCATCAGTTTTCATTTATACATAACAAATTCTCGTCTAAGGAATGTGCTTCAAATATCAGTTCTCTCTTTATCTCTTCAGCACTAAATACTTTCCTTTGGCTTTTGAAACAACACTAATGCTATGACTAGAAGTGTTGTGTTTCCATGAAATTAAACTAAAAGTTTTATTCTACTTACTATTTTGTGGAAGAAATTTTTTCTTTATATTTTAATATGGCATCAATTTTGTAAATTGTGACTATACATGTACTCTACCTTGCTGTTACTCAAAATAGCTTACCAGTGATGATAGCGTACAACCATAAATCAATCTTAAACTTATTTTTACTATGAAATATGTAGAACAAAATATTTAAACATTTTGCTTTCTTGTAAATGCTTAATGTGCCAGTTAACTACCATTTTCTTTTATATTCATCAATTCAGATACTGATATAAATGCTAATTATTTCATATAATTATCATCCCAATTATTCAGAGGAAATTAATCAAAATTTCTTGGTAGAGAAATATCTGAAAGGAAATGTTATTTTTGGCCTAGGTATGAGTAAATTTATACTAGACAAATCAGGAAGCTTAAAACAGATTACATTTAACAAATAATGTCGTGGCCTTTTTTTCAATGTTGAGGCAGTTTTTGAAACAGCACATTGTTGGACTCTTTTGTTTCTTCAAACTGGCATAAATATATGAACAATAATTATTTTTGTAGGGTATATGTGTAAAAGTTTGTATGCAAGTCAGTTTGTCTTCCTTCTAAATATTTGTACATGTGTTTTATTATAAATTTTTTATTTGAATTTAAGCCCATGAAAGGATTGATTTTATTTGTTTTGCTTTATTTTCTATGCAAGGAAGGAAACCCATAGCAACAGGTTTAGGTGTCCACAGCCCAAAGGGCTTTATTAATGAAGGAGAGGATGCAGAGGAAAAAAATTTCCCCTGAGTTTGTCATTTTGGAGATTGTAATCAGGAATGATGTTTGTATTGTAGAGGAAAAGTTTCTTCCTTCCACCACATATAACTTATGATCATTATGGTCCTTTTTAGAGACTTACAGGTTCTCTTCTAAATAAAAAAATCAAATATTAGTTTATCATGCCATCTCTTTTCTCTGGGGGGACAGTTAATATTACTCCCTTGACTTATAATCCAATCATAAAATTGTTTTCTTTTCATAAAATATATAAATAATTTTAATTTCTTATTATTTCATGCATTCTGCTTTATTATAAAGCACCTTTTGGGAGCCCTCTTCTTTGGTTTTACTACTCATTTTTGGGGGAATTTATTTTGATGTCACAACATTTTTCTAATGTGGGGCATGTATTTTTTATTTTAACAAGAGCCTGAACCTGTTTGAATAAATATGCCAAGAGTGCTTACTGGCTTTTTAGAACCTTCCATTAGTTCCTAATTTCTTTTCCTTTTGTTTTTTGTTTTCAGATGAAGTTCATGTAGCTTTTAATAAAATTGCTTTTTCTGTCTTATGAAGATTTCAGTACCTTCGTGGCAGTGAATTTCTCTGACTCACTGGTCGATTGTCACCTGTGTAAACAGTACAATGTGGGCAGTGCTGCCTTAGTGACTGGGTTGAGCTGCTGGAGTGCAAGAGCCACCTGGGAGAGTTGCCAGGTCATGCTGTAATAAATGAGCAAATAAAATAAATAAGTTGTTTCTGAATTCTTTTGTTCCTAATTTTAAAATTCCTTTAAGACAGTTTCATAATTTAGCCACACTTCTTCATATTTAGGTAACCATTTTTTAAAATTTGCTTTTCTTTGAGTTAAAATAACAGAGAATAACTGTCTTCTAATACCTAGATGCATCATGTACTGGGGCATGAAGTCTGGGGGTTCAAAGCTTGTGCTAACAGATGGGAGCTCTGGAGAAAATGGCAGTTAAGTTTCTTTCAGTGAGTTTCATGGTGCTGGACTCCTCCCCAACATCCCAAGGCAAAGAGGCATGTAGCCCAGCATTCCTAAAATGCTTCCTCTGAAAGCAGACATCTGTCATGTGTTAATTGAGCAAAGATGACATAGGGAAGGAAGATCTGTTAGCTCCCGGGTGCTTTATGAGTGCTTGCTACTGTTCAGGTATTCAGAGCAAAGTGGGAAACAGATACATCGAATGATGATCAAATACAAGAAAAGAAGCGTTGGTGCTAGTTGACATGATTTTGTCTTCTTTTGCTGTTAGACAAGGTAATGTTATTCCTTGCACAAATAATTTAGCATATTATTCAGATTAATGCAACTTGGAGTTCATTTTAATAAATATCCATATCAAAAAATCTAAGGATATCCTGGTTACAAATTAAGCACCTGTAACCTTTTGTCACAAATCTCAATAAAGAACATTCTCCTCTGTGGAAAGAGATTTTCTATAGTTGTCATTAACCTGGGTAAAATTGGAGAAATGACCCCTATCAAGATGACACACCATAAGCATGTAATATTGCCACATGGAAGATCAGTGGAGTGCTGACGTGGTCTCTTAGCAGCAGCTGGGCCACGTGAAGCTGCTGCTTTGATTCTGCAGTTGCTGTGGCTTCCTGAGTAAATGCTCCGTGTTCCCAGTTTAGGGCACAAACTGAGAAGCACCATCATCCTAGAGCATCATGCTCTTTGTTCCCTCTGGTCACTGCTGGTTTAATTTAGTTAAAAAGGAAAAATAACTGAGCTTTTGGCAAATAGTTTAATATGTTTAATGGAATGCTTTCTATATAAACATCACTAAGCCCATGAGACTATCTAGGTTAATACGTTTTAAAACAATGCCAATATTTATTAGATCTATTAAGGCATCAGCACCCATGCTTCACATCAATTCTTTTTTTTTTTTTTTTTTTGGTACTTGGGATTGAACTCAGAGACACTTGACCCCTGAGCCACAGCCCTATTTTGTATTTTATTTAGAGACAGGGTCTCACTGACTTGCTTAGCACCTCGCTTTTGCTGAGGCTGACTTTTTTTTTCTGTAGTATCATGGGAAAGTATGATCACAGTCCCCCACTACCACAAATGATGCAGTCGAATTTCTCACATTTGGGGAAATTGCAGGGGTCAGCACATCTGGAGTGCAATGGATAAACCTCGCCCAGGGAAAATCACCTTTGTGATCATGGTATTCCTTGGCTTTGAACTTGTGATCTTGCTGCCTCAGCTTTCAGAGCTGCTGGAATTACAGGTGTGTGCCACCTGCCCCGCTGTTTTGCATCAATTCTTAAAGAGATTTCAAAAGTTCATCATACCAAGTTAAAGCAACGAAATGGTACAGATCCAAGCAATGTAATTACTTAAGATAACATTCCTAAGAACTTAGGAATCATGTATATTGTTTATTTGTGGGTACGCTAGAATTAATCTTGATGTGGCTTAATACATAAAAGTGTAGCAACCAAAATGTATGTTACACTTATATGTTTTACTAAAAGGTTTATTAAGATCTAATTCATGTACAGTAAAATTCACCTTGCCAGGTGCGGTGGCACATGCCTGTAATCCTAGTGCCTCAGGAGGCTGAGGCAGGAGGATCACAAGTTCAAAGCTAGCCTCAGCAAGAGCTAGGGGCTAAGCAACTCAGTGAGATCCTGTTTCTAAATAAAATCCAAAATAGGGATGGGGATGTGGCTCAGTGGTCGAGTGCCCCTGAGTTCAATCCCTGGTACAAAAAAAAAAAAAAAAAAAAAATCACCTAAAGTGTTCAGTTCAATTAAATGATTTTTAGTATAACCACACAGTCATGGAACAATCACTGCTATCCAACTTATAAATGATTGTCATCATCCAAAATGTCAAAAACCCCATACACATCTGTGGGCATTGCCCACTCTTCCCTTGCAACTACTAATCAACTTTTTCTCTCTATAAACTTACCTGTGTGGGACATTTTATGAATGCTAATATGATCATAAAAGTACAATCATAAATGACTATATTCTTTCATCTAGCATAAAGCTCATTCACATTATACATGCATCAGTATTTCATTCTTTGGCCAAATGAAATCTCCCTGGAGGGATATACCACATTTTGTTTCTTTTGTTTATCATCTGATGGGCTCTTGGGTGTCTCCAGTGTTTGGCTATTCTGAACAATGCTACCAACATTCATGTACTAATTCTGTGTTGCTGCATTTACATTTTTCCCGAAATTTCTGGATTATAGAGTTAGACTCATGTTTAACTTTAAAGTAGTTGCCAAAAGATTTCTCAAAGTTCCTGTATCTTTGTATATTTACATAAGCAATATCTCTGAGGTTTCTAATTGCACCATATTTTCACCAACACGTGTGGGAACTCTGCTCTCTTTGTGTAGGTCTGGAGATCAAGTGCTCTACCACTGATCTATGTCCCTTGTCCTGTTTTGTTTATTTTTCTCTATAGTAATCCTTGTGGATATCAATCGTACGTGCTTGTGATTTTTATTTGAATTTCCCTAATGATTAATGATCTTTAGTATGTTTATATGTGTGAATTGGCCATTTGTATATTTACTTTGGAAAATTTCTATTAAGATTCTTTGCCCATGTTTCAATTGGGTTGTCTTTTTGTTCTTGGGTTGTGTATTTTATTTATCCTGGATACAAGTCACTTCTCAGGCACATGAATAATATGTTTTTCCTCACTTTTCTGATTCTGTAGATTTTCTTTTTTCTTCCTTTGAAGAACACTTGTTAAATTTTTTTTATTAAGTCCAATTTGTTCTTTTCTTTTCTTGCTTGTGCGTTTGGTAATGTCTGTAACGCCCAATTTAATGACATCAAGATTTAGTCTCTTGTGTTCCTTTAAGATTTTTATAATTTTAGCTCCTAAAACTTTAGGCCTGATCTATTTTGAGTTATGTTAGCCAAGGTGTGAAAAGGGGGTTCAACTTTATTATTTGCTTATAGGAGTCAGTTGTTCCAGACACATTTGCCAAAAAGTATTATTTCCTCATTGAAAAGTCTTGACATTTGTCAAGAATTGATTGACTGCTGGGCTTGGTCACTGCCTGTCATCCTGGATGCTCAGCAGGTGGAAGAGGGAGGATCACAGTTCAAGGCAGCCGAAGCAACATAGTGAGAACCAGTTACAAAAACCAAAGATCAAAAACAGCTGACCATCAATCTGAGAGTTTTTTTTCTGGGGTTTAGAGACAATTTCAATCATATGTCTATCCTTATGCCAGTAAAATATTTTCTAGTAAGTATGGAAATCAGGAAGTTGTGAGTTCTCCAACATTTTTCTTTTATTTTAGGATAGTTTCCATGATCACTTTTTTTCTCTCTCAAGAATGTTGACATATACCCACGTGTGTAAGAACAATGGCACAAAAGCACAGCTACTCGGAGCACTATTCTGGCTTTTTAATATTTAAGATAAAAATAAAGCTTTTTGGGAAATAATTGGTTGAAGATATTCAGAATATAGTTTCCTTCATTTGAATCACTTCAGTGGTCCAATTAGAAATAAACCTCTCCAAGTTTCCCCAAATGCAGTTTCTGTAACATGGGAATATCTCAAATTTGAACCTGTCATTCCATATAGAATTAGTTTTTTAATTTTATTTTTTTGTAGTACTGAAAATTAAACCCAAAGCCTCATAAATAAATGGTAGCCAAGTGTTCTGCAACTGAACTACACATTAGGCCCAAAATTACTCCATTGTACCAATCACTTGCAAGCAAACAATATACCTTTGCTTTAAATAGTGTAATTTAGAGATTGAGATATTTAGTTGTGATACCCTGTTTTTATTTTCACTGACTCTATATCTACAGAAAGTGCATTGTTAGTACAGCTTATTGGAAAAGTTATAGTTCATAGACCTCAAATGTCAGCAAATTATTTTAGCAATGCATTTATGCAATACTATACTGTTTAATATTTATTAAACACTTAACAATCTCCCATTTGACAATGAGGATACTTACTTTAAATGGAAACCATGCTGCAGAAATCTAGCAGCTGGTTCTATGAAAGCTTTAACGTCTTGTGAAGTACAAGAGTATATGCATATTAAAAAAAAGATCAGTGAGGAAATTGCATAAATAAATCTGATAAATCACACCCTTCAGTATGGGTTACGAGTCCCAGGACATTCTGTATTAGAAGATCACATTTTAATTTTAAGTGCCTTAGTACTAATACCTTAGACTCACTAAATTTACATCACCCAACAATTTCCATATAGATAGTAAAAAGATATTTTAGAACCTGAAATTCATACTGTCATGGAAAAATATGTAGTCCTGTAACACATGCTATGTGCTTTGCAGATCTCTCAACCACTTCCCCCCTGAAATTATCAAAAAGTTTTAGCAAAGTGTCCTGATTGTGTTTACTTTTTTTTTTTTTTTCAGTTGAAGAACTCATTATGGTCTAGTCCTATGATAATATGACTCAGAATATTTCAGTTCCATCTATAATACCCAAGCAAAATTTACTATGTATTAATCATTTAAAGTCACCGAATTTTTATGCTGGTTCATTTTGTACAAGGGTTCTGCATTACATGAACTGCATTTAGGGAATTTTTATAAACAGAAACCTATCTAAATTTGTGCCATCATTCCTTATTACCATGATCAAATTCCAAACTGCAGGGATTACAAGGATAACCCACCGCAGATGCCCGGGAGCAGACTTGAACAGATGGGTCAAAGGGACTTGCCAGAACGCGCCATGCTCAACTGTTACTTCAGTTTTCAAGGCAAGAACTCGTCCTGTTCTGTTGCTAAGGGAAAAACTGATCACCAACTTTTTACAACTGAGATTTGGATAAGGATTTGTAATATCAGTAAAAATAAAGATTTATATTCTGTGATCTGTAGTATCTAACTGGAATTTCTTTTTCCAGGCTTTATAAAAATTGTTTATCATATTTTCCCTTTTTTTTAATTCTAGAAATCAATATTTTCTGAGAATTGCAATGCATTTTTAGCTGAAATTATTGTTAACAAGACTCAGACTATAGTTGGACCTTGTTTTACTGCCAACTTGATCAGATTCTGAGATAAAGTTTGAATATTTCCTTTGACTAATGAAATTTTGGAAACCTACCCAGATTTCAGGCAGATGCCTGGGACCTAACAAGAGTAGCAGTAAGAACAAAGCAATTATTCTGCATTCACAGTAAATATTGAATTGGATTCATCTGGCATATATAAAGCTTTAAGATACTATTTGCATAGAATTTTTTAAATTATGACTTACTTGGCAAAAAATATTAACCACAGTAGAAGGGCATCTGTTGCTTTAGCTTTTCCAGCATCCATTTATTCTTTTCAAACAAACACATACTATTCCAGGCACTTGGAATACACGCATGCATAAAAAAATACCTGTGCGGCATAAAATAACTACCCACACTGCTTGGAATTTGCATTCTAGTAGAGAGTCGGAGGTCATTAAGGTATGAAATACAAGTATTAGCAAGAAAACATCAGAATTCTTACACTGGGATTAGGTCTCAATATTAAGTGAGGTGTCTGGCCTGAGCTTCCAGTAAACATTTCAAAGATGTTAAAGAAAGTGAATCGTTCATGTAACTGTTGAAATAAATCTCGCAGTAGAGGAAACAGCCAGTGCAAACCTCTTGATGGGACTGATCAAACAAGAAACCAGAGGATATGTGATGGAATGTTGCATATTGATAAAATGAGGTGTGTTCTTGAGTAGGGGAAAGGGTAAGGAACCCGGAGCATAAGTGAGGTGCACGTGCGTGCACATGTGCGCGCACACACACACACACACACACACACACACACACGGAACATGTATCTGCAGCACTGTCAAAAACCTTCAGTCTATTCCCAGTCTATGAAGGACTGAGGCAGAAAATATACTTTAGTTCGGTAAGCTCAAGGACAAAGGTAAACAACAGGGCTAGCGGAGTGTCTAAGGAAAGACAGCGGTACTGGTGGGGTAGGATCGACTTCCACTCTGGTGTACCACCAGGAGTAGCCGCCGCAGTGTCACTGGAGAACATGTTCATGGGCCAGATCCTGGACTCCAACCGAAACCCACTGAGCCCATATCTGCATTTTAACAAGATCCTTAGGTGATCTGGAAGAAGTTGACATTTAAGAAGTCAATTTTAAAAGATTTTAGTAGTGAAGCAGTGGTCCATTCCAGAGAGAAGAGAGGACTTGAATCAAGGCAGGGAAGAGGAGAAAAAAAAAAAATAAATAAACCTCACCAACCCCAGCACATCCACCCTGCTGTGTGCTGAGAACTATAAAACACTGAGGGTGTTTGGAGCTGATAAGGAGACGATAGTAAGAGTGTGATCTGAGAAGGAAAATCGGGGGAGGATTTATGAGCTAATCTGGGAACTGAGATTTGTCTAGTAGTCACAGGGACTGTTGAGGGATTTATGCAGTGGGGCGACATCACAGATGCGTTTGAGCCGGACCAGGTGAGAGACTGTGAAGGTCTGGATTACACCTCGGCACATTCTTTGGATCTTAAAACACCCTTAGTGCTAATTTAAATGCTTATTTATTTTTACTGTAAACGTTATACCAGCTTGGCACAGATTTAGAAAATTCTATAACATTTAGACCACAAAATGCTCATAATGATAGTATAGCCACTTCCATCAGCAGTTGAGCAGTATTTTTGTTTTTACTTTTTCCTCATGAATAATTTCACATAAAAAAGTCATAAATTGTTCACAATATTATGAGAGTTTTTCTCAATTTAGACATAAAAGTGGTATTATAAAATCTATATGTTTTAATGTCTGCAGAATGTTTCATCAGAGTGATGGATTATAATTAAATATAATACTTTCAGAAATCAAGTAGGTCAATTTAGCTTTTTCATTACCATAATGAAGCATATTTGTGCCGAAATCCTTTAATGTGTTTTTGATATTATTTTCCACACATTTGAACACTTGATGAATATTTTAGGACTTTTATTATGACTCTGATTCCAAAATGCTCTGCAGAATTTGTTTCATACTCACCATCCTCATCATTGTATGTTTTTTCTGATCCAAAAAAGTGCCCTTTATTTAAAATATCATAAGCAAACAAAGTACCAAGATAAAAAACTTGAAGTACCCGTAATTTTGTCCTCTCAGAGATGATCTGTACCAGCATTATACTTTGTTTCCTGCCAGACTTGTTTTTTCAGTCATTTATTTTATATCCACCAAGGGAAGTAGGGGAGGAAGGAAGGAAGGAGGGACGTACAGAGAGCTGGACTCTCTAAGCAGGGGTGCTTGTGTGTGTGTGCATCGTACACCAATTATTTGTATTTTCTCCATACACTTACCCACACACCCAGCATTCTGCCACAACATCGTCTCTTTGTTTGCAACTAGTGTGCCTTGGAGGTAGTACTAATATGAAGCTTCTTTCAAAGGAACATAGAAGCCTTTTTTTTTTTTCTTCAGGAGGTTCATAAGTGTAACATGCATGAATCTTAAACATCATCTAGTGACTCCGCATTTGATTGTAACACTCTTTTGTTAAATAAAAATAAAAGCTAAAAAAAAAAAAAAAAAAAAAAAGAGAGATTGGTGGACTAGACGAAGGGAAGTGAGGGGGAAGAAAAGCAGAATGGATGTGACCCGACTTTCCTATGTGCATTCGGAATACGCCACAGTGCATCTCACCGTCACGTATATCCAAGACCAACAACACCACCCCACCTCCACAACAAACTATGAGCAAAAAGGAAAGCAGAGGGAAGGGAACAGGGATGGGAGGAGGGGAGGGGAAAGGCAAGTACTGGGGACTGAATTAAACTAAATTATGTTCCATGCTTTTATAATCATGTCAAAATGAATCCGCATGCTATGCATAACTAAAAAGAGCAAATAAAAAGGCAGAAAGGAAAAACTAACTCTCTTATCAGTTGCTCTACCACTTGGAAGGTCCACCTGTACATTTTTGTTACCTTACTGCCAGCTGGGATAGCAAAGAGAGGACAGAGCCCTGTCCTGTGTTTGTTATGTGGTGACCATGTGTAACCCCCATCACGGAAATCCCACTTTCTAGGGAGGTCTAGACCATCTAATTAAAGATGGAAACCTATTGAGAGTATCCATCTGAAGTTAGAAAAGAAAATGCCTTAGGAGGACTCTGTACATGTTAGATAATATTAAGATTCTGCTCTACACAGTTCTAGAGTCTGCTCTTTCTAAACTAAAATGTGGTGAGCTACATTTTTTTTCCAAAATTACTTTGTGCCCTGTGGATTATTATATTACTCATTTTAATGATTTCACTGGTTTGAGACATGGGTCCCTTGTGTCTGTTATTTGTTATCATAGTTTACAACACTGACCCAGAGATGTTTTGTTTACATTTTCTTCATTGTAGATTAATTCTATCATTCTCAATAGCATTATATATCCTGGTAGCCTTCTGTGTTAGACTCGTTCACATTTTAAGCAGGTGACTTTATTAATCACTCTTATTAGTTTCATATGTGGGTTTGTTTACAGTAAAATAAACTCTCACACACACTTGAATTATTTGATGTGCAGTAATGTCCCAGCTGCTATGAAATCATGGTGGCATATTTGCTCTTCTGCATTATTGTCATGAAAAGTCATTATTCATATTTAATAAAGCAATTTTTATCATTTATTACTATTAGTCTGTATTTGAAAGAAGTATGGTTAGGAACAGTAACATTCTTTGAAAATTCACTTCTACAGCATAACTAAAAGAAAATAAATTGGAAAATCATAGGATAATAATATGTCGGTTAATGTTATACTAAGGTTTTTTTCCCAACTCTAACCTTGAAATTTTAGGAAGTATGCACTATAAATCTGGCATCAACCTTGCTTTACTTTTGCAATTTGATCATGTTAGACTTTTAAGTACTCTTTTCTTTACTTACTCTATTAGATAAATCTTTGAAATTCCCTTTGTGGGCTCAGGGGTGGATTTTGCATATAGTACATATGTGTGTGTGTGTATAACATATGTATGTTATAGTATGTATATATACATATATATACTATATACTACATTCTATATGCTACATATATATATATGCTAAAGTTTATTTTTGAACTGAAAAAAATTTGTGAAAATGTAAGCATTGAAATCCCATTAAATTCATCCTGTTAGGCTGATCAGGTCTGGTGCTATGAGCCACACCCCTATTCCTACTAGAACATTACATCTTATTTTTATATCAAAATAATCAAAGTTTTTAATAGGTGTGTATATGACTGTTTATTTCCTGCATTTTTATTTTTGAGTCTGAGACACATTATATACATATACACATATAAATCTAAAATGTGTGTGTGTGTATATATATATATATATATGCATATATAGAGAGAGTGAGATTAAGTATAACTTTTTAATGTGAAAGCTTTCTCAGGGCTCAGTTTGACTCTGTGACTAAATTTTTGATAAATTTGCTAGTGTTAGCATATCAATTTAGTCATTAACAAATCAAATAACAGGGTTATCTAGATTTCTCATTAGTTATCTTCTAGAAATTTGACTGAATATCCTGATTACTTTACTGATCTGAATTCTACTTCCAATCGTATCAGCAGATTTTATTGTCATGTAATAACAATGTGCTTGATCAGTAAGTTAAAAAAAGGCAAGTTTTTGTGATTATACGTACTCAGAATTGTCTTATTTTATCTTCCTGATAAATGAAAATGTGTCTTTCAAGAGTGGATGCTGCATTATCAAACCTTTAAAAAAAAATCTGTCACCAGAGGCTAAAGTAAGTGTTCAAAAACAGTATTGGTTCCTTTCTACCCTTTTGTGTTTAACTTTTCTAAACCTGAGCAAGACAGAGAGACTAGAGCACTCACAAGGACGAGGCTGAAAACTACATGCCAAAGCCAGCAAAGGAGATGCCGGAGAGGTCTCAGCCATCGGTGTTGCATCAGAAGGGGAAGAAAGAACACTGAAGTGTTGGGGGGAAAGGACAGTAAGGTTCAGGAAATACAGAATCAAAGCAGCACTTGTCAGAGACTTTCCACAGTAATCCTGCCATCACATAGAGTCAGCAGATATTCAAATTTATATCAGTTACCTTTAAAAAATAAAGCTTAAGCTAGCAATTCTCCTCTGAGCTATGTCCTAAGAGAAAATCTTACACAAGCGCATCAGGAGAGATATACAAATATATGAATATTCAGAGTAGCACCAAGCTGAAAACAATTTAAACATTGATGAACAGAAGCGTAAGTGTATTTATCACAGCATGTTCATGCAATGCTATGTTGTAAAGCAGAACAAATAAACTATAGTGACAGACACCACGTAGATGAATCTTAGCAATTACAGTTGAAAAGAAGACCCAGAAGATTACACTCAGTATGATTCTCATTATTAAAATTTTTTATTTGTTCTAATTAGTTATATATGACAGTAGAATGCATTGATTTTATTTTGATAAATAATACACAAATGAAGTGTAATTTCTCATTTTTCTGATTGCACATGTTGTAGGATCACATCAGTCATGTAGTCATACATGTACATGAGATAATAATGTCTGTTTCACTCTACTATTCTTCCTACCCCCACACCCCTTCCCCTCCTTTTACTCCCTTCTACCTAATCTAAAGTAACTCTATTCTTCCCTAGTGACCCCCCACCCTTATTGTGAATTAGCATCTGCATATCAGAGAAAACATTTGGCTTTTGGTTATTTGGGATTGGTTTATTTCACTTAGCATGATATTCTCCAACGCCACCCATTTACCAGCAAATATCATAATTTCATTCTTTATGGCTGAGTAATATTCAATTGTGTGTATATACCATAATTTCTTTATCCATTCATCTGTTAAAAACAACTAAAGTATACTTTAAAATTTATCTAAACAAATTAATTTGGTATATATTATATACACACTTAGGAGACCAATATATGTATGAGAACATATAGATTTTTTTCAGTCACAAAAACACTTAAAATCTACTCTCTGAGCAATTTATGAATATACAATATATCATTATCAATTGTAACAACCATGATAGAAAACACATTTCTCTCTAGAACTTAACTCAAGCATGTTTAGCTTCACAATTCCCTAAATCAGATCTTTAAGTTCCAGAGGTCTCTGGATGACCATAGGGAAACAAAATCTTGGAGATTGAATTCAGATACTTAGGAACCTGGTCATTATTTTACAAAATATTTTGAATTCAAGATTAGGATCTTAGAGAATGGAATTTTGATGTCCTTTATGTTTCTTTTATGTTTTCTTAAATATTAATAGCATTATTTTCAACAACTTGAGATATTAATTAAAAAAACAGACATTTGAAGCACACTTGAATTGAGGGGTCTCAGCTAGTGTTTTTTTGCTTGGTAGATGTTGCATGTTCTTGTAAAGTCAATTTAAATATCATTTAAAAATAACTTTCATTCTAAAATGCAAACAAATTTTGAAAGACAAAAGGAGATTTCAGGATACATTTCACATAAAAGATGGAAGAGTTATAATATCTGCAAGAAAAAAGTTGAAAACCTATGAGTTCCTGGACTTGAGAAAAGAGTCACTACATTTAAGTGAAAGGGTTTTTGTTTTTTTTAAATAATCGACAGACTCTTGTCATGTGATTTTTCATCTACATGGTGGAGGTGGCAGACTGTGTGAAAAAAAAATGTCATTCAGAGAGGTAACACTAAACTCCTAGAATAATTGAAAAAATTCTTCGTGATTCTTACATAATTCTGGTCAAAGGGAAGAAGTGGACAGAGGCGTCAGACCAACTGTTTTGAATTGTAAGGAGACTGAAAGGGCAAGCTGAGATTTGCACTCGGATTAAGACAAATATCCTAAGGAAAGGAATAAATCGCCTGTGTCGGGAGCCAAGGAAAAGCTGCCGCCTCTCTGAGGGGTTTCGAATGCTTTCAGCTCCGTCTGCGGAGACGTACCTGCCACAGCTACACGGCGGACCCACAGGCCTCAGAAGGGACCGTCCAGGGGCAGAGCAGACTCAAGTGCAGCTCTGTTCTCCCTTCAGGTGGTGGGAGCAGAGCAGAGTATAAAACTTCTCTTAGACGAGTATTCCTTTAAAATCTTTCCTATGTCGTATAGCTCACATTTAAGTTAGTTTTTAAGATAAAAAATTTGCTTGGAAACTGACGATATAAAATCTCACAAAGCTATGTCCAAATGGAACCGATGTAAAGGACTTACCCCAGTCAGCGGCCTATTCCATTTCCTCCCTTTCGCATCGGTAAGTGGAGAAAACAAAATCTTACTAACTCGTGGGTGAACGAGGACCACGTTTTCCCGATACGCTAGCCTTTCTGCTGGCGAAAGACTTGCCATCCATGGACACTCTGTGCCCGTTCCTCTGACACTGGTAAAGGGGGTCCGGCCTTGGGACCCGAGGTGCCCGAGGCTGGGCCCGGACTGCGCACGTTCTGATGGTGAGTCGGTATCTGATGGTGAGTGGTATGGTGAGCTGGTCCTGCGCTGAGCAGTGAACTCCCTTCTCTTCATCGACCTCTTGCAGACAAAACTCCATCCTGCTTCTGTTCGTGGTGACCACCTCTGTCCCATGACATCCTCTACTAACCAACCGACTTAGGAGTTCCCGGCCTGACTCTCACCTCAGCTACAGCCCCATGTGAGACTGGGTGTAGTTTTGAGGAATAAATACTGTGGTCTTCCTCTGCCTGACCACACCGCTCTGTGGTTCTGTGTCTGAGCCTCGAGCAGGGGTGGTCAGCCTGCGAGGCAATTCCTCCCAGGATCCTGAATGTGAGTGGAAGACAAGGGCCCCCTGCCCTTGGACCTCAGCCCTTCACCCCAACCTGCACAGCTGGCCTTGAGTTGGCCCTGGCACCACGCCAGATCACAGCATGAAGGGGCATTGAGCGCTTTCTGGAGGGAGGTCTTGTCTTAAAATCCCAGGACCCAAAAGGAATGGTTCCTATGGTTTTACCTAATACCATGTGTTTTCTACTCTAGGACTTGACTATTGTGGAAGGAAAAGGAAGCACGTCTCCATTAGCGCAGAGTCTTGCTGAGAACTGCCACTTGCAGAGTGCTGTGAGGAAGACGTTGCCCTAAGGCTTCCATGACTGTGGACCACTTCATTTTCATGAGATGCATATGATGTATCTACTTTTACCTCCATAAGTCAGATAAGGAAATTGAGGCACAGCTGTTAAGTGCACAGGATTATGGAAGAAACCACAGGAAGATTCATCCTACCGAAAGATGGGGTCACTCAGTGAAAATGTGGTTTCTATGGGCCAGGGCCTAGGAACCATATCTGCCTAATGGTTTTACACATGGCAGATCCGCACAGGGACGTGGCTTCCAGGGTGATCTCTGGGGAGTTACACAGTGCTACTTCCTTCATATTCTATTGGCAAAGCTGGTCACGAGGCCATCCCTGATTCAAGACCATGGCTCCACGGCTTCACGGGAGCCACAGGCACATATAAGGACATCCCAGGGACTGTTTTCGTCCATCATTCCAGGCAGTTGAGCACAGCTGGCAATGTGCAGCAAGTGCTGGTCTGTTATTTATTTACCTCCCTGCCTGTCACCTGGAAAAACCCAAACCCGATGGAATGGTGTTCTTAATGGGAAAATGAGGGGTGTGCTGGTGCTGGTGTGCGTGCATGTGTATGCGTGCATGTGTGTGTATGTGTGTGTGTGAGATCTGTGTTCCTTTTTCAGCAGCTCATATTGATTTTTACAAGATAATAGCACATGGTTGCTGAGGATGGTCTTTGGACGCATTTTACTTCTGAATATACTCTCCCAGCTAAATCAATAGATAGGATTTGCTGCTTATTATCTTGTGACCTTCAGCATGCTTCTTATAATAAAATTAATTCCCTCAAATATTAAATGAAATAATGTATGTGAAAAATCTGATAACAGGCCTGTCATTAATAAATACCAAACAAATATTAGTTTATTCATTTCATTCTACTTTTCAGGAGGTAATATCCTTCAGAGCAAGTAATTTTAGAATGTAAAGTTACTGTGCAAATTAAAGTACCCTTTTAAGGAAATCTTGAAAATGTATCACATAAAATTTTAAAATCATAATGACACTTGCCCCTGACTCCAACTTCTTAAGACTTTAGCCTCTTATTTGGTATATTTTCTTCTCTTTTATTGACATACGTCTAAAAAATTATTCAGACTTCTATATAATATCATTTATGACAAGAATCTGGACGTCATACACTTGACACTTGTATATTAGACTTAAAAATCAGGTGTGCAACATTATGATATGAAAATACAGACATTAGCTAGTAAAATCAGCAGTTGAATTTTGTCTTTAAATATTCTAATTTATCCTTTATGAAAATGGTTAAACTTTTACCCTTTTATGGTGAGATTTTACATTAGTACAACCATTATGGAAATCTATGGAAGCTCCTCAAAAGACCAGGCATGGGACCACCATTTGACCCAGCTGTCCCTCCTTGGTGTCCCCTGAAGAATCAGTCATCTTCTACAGCTATGCACTCATGTTCGTGTTTATAACTGTGCGATTCACAAACCATGGGACCACCCCAGGTGTCCGTCAATGGATGAACCGAATGGGTAAAGAAGATATGGTGCATATACACAATGGAGTTGTATTCAGTCGTAAATAAAAATTAAATTATAGCAATCGCAAGACAACGAAGGAAAAATTGCAGGAACTTGAAAACATTATTTTAAAGAAAATAAGCCAAACTCAGAAAGTCAAGGGTTGTATGTTTTCTCTCATGTGTGGAAGCTGGAGAGGAAAAAGAAAAGTTGGGGGGGTCCCATGGACAGGGACCAGGAGAAGGGAAAGGGCGCGTGAGGCAAAGGGGAGATAATGGCAATGACACGGCCAAGGTGTATTTTTATACTGTGTTGTGTGCACGTTCAAACGTGTAACAGCAAACCCCATCCTATGTGCAACTACAGTCCACCAATTAAAAAAATGGAAGACAATAAAGAAAATGGTTAAAATTATATACCGAGGATACCCCCCAAATAAGAACTGTTATCTAAATGTTTCTTTAACCGGATAAATAATCAATTAGTATTCATAACCACATTGAAGGACAAATCCCCAATATTATTTAAAAAAAAAAACTTAATTTAATTGCTGGGTCAACTAACTTCTACATATATGCATTGAAAAACAGAACTATAGTAACTTCAGCCAACTTTTATTGATCAACCTAAAGAAAAAGATTGCAACAGGAAAAAAAATATTTCAACGTGGCACAGGGGTCTATAAAATGTGTACAGAATGTGTCTTTCTGTAAGTCTCCAGGCTTCCAATAATGCCTATTTTATTACCTAGCTTTATAGAAGTAAATAAAAATACACGTAAGAAAGGGTACATTGGGCAGTTGATTTTAAGTGAGACTTATGGAAAACCGCCACTTCTTAGCCTGCGTTGCTGCAAGTGGCTCGCGCTGCTTCTTGCTCTTTCAGCCAGACCAGAACTTCAGAAGTTCATGAAGCAGCTTCTCGTTTATTCAGATAATACCCTCAATATCTTTAAATGAGAGTTCATATATGGTCATGAACTTTTGGGAATCTCTACTCTTCATGAAGATGATTCTGCTAGGTATGAAAAGCATACTTTTTAGAGATGTGTTCAGTGCTGTTGTCTCCGCTGTATTCAACCAAAACCTGGTAAACAATAAAAAGAATTTTTGAAAAGCAAACTCTGTCAGATTTATATAATCATTTTTGCCAATAATGGCTTGGCAAGTTTAAATAGGAAAACCATTTCTATACTGAATGTTCTTATTTGGACCTGTAAAGATCTATTCTCTAGCAGAATGTATTTCAAAGACAAATGGATTCTACTGGGAAAAAAATACTGCTGAGGCCAACTCAAACCATAATTATGGGGTGAGGCAACAGTACTATGGAAGTGGTGACGTTGGAAAGAGTGCTCCTAAGATAATGTGGATAAAGAAACATAAATCACAATCTGTGGTCCTAAGTGATTCAGTGCTAGAAAAGAATTAGAAGTAAAAAAAGTTCCTAAGGGAAAAGAATGTAATCTATTAGCAAAAAATATGAAAGGATGCACATATAGTGGAATATCATTCATGTTTAAGAAAGGAATACTCAAGTATAAGAAAGGAGTACTCAAGCTATTTACAGTGAACCCCACATTTCCCCCATGGGTGTGCACTATCCTGCTAGCTTCATAAGGTAGGGATTGACATCATTTTTTTCTGAGGAGGGTAGGCTACCAGGGATTTAACTCAGAGGCAATCAGCCACTGAGTCACATCCCCAGCCCTATTTTGTATTTTTTTAGAGACAGGGTCTCACTGAGTTGCTTAGCACCTCACTTTTTCTGAGTCTGGCTTTGAACTAGTGATCCTTCTGCCTCAGCCTCCTGAGCCACTTGGATTACAAGCGTGTGCCACTACACCCAACTTGACATCCATTTTTCAGGTGAGGAGCAGAGTTTAGGTGAGAACGTGATTTTCTTAAGTATCACATGTGTGTCTGTAGACTCTCCTTTTTATTGACCCGCTAAAATTACAGAAGAAGAGGGTTTGGAAGCCATTAAACACACACAAGACATTTAAGCATATCATTTAATCTTTCAGCATTACTTGTTGTAATAGCAGAACTTGTTGTAGTTATAAGCTTGCAGCCATAACTGAGTGTATGCCAATTATGTCAATTTGAAAGGAGGCCAAAATGTTTCATGATGAGGTTTAAATCAATGATAGATTAAATAAAAATTAGAAACGCACAATTTAAAATGTCTTCAATGGCTTTGGGCTCACCAATATTTTTAAATTTTATCCATTTAATTAATATGCATTCCTTTAATGTTGAATATTGACCACTTTTCAGTTTGGCCTCTAAAAATGAAATTAAGAAGATCTCAGGAAGAATGACAATGATTTATATGTTTGAGAATATTTCCCATAAAAGGATATTATAAAGAATTTATTTTCTGTAACTTTCAACAGCTATTTCAATTTGACTGTTAATGTCAAACAAATAAAATCTTATTCAGGGAAAGACATGGCAATCTTCTGTGGCAATAGATGGCCAGGAAGAAGTGTTTAATAGAATCTTAGAAATGAGAAATTCCATCTTACCATTAAGCTATAACTTGTGATAGAGTGTGAGATAATAGCTCTCAGATCTAGTATTGTAATTTTGTGAATGAACATGTTACTATCCTCTTACAGGCACCATTCATTCAGTTTTGTAGTAGCAGATTATATCCAATCTCTTTAGCTTGCTTTTAGGTCTATTAACTATTCTCTGTGAATAATTAGATCATAACTCAAAGAATATTACAGCTGAATGGGAATCCGTCTCTTTAATAACCTAATTCCTGGGTTTTGAAATATATTTTGGACAAAATTCTCTCCTCTTTAATGTGGCATTTAAGAAGTGACTGCTTTAGTTGAGGTGTTAGGAGAGACTTAATATACTTTACTTTTATGGTGAAAAGTGTCATCCCATGATGGGGTTAATATTTCCAGAGTGTGACTCATTAGAAAAGAAATTAAAAGTCTTTGTTTGGTGGCTACAAAATACACACGCACCTCTCAATGAGACTAGGAACATGGATATTGTACAGTTGCTAGTAACAAAATGAAAGAGTTACTGAAAACAGAAGGATTGTAGTACTTATGTCACCTGAAGGGTAGGAATGACAGTAACTTGTATTATTAACTGGGGCTTTGCCTCAGTAACATTGCCAGAAGGGCTATAGTTGCCACAAGTATTTGAGACCTGGAAGAGATGTCAACCTATGCCTTGAATAAAGCCAAGGTAAATTGGTATTTCTTATTCCAGAGATTCATAAAAGCATTTTAAACAGTGTAAAGTAGCATTTAAACACAGGAATTTCACAAATGACCATGAATATTTTTTTTAAAAATGTTTGATTTCATCCACTTATTTGCAAATGCCATAATATTATTCTTCTTTATAGCTGGATAATACTCCATTGTGGTATATATACCAGAGTTTCTTTATCCATTCATCTGTTGAAGGGCATCTAGTTCGGTTCCACAATCTAGCTATTGTGAATTGAGCTGCTATAAACACTGATGTGGCTGTGTTAGTGTAGTATGCTGATTTTAAGTCCTTTGGGTATAAATCGAGGAGTGGGATATGTGGGTCAAAAGGTGGGTTCATTCCAAGTTTTCTGAGGAATCTTCACACTGCTTTCCAGAGTAGCTGTACCAATTTGCAACTTCCAGCAATGTATGAGTGTGCCTTTTCCCCACATCCATGCCAACACTTCCTATTGCTTTTGTTCTTAATAATAGCCATTCTAATTGGAGTAAGATGAAATCTTAGAGTTGTTTTAATTTGCATTTCTCTAATTATGCACCTCTGTGTGTAACACAGTTCCCTATGAGTACTTTAATGCAATTCGTTCCCCAGAAAATAGTCACAATTCAATATATACCCGAACTTGTAATAAAGGTCAGACTCCCGATTCTAGTTTATTAAATTAGTTAGTGAGCATTAGATCCAGATATACTATTTTCATTTATTAATCATATATAGTTTAAGATGCTTTTTCTATTCCAGTTTTTAAAATCAAAATGTATTTACATGTTTTCAATTAATTGTAAAGAGTTATTGATATTGTGACCGCACTCTGCCTTTGTTTGACCTCTTACTTTGGTTCCTTTTCAAAACTCTGGAAGACACATTTCTCCCGGTATGACAGGTAGGTACTCATACTCTGATGCATAGACAATAACTTGGATTGTGCAGAACCCTTGATTCACAAAATTCTTTCATCGGTGAACTTCATTCTGCTGTTAATGTTGGAAGACATCTATCATCAGTTTCACCTTTGGCTCTTGGAAGTGTCCTTTTCTAATCAAAGAGCTAAAATGAGTTCCAGTTTTTAAGTATGAATATAAACAGGATAGGTCCTAATGCACATACGTGGTTCATATAGTTAGTGGAATTGTGAAAACACATTCATCTGTGTACTCTTCAAATTTCAGACAAGGACGACTTGAGGTACAGTACTATTTCTGATGAAATATTTTTCTTTGATCAAAGGTACTTTCCATTTTTTTTTCTGTTCATGGTCTTACCAGTTTACTTCTCTTTGTATGACGAAGTATTTGTTTATTCACTAATACAATCTACATTATTGTAAGTTTGATAAAAAACTTTAACATTTATAATATGTGACCCAAATGGAATACAGAAAACATGACTAGCTTAAGTTTATAACAAAAGTGACAGTCACCATGAAAATTTAGACAGTGAGTCATAGGAACTGGGGATAAGAACAAAATCATTCTGGTTGTTGGTATTAAAGCAATGAGATCTACAGCTATTTGGTGGTAGTGCTGTATTAGTCATATGTGAGATGCTTTCTTATGACTTCCTACTGAACTTTGAAAAATATTTTTAAAAGTGCTTCATGCACTGAGAAATATGGTGCTGTCGACTTCTGGGGAGACAGAGCAGCAGGCTTCTGTCTGGAGTGGCAGGGCCACCAGGGGCTTTGCAGCTCTCCCCTTGGGCCCTGTCCTGCTCTTTCTCCTACGAACCATCTACTGCTGTCCTACTTTTAATTGTCTTTGCCCTTCCTTTCAGAAGAGAGTGCCTCACATTGGCTGACAGTCTTTATATCACCCCGTGAATGGTTCCCACTTTCCACCTTTGCTCTGGATCCATTTCTGCCAAAGAAATTCTCTCCTCCCGTTCTGTCGGGAACTCTTGGCAAGGGAGAGAAAGAATGCAAACTCTTTCAGGATGCATGCATACAGAGTCAACTTCAGACCCTATGTGCTAGTGGTTTCCACTTGGCTTTGATGATGGTTCACTTTGTGCCTCAGTTTCCATGTTGTCACTTAATAATCCACCCTCAGTTCTTGGTTCATGACTATGAATGTGTGAACATTGAGCAAAGGCAGTCAACAGCTCGCATGTGTTTTCATGACGTGTGGTATAGAATCGTACTGTGGATGCTGTAGGTCAATTCAATATTACTTGGGATTTCATCCTGAGCCTTGCGGTACAGAATATTTGATAAAAAAAATTGTACAAACTTACTTAAAAAAAAAGAATACAGAAAATTTGTTCAATTTGCAGAATATTCTCTTATTTCTAGGACTTTCCCTGTGGCTTTTTCAGTGCATTTGATCAGCAGATTTGCATTACTGAAGAACATTGAGTTCTCTGAAAAGGAGCTTACCAGAGAAATATCCACTACCACCTCTATTCAGTTTCCAATATTGAAAATTAAAGTTTCAAACAGCGCTGTGCAATTTTAAATACAATGTGAACCATAGATATAAGCCATATGACAAAAGGAACAAAGAAGTGGATTAAATTAACTTTAATGTTAAATTTATTTAGCCCAACATTCTCAATCTATCACCATTTGTCAACATGGAATAAATATTTTAAATGAGATACTTTTATTGTGTGTGTTGATTTTACATTTGGAGCAGCACACTTGCCATTTATAGCAAGGAATTACAGTTAGTTGCCCAATAGCCATGTGTGATCAATGGCTACCATGTTGGAATTAAATTTCCATGTTTTCATTATTAAATGACCTGTTTTATTACAAATATGATGTAAGGGGTATCGATTTTCTTAGCTTAGTGTTTAAATAGTTATCATCTTCCAGTTTCCTTTATATTTGAAGTATCTTTTGTGGATATTGATTTTTTAAACAGTACATAATTGGGTCTGCATCTATCATCTATATGAAAGGCTTTCCTTTAACTTAAGTTGTAGAATCTTGTTACAATTAAAGCAGCTACTCATGTGTTTGAGTTTATATAAACCGATTTATATTTGCCATTTTTTTCCCTACTGTATTGTCTTTTAAAAAATATTAATCAACTACTTTTCTTTATTCCTCAAATCTCTTCTACTAGCTTTCAACTTTTTTCTTTACTTGGGTTTGGAAGTCTGTCTATGATGGGTCTAGATTGTTTTTTCTTTGCATGGATCCTAATTGTGGTTTTCTGCATATATTCAATCTTCAGGCTTATTCCTTTGTTAGATTTAGAAAACACTAATCATTTATTACTGCTCTGTCCTAGTCTCATTCTTTTCTTCTGGGACTCTAATTCAAATTATTTAGCCATGTCCATTCTCTCTCATGATCCATTTCATTAATATTATTGATGATGACGTTTTCTCTGGTTCAGTTTTGATGTTTTTTCATTGATTTGTTATAGCCTTCAAATAATTCCATCCTCCACTCTACTCCCTCCAGTAGGTGGAGAATTTTCAGATCAGCTACTTTTTCTTGTTTGAAGCTATGATGTTCTTGATACCTACTTCTGCCACTTCTTGGTAAAGCAGAGAAGTGGGTTGGGTCTCCTTTTCCCCAGCTTTCTGCCATCACTGTGGTCTAGATTACCATGGTCTCTTCCCTGGGTGCCTCCACCAGCCCTGAGCTCACACCTCCTCTTCCAGTCCATTCTCTTCAGTGGCTTCTCATTTAATCTAGAATATTTGAACTCCTTGTACTGAACTCCTATAAAATGTGGGATTCTGTGAGCCTTCTACAAACTACTCTATTGCTCTGTTTCAGCAGCATTGACTTTTTGTTTTTCATCTAATTGACTGAACTGGCAAAGCTTTTCTCATCGCTCCTCTCCGGCCTAGTCTGCTTTTTATGGTCATGACATTGTGTCCGCCATTCCTCCCTGAATTCTTTCTCTTTCTTTAAATGAGATCTTAAATGTCACTTTCTGATGAGATGTTTCCTGAACACAAACAACTTTACCTTTAATTTCCCAACATTCTGATATTTTCACTCATGGCACAAAGCAAAGAATAAGTGTTCTTGCATGCAATGTGGCCCTGAGCATCTACCTTTCTACCACACATAAGCCTTGTGAGGACGGGGTCAGATCTTTGTTGTTTGTTTTATTGATCACTCTATGCTCAGTGTTTCTACTCAGTATGTGGCATTTAATAACTGTTATGTCACTGATATATAGTATGTTAAATTATCATTCACTGAATTAAGGGAAATATGGTATATAATATTTAATTTCATAAAGTATTTTAAAAGTCATCATTTTGAATGTGATATATTTGCACAACGGAGTTTTATTCAGTCATAAAGGAGAATGAAATTGTGGCATTTACTGGCAAATGGATGGAACTGGACAATATCACACTAAGTGAAATAAGCCATACTCAGAAAGTTAAACGTTTTCTCCCACATATGGAAGCTAGAGCAAAATAAGGGGCAAAGGCGATGGGCAATAGGGTGGGCAGGATGAACTATTGTACAGACAGAGGGAAGATCAGCAGAGTGACAGGAGAATGAAGGGAAGGAGGAAAGAAAGAAAGGAGAGGAGGTGCATAATGAATTTGACATAATCACACTCTGTGCTTGCATATAACACGTGAAAATCCACCTTTAAGTATCTCAACAAAAGCCCAAGTAAAAACATATAATTGAGTGGAAGGCAGGTAGAGTAGAAGAAGGAAAATAGGGAAAATAGGTGGAGAGGGGAAGGTGGGGCAAGGGGACTGAAATGGAGTAAATTAAATTGCATGCATGTATAATTGTGTCAAAACGAATCCAACTATTACATACAACAATGATGCACCAATAAAAGTAAACAAAGTCAAAAGTTTGAGGCTTAATACAAAATCACATTCTCAAAAATTTGAGAGAATGGGAATCAGAAGAAACCATAATTATTATTTTGATGTAATAGTCTTTTTTTAAACACCAGGTACATGCAAGTCACTCCAGTGTTAGAGAAATCATGTTGCACAGGAAGCATGTTTAATTACAAGTAATTCCTGTTATCTAAAAATGTTTTTCTCATATTTTATATAAGAATGTATTTAACTGTTTTGCTTATAATTTCACAACAGCAGTTCACTCAATTCCCCAAAGAATTCTAAAAACAGAAAAATATTTTCCTTGTGATTTTTTGAAAGATGGACCAAAATTATCATTAATAATGAAAAATATAATCGTATTTCCTTGAATATTAATGGATGACATTCAATTTGGGGATCTTTATTATAATTAGGATCCTCTAAACTATACATTGTATCTTTTTATCACTATATACTTTTTAAAAACTTTATTTCGTATATTGTGTATGTGGTGCTGATGATCAAACCCAGTGCCTCACACAGGTGAGACCAGCACTGTACCGCTGAGCCCAACCCCAGCCCTATCACTACCTACTTTTACTGACCTGCATTTACATGTTTGAAAATAAGAAAGATTGAATGTTAGCCAAATGAAAAGAATATTAAGCTTTAAAGTGATTTATGGAAAAATCTTCTTTTAACTAACATTAAGAAAACTAACTCAAAGATTTTAAATCTTTCTAATATTCACCTTTGAACATTAGATTTCTCATCAGCATAAACAAATTCAAATCATTGCATGTGTGTCTTAATGCACTAAAGTAATTAGAATAACATATTTTGAATGAGAAGACTCAAATAATGTGGAAAAATACCTTATTTTCTGTGTCTGTATATGCTTGTGCATAGCACATCAATATATAGGTTTTGAAACATATCTGTATTCTTTCCCACACAGAATTGAGGTGATGATCAAATAAGTAAGTATATTTGAAAGCATTTTATACCTTTTTAAATAAAAATTTTAACACTGCCCGTTGTGATCATAAATATTTTTAAAGAACTGGTATATCTTTAAAAAAAAATGAGATGAAACATGACTATCAATGTAGTTGCTTACTTCCAAGAGCATGAAGCTGTTTATAAAGTTGAATTATTTTGTTATTGTGGATCTTTGTCCCTGTTTCTGAATCATTTTTACCTTTTTCAGGATGAGAGGCTTGCTTACAGAGTGACCTACTTTCTTCTAGCTATTTTTTGGGTCTATATTAGACATTTCTAAAATTACATTAACTTTTATGGGTCACTTATATACCATTAAATGAGTTATTGTTTCAGCACAACAAATTATTTTTTCCAAACTAATGCCTACAGACCATCATTAATCCAGGAAAATAAAGTTGTTTGGTGATCTAATTACACATCTAATCCTTTAAACATTCTGACTGAATAAAAACAAACTAAACGTGATAAAATGATACTTTATGCATTATACTAAAATCCAGTTGAGCGAGTCATTATTATTTTATATGTGATTGTTGACACAGTGTGTAAGTAACTGCAATTAAGATGGTACTGTAGGATTACTCACTGATCTCCCTGCCTCAGCAGATAGAGATGCAATTTGTTCTTAAAAAGCATTAAGAAGCACATAGACGTGATCAGTCATACATGTAGAGCTTCACGGGCCAGAACTGCAGCCAAGGAGGGGGCATCTGCATGTAAATGTGGACAACAGGGTCTGGACTATCACTCCTTGACTGTGATGGGAACAAAGTCAGCTTTGTCAATAAAATGTGCTATCAAAATAGATTTTAAAAAATAGAAAGAACACACATAGGTAACCTTAAAATTTAAAACCAGAGTACAGCTGAAGTTCCATATGATATTTGTATGACATAAGTGAAAATTATGAAAGACTTTAACCTATGAAGATACAAATTTATATGATATTAAAATTGTCTAGAAAATAATTTCCAGTTCTTCATATAAAATAAGAAGAACTCAAAGGAGCAATGATTATTAAACCCATCACTCATGAAGCAAGTTCCTATTTTTCCTTAAAACAAATAAGTTTTATAGCCACATTTTATACATGAATTTTGCCACAACTCTAAGGAACAGATCTTAACATTTAGAGAAACTCAAAAGAACATTCTCCTAACACATTTCATGAAATATTGTTATGGAAATTTAAACTTGATGAGAATGATGTAAGAAAATAGAATTACAAATTAATCTGCAATTATGGGTTCAAAACTCTCAGTGATAATATCATCAAATGGAATCCAGAAGTGTTATAAAATATTCATCATGACCATATGGTGTTCATTCTCCCAATTCATGGAAGGTTCTCCCCAGAAAATGTAATAATTTAATTCATTACTGTAATTGAGAAAAATGGTAAGAGTATTACATTAAAATAATAAAGTCATTTTAAAATATTGACACAAATTCATGACAAAACGGGGAACATGAAAAGACTTTTTCTAACCTAGACAGAATTTATACTTGAAATTTATGCCAAGTATTATTTTTACATTGAAACCTTTAACTTCTCAATTAATTCAGAAATGCATGCAATGATAAAGATGACCACTATCTGACTTTTCAACATTGTATCTTAGTAAAGCAAAATGGTAAAATAACGCAGGCAGGAAAGTTATTGAAAAATACTATGAAACAGTTGAACGTCCAGAGGGAAAAAAGTGAATTTTTATGTAGAATTTATACTTATCCCCCAAATTAACTCAAAACAGATCAAAAACCTAACTGTAAAATTCAAAACTATAAAGTTCCTGGAAGATAACTTAGGAGAATATCTGAATTAACTTTAGTTTGACAATTCCTTTTTAGATAAAACACCAAAAGTGTGATCCAGGAGAGAAATAGTAAACTCAACTTCACTAAAATTAGAAACTTCTACTTTATGAAAGTTAGTGTCAATAAAGGACAAACAACAGACTGGGAGAAAATACTTGAAACTATTGCAAAAGACATTAGATAAAGGACACATTAGACAAACATATCGTATAGCTATATGAGATATATTCTTTTTAAACTCAACCATAAGAATATATAAAGTGCAATGAGTCAAAGACCCTAACAGGCATCCCATCAAAGGTGATAAAGGAATGCAAATAGGTACGTGAGAAGGTGTCCAGTATCACAACACATCCAGGAAATAGTAAACAGAACCATAGCGAGCTCCCGGGGCACACCTGCTGGAATGGCCACGCTCTGAGCAGGGACAGCAGCTGGCCACGACCTTCAGCACCAGAGCCTTCGTTCGTTGCTGTGGGACTTCCAAGGGCAACAGCCACCTTGGAAGACTGCTTGGCAGTTTCTTACAAGCTAAGCATTCTATTCTCATGAACCAGCAGCATGACCCTTGGTATTTGCCCAAAGGCCTTGGAAACATGTCTACACAGAAACCTCTGCATGGCTGCTTATAGCAGCTTCAGTCATAACTGCCAAGACGCAGAAACAGCCGATCTGGAAAGTCTAGTGCTGTGTGATTCCAGTGGTAGGACGTACTGGGAAAGGAATAACGCTGGGGACAGTGGAAGCAAGTGGTGCTAGGGTTTGAGGGGAGCGGTGAGGACTAGGGGGAGCAGAGAGCATGCCTAAGGCAGTGAGACCACACTGCGTGATACGTCATGAAGGATGCATGCCACCACACATTTGTCCAGGTCACAGAGTGTGTGGTGTCACTCCATGACACCAAGAGTGATCCAGTGTGATCTCAGGACTCCATGTGAGAGTGCGCATACTGTAGGTTCATCAGTGGTGACAAAGGTACGATGTGGTGGGGACGTTAACCATGAGGGCAGCTGTCCATGTGTGGGCTCAGGAGTTACATGGGAAACTGTTATGCCTTCCTCTCAGTTTTATGAACCTGAAAGTATCTTATAGACGCATATTAAAAACAGAAAAAGCTCATTGATGATCTAAATTCTATGAATAAAAGTTTTTAGCGTGTCTTTGAATCGCTCAAGCATCTATGAAAAATTTCCTTTTTTTAAAATTTATTTTTATTGTAAACAAATGGGATACATGTTTCAGTTTGTACATGGAGTAACAGCATACCATTTACATATTCATACATTTACATAGAGTAATGATGTTTGATTCATTCTGATATTTTTTCCTTCCCCCCTACCCCTCCCACCTCTCTTTTCCCTCTATACAGTCCCTCCTTCCTCCATTCTTGCCCCCCTCCCACCCCCCATTACGTGTCATCATCTGCTTATCAGTGAGATCATTCGCATTTTGGATTTTTGAGATTGGCTTATCTCACTTAACATGATATTCTCCAATTTCATCCATTTGCCTGCAAATGCCATAATTTTATTATTCTTTATAGCTGAGTAATATTCCATTGTATATATATACTACAGTTCCTTTATCCATTCATCAATTGAAGGGCATCTAGTTTGGTTCCATAGTCTGGCTATTGTGAATTGAGCCGCTATGAACATTGATGTGGCTGTATCTCTGTAGTATGCTGATTTTAAGTCCTTTGGGTATAGGCTGAGGAGTGGGATAGCTGGGTCTAATGGTAGGTTCATTCCAAGTTTTCTAAGAAAAATTTTCTTTTTAGAAGATTATAAAATTTCTTGTAAGTATTGAAAGGGACTCTAAATTAGGAGCTACATTACATTCATAGGTAATTCATTATGGTAAGGATATAATTTCTCTTCAGACTAATCTTTATATAATTTCTGACCAGAATACCAATAAATCATTATAGAATCTGTCAAATTGCAATGAAATTTATATCAAAGTAAATTTCAAGAAATCTATGCTTTTTGTACATAAGATAGTTTTATGTTAGCTCTATTTAGTCATTTCACAGTGTGTAAATATTATACTTCAAAACATCAGGTTGTACTTGATAAATACATACAATTTTATCTGAGAGTTAAAAAATAGAAAACAAAAATCTCTTAGTATCAAATAAATATGTTCCATTTTGGGCAACAAAAAAGAGAGATTACTTCTATTATCATCAGATGTCAATAGGCACTGAAATCTATGATAACTGAAACAACATTCATTATTTCCACAATATTCATTTTTTTCTATGAATGTTACGCTGCATTTGCTGGTATTTTGGAAGATATTTTAGCATAAAACATGTGGTCAGCTTAAGTTACAAAGAATGTTCTTTGAATTATATGTACATTGAATAAAGTCAAATGCATCATTAAAATGCCTCTAATGTTTTTCTAGGGTTTTCTTCCTTCAGACATTTCAAACATAATTTGTTATCTTGCTTCTACATCAAGAATCAAAGTGCCCATGTTAGTGTGACTTATGTTTAAGTCTGAGAGGCAAAGTGAACATACTTATAGGAAAACCTTGCGACTTTAAAAGATGAAAACCAAGTCAGCAAACATCCTCATCTCCCTTGGTATGTGTGTGTGTGTGTGTGTGTGTGTGTGTGTGTGTGTGTGTGTGTGCGTTTGCATTATTTATTGGAAAATAAAACTGTTGGCTTTCATATATTTATTTGCATTTAATATTTTGATTTATGTGAATTCTTCATAGACTTTCTTAGCCTTTCTTTCAGTTTCCATGAGGCATATTTCAGTGTGAATAAATAAATCTTGTCTTTTCTACATATTCTACCTATTTCTAAATTTTTCCATTAATGAGAAAATTATGAAATAGAAAACAACCTGTGATTATTTAATTTTTCATTGTTTGGGAGGAAAGAAAATCAATATCAAATTACTCGATCCCATGAATGAATGGTCACCCAGTACGTTAGATATTACCAAATTGCTACTTTACAGTATGACTACCTGGCTCACCATTGAAGTTGTTATGGGGCCAGATTTTTAACAGCATTCATTCCACGAATATCTGAAACTGGTTTAAATGTTATGTTTTCAGACATGCAGACACACATGTAGTCACTGCTTTTAACATATAAAAATCTAATTAACTTCAGGAGAGATTCTCATTGACTTAAGACCTTTAAATACTACTCTTCATCCTCCCCCATCACTTTTATAACACATTACCTCATTGCTAGATTTTTATATACAGAATGCGAGGGTGAACATTTGATCTATTTAAAGGAATACTTCCCCATTGTTATACCCGCTGGTGACTTCCAGGGGAAAGAGAAAGGGCCTGGGCTTTGAGGGGGTGTCTGTCACTTCACAGTAACCAGACAGAGCTAACTAAATGCTATGAAAAGTAATGGGGCATTAGATTCCATTCAAACAGAAATAATTATTTATACCCAAATCTAGTCTATCATTCCTTAAGGAACTTAGAGGAAGAGTCATTAATTAGTAATCTAATATTGAACATTTTTGAACATCTCTTCATTAGATATTATCTCATTTAATTGAAACTGTGAGTCTATACATTTTTATTGCATTTTTTCTGATTAAATTTAACGAATTCTCTGTACTTTGTAAGTGCTCCTAATGAATAAATTTCCATTTAATCTTACCTTACCTAAATGCTTTATATAATTTCATGCTCCAAATATATAACTCTTCAATATCTTCACTTAAAATTTGAATATTTCTATTGAAACTCACCTGATTAGAACATGCAGTTCATGTCAATGAACTAAAATATTGTTCATGATTTTTTATATAGTTCTATATTTTATTTTAAATATTTATTTATATTTTTTGTATTTTATTTTTATTTTTTATATTTTAAATTCTCTCCATTGTTGGTGTATTTTTAGGACCTAATATTAAGCTTAGGTTTTTGAGCTACATTAGTTCATTTTGTTGACATTTACATCAACTGTGGGCACTTAAGAGTTGGTACCTAAGGAGTCTTTGACTAGAAAGAACATTCTTGCAGCTCTTTCTTTGAAGATTTCCAGTATTACCTTTACATTGTTGTCATGTCCATCAAGAGCACTGCGGAGCTCTGGCTGTGAAAGTCACTTACACAGTCAGAAGTGAGGACAGTGACAATCACAGAGGGCTTCCTTTAGCATTGTTGATGCTATGTGCTTACTTATGGTCATTAAGTTTTCACGATCATTTTATAACGTGTTTCCCAAACTCAGAAACAATTAATAGGGAAATGCATCCAACTTGTAAGAAAGTGTCTTCCACTTTTAGGAATGCCCATCTTGAAAACTGCTATTAAGTAAAAAGAAAATGGCTTAAGTTATTTGTGTAAATTTACAGGTGCATAATCTGGAGGGTCACTAGAGTTTGCATTTTTAACTAACTACAAAAGAAAAACTCAGTGACCCACTCAACATCTCAATTTCCCTTTTCATTGGAAACAATGTCAAATTCAGGAATGCAAGTGATTTATAAAATAACTCCCACAAAATTATTTTAACTTTTTTCTCTTTATGGAAAATAAAATTAGCAATGTCCATAACAGTCAGTGCCTCACTGATGTATTCTAGAATGACCAGCTCAGAGACAGCAAAGAAAATGTGAAGATGGGAGGGAGGAAGGAAAGGAAGGAGGAAGAGAAGCAGGGAGGCTGGCAAGAGCATACCGAAGGAAGGAAGTACCAACGAGAATGAAGAATTTGCTAAGTTGCTTCCTTCACTTTAAGAAGAGTGTAAAATGCTGAACTCAAATCAACCTCCGCTGCTGAAACTTCTCATGTTACTCCTGAGCTCTTGTTAATTTACGACACATTCGCAATGTTAATTTTGTTTATTTGATTTATTAAAATAAGTGCTTTACCTTCTAGTACCTAAAAAAATATACCTTCATTTGTTTAAGCCAAATAGTCAAAGATGCCTTCTAACCACAGAATCTGAAATTTGGTGTGTATTCATTTTTAATTTTAAAGATTAAATTTAGCAAAGTTATTTAAAATAATGTTGATAGCAGTAACAAAAAAATTTAAACAAAGTTTCACAGGTTCACGAGTGCCAACAAATATATTCAATAAAGGGTCATGAGGTGTCTGATGAATTTTAGTACACCATATTTGCAGATCTAATTTAAAATTGTTAAGAGAAAAAAAAAACTTTGTCAGATTAGGATATTAAAACTTTGGCTGGTCAATTTATGTCTCTACGTAATTTCCTAAGTTCAAATACTGAAGTTGGCCTTTTTTCTGTTCTCAATACAGAACCATGTCTGAGTTCAGAGTACACATGACAGACAAGGTCACTAGCATGGATGTGATTGCCAGCATCGATGTTGGAGAGAGTTTGGCCAAAACAGCAAATGAAACAGATAATATCACATTCTGTTTTAAGTGAGCCACAGGGAATGCCGTGATGCCATGCAGACATTAATGGGAGTTAGTTACTTTATGGTTAATATGATGGGAAATAAAATAATGTCATGCCGATAACCATAGTTTGTCCAGAAAATGTACAGGATTTAGTCCTTCTTAACAAATCCCTTCTAAGAACTTTGTTGGAAATGACAATTTTGCAAACCTGAATAACTTGACAAACGTAGACTGCACGCCTAGAAAATCCTGTTCTCACTACTAATTTCGTTTTCTGCCCTGGATCACTTGGTTTCATGGAAGGCCAAGACTAAATTATAAATTAGTTAATACTCTTCAGCCACTCTTGGTCTTCATATGGTGTATCTTTCCACTCGTTCTCTTATTCTGCTTGACTTCTGTATACAACATTCTCTTAGTTTTCATTTCTAAGTCTTTTCCATGTCACAGGGAGCTGATGGATGTGTGCCCCGCCTCTCAATGATCAGGTCAGACCAACTGCAGTGTGACTTCGGGAGCTGCCTGCATTCCTATTGCCTCCACAGCCTCGCCTCAGGAATAACTGGATTTGTGGTGATACAGTGTTCTTACATAATTCTGATTTAATTTTTCTGGTGGGAAATTACGAAAGTTCAGGAGCTGGGCACATTTTACTGAAATAATTATTTTCAAATTCCCTGAAGGTGTTTGTATTGAAGGGATGTAAAAAATTAATTGCAGGAGTAGTAAAATCTCCATCACTATGTGTTTACAGTGATGTTTAATTTTTTTTAATATACTCCTTCTCCTATACAGGGCAACAGTGTTTGTATTTAGAATTATGAAGTTGGAAACAATTCCCAACACTTAGAAGCTAAGCAGGAAATTAACTAGAAATACAGGCTTTATCCACTTTGTTAGGTATATTGTTGCTGTTAGATCTCAAATAGTTTTGTAGTATGGGTGAGAATCTGTTCAGTGTGTCATAATTTCTTAAGAGGCATGCCCTCATCTTAAGGAGATTACTTTGTGTTACAACTGAGCATGCAGAAATTATATTTTGGTGGGAGGGGAGAAGGGATAGGAAGAAGAGAGAGAACTACATAAAGGGAAGAACTCAGACCTTCTGGATCAAAAGGAGGAGTCAATAATTTGTGGAAATCCTTAGAGAACACGGTATCCCACTGTTAATTTTTATGAACTCACTCACCCAGTGCTCCAGAGTTACCTTTTACTAGTTCTACTTCCTTTGCCTAAAATTTGTAAGAACATAAATTAAAACATGCCAGGTGGAACACAAGAGTTATCCACAATCTCAGAAATCAGAAATGTTCATGGAACATGTTTTGCACAACTCTGCAGAGTTTTGTGACGATGTATGTGTGGTGCATAGGCTCGTTTTGTGAGATATAAGTCATGTATGTGTGCATACATATGATATACTAATTAAGACTCCTGCAGGGTGTACTCTCAGTTACACATTAGCCTACACAGAAATGAACTCATCATATCCAGCGCCAGCTCTGTGTTTGTTTTCCCCATTTCACATCAGGAACATTTAAACCCTTTAACATTTCATGTTTCAAAAGACACTGTTTAGAAAGTAAAAAATCCTGTGACAATCTAAGTAGATTTGTCCTCACCCTAAAGATTGTAAAAAAAAAGGTACACATAGGTAAACTACTAGTACTTTTTAAACTATCATTTTTTTTTTCATTTTCTTTGTTTCTAGTTTGTTTCCATCCTAGACAAATAAAACAAACAAGAACCAGGTGGTATGAATTATATTCTAGCCCATTGTCCTTCCGCTTTCATTCCTGAAAATAGTTTCAGACCCACCTCCGCATCCTTCCCAAGTCCCTGCTGTGCTTTTCCTCCGACCCTCAGCTTGCTGCTCCAGGGCTCGGTGGCATCAAAAAGGCTACACACGGCCATCAAAGGGCGGGGTAAAATCTAACCTGCGTGCCATTCGATGTCCGCAATAGGGAGGCCAAGGGAGCAGCCCAGCAGCCTCCTGCCGCGCCTCAGTCTGGGGCCTCTGCCTGTGCGCATTTGTGGTTTTTATTTTTGTATGACATATATTGCTAAAATACATTCCCTATGGCAAAGAGCAACCTGCTACTTTCAATACCATGCACATTCCAAAACACACACGAAAAACCCTAACTCAGACAAACATAGTCCTGGGTCTTCAAAGTCTAATGATTCAGATGTACTAAAACCATTAGTAATTAGGATGTAATGGAGACTAGGATTTCATCCAACTTGTTCCACACGCCACATGTTGTCAATTTCAGCAATCTCAGTGGTATCATTGACCAAGACTCCTTAATTTCATTTATTCTTCCTCCAGCAAAGAAAGAGTGGGGATGTGAAGAATTGTGTTTTATTTGAGGGACACATGACTGTTGCAAAGGTCAGGTTAAAAATAAATCTGGTAGAATCACAGTATTAAGTTTCATGAAAACTAAATAATAATGATTAGCAATAACAGTGAAGATTATTTTAATAGTCTCACAACTATGCCAATAATCTCTACTAAATTGAGGACAAACGGTTAGCATATATTTAGGAATTCTTGCAACATGGGTGATCCTGGGAAGTTGTTTATCTTAGTTTCTGCTTTGTCTAGATATACGCATTGATTCCACTATATTTATTTCGATAGCAAAATGGGTAAAAATATGCCTCATTTGGAATTGTTGCTGATACATTTTAGGAACTCAATGGAATTCAGTTTGCAGACTATTTTGAAGACAAAGACTGCTCTTTTATCTCAGCCAGCAACTGGTAAATACAGTTGGTGTGTTTTATGTAATTATGATGGATAATCACTTTAAATGTTTTGACTTTTAGATGATGCCTATATACATATATTTTAGGTACTTAGTCTTTTATTGAATTCAATCTCATATTTATCAAAGTTGTATTTTTTAAATCAACCACCTATGATGATTTACCACTGACTCATATGTGTTGTTTAACTTTGATTCTACAAATAAAGAAACTTGCAAAGGGAGAGACTCAAAATAAAATGGAAGGCTGGCTTATATGATTTGTATATCTAAGAGATGTATCAGAGAGATCTGCAAGAATTTCAACATCTGTGATATGACACTAAGGAAGTAAAATCTAATTTGCATGAACATTCTGTCCCCAGCTACTTTGTGACCTATTATAGCTTTTCACAGCAGAAAACCTAAAAGTATAAGGGAAATGGATTTCAGTCTGCCAGGTGCATTCTTGCTGAATCAGCCGACGTGGAATGATGCCAATTTTTACTGTTTTTCACTAAGGGAAAATATCCCTCAATAAAAAATGTTCATAATATTTAAAGGGAAATAACAGCCTGGATCCAAATTTGGAAGTCGTAACCAAAACAAGTTTTGCCACGAAAGTCAATAAATAACAATAAGGGGGAAAAAAAGAAATGTGAAATTTAAATGGGCAACATTGAAATTTCAGAATAATTTTAATCTTAGCTTATTATGGCATTTCTGTGTTCTTGGTATACAAAAAGAAGATATGTTCCTTTTAGAAAAAAGTGTTCAGGACAAACTACACAAGGTAATATCTGGTCTTTGCTGAGATGAGAAGGAGTTGGCGTCTGAGAAGCTATAACAGAATTCACAGACTGGGGCATTTATAAAGAATAGAGATTTATTTCCCACTGCTCTGTAGGCTGGGAAGTTCAAGATCAAGACACTGGCTAGCAACGGCTTCGTCTCCTCGTTTTCCCACTATGGTACCCTGAACACTTCCTCCTCCAGAATGCAGGGGTACCACATGGTCACATGGCAGAGGGCAGAGGGGAAACGCTCCCTCCATGGAGCCTTAGCACTATTCGAATCTCATTCACGAGAGAAGAGCCGTGGCTTCCTACCTTTACAGCCTCCGGCCTTGAGACCATTACACGGACTTCACCTGCACCAGGAGAGGACACAGTCACAGCCTAGCAGGAGGCAGTAGCTTCCTAGTCAAGGTTGGGGAAGACGTTGGAGATGGAGGAGATGCAGAGTCTATTGTAAAGAGCATGCGGCACCGTGGAAATATCCCAGGCCAAGAAGTCAGATTAGGCAGCACCTTTGACCATTTGGTTACCAGTTTCCTCATTTAGAAACTGGGTTAAGAGACTTCTCCATCCTAAATGAATTCAATGAAATAGCAGGATATAAAATGAACACCCATAAATCAGCTCCTATACACCAATGACAAATCAACTGAAAGAGAAATCAGGAAAACTATCCCAGTACAATAGCCTCAAAGAAAAAATGGAAATCAATGTAACAAGAAAGGTGAAACACTCTACAAAGAAAACTACAGAACTTTAAAGAAAGAAGTTGAAGAACTTAGAAGATAGAAGACCTTTCATGTTCTTGGATAGGCAGAATTAATATCGTCAAAAAGGCCATACTACTAAAAGCACTATACAGATTTAATGCAATTGCTACTAAACACGAATGACATTCTTCATAGAAATAGAAAAAGCAGCCATGAAATTCATTTGTAATAATAAGAGATCCAGAAAAGCTAAAGCAATCTTTAGTGATAAAAGCAAAGCAGGAAGCATCACAATACCAGAACTTAAATTATACTAGTATACTAACAGAACTGGCATGGTATTGGCACAAAAAGAGACATGAGGACCAATGGAACAGAATAGGAAACACAGAGTCATGCCAGTGGAAATACAGTTCTCATACTAGACAAAGACGCCATAAATATGCATTGGAGAAAAGATAGCCTCTTCAACAATGGTGCTAGGAAAACTGGAACTCAATATGTAGTGGAAAGAAAGTGAACCTTTATCTTTCACCCAATACAAAACTCAACTCAAAATGGATCAAGGACCTAGGGATTAGACCAGAGACTCTGAGTCTAATAGAAGAAAAAGTAGGCTCACTCTCCACCATGTCAGCTTAGAAACCAGCTTCCTCAATAGGACTCCTAAAATTCAAGAAGTAAAATCAAGAATCAATAAATGGGATGGTATAAAACTAAAGTTTTTCTTCAGGGCAAAGGAAGCAATCAAGAATGTGAGCAGATATCTTACAGAATGAGAGAAAATCTTTACCACCAGCACCTCAGATGGAGCACTAATCTCCAGGATATACAAAGAATGCAAAAAGCTTAACACCAAAAACCCCAAAATAACTCAATCAATAAATCGGCTAAGGAACTGAACAGGCACTTCGCAGAAGAAGAAATATGATCAGTCAACAAATATATGAAAAAAAAATGTTCAACATCTCTAGCAATTAGAGAAATGCTAATCAAAACTGAGATTCCATTTCATCACAGACAGAATGGTAATTGTCAAGAATACAAGTAACAGTAAGTCCTGTTGAGGAGGGGAAAAGGTTCACTCATACAGTACGGCGAGACTGTAAATTGATGCAGCCACTCTGGAAAGAAGTATGGAGATCTTCAGAAACTTGGAATGGAACCACCATTTGACTCAGTTATCCCATACCACAGTTTACACCCAAAAAGATTTAAAATCAGCATACTGTGCTTATCAATGTTTATAGCAGCTCAATTTACAATAGCCAAGCTGTGGAACCAATCTAGGTGCCTACCACAGATTAATAGATAAAGAAAATGTGGTACATATACACAATGGAATATTACTTAGCCATAAAGAAGAATGCAATTATGGTACTTGCTGGTAAATGGAAGGAACTGGAGAATATCATGCTGAGTGAAATAAGCCAGTCTCATAAAACCAAAGGACAGATGTACTCTCTGATATGTGGATGCTAACCAACAATAAGGGAGGGAAAGATTAGAAGTTCATTGGCCTAGACAAAGGGGAATGAAGGGAAGGGACAGGGGATTGGAATAGAAAAGATAGTAGAATGAATTGGACATATCCTTAAATATGAATACATGACCAATGTAACTTTACGTCATATAAAGCCACAATAATGGAATCCTAATTGGAACAAGTTATGCTTATTCTATGATAGTATAATATGTTAAAATATACCCTACTATCATACATATCTAGAAAGAACACATAAAAACTACACACATTCATACACAGACGCACACACACACACACACACACACACACACACACACACAAAAGCTAGCCATGCAGTCATTCAGAGAATAAAAATTCTATTGGCTTTTAGATAATATATCAATCTATTTTCAGTATCAATCAATGCTTTTTTCTAACAAGTAATTTAATAATTTTGAGATAAACAGATTTTTAAGATATTAGCTGAAAACCTCATATCTTATGTTCTACTAATCAACATATTTATTTCCTAGATAATTATTTTTAAAGAGAGACAAATATTTTAGAGTAAGTCAATCTGGGTTTAAGTTCTTAATACTGCTCAATGACTTGGAGTGGTGACTAAAACTGTATTAAGCTTGAGATACCTCACCAAGAGTGGAGAATGGTTGGTTCACATTTCCATTTTCAATAAATGCTAGCAATTTATGCTACTTTCTGTAGACCTCTGCTATATTCATGTGCAGTTGACAGGTGTGCATTGATTCTGTCCCTATGTTGACCATGTGAGCTTATGCATTACTTTGATGTTCATAACCCAAATAACAAAGACTGATTATCCAAATGACTTGGAAATGTGTTGCCTGGAATTTATCATTCAAAATTACTATCCACAATGACATGTTGCCTTCTAGATGCTCTTTTGAAGCATCCAACACATTGATTTTATAGTAGAGAAAAGAGGATACCTAGATGTGTGAGTTTCAATAACAACACAGTAGTTTTGCCACAAGACAGTAGGGAGAGACCCCAGAGGGATGCAGGTAATTGAACATTAAATATATGTAATGAATTTGCATTACTGGAATTCAGAGGCAAGAAGATATATGTGAAATAGGCTGAGACAGGATTTGTAGAGAAGGTTAGCTTGGAATGTGCACTTAAGAAAAATTGGGGTTAGGGGTGTAGCTCAGGGGTAAAGCATTTGCCTGGCACAAGAGAGGTCCTGGGTTCAATCACCAGTACCACACACACTCACACACAAATAATTACAAACAAGTCAAAAAACTTAAACAGAAAAGATGTAGACCATTAGCAGAGACCTGAGAAGGGAATTATGATATGCAGGCAAAAGATAGTTTCAGTATGCCATTGGGGATACATCAGGCAATGTGATTGGATAAATGGGAGATTGGAGACAGATGGTGGATGTCAAAAGTCATTCTGCTTCTTAGCTTGAGTTGGGCCTCCTTCCAGGGACCTGTGGGAGGGGAAAGAGGCAGGCTGCATGGACTTACAGCTCTGATGCACGGGTCCCAGATATTAGAATGACCATCCAGTTCAGGAAACTGAAGCTAACTCTTTTCTGATGTAGGGGCTCTCCTGCACAGCATGCTGAAGCCCCACCCCCACCCAATAGATTTTACCCGAGCTCCTTTCCTTTTTGTTCAAATCCAAAGCAATACAGCTGCAAAAATATAGTTCCTATTATTATTCTTAAAAGAAACAAAATTACTGTACCAGGCTGAAATAAGATTGTTTAAAAAAAGTAACACATGAGGTGATTTTGAAATAAAATATCCCTTAAAGTAAGGCTTGGAATTTGATCACTTAATTTTTACTGTTTAAGGAAAGGGTATCTACAAATCACAAATATAAAATATTTATTCAGGAATTCACTGCTAACTTGTCAATCTTGCCAAATGTAAAGATTCTCAGGTTTGATTTGGGGGTCTGGCCCCAGGCATATAAAAAGAAGACATGTCAAAGCAGCGGCCTCCATTTTCATCACCGAATAACGTGGAATGTTGAAAGGCTACTCGCTGGGTCTCTCCCAGAAAAGCGGTTCATGGGTTAATGTACTGGTCAGGTCATGTGTGAGAACGCTACAGAAGGACACGAGGGCCGTGAACATGAAGACCACGTTGTCCGTCGGGTTTGCCCCTCGCTAGAAGGATGCCGGCTGAGAAGACAGGGGCAGCAAACAAAGGAGATGGCCCGAGGGGCAGGAGGGCCGTAGCTGTCACCAGCAGATCGTGCATAACTGGGTCCAGCTAGAGCCAGCACGTGAGGCAGAGGGTACTGAGGTCCAAGAGGAGGAACCACGTGAGCAGGACAGGACGCATGAGAATTCTACCCTCATGCAGACACTTGTAGACCAGGAGGCTGATGCTCAGCAAGATCAGTGATGCATGACCACCGTCTGCCGTGGACGGGAGGGCTGCCCCTCAACAAGACGTCCCAGCGGGCTTGCCCTCCTAGGTTGTGCTGGGAAGTGGTGAACCTAGGAGATGGGGCCTCGCCAACGGTCCTCAAGTCCTTGAACTCATGCGTGAGGGAGGGCGTGGACCCTGGCCCTGCACCTGGCCTTCGCTCCCTGGCCACCGGCGGAGCACCCACCACATGTCCTCAACGTGATGCGCTGCTTTTCCGCGGGCCCCGGAGTCACAGCCCAACTTGATCATGGACTGGAACCACTCAAGCTAAGTCAAAATACACCTGTCTGTAGGATCGGATGCTGACCAAAAAGGGATCGGGCCACAAGCATCTAAACAAAGCTTCATTGGGGTTGGCTCTCAGGTGAGATTCACCTGTTCCCCCAGGTAAAGGGGAAGCTCCGCCGCAGGTATGGTGGGGCGGCGCTTTTGTAGTCAGGGGCAGGAGGGGGAAGGCTTGAGGGCTCGGTGTCCCCCTAGGGTTGGCTGGAGACCCCGTTGATTGACGGGCGGTTGCAAGACGCCACTGGGTTTTAGCTGTCAGTGTCTGATGAGCTGTTCTTTGCCCTGCCCCCCTCCAGGGGCCTCAGACCGCCCTAACACTTTCTCTTTACAAGTTAATTATTTCAGTTATTTTGGTAAAGTGATGGAAAGCTGGCTAACACACATATCTTTCAAGTCAAAATTCTTTGGATTCGACACTACAAAGTTAAATATCGGACTTATCAGCGAGCAATATTTTCTTATTTCAGAGTTTTAATTAACATGTTTCACTACTAGGAACACACACACACGCACACACACACACACACACACACACACACACACACACACACGGAGTTATATTCTACAGGCACCATCTGAATTGTCTGAACAGGTGCACCAAAACGAGGGGCACAGGGACTCTGTAGACATGCATACTGCATAGCCATTGGAGACCTGGACATATTAAAACTTCATGCCTTTGACATTGAAGGACAAAAAAATCATACTAACTTCTTCCCTATTTAAGCAATACTAAAATAGGAGCTTGGCTTTCTAAAAATGATCTATGCTATTTTATTAAAATGTTGCCTTTTGTTGGAAGTGTCCCCGCATAACTTTCCCACTTGCTTTAACTGTGCTGTCCTAATTGATAGCCTTTTTGTAGTTAAATAGGCATCAAATAGAGACACAAAGGCTCTGTTATCACCAGGCAATTACATTTGGTTAATAACCTGGCTGTGTTCTCTGTTCACATAGGACAGCTCTGTAAAAGTCCTGGCATTAGTGGATTTTATTCAAAGCGACAAAGGAAATATTAAAATTATAATACAATTTCCTTTATCATCTCTATCTAATTGGGGAAGACATCTGCACCATGACACAAACTCACCCGCAGAAGAGGAAGTTAAAATACTGTTATTTCTGCAGAATGACCTTTCTACTGTGCTTTGCACTTGACTTAGACTCATAATTTGGCCACTGACATGTTGTTTAAAATATAGAGAGCTAGAAATGAGCAGGAAATCTGACTTTTTAACAAGTGCAATAAAGTATGCGTGATCAGCCTGTATTCCTTATTTTTGCTTCCTAATGTATAAATCCAAATGTTGTCATTGTTTTAATACCTTTTCATAGTTCGCCAAATATATATGAGCACCATTTTATGTTAATTCTATGTTCCCAACTAGAGAATATGTTAAGAATATACATTATAAGCAGCAAAAATTCCCAGGAAATATAAATTAACTATCAATTAAATTAACAATTAAATTAAAGATGCACTTTGATATGTTGCTCACTATTGTGTAATTAACCTTGGTCCTGAAATTTGGGTGTCAATGCCAAGGTCAGTTGAACAAAAACATTTAGTAGACACTTACTTTGCAGAAAGTATTGAGATTATGAGGAAATCATAATATATTCATTCATCTTTTTGACAACTGGTTTTTGAGAGATTACTATAGGACAAGCAGTTTTTGTAGTTACTAGGGCTTAAGTATTGAAAAAAATTGTGGAATATTTGTATCCTTTTGGAATATACCTTCTGGTGGAGCAAGCAGATATGTTGAATTAAACTTTCAGTAAAATGTGATAAAAGCATGCACAGAATATCACGGGCTTGAAGTTGTTTAGTTTTGGTTATACACAGGATATATGTAAATACCACTTTTGTGAGTACATAGAAAAGCATTATTTGAGGGGAAATGAAATATACACTAATTGTTTGGGTTGTAAGAAATAAGATTTGTCTTTTTCACATTGGGCTGTGGTATAACTATCAACATTCTTGTACATGAATAGCTTCCAATAATGGTTATAAAATTTCAAAGATTTTATACTGATTTGAACACACTTTCTTTATAGCAATTTGATAGACATGTAAAATGATTTCAACTCAGTGATTGCATAATGAAATAATAGCAATAATAAAAAAAAATGTTAAAGAAGAAAATGACTTCCAAAATCTGATTGACAATACAACTATAACCATGATTCTAGTTTGTATTGTAATTGTAGTTATTTATGGTATCAGAAAACCTAGTCAATATGTAAAATCATATACAATTAAATGCAAAGTTCTTAATGTTAAAGTACCTTAAAATTTTATTTGCTTATTACATGAATTACTTACCTTATTTAATGGTGTGCTGAATTCTTCTTGTCTTCCAATACCACATAAAATGGTAAAAAATTCCAATTTTTCCTCTGTGAACTATTACAAAAATTCTAATTTGTCCACAGGTTAACCTTTTCCATCAAGGATTGTGGAGCTGGTAGACTTGAGTGGTTAAGCGTAGAGTTGGGTGACCAAGCTCCTCTGAAGGCAGGTTTCCCTGCCACAAACTCGCCTAGTCACCTCAGATATTCAGTTACTCTCTCTGTGACTCAGTTTCTCCAAATGTAAAGCAGGGATAGTCATTGTGCCTAATGTTGTTGTGAGGACTGAATGAGTTCACAAATGTGAGGAGGGTGGAAGAGTACATGGCATGAAGAAAGTTTTGCATAAACATTACTTTCTAAAGATTCACTTCTAAGTGTTATATATATTTCACACACACATACATATGTATTTCAGACAATGTTTTCCAAAATGTGGTCCCCTGGCTGGCCGTGTGGACATCTGTGCTACTTTGGCTGGTTAGGAGTGTGACTTCTCCCACCTCTCCATAGACTCAGCATTTGAAACCATGGCAGGTGTTTTGACAAGCTCTCTGGACCAACTGAAGCTTGGGTTTGAGACCCTCGGCACCAAGGGTAAGATGGTGACAGAGGAGGAGGTGAAGGGGGGTGATCGTGACATCACTCTTGCCACGACTGCCAAGAGTCTTCTGCTTCCCTAGAAGAAAGGGGGCAGTGAGAGACACAGACGTCTAACAGGAGAGAAGGACGGAGAGGAAGAAAAAGAATGAAGAATGAGAGGCAGGAGATAGAAGAGTGACGCAGGCTTCTCCACTTTGCTGCTTTTAGGCGGTAGGCAAATGTGTTCTGGAGCCTCCAAAGCTGGAACGGGTTGGAGTGAGGCTTCAGGGTAGTGGGATCTGGCAGCTTGTCCACCTGCTGGGCAGCAGGGACCAACCTGAGGGAACCTGCTGCCCAAGGACTAAGGCCCAAGGACTGAAGGCCAAAGCCAACACCATTCCTTCCACATTACCAACCTCTGTCTCCATGCCCAAGACTGCAAACTTCTCTACTGCAGAGAACAATGATCTCCGGGGACTCCACTGAACAAAACCATTACCTGGCTGTAAAAATCACCATATATGTGCACAGAATATGAATAAACAAGTGAAATTTATAGGAAGGAATCTTACTTTTTTCTGTGTCTTTAAATACAGTCATGCATTGCTTACTGATGGCAATGTATTTTAAGAAGCACATTGTTAGGAGATTTTGCTGTGCATGCATCTTGGAGGTACTTACACCAAGATAACAGCCATGTCACTGGGTGGCACGTTCTTATGAGACCACTATGACATATGTGGACCATCGTTGATGGAAAGGTCATTATGTGGTGCATGACTGTGTCTCCTATCTCACAGAAGGATGATACAAAATAAATTAAAGAGATGAAGCAAGGAGGCGTTCTCAAATATCACACATAGGGTTCACATGGCAGAGGGCGTAATGAAAGACATGAGGATTATTTTCCCCAGGTTTTTATTTTCTCTTTCACTAATGATTGCAAAAGCATCAATAATTAAAATGTTTTGTGATGTTTTTGCCGGGGTCCAGCCCTAGCAGGAGTCCATGGGTTCCACACTGGTAAACGGGGTGCGGGAGACAGCGTCGGCGATGGGTGGAGAATGAAAGACACAGACTCTAGTTCTGGTGCAATCAATCCCACTTTATTCTGGGGAAGGCTGGGTTTATACACATTTTTCTTCAGGCTATGATGATAGGCTTATGATTAATAAAATCAAAGAAGTTTCCAAAGCATAGGCAGAAATTGTTTTTACCAAAAGATTATGAGAAAACAGTAACCTTACAGATTATCCTTACTTTATCACAATTATTTTAAAAATATCTAATTACATCAATGAGCTAATACAATGTTTATTTCCTTAATATCTAAACTCTATATGACCTAAGACTATTTTTACTATTTTTGTGGTAAAGCGATAGACAATGTCATGTGACCATCTCTACTAGGTCCTTCTGGTTAATATCTAAATTGCTGAATTAAGGGTTACAGGAGGGCAGCGGTCCCAATGGTTATTATGTACCAACGTTTATTATAGGGGTGACATATTCTTTGTAGGAAGGAAGGAATGTTGTGAAATCTTATTTTTTTACCTTACTACCACACATAAACACAACCATCATCTGGATTAAACCACCCTGTAGGAGACAGGGGGAGATCTATATCTACCTTCTCTAAGGGCTTGCCTTTAGGGGGGTACCAGGGCTTGCCATAGATAAAATAAGCTGGTCCATGTCTAGTAGCTACTGTGGGAGATGCTTTGTGTTTAGAACTTGGGGAAACATTGTTATATATAAATTTCTGTGCCCCAACAGGTTCTGGCTGTGCCAGTAAATGCAGTGTTTGGTTTTTAACATAATAAAAACATTCTCCTGTAGTGAGGTTAACGTCACAGGGTTTCAACATGTGTTTTGTCTCCATGATGTTTTTCTGGAAATTTGTAGAATTATTCCCATCACCTCTAGCAAGTTCCCCAGACTGAAGTGAGTAATATATTATTAGGAAAACTCCACAGAATAACATCCGAGCTAGGGAGGCATACATCTGGCTACAGTCCTTTTAGGATGAGTCTCTGCAATCATCCTTCAGTGGAACTCTGTCAAGCACTGCAAGGAGAGCCAGGCGCCCCCGCATGTTTTCTCTTTTAAAATATATTTTCATATAAAAGGAGCTATTCAGTCTTCTAAAGGTCAGTGTTTTGTTACAACATGTATAGTATTTACATTTTGATGAAATTAAACCACATCAATCAACTTTTAATTCTAGCTTAAGCAATATTAGTTTAACATTTAATATGATAAGAATGATTTTTGGCCAACAAAGCATGCTGAATGCAATAAAAACTGTTTTTTTCTAACTTGAAATGAATTTTATGAATGTACGTTAAATTATTATTTTTGGAATAAAATTTTATATATATAGAAAGGGAGCAATGCTGTAATATTTCAATTATTTATACTTATTTTTATGAGTCCATATATCCCCAAGTAGCCACATACACCTTCCTCAGTTCTTCATAGTCTCCTCATTATTTGACCAAACCCTCAATGATGCCATTGGAACACATGAGTGCCTCTGATTTTAAATATACCTAATGTTAAATCCACATTTTTCCAGGTAGCTCTATTATGCCTTTAGAATTAACAACAATTCCTCCTCCCATAATCAAATGTGATTGAGTTATAAAATTATTCTGCCTCAAGAAGACAAATCTTAAAAAGATGAAAAATTGATGATAATTCTTATGGAAGTCTTCCCTGAAGCAAATTTAGCTTACATAACCATAACATAATTCTTCTGATGTTTGCCACCCCCATCCATAAATTCTGGTTTACATGATTTTTTAAAGTTTTAACCTCACAAAATGCAGAAACATATCAAATTTACTTTATTAACCTGTATTTTAAGTTAGCTAAACCTCTGAGACTTTTTTTTTTTAATTTAAAATTTCTATTGTACCCTAGAAATCTGGGTAAATATATTTGGTCTAGGTGGTTGTAGGTTCAGGACTGGGAGAAAAAGGTTTAGCATGACTGAGTTGTTTCAAGAGAACAAGAAAATAGCAGTGGTCAACCCGGGGAGTTGCTACCTGTGTTGTGATCTAGGTGTTTATTCAACATCAATCATGAGCTTGCTGAGTAGTTTAAGATTAGTGTCAAAAATGACATATGTATGAGAGTCTTCTTATAACAGTAACATGTTTTCAGGAAATGAAAAACCATTCTTCAGACTCCTTTATAGTCAATATTCTGAGTTGTCCCACAGTATTGAAAACATATAACACCTTCAATTTTATCTATGTACAAGCTACACACTTTGCTATCTAATATTTTCTTCCTTTTAGTATTATTTTTCTGTTGAATCCTTATGCTAATAGATTTTTCCCTCATAAACACATTTGAGTCTGTGTGATTGTTTCAACAATTTTTTCAATTGTTCAGAAATCTGATTCACAAAATTGTTGTGAGGACTAATTTTGGAAGGAGCAACAAAGTGCTTATCCTTCTCCTTGAGTTGTAGAAAACATTTAATAGTAGTTATTAACCTTGTGCCTTATTTGATTTCTCACATAATTGGTTTGTGTATGTGTGTGTGTGTGTATTAGACATCTATTGCTGTGTAACGAATTACCACAAATGCAGCAGCTTTAAATAATATTGATATTTAGGGCTGGGGTTCTGGCTCAGTGGTAAGTGCTTGCCTCACACATGTGAGGTACTGGGCTAGATCCTTGGCACCACACAAAAGTAAATAAAATAAAGGTATTGTGTTTATCTACAACTAAAAATATTTTAAAAAACAATATTCAGATTTAACTCCCCGTTCTGTTTGGCAGAAGGTATGGCTGCCTTAGTTCTCTGCTTAAGGTTTTGCAAGAGTGGAATCAAAGGCCCGGGAGAAGTCCCGGGTTCTTTCACACTTCTATCCATCATCCATAAGTTAGGAATGTTGGGTAGGATAATTCTCATGCTGCTGGTCTCTGACCTGCTACCAACCAGAGAAAACCCTGTTTTAAAAGTCTCATGTGACTAGGGCAGGCATACCTGGAAAATCTCTCTGAATTAATTCATAGTCAATGATTTTTAATTTAATTATATCTGCAGCCAAAGAGATAGAAGTTGCAGAGACCAACTTAATATTCTCCCCACCACAGCCAGGTCTCAAATTTTGTAGGACATAATTGTGTTGTAATTTTAATCATCTAAGTACCAAAACTAATTATTTCAAGAATTCAAAGGGATAATAAGGACTTGTCCCCTGAAGTATGTGGACAACCACAGCTGATTTGTCAAGAAGAATGTGAACGTGTTGACACAGTCAGAAGTTGACATGCTGCTTTTTTCTACTTTTGACAACTATCATTGAAGATTTCACAAGATCAATGCATATGGAAAAGTATGAAAAGTGACGTAAATAATACATGACAAACGCTTGTTTATCTTGCTTTTCTGACATTAAAACTAAAGGAAGGCTTGGTGAGCACAGCTGGGAAAATTAATGCCTATAATTCTCATTTCTGTATGCCTCACTTTGCTTTCCTAATTCCCCACGGCATACGGCTTCTCCATCTGAGCGAAGGGATCCCATTTGAGTGCCAGTATTTAAAAGGGAAAGCCAGCTCATGTAATATTTCTTGACTCCAAAAGACAACCAGACAGCTCAAACCCTTCCAAATCATTCTTGCCTTTCACTTAACCTCAAGATGGCTAGAAGGGAAAGGGAAAAATGCGTCCAGTACCATCAATTGCAGTTTTACGCTGATTTGTCCTTCCTCAGCTGACCTGAGGAGCTCTCCTGCCTGGTGCTCCATCCAGTCCCGAAACCAGCACAGCCCCGCTGTGTGACGCGCTGGGTACAGGGACGGTTACAAGACAGAATGAGTAAGGAGGGATAGGTGCTGCCTTTGGACAATCTACAACTCCCTGTGCAGACGAACAAGAAAAGGAGTGCAGTGTGAGGCAGCGCACCACGGAAGGGCAGAGTGGGCTCCGAGAGGGAGCAGGGTCCATGGAGAGCCAGGCCAAGGGAGAGGCGAGGACGTTTGGATCAGTCAGACCAAACACATCCGGAAAGAGAAGTGAGAGCTGCTGATGCTTCTCACGGGCATCCACCTCCTGGGCCCAAGGACACCGCAGAGGAGATGAAGAATGGGATCTGGAGACGGAGCAAGAAGGAAGGCAGCCTCCAGAGAGAGGGGAGACTCGGCCAGGATGGAGGCAGGAGGGCAGGAGCCGGGGGAAGTGGGAGGTCCTACAGGTCAGGACTGCCAGGAGCAAGGCCAGGCTTGAAGTGAGGTTTAAGAGCAAGGCCAAGGCTGCAGTCCGTGTTCCCTTAAGGGTGGGGAGCTCCCCTGCAAGGTGAGGAGGAGCCAAACCAGGCTGTGAGGTATTCACCTAGGGAGCAGTTGAACTGTAGGCTCCTGGACTCCATTGCAGGCTGGCAGCTTACATTCCCAAGGTTTTCTGAATGGCGTCCCCTGAAGGCATCACGCCTCTGACCAAGACTCGAGGACCCTTGTGGGGTGATTGTGCTGGCCAGCCCCGTCGGCCTTCACAGCCTATCCCACCCTTCTCTGCCTTGCTGTTTGGCTGTGACGCTGACCTCTAGGGACTGTGCTGCTCTCGCCCCCTCAGACTCTGGCATGGCAGTGTGACCAACAGGAGCACCGGTAGACGGGAGCGCAGAGGAGAGAGCGTGGTGACTCCCTGCCGTCTTCCTGCGTGGTCTGTACTCCGACCGTGGAGGATATTTCTACTGCTCTGCCGAGCGGATCCTCTGCCACAGCGGCTCTGGCAGACCCAGTAACAGCAGGTCCCCCGAGCCTTCCTGTGTGCGGGTGCTGCTGTCCTGCTGGACCCATAACCTGCTCGCCCCCCGGGCTTCCCTTGGGCAACAGCGCATGCCCACGGAGTCCAGGTAAGCCTTTCTGGGGAGCATCTGCTTCTGTCAGGCAGAGGCCCCGGTGAGTTATCACGTGGGGTGAGCGTAGAACCTCGGTCAGACAGCAGTGGCAGCCTCGGTCAAGGGAGGAGGGCTCAAGGCAGGGATGCCACCACAGGACCGTCGCGGGTCTCCAGGTGGGTGATGCTCAGCTTCTGAAACTCAGACGGAGAAGACAGGCCTTGAAATGACCTGAACGCCTTTGCTATTGCAGTGGGAGAGAGAGGGAGACGGTGAGGGAGGAATCTGCTGGAGAAGAGCCTGCACACTTCAGAGGGCACGGTGTGCATGTGTGTTTGTGTGTGTGTGTGTGTGTGTGTGTGTGTGTGTGGCCGCGCACGCCTGTGCGTACCTATAGCTACAGCTGGGCACACATACAGGCTGTAGAACAAGTTGTATTTGGACAATGCTTGCATACTAATGATTTTATTGTTAGAAATGGCAACATAGAGTATCGCCAGCCACCAGATACAAAAAGAGGACCTGAGCAGAGGGAGTTGGTTGGGGACGAGCTGCGGCCCATTTTATGAAGTGAGAGGCTCTGCACTCAAGCCGCAGGCCTGGCCCCAGAGTGGAGGAAGCACCGAGTGTGTTCCATTGTCTTCCTCAGATTCCACCTGGTGGATTTCATCACTAAAACCAGTCCATGGACTGAACTGTCCACATGATTGGTGATGGTCACTCTTGTCTGATGGTGGAATGTTCTTAACTGAAAAAGAGAGCAGAGGTTTACCGAGTTTCTGTTTAGTTCGAAAACTTGCCCCAGCAGGTTTGAGATGCACGGGGTGATTCAGTTACCACAAGGGCTACAGTGCAGCCTCAGCACATTCTGACCCCGGACTGTTGTCTTGATGAAGGCGTATCCATCCAACCATGGGTACCAGTAAATACTTTAGGTTTGTTTTGTTTGTTGCTTGTTTTAGGTTCTCAATATCTAACCTGAATAAGTTTGCTTTTATGTGCTTTCCTGTTAAAAGTAAAAATAACACATTGCTTTCATCTTCCTGTTTATATAGCACCTTACATCAAAAACAGTTCAAAATATTCCTTTTGGTTCTGTTGTGTTTAGAAAAAGATATAAAAATCTTACATAAAGTAATGTTTTGACAGAACCTCTATACCATAAGAGTATTTCAGGGAATCATGTAAGTGTTCAGAGCTCATTACATCACCCAGAAAATCTTCGCCTTGGTTATGGAGAGATAATTACCTTCATTTTTTTTCTATTGCTGTTCTTCAAATACATGTAATATGACAAGTTACGACAAGCAACATGTCCTTTCTCCTCTTCATGTGTTCAGAGACAGTTTGCTACACCTGTGTGTGAAGATCGAAATTCCCCTTGTCTATTAGTGTGGTCCAGTGAGTGATTTATAACAGTCCAAAACACCATTTTCCAATTTTACTGTGATGTGAAAGTCATATGCATTCAGTAAAAACAGGACTTGGAATTTTGATTGAAGTTTTAATTTTTTTCACAGATTAGCAACATGCAGCTGGGTCCTCTAGTGATACAGTTTATAGCCAGTGAGCCCCAGTTCCCAGCAGGCTGCTCCAGCTGGAGGTCACGCCCACTCCACAGTGCGCTTTGCTGCTAAACTATGTCTGGTAGACTGGGGTACCTAATGCATTGTCTACATGAGGCATTTTGAAGTTAGGATGATTTACTGGGTGGTAACCCCATGATAATTCAAGGAGCATCTGTATTTCCATCACATGATGGCATGGAAATCAAAGTTTCTGTGGTCCTGAGTTTGCAAGTAGGCTGTGTGATCGTCTGCCCAACGCTTCGCTCTGTAACACTGATAGACTACATTGCCACCGTCCTTGGTGAGAAAGGTGACATGCAACATTATCCATGTCCCTAAGAGCTTGACAACCATTTTCATTGCTATACACACAGTTACTTTGTATTCTGGCCGTAATTCCTTATCTTGTGGCTGGACCAACATCTACAGCGATTTGAAGTCATGCAGTTCCAGAGAAGTTAGACACAGAAATTTTGCCAATTTAAAGATTTCAGACAACCCTGAATGATTCTCGTGAAGATTCTCCTTCTCATGATGCTTATGAAAGCTTCTGATGATATCACAGAATGCTTAAAGAATTCTAGCTTTAACTGGTTTTAATCATTTTAGAATCTTCAACATTTCTTCTGTATCAGGTCTAACTTCTTGAACGATGCTTCCAGCTGTAGTCCATGGCTCAATCTCTTGCAGTTCTCACAGAAGTGTTGCGCTATCCCCCATTCTTCTGCTGGGTAAGGCGTCTTTGGCTGACTTTACCTCGGGCAGAGACTGCTTCAGTGGTTAATAACCTGTCCTTGCCTCTTTGCATTGCTGGACTTGTTCTCAATTTTAATTAGCACTGTGTGGTTTGATCCACGTCTGCCACTGAAACTACCAACGGAGTCACCTGTCCTTTTGCACTTTCCCTCCAAATGTAAAGGAAAAGTGTTTCTGATAATGATTATAGTTTACTCAGAACCTGAGATGGAACAATCATTGTCAACTTCGAGAAGACTCAGTACAAATCCAGAATACTTGCCATTTGCTCCTTTCATGGGGTCAAAACAACATTTCTAGAAGTTGACTGCTTCTCTTATCATTTCACTGAATGGCATTGCAAAGGATCCCATAATAGTTATCAAGATATCAAGTCATCAAGAATTGCCACCTTATATTCAGCATTTATTTTTGCTTTCAATTCAGTGTTAAGATCCTGCTAAAATGTAGAAAGGCTGTAAAAATGTTGTCCTTATAAATAAACTGGTAGAAATGACTTTCCCACATTGGGAAGCATAAGGGTTGTCCCCATACACAGAGTTCTCTACACTCAGCAGTTGAAACCTTAAGAAATGCAGTCTTCTGTTTTTATATGTGAGTTCCAGTCCTGTTTTCATATAGAGGTGTGGAAATGGTCTGTTACACACACTGAAAGAAAATTACAAACTGAAATTTAGAAAGTTCACTGTTTATTTTTATCTTTCATGTAGTTATTTCCATTTTTTAAAAAAGGCGTTTTCGTGGTAGCTTTTCTTGGTGTACAGACTGTGTTAAGAATCCCATAAGCACACTTTTAATCATGAAAAACTGCTCAGCCAGGTTCAGCTGATAAGCACACACATATATATAGTTTTCATTTCTCTGTTTTGACTTTCAAAGTCATCCATCATTTTATGCTTGAGACGATGTAATCTTTTATGGTTGTTATTAGAAAACACTGTGTTCAGACAAACATCCCAGCTGCCCTGCTAAAGCTTCCTTCGCCACCTCCTCTTATGCCCTGCATCCCTTTTCCAGGATATGCGGTCTCAGGCCAGTTGCTCAAGTTCACTTTTCCCTTTTAGGCCCCAGTCTTGCTTCTCAGGATTTTCTCTGCGACTCAATCTCAAGCAGGGCAGTTTTGTTTTCTCATGGTTGCCTACACTTCTAATTCTCTGATCTTTAGAGATTCCTCTGCTCAGTCCAGCCATGGTGGCATAGATCTATTTGAAATTTGATTTTGAATTACATTCAGTAAAACATGGTTACATTTATAATGTTTGAGAAGTGGGCTGGGGATGTAGCACTCAGTTGGTAGAGTGCTTGCCTTGCAAGCACAAGGCCCTGGGTTCAATACCCAGCACTGCAAAAAAAAAAAAAGAATTAGCACCCATTCCAAAAATGTACATGTACAATTATGGAAGAAGGCTATTTACAGCATAAACTTTAATTTCTGTATATATTTATTCAGTTTATGTTTTATAAACATTGTTAAAATAGGGGCATAGAAATAATCCATGGTAGGGCCCATCATGATGGCACATGCCAGTAATCTTAGCTACTCAAGAGGCTGACACAGGAGGATCACAAGTTCAAGGCCAGCCTCAGCAATAGTGAGGCCCTAAGAAACTTAGTGAAACTCTGTCTCAAAAATTAAAAGAAAAAAATGCTGTGGATTCTGCTCTGTGGTTAAGCACCCCTGGGTTCAATCTCCAGTATGCCACCAAAATAATCCATAATACATATTTACATAAATCTATAAATTCAAACTTGGCAAAGAAGTGCTATTTTACTTTTACCTTCTTTATTATGAAGAGAATAAATGACAAGCCGAAAACTTGGGCAAGAACAGAGTTGTTAAAGTCTCGTGGTTTCTGCCTGTTTAATATCTGGAGTTGGAGGCATCTGCTCACCAATTTGTTACTGAAGAACTACATCATTTAAATGTTGCTGAGAATTCCTCCAGGTACACTTGAGTCTCTCTGGTACAATTAATTAAAAGTGCATGAAAGCCATTTAATTTATCAGTATCCATAGAGTCCCACTAAAACCAGAAACCAGAATAATAACTGTTCATTAAGGACAGCAGTTTATCTCTATTCTAAAATCACTGTCATAATTAAGTTATTCCAGTATAGGATATTTTATGATTCTTAGCTTTTTATGTAAAATTTAATTAATCTTTAACAAATATGAATTTGGATATTAAATACATGGAAAATTAGTATTTTTATTATTTTGTCTGTAAATTCTTTTTACTTTGTGAGTTGTGAGATTTTTAAGAAAGCTACATAATAGATGATCCAAATACCAGCCCCACAGTTATCAGACAGGAATTTGTTAGATGCAAACTTTAGGCCTCAGACAGTCACACTGAAGCAGAATCTGCATGGTCTAGGTGAAGCTGATCAAGCACCTAGTGATTATGAATTTAAAAACATGGTGCTATTTAATTTTTAGTTTTTTGTTTTTATTTTTAAATCAGATTTGATCACTGAGGTTTTCTTAAGGAAAACTCGTTCAAGTTAACACCACTAATTGGAATAAGATTTCCAGTGATCTAGACGTGTGAACTGGGCAGGTGAGACTTGGTCCCCACCTCTCCAGGCCTACACTTCCTGTTGTCCAGGTGCTTTGCCACCTGACTCCTCCACTTTCTCATTACTTCTCTCTTTTTGAGTTGGTGGGTGAAACTAACCTTGGTAATGACTGCATCACTCTGCCATTTACTAAATATGCACTTCTTGTATATTTTTAAAATGGAAGAATTTTGGTATGTAAACTATACCATAATAAGAGTTGCCTAAGAAGCTGAAGAAACATACAAGTTCAGGTAGTTGGTCTATTAGTGGATTTTTTTTTTCCTGTATTATGCTTCACTGGTTTGGAAAATCAGTATTTAATTCTATATACGAAGCATTTTTTCCTAGATGTAGATACGCATTAGTAGTCACAGGAATAGCCAGAAATAGAGTTTTGACTATTAAGGAAACCATATTTGTACTTGACAAAAAGGAAAAAAATTAACATCATTTCCAAGGACCACAAAACAAATTGTGAGCCTGTTAATTCATCATTGGTTTTCCCGGGAAGCTTACTTTTGCGCAACTAGCACACATAATTGCCCAATAAAATAAAGATGAATTTTGTGTATATGTGTTATGTAGTATGAATGTGGTATTATGGAAGGATAAAAAAGTTAATCTAATATCAGAATGGAAATTACAATAAAACTAATGATAACATGAAAAGAGTCCGGCTATCTTTCATTAAGACAAGTCAATTTTGAAATTAATCTCAAGAGGGAAAGCTAACATTTTGCTGATAAGCCATTATTTTCCATTTAATTATTATAATTGAATAAACAGTCACATTTATTAGAATGAGTAATTGACTCATGCTTTTCTAATAGCATAGAAACCATGATAACTAAAATGAGATAAAGAGTTTTTAGTAAAAAAAAAAAAAAAAAGATAACCTCAGTGGTGGTTATCTAACCCTCAATTAGACAGATGAAAGAAATTAAAGGGATATGAATAGGAAGAGAAGAACTAAAGCTATCACTATTTGCTGATGACATGATTCTATATTTAGAGGATCCAAAAAACTCCACCAGAAAACTTCTAGAACTAATAAATGAATTCAGCAAAGTAGCAGGATATAAAATCAACATTCATAAATCTAATGCATTTCTATCAACAAGGGATGAATCCTCTGAAAGAGAAGTTCGTAAAACTACCCCATTCACAATAGCCTCAAAAAATAAAATACTCAGAAATCAATCTAAAAAAAAGGAGGTGAAAGACCTCTAAAATGAAAACTACAGAACATTAAAGAATGAAAATAAAGAAAACCTTAGAGATGGAAAGATCTCCCATGTTCTTGGATAGGCAGAATTAATATTGTCAAAATGACCATGATACCAAAAGTGCTATATACAATGCAATTCCAATTAAAATCCCAATGACATTCCTCATAAAGAAATCAATCATGAAATTCATCTGGAGGAATAAGAGACCCAGAATAGCCAAAGCAATCCTGGGCAGGAAGAGTGATGCAGGAGGTATCATAATACCAGAACTTAAAATATCCTACAGAGCAATAGTAACAAAAATGTCATGGTATTGGCACCAAAATAGACAGTCAGACCAATGGTACAGAATAGAAGACACAATAGAATACAATGGAGAAAAGATAGCCTGTTCAACAAATGGTGCCGGGAAAACTGGAAATCCATATGCAGCGAAATGAAATCAAATACCTATCTCTCACCCTACACAAAACTCAACTCAAAATGGATCAAGGACCTAGGAATTAGACCAGAGACCCTGCACCAAATAGAAGAAAACGTAGGTCCAAATCTTCATCGTGTTGGCTTAGGACCAGACTTCCTTAACAAGACTCCCAGAGCACAAGAAATGAAACAAAGAATCAATAAATGGGATGGATTCAAACTAAAAAGTTTTTCTCAGCAAAGGAACTAGTCAATAATATGAGGAGAGAGCCCACAGAGTAGGAGAAAATCTTTTCCATACACACTTCAGACAGAGCACTAATCTCCAAAATTTATAAAGATCTTAAAAAACTTTACACCAAAAATACAAAGAACCCAATCAATAAATAGGCTAAGGAACTGGGCAGACACTTCACAGAAGAAGATATATAGGCAATCAACAAGTATATGAAAAAGTGTTCATCATCTCTAGTAATTAGAGAAATGCAAATCAAAACTACCCTAAGACTTCATCTCACTCCAATTGGAATGGCTACTATCAAGAACACAAACAATAATAGATGTTGGCGTCGATTTGGGGAAAAGCACACTCATACATTGCTGTTGGAGTTGTGAATTGGTGGAGCCACTCTGGAAAGCAGTGTGGAGATTCCTCAGAAAACTTGGAATGGACCCATCATTTGACTCAATTATCCCACTCCTCCTTTTATACCCAAAGGACTTAAAATCAGCATCCTACAGTGACACTGACACATCAGTGTTTATAGCAGCTCAATTCACAATAGCTAGATTGTGGAACCAAACTAGATGCCCTACAGTAGATGAATGAATAAAGAAACTCTGACACATGTACACAATGGAGTATTATCCAGCCATAAAGAAGAATAAAATTATGCCATTTGTAGGGAAATGGATGGAATTGGAGAATATCATGCTAAATGAAATAAGTCAATACCTAAAAAACTGAAGGCCAAATGTTTTCTCTGATAAGTAGATGATGATACATAATAGTGGGGATAAGAGAATAATGGAGGAACTTTGGATTGTATAGAGAGAAATGAGGAGGAGAAGGGGCAGGGGGAAGGAAAGATGGTGGAATGAGACAGACGTCATTACGCTATTTACATGTATTATTACAGAAACGGTATGAATCTACATCATGTACAACCATAGAAATGAAAAGTTATACCCCACTTGTGTACAATGAATCAAAATGCAGCCTGTAAAAATTAAAATAAAATTATTAAAAAAAGATAACCTCCGTAGTGATAGGGTCTTCACATATAGAGTTAATTTAAATGTAATATGCACACGCAGCCCTGGCCACCTCTGGTAGGACCAACAAAGATGCAACCTTTCTGTTGTAGGATTTAGAGGATAATTTTACATGATGATTGTAAATATTCTATGATATGAGAAGATTTAAGATTAATAAAATCCGGAAGTTTCTTTTTTGTAGCAAATGCCAAGAAAAATATAAATTATTTCTCTAGTGGAGCAGGTGATTTGTATATAAGAGAGCACTGAAAGTGCTGTACCAATCCTGTTAGTAACACATCTATTTTCTTACACTGTATCTGATGTTCCGTGATCATATTTAATATTTTTTGTAGTACTGAGGATTGAACCCAGGGGCACTCTACCAATGAGATATATCCCCAGTCCTATTTTTTTTTTTTTTTAAAGATAGGGTGTCCTTATGTTGCTTAGGTTGGCTTGATCTTGCAATTCTCTTGCCTCTGCCTCCCCAGGACTTGGGGACTGTGCCCAGATCATGTTTAATTTGTACACATGAATATCACAGCCTCTAGAATTTTGTCACAAAATTCAACCAACTGTTTAGTTATATCATTTATGTAAAGAAATGGTATTTTGTTCTATGTGATGACCCAAGAAAATTGATCTGAATTTACAGGGAATTTATTCTAGGAAATTGCAACTAAATTGACCATCAAAAGGTACTATTAACAGTATGGAGACAGGATATTTTTAGTACATTCAACAAAGAGAGGCCATGGTAGTGACAACCAGGATTTATCTATGCAAAGAATCCATTTAACATCATCTACAGGTAATTATTCAGATTTGAATTGAATTCCCCTTATTGTGAAAGAGGAAGAGTGTAAAATTTTCACACAATTCCATATATGTATGCATTCACCATTGTCCTCAAAGTGATTGAATTTGAAATTTAAAAATACTAGATGTGCACTCTCCGCAGATTCCAAAGTTCCATTAAAATATAAAGGGCTGTCATATTATCATTATGCTTCTGTGAAGTTTAGATAGAGAATCATTATCCTCTGAGTAAGTGCTATGGTGTTTTTGGGGCTTTCAATAATAATTAAAGACAGGTAATCCTGCAAGACAAAAAAAAAAAAAAAAAAAAAAAAGGAAAAAAGAAAGAGAAATTAGGTACTTCTTAAACAAGAAAGAATTGCAATTAATTCTGCAACAAAGTGAGTCTCCAGAAAGGGAGCCTTAGCCTGGGCAGAGCGGCTGTACCCTCAGCAGGAGCACAGGCTTCTGAGTTTCTGAATCCTGTTCCCCTACCTTCCATTCTTCAGTGACTGTTCACGACTGAGCTCCACCTCGTGTGTATTTCACAGGGAGGAATGTTGGAAGGGGAAGGATGTGTCCCAGTTTTCTCAGCCGACTTCCTGCAAGTGACCCAACAATTCTGTAGACGTCTCACTGGCCAGATTCTTGTCACAAAATCACACATAGCAGCAAAATAGTCTAGGAATTCTAGCCTTCTTTACAGGTGGAAACCTATGGGAATAAAATGGGATAGTGTTCATAGAGAGGGTGAGAATTGATATTGAGAGAGAACAGCAGTGCCTGAGAAAACCAAACCCGAGTGCTTATTAAGCACCTACAGAGCTTCAATTGACATTGGGCAGATTCAAAATTACTATAAAGAATATGCAAGACTCCGTGTGACATTTTGCCTAGTTCTGTATTACCACAGCTGAAGAACTGGCATTGTGCTGTTAAGAATTAATTCCAGCACTTCCATCTGAATCCTAGCTCTCCCTCTTCCCTCCTCAGATGGAAATGGCCTCTCATTCCCTCTCACACACCTCTAATTCACTTGCCAGGAAATGCCCTAGATTCTTCTCTGGGTCTTTTTCTCCTCTTGCTAGAGTTTTTAAGAACAAGAGAGTATGCTCTATTTCAGAAAAAAATCAGAGATTACTCCCAAAGGGCTGCACTTTTTCTATTTTTTTGTCCTTCTCTCTGAAAATTAATATATTCTCAACAGTTTTGCCCATCTGTTTGTATAGCCAGGGACGGGTTTCCAGATTTACACAGAGTCTTCTCCAAGTTTGTTTTGCTATCTTTGCCTTTATCTTAGAACAGAGAATATTTAGCATCTTGTGCTCAGTTTTAATAGGACCAAATGTAAAGGATGCCGGGGGGGTGATCAATTGTTTTCCATCATTCCTTAAGGCTGAAGTCCAGTGAGATCAATGTGTGGCTTCCTTTATGTGGATAAGACGATGTTCAGGGTCCGTGTGATATTCAAACAACCCTGGTAAACTGAGTAAGATCTATCAGGCAGCTCTGTGGTGCTGCTGGTGGAAACCAATGGAAACAGATGCTATGGACCCCCGTCTGCATTACATAAAAGAGTATCTACCCTGATATATGGAACTGCTTGACATATCAAATATGTTTTATAGTTCTTTTGATCCTTGGTTTATGATGGTGAATGCATTTGTGTATATATGTGCACATAATACATAATGTATATTTAAACATATCGTATACTTTAAGTATATATTAATCTTTTTTATTGTAAACAAATGGGATACATGTTGTTTCTCTGTACATGGAGTAAAGGCATACCATTTGTGTAATCATAAATTTACATAGAGTAATGTTTGATTCATTCTGTTATTTTTCCCTTCCCCCCACCCCTCCCACCCATCTTTTCCCTCTATACAGTCCTTCCTTCCTCCAGTCTTGCCCCCCTCCCTAACCCTAACTCTAATCCTAACACTAAACCCTCCCTCCCCCCATTAGGTGTCATCATCCACTTATTAGCGAGATCATTCGTCCTTTGCTTTTTTGAGATTGGCTTATCTCACTTAGCATGATATTCTCCAATTTCATCCATTTGCCTGCAAATGCCATCATTTTATCATTCTTTATGGCTGAGTAATATTCCATTGTATTTATATATATAATATATATATATATATATATATATATATATATATATATATATACCATAGTTTCTTTATCCATTCATCAATTGAAGGGCATCTTGGTTGGTTCCACAACCTGGCTATTGTGAATTGAGCAGCTACGACCGTTGATGTGGCTGTATCTCTGTAGTATGCTGGTTTTAAGTCATTTGAGTATAGGCCAAGGAGTGGGATAGCTGGGTCAAATGGTGGTTCCATTCCAAGTTTTCTAAAGAATCTCCACACTGCTTTCCAGAGTGGCTGCACTAATTTGCAGCCCTACCAGCAATGTATGAGTGTACCTTTCTCCCCACATCCTCACCAACACCTGTTGTTGCTTGTATTTTTGATAAAGGCCATTCTAATTGGGGTGAGATGGAATCTTAGGGTGGTTTTGATTTGCATTTCTCTTATTACTAGAGATGCTGAACATTTTTTCATATATCTGTTGATTGCTTGTACATCTTCTACTGTGAAGTGTCTGTTCATTTCCTTAGCCCATTTGTTGATTGGGTTATTTGTATTCTTGGTGTAGAGTTTTTTGAATTCTTTATAGATTCTGGAGATTAGTGCTCTATCTGAAGTATGATTGGCAAAGATTTTCTCCCACTCTGTAGGCTCTTTCTTCCCATTGCTGATAGTTTCCTTTGCTGAGAGAAAGCTTTTTAGTTTGAGTCTATCCCAGTTATTGATTCTTGTTTTATTTCTTGTGCTATGGGAGTCCTGTTGAGGAAGTCTGGTCCTAAGCCAACATGTTGAAGATCTGGACCTACTTTTTCTTCTATAATCTGCATGGTCTCTGGTCTGATTCCGAGGTCCTTAATCCATTTTGAGTTTAGTTTCGTGCATGGTGAGAGATATGGGTTTAGTTTCATTCTGTTGCAAATGGATTTCCAATTCTCCCTGCACCATTTGTTGAAGAGGCTATCTTTTCTCCATTGCATATTTTTGGCACCTTTGTCTAGTATGAGAAAATAATATTTATGTGGGATTGCGTCTGTGTCCTCTATTCTGTACCACTGATCTACCTTTCTATTTTGATACCAATGCCATGCCGTTTTTGTTACTATTGCTTTGTAGTAGAGTTGAAGATCTGGTATTGCGATACTCCCTGTTTAATTCTTCCTGCTAAGGATTGCTTTAGCTATTCTGGGTTTCTTATTCTTCCAGATGAATTTCATAATTGCTTGCTCTATTTCTGTAAGGTACATCATTGGGATTTTAATTGGAATTGTATTGAATCTGTATAGCACTTTAGGTAGTATGGCCATTTTGACAATATTAATTCTGCTTATCCAAAAACATGGGAGATCTTTCCATCTTCTAAGGTTTTCTTTAATTTCTTTCTTTAGTGTTCTGTAATTCTCATTGTAGAGGTCTTTCACCTCTTTTGTGAGATTGATTCCCAAATATTTTTTTTTTCGACGCTATTGTGAATGGGGTAGTTTTCCTAATTATTCTTTCCAAAAATTCATCACATATGTATAAAAATGCATTAGATTTATGTGCATTGATCTTATATCCCACTACTTTACTAAATTCACTTATGATTTCTAAAAGTTTTCTGGTGGAATTTCCTGGTTCCTCTAAGTATATAATCATATCATCAGCAAATAGGGATAGTTTGAGTTCTTCTTTTCCTATTTGTATCCCTTTAATTTCTTTGCTCTGTCTAATTGCTCTGGCTAGAGTTTCAAGGACGATATTGAATAGAAGTGGTGAAAGAGGGCGTCCCTTCCTTGTTCCAGTTTTTAGGGGGAATGTTTTCAGTTTTTCACCATTTAGAATGATATTGGCCATGGGCTTAGCATAGATGGCCTTTACAATGTTAAGGAATGTTCCCACTATCCCTATTGTTTCTAGTGTTTTGAGCATGAAGGGGTGCTGTATTTTATCAAATGCTTTTTCTGCATCTATTGAAATAATCATGTGATTCTTGACTTTAAGGCTATTGATATGGTGAATTACATTTATTGATTTCCTGATGTTGAACCAACCTTGCATCCCTGGGATGAAACCCACTTGATCATGGTGCACTATTTTTTAAATATGTTTTTGTATGTGATTTGCTAAAAATTTTGTTGAGAATTTTTGGGTCGATGTTCATTAAGGATATTGGTCTGAAATTTTCTTTCCTCAATGTGTCTCTGTCTGGTTTAGGTATCAGGGTGATATTGGCTTCATAGAATGAGTTTGGGAGGGTTTCCTCCTCTTCTATTTTATGGAATACTTTGAGAAGTATTGGAATGAGCTCTTCTTTAAAGGTTTTGTAGAAGTTGGCTGAGAACCCATCTGGTCCCGGACTTTTCTTTGTTGGAGGATTTTTGATGACTTCTTCTATTTCATTACTTGAAATAGGTCTATTTAAATTGTGTATGTCCTCCTCGTTCTGTTTAGGCAATTCATATGTCTCTAGAAACCTGTTGATGTCTTCGAAATTTTCTATTTTGTTGGAGTATAGATTTTCAAAATAGCTTCTAATTATGTTTTGTATTTCAATCCTGTCTGTTGTGATATTTCCTTGTTCATTTCGAATTTTAGTGATTTGGGTTTTCTCTCGTCTTCTCTTTGTTAGTGTGGCTAAAGGTTTATCTATTTTGTTTATTTTTTCAAAGAACCAACTATTTATTTTGTCAATTTTTTGTATTGTTTCTTTTGTTTCAATTTCATTGATTTCAGCTCTGAGTTTAACTATTTCCTGTCTTCTACTACTTTTGGTGTTGGTCTGTTCTTCTTTTTCTGGGGCTTTGAACTGTAGTGTTAGGTCGTTTATTTGTTGAGTTTTCCTTCTTTTATTAAATGCGCTCCATGAAATAAATTTCCCTCTAAGTACTGCTTTCATAGTGTCCCAGAGATTTTGATGTGATGTTTCTTTGTTCTCATTTACCTCTAAGAATTTTTTAATTTCCTTCCTAATATCTTCTGTTATCCATTCATCATATAATAGCATATTGTTTAATCTCCAGATGTTGGAATAGTTTCTGTGTTTTACTCTTTCATTTATTTCTAATTTCAATCCATTATGATCTGATAGAATACAAGGTAGTGTCTCTATCTTCTTGTATTTGCTAACATTAGCTTTGTGGCATAATATATGGTCTATTTTAGAGAAGGATCCATGTGCTGCTGAGAAGAAAGTGTATTCGCTCTTGGTTGCATGGTATAGTCTATAAATGTCTGTTAAGTCTAAATTGTTGATTGTGTTATTGAGATCTATGGTTTCTTTGTTCAATTTTTGTCTGGAAGATCTGTCCAGTGGTGAGATAGGCATGTTAAAATCGCCTAGTATTATTGCGTTATCGTCTATTTGGTTTCTGAAATTGAGAAGGATTTGTTTGACATACATGGATGAGCCACTGTTTGGGGCATAGATGTTTATGATTGTTATACCTTGCTGATTTATGCTTCCCTTAAGCAGTATGAAATGTCCTTCTTTATCCCTTCTGACTAACTTTGGCTTGAAGTCCACATTATCTGAAATGAGGATGGATACTCCAGCATTTTTGCTGGATCCATGTGCATGGTATGTTTTCCCCATCCTTTCACCTTTAGTCTATGGGTATCTTTTTCTATGAGGTGAGTCTCTTGCAGGCAAAATATTGTCGGATCTTTCTTTTTAATCCAATCTGCCAGTCTATGTCTTTTGATTGATGAATTCCCACCATTAACATTCAGGGTTATTATTGAGATATGATTTGTTTTCCCGGTCATTTGGTTCATTTTTAAATTTTATTTATTTATTTATTTATTTATTTATTTGACACGACTTGGTTCTTCCTTTATTTGACAGTTCCTTTAGGATAATTCCTCCCTTTGCTGATTTGCTTCTTTGTTTTTCATCTCTTCCTCATGGAATATTTTGCTGAGAATGTTCTGCCATACTGGCTTTCTTTTCGTAAATTCTTTTAGCTTTTGTTTATCATGGAAGGATTTTATTTCATCGTCAAATCTGAAGATAAGTTTTGCTGGGTATAAGATTCTTGGTTGGCATCCATTTTCTTTCAGGGCTTGAAAAATGTTGTTCCAGGCCCTTCTAACTTTTAGGGTCTGGATTGAAAAATCTGCTGATATCCGTATTGGTTTCCCCCTGAATGTAATTTGGTTCTTTTCTCTCACAGCCTTTAAAATTCTGTCTTTATTTTGTATGTTAGGTATTTTCATTATAATGTGCCTTGGTGTGGGTCTGCTGTAATTTTGTGTATTTGGAATCCTATAAGCCTCTTGAACTTGATTTTCCATTTCATTCTTCAGATTTGGGAAATTTTCTGATATTATTTCATTGAATAGATTGTTCATTCCTTTGGTTTGTTTCTCTAAGCCTTCCTCAATCCCAATAATTCTTAAATTTGGCCTTTTCATGATATCCCATAGTTCTTGTAGATTCTGTTCATGATTTCTTACCATCTTCTCTGATTGTTCAACTTTATTTTCAAGGTTAAATATTTTGTCTTCAATGTCTGAGGTTCTGTCTTCCAGGTGTTCTAGCCTATTGGATATGCTTTCTATGGAGTTCTTAATTTGGTTTATTGTTTCCTTCATTTCAAGGATTTCTATTTCGTGTTTTTTCATTATCTCCAGCTCTTTATTGAAATGATCTTTTGCTTCCTGTATTTGCTCTTTTAACTGTCGATTGGTGCGATCAATCAATGCTTGCATTTGCTCTTTCATCTCATCATTCAATACCTGCATTTGCTCTTTAATCTCACTGTTTGCTTCGCTGATCATTTTATTTATGTACATTCTGAACTCCCTTTCTGTCATTTCTTCTGCCATGCTGTCTTTGGATTTTATTGATGTAACATCTAGATTTGTTTGGGGCACTTTCTTCCCTTGTTTTCTCATATTGTTCAGGTATCAGTGGACCACTGAGATATTGCAGATTTCCTCTATTGACTTACAATGTCCCTGGAGATTTCTAGTATATCCCCTCTTAGCCTTCAGTAGGCTGAAGTCTTGGAGGAAGTTGATAGCACGGTGCTCCCCGAGGAAGCTGCCTCTCTAGGGGTGGTGGCCTTCAGGTGGGGTATAATCCCTGCTAGTGGGCAGAAGTGCCTCCACTTGTTGACCAATGGTCATCCAAAGGGGAACTAGGCTGCAGGCTGAGGCAAGGCCTGTTTGGGCCTGTGTCTCTGGTTTTACCGTCCTTGTGGGAAAACCTCACCCGGCGGGGAAGACTCACTTGGTGGGGAGGTCTCGCTGGTCTGTTCCCCTCCTAGAGGTCCCCCCAATCTACAACTACTGCCTGGGCTGGACTGCCTTCCTCTGCAACATTCCCAGGGGCCCAGACTTACCTCCTGGGCCTGGGATCCTCACCCTTCACAGACGAGTCTCCTTAGGCTGCCCCTCCTCAGAGAATCCTCCCGCAGTCCTGGAACCTTCGCTCCGCCCCTAAGCGTGTCTCTGTGCGGCTCTTCCACCAAGAAGCCTCCTAGGTCCTGGGACCCTGCTCTGCACCTAATCACCTGGCTATGCAGCCCCTCCTCTGTGCAACCACCTGGAGCCCCGTATAATCACTCTGTGTCCCAGCGACCTGTGTTCCGGTGCTGTCACTAGGAGTCCAAGCAACTCACTGCGTGCCTCCTTCTCCCACCAACCACCCGTAGCCCTGGGCAGTCACTCCGAGTCCAAGTGACCCGCCCCGTTCCTCCTCCTCCTCCGGGTAGCCCCCCGGGTGTTCAGGAGCGGTCGCTCTGAGTCACTCTGAGTCCAAGCAACCCGCTGCATGCCTCCTCTGGGCAGCTGCCCAGAGCTCTGGTGTGGCCACTCTGAGACCAAGTAACCCACCACGCTTTTCATCCGGGCAGCCTCCCCAGTGTTCAGAAGAGGTCTCTCTGAGTCCAAACGGCTCGCCATGCATCTCCTCCTCTGGCAACCGCCTGTAGCTCTGGTGCAGTCACTCCAAGTCCAAGCGACCTGCCGTGCTCCTCCTCCTCCTCCTCCTCCGGGCAGGCCCCGGTGTGGAGTGGTTGCTTGAGTCCAAACAGCTCTTCTCGCAGCTCCTCCTCTGGGCAGTCGCCCAGAGCCCCAGTGGTTGCTCCGAGTCCAAGCAATGTGCTGAGCGGCTTCCTCTCTGATGCTCCCAGTTGTCCGAATTCACTGCTCCTGTATATATTAATCTTGAAGAAACTATATGTCAGTCTATATTTGCAGGTTGCTCAGATATTTCTGTTAGGGATCTTTTATGTGGCAAAATGAATATATGAGTGAAAACGTCTTTTAGAAAATAGGTAAATGTTCAGAAGTAAGTTTGATAGAGAGTGGAACAGAATGGAGAGCCCAAAAGTAAACCCACATATCTACGGACATCTGATGTTCAACAGAAGTACTAAGAACATGCACTGGAGAAAGGACAGACAAAGTCAACTTAAAACAGATGAAAGACCTGTTAACCCTGAATCTGTGACATCATTAGAAAAAAATAGGTTTCATGTTTCAGCACAGTGGAATGGGGAAGAGATTTGGGGTAAGACACCAAAAGAATAGGAAACAAAAGCAAAATTAGACAAATGGGATTTCATCAAACTTAAAGCTTCTGCATAGCAAAGGAAAGAATCAACAGAACACACAGAATGGGAGAACATATTTGTAAACCATGTGTGTGACAGGGGAATATCCAGGATACATGAGAAACTCTGGAAAAAAATAGTAAAAACAAAATATAAGCAAAAACAAAACAATCATTTGATTAAAAAATAAGCCACAGACCTAAACAGACATTTCTCAAAAGAAGGTATAGGAATAATCAACAAATACATGAAAAACATCCAGTATCACTAACCATCATGGAAATGCAAACCAAAACTGTTGAGATGTCCTCTCACCCCAGAAAGAACAGTTATTACCACAAAAACTAAAACCCAAAATGTGCTCATGAGGATGTGGAGAAAAACTAACCCTTGTGCACTGTTGGTGAATATATAATAAATGAGCAGTCATCCTGGAAAACAGTATGGAGCTTCCTGAAAGAATTTGAAATAGAGTTCCATAAGATCCAGCACTGCTCCTCCTGGGTATATGTCCAAAGGAGGTGCAGCCAGTATGTCGAGGAGAGTGCTGCTGTCCTGTGTTCACGGCATCACTATTCACAGGAGCCAGGGAATAGAGACACACTGTCCATCAAATGATGGATGGATAATAGGAATGTAGCACATATACACCTTGGAATACTCTTCAGCCATAAAAAGAATGAAATTTTATCGTTCACAATGACATGGATAGGACTGAAGACAATTATGTTAAGGGAAGTAAGCCAGGCACAGAAAGACAAGTACTGCGTGCCCCTCACTCACACGTGGAGTCTAAGAAGGGGAATCTCATAGAAGTTGAGAATAGCATGGTGGTTACCAGAGGCTGGCACTGAGGAGGAAAGAATGACTGTGCAAAGGTTGATCAATGGGTAGCAAGTTACAGATAGATGGCGGCCAGAAACTCTGGTGTGCTACTGCACAGAGGTGAACAGAGAGCAATAGAGTATGTACACCACAGAGAGCTAGAAGGAAGGATTTTACAGGTTTCCACCATAAAGGCATGAAAAAATGTTTGGGAATATATGCATTTACTCTCATTAACCCTTTTATAATGTACACATGGATCAAAACATTACATGGTGCCCCATTAATATGTACAATTTTATGTTTTTTATGTATTGGCTAAAATAAATCTGTAAATGAAAATAAAGGAAAAGAAGTAAACATATAATTATGTAAGCATACTAAGGTGCAATATTTAATTTATGCAGAGCAGTATATATATATATTATATTTGGTAAGTTGATAAGCATAACAATAGGAATTGATAAAATGAGCATTCATTAAGGTATGTAGAAATTATTGGGGGTACTTTTAATAATTTCTGAAGACATTGCAGTTTTTCTTCATATCTTTTGATGCTGAGTAAAGGTTTTTTTCTTTGTAAAATGGGGATTTCTCAAAATATTCTTTTGTTTAAAAATTGATATTATCCTATTAACTTCCTGCCCCTCTTTCCTATGATACCAAGAAGTTCTTTTGCCAGTAGCTAAAAGAAGTCCTCGTTATCTTCAGGCACCTTCACTGAGGTGCCCTGACCCTGATCACATGGGTCGCAAGGAAGGAAGAGGACCAGGAACCCAGAGATGAGCGAGGGCAGAGTGGAGGTGGGTCTCAGAGACATGTCACATGAAGGCCTGACAGCTCGGCACTGAGGCTTCCTTTCTCTACTGACAAGAAGCTTAGGGATCCTTTGTTTCTCACCATTTAAAGTTTATCAATAAAAACAAAGGCCCAGAGAAAGCAAATGACCTGCAGGACAGTAATGAATTCTGTGGTATTGTCACTGCACTAAAACTGGGCTCTCATGCTCTCTCCCTGTGACTCTGAATTATTGACTTTAAACGTGATCTAACCTAATATAAAACAAAATGAAAAAAAAAAAAACAAGAATGAGTACTTTTGTGTAAAAGACCCCTTTACTCTTAGAATTGTATTCTATGATATAATTGAACTCTGAAAGATAGATATCCTGAATAAAAAAAATAGGCTCACCTCTCTAAGTCTTAGAAAAATTTGAAACATCACAGAGTGTGCTGAAGAACACCATTGAAAAATAGAGGTGGCTTTTGAAAATAGAAAAACACAGAAAACCATAAACGGAATGCAAAAATCACAAATTTAAAAAAATATTGTGTGAATTCAAAAAAGAAAGCTCTCCCTACATACAATCAGGCATGTAAGATGTCATCATTATTAGTCTAAAATACCATATCTCTTCATCAAATGACAGTGTACAAATCACCATGGAAATTTTTAAATTATTCACTGTTTCTTATGTGTACCTTTATTTCATTGTTATTCTTCAATAATTTGAACCACAATTCTGAAGAATTTAGAAGTATAATGAATCAAAAGTAAAATATATATATATAAGAAACAAAATGAAGTTGTTTTGTGTTTGTATGAACCAACCCTTGAATTTGCCTAATAAAACCAAACTTTTTGAGGAAATTTCATTCTTTTCAGTTTCAATTTGCATGTTCTTGCACTTATGTATATGAACAGGTATGTGTGTGTGTGTGTGTATGTGTGTGTGTGTGTGTGTGTGTACTGTGTTGAGAAGTAAGTAAATAGAAATTGGACAAGAATATAGATTACACTTTTTACCCATAGGCTAATATTTTCTTGTCTTAAAAATACAGTCTTACAATGCACAAGAGGTAGACAGACCTAATAGTCTATTAAATGTTCTCTACTTCGCTTTTATATTTACATTTCTGTGCATCATTTTTACCTTCTGAAACTGTACGAGCCTCCAAGCCTCAAGATCCCTAAAGGACAAAGGAGAAGCATAGGCTACAGTAACTCTAAGGAGCATTAATTTTATTCCTGCATTTTCTTAATAGATCATTGATCATGCAACATTTTCTAGGAAAAGTTATTAGAATTACATCACCTCTAATGACTTTCAACTAACTTTCAAAGTACTAACGGGGGAAAAACATTTCATATGAATCAAAAGTGAAGGAATTTGCTTGATGAACTTTCCCCTTCTTCCATGTGCAGGGTAAGAGGATTCTTGGAAGTTGTTAAATTACATTTCTGCTTTGTTTCCTGACTCCTGAAAAGTAGGACACTATACATTTTGTCTGGTGGAAAGGATACTAGCTAACTCGACCTTGCTTGTTCTGGATGAAATCGTTCTGTCAAACCTAGCTATATTATTTCCCAAATTAACACTGATTGAAGCAAGGATGGAGCCTGGATCTGACTTTACTCCAAGGGGAGTGCAGAAGCTAACCCCTTTGCGAAGGTGCAGTCTACCTCGGAATGGGAATCCAGGCGGGAGGACTGATGTGGAAGCAGGGAAGCTGGTCAGGAGGTTATGTGGTAATGCTGGAGGAGATTGTGTAGAGATGATGCAGAGACTGAGAAGGAATCGGATTTGGCATTCTAAATATTGAGAAGCTAGAACTAAGAGACTGTGTATTGTGAGAGGAAGGAACGAAACGAGTTTACTCTGAAGTGTTTGTCCTAAGCTTCTTCAGGGCTGGACATGGCATTCGAGTTAGGAAAGTCAATCAACAGAGGTTCTGGGTAACTTCTGATTAGATGTCCACTTTGGATGTGGGCACATTGTGTTTAAGAGGAATATTTGATTTTCAAGTAGGAAGTCTAAAGGTTAATATGAATTATGAGGCATAAATGTAGTAGAGAGGTTTAAAAAACAACATAAATTTGAAGGAAAAAAGCAAGGTTGGAGGTACTGTTATTAATTTAGTGGCCATCAACAGAGAATGTTTGAAGCCGTCACACTTGATTGACTGTAGGTGTAGTAGAGATGTAGGAAAGCATACAATGAAGTGGAAAGTTTGGGTGTCTGGGGTTGTTGCTCAGAGATGGAGCACATGCACAGCATGTGCAAGTCCCTGGGTTCAATTCCCAACACCAAATGAAATATGGTTTACAGATGTTTATGCATAAAAATAATGCTAACTTTCTGTGAGTATTGTTGTTATGTTTTTCTCAGAAAACATGACGTAAGTCCACATTAACAAATATTCTAATGAAGATTTTGTTTTTAGCAAATTTATTGATGTATTTAAAAATAGCATAAAATCTATCCATTTGAGGTACAAATCCCATAATTTTAGTGACTTTATTGATGTAATGACTGTCATCATAGATCAGTTTTTGAACATTTTCTTCTCTTAAATACTTGTTGAACTTTCTCCCTACAGGCACTGCATTATTATCTGGAAGCACATCCTCCCTAAACAATTACTAAATGTTCATATTTTCACAGATGAAACATTAGTGTTCAGCATTGTGCCAGTTTGCACCACCTTGACTGGGGGTGAGATAAATTATCTTTCACTTATATTTCTCTGGTTCATTTTTGTTAATTGTCTACAATATACTCTGTATTTATTCTACTCGTATATTTTTTTTCCTTTCCTTACTCAAATAGCTCAGTTTGTCTCTATTTGCTGTGTAAGTTGTAAATATTTTCTTCGTTTGATATTTGACTTTTAAAATGTGTGTTTTAAAATACCGAGATTTTTAAGATTTATGGAGTTGATACTATAACCCCCCGTCCAGGTGATTTTTATTAATACTGCCATGTTAGGCTAGCCCATCCTCAACTTATGAGTTTTGCACTCTTTATTTCTTAACAGTGTTTGTAAATTTTTTCCAATTTACATTAATATATAAATTATAATTATTTGTTAAAATGAAAAAGTATAATTCATATAAAATGAATTAATTTCATGGTATAAGATTGAGAACTAGCATGGTTTTCTCTCTGAACCAATAAATACAAAAATATACTGAGTTACTTATTCTTCTTTTAATATACTCTGGGAGAGTTTCAGTTGGTGCAATTTTAAATGTATATTTATTAGATTCCATTTCTATGACTATCTAATATGCATGTGTTATGTGGACTTTATTCCTCAAGTACTATTTTCGAGTCTCTAATCACTTTTTCCTCTATTCATCTAGTAGCTATCCTAAACCTCCTGCTTACATAGATAAGTTTTCCAGTTGACTCAGTTCTCTTTTTTATCTACTTTACTTTTTAACTCTATGATGGTGTCCTTTTGAACCTTAACATACTTCCTGTGATGTCCGATCTATAGGGTGACCCTAAGTAAACCTATCTCCTGGGATTGACACATTGTACTGGGATTGGTCTCAGAAACCAAAGGACTGCACAGAGGATGGTATGGCACTTCCACAATGAGCTTAGGAAGGACTCCAGCTGCCATCTTGGCTTCTCTCTTTCCAGTCACTCTCCTGGAGAGGTTAGCTGCAGGTCCTGAGGATGTTCAGGCAACTGGAGGCCCACACGGCGAGGACTGGAAGCCTGGCCAAGAGCGGGTGAGGAGCAGGGTCCGTTAGCAACCTCCTAACAGCTTCTCCAGGCTCAGCTCAGCCCAGACTCCGAGACTGCAGCCCCAGCCAACAGCTGGACGACATCGCTTTCTGCCATGTTATGTTGTTTCTCTCTCTTCCTTTTGATAAAAAGGAAGATTAGAGTTTATTATAAATTTTAGCACAATACTGAAATTGGAAAGTCCTTTTAACTATCAGACATTCCAATATTTCTGTATTACTTCCCCCTTTAACAGTCCTCCACTTATCTTGCCATGCATTCATGGGACAACAGGAAATATTGCTTACTCCAAGAATGAAATGTACTCGTATAATGTGTTAATGTTCTTTAGTGTATATTTGTCAAGTCTTTCTTGAAATTAAGAAATTGATTGCTTTCTCCACATTTAGAGAATTTTTGTTTTTTTGTTTTTTTTTTTTTTTCAACAGATAGCAGATGTGAAATTTCCAGCTGAAAAAGGTAAAATAATATTATGCCAAACCCCCATAATAGTTAACCTACTTTCATTATTGGGATGCCTGTCAGAAGGAGCTATGGAATGCCCTTGAAAACTTATTTTTCATATTGTAAATCTGACGAGTTTGAGATATATTTGTCCAACTGAATATTGGTCAATGTCTACTAACTGTTAACACATATCATTGATCTTCATCTATCATGTCCCCATAGGGCACTTCTCCTCATTTAGCAGGTCTCTTCACAAGTAGGTTTAAGAGGGATGGAGAGCTGAATGTGTCTAAAGCAAGTAGTGTATAAAAGTGTTATTCACTTTTGAATTAATAGGTCCAAATGTCATAAAAATATACGGTTGATGCATTGGTGTCTAAAACCATGCTATGCTTGAAACAAAAATGAAGCTATTCACACTTTTTTTATTATCAGCAAATATCTCTGATCTTTAATTAGACAGGAACATCTCTCTCCATAACACAAGAAGCAATTGGAGTTATTTCTGCAGGAAACATATGGGAGATGACATCTGAGAGACAGTTTTCTTTAAACATCTGCTTTGTTCACTGTTTTGTTTCTTTGTCAAATGCATTTTAAGCTCTAAAAATGAAATATGTATTATGATTATGAATGTCACATCCATTTAACTGACCAGGCAACTGATTTCATAGTTGTGAAGAGTTTAGGGGTTTGTTTTGTTTTTATTTGAATACTAGAAGCAGTTTGCTGAGGTGAATGACATGACATGCATTGTGATAAGGCCACTACTCAAAGCTTATGGGGACTTCAGACATATGGTGCTCAGGATCAGTAGATATCTGAGGTTTCTCTCTCTCTCTCTCCCTCTCCCTCTCTCTCATATGCATCAGGTTTTGTTTGGGAGGGTTAGATTGGCACCTTAAACAAGTTATGAAGTGTTCCCACCTCTGTGGCTTCTGAAAATATTTGTACAAATTTGATATTACTTAATTCTTAATTTCTATTTCGGAATTTACCCAGCGAAGCAATCTGAACCTGTGGAAAAGTTGTCATTGCAATCTCAATTTCTTTAAGAGAGCTTCAGTAGTATTGGAATTCTAAGTCCTCTTAAATTAGTTTTGGCATTTTTCAAAGAATCTCTTTTTTTCAAATTTACTAGAATAAGATACCCACACTGGTTTTCTATTTGTTTAATATTTTCTTTACACATGAACACACACAAAAATGCTGTTATTAGAAGCCCACACGTGTATCCTTTTCCTGTACCTTCCTGTCCAATCCATTCAGATCTGCCACTTGAGACCATGTGTTTTAGCTGGTGGCATATTCTTGCATGATGCATATGTTATTTCCATATGCCCAACTTTCTCTTTTCTTCTTCATTTCTTCATGAAACAGCTGTCTTTTTTCTTCTTTTGCTGTAGTTTTCCTTCTTGGTCTCTTTCATTCTTCATTCTTTTGAAAACATATACTTAGTACCACTTGTTCAGCAGCTGGTAAAATCACTCCATGAGTAGGAGTGAAGTCCAGCATGAGGTAGTAAGCATGTCCTTGGTTGTGAGAGAAATACAGCCCATTCTCCCTGCCCACGCCATCAGCTTCCAGCCTGGTCCTCCCCTCCCCGCTCCCGGAGCCGGCTCAGGAAGGCAGACTGGGGACTATGTCCTGGTAGCTCTCTCTCATGTCATGCTGGGCCAGCTATGCCTTCAAAAGTTTGTCATACCCAGGATCTGTCTGTTTTGCAGCACGACCATTCATAACATGAGAAGCTGAAATAAAAAAATATATATATATTAAAAAATTAATCTTATTTTTTCTCATTTCTTTTAACAAGAAAAATTATATATAAAATACAGTACATGGGTTCAGGGTGAATGTTCCAGTGGCTTGTATAAAAACAAGGCCGGATGTGACAGCTGTTCCCTCCAGCTACTCTGAAAATTCTTTCTTTTTCAATGAGTTTTCCATAGGTTTTAATCACACAGAGCATTACAATCATATTTTAGTCACTATAAATATATTTTATAAAACCTATGTGAATTCTTACAATTTTATTTTGTTTCCTCCATACGTAACACTTTTCAGGAAAATGTCATCATTTTGGTCTGTGGACTGACGTGTGCCCTTTTAAATATGTTTATGTGGTATGTTTAATTTGACCTCTTATTAATTATTACATTTGTTAATAAGTTTCATACAAAGTTGACAGTTAAGAAAATCCAGAATATCTTATAAATATCACTTAAGTAAATGTAATTTAAAATAAGGTAATATACAGATGCATATTTATTTGTTCACTATTTGGACAAGATATTCTTTTGGCAACACTATCCATGCTTTTGATATTTAATTCAACTTAAACTGTCAGAGGTCACATTAGAAATAGTACAAACTTGGGAATTGAAAAAAAAAAAAAAAAAAAACCTTCATTTAACAGTTCTGTAGTTCCTGGATAATTTGTATTTAAATACTCTCTTTTCTTATTTTCTTATTTATATTATCTGTATAATAGAATTTTGACTTGTGAATAAAATATATTCTTCTTAATAAATTGCTTATATATATTTATTTATCTAAGCTGTTTGTCTAATATTGGGGCTTATAATTGAAGTTGTCATCACATTTTAAATCGGCAAGTGCATATGTATCTACATTTAATGCTTTTTTTTTATTTGCTATGTCTTTGGAATTTTTAGTTTTTAAACTTTCATGCTCTTCCCAGGTATTTTTTAATTTTTGTTTGCAATCTAGATCAAACAAATAATTAGAATATTCACACACATAGAAGTAACCAGGAGAGAGACTGACATTGTTCTTTTTTGATAATTATCTGTAGTTATTATATTGTAGTCATCTACTGCAGAACACAGACATTTAAGAATAACTGTCATGAGTTTCTGATTTGGAGATAAATACTTCTTGATACATAGTTTAGCCAATTTTCCTCACTTTCTACAGGAATTTATCACCAAGGAGCATGAGAGACTCCATCTTAGTTTGCAGGTCACAAATGAATTGATATGTCATTTTTTTTTTTAAAGCATCAATGGAGTTAATCCGTCAGGAGGATTTTTGGGTAAATTGCCTTTATTTTCTGCTCAGAAAACAAGGGTCGTTTCAAACTTCTGACTTCTTAGGCTTTTGCTTTCCTTGAAATATTTTTAAAAATTCCTCTAAGAGCTGTGAAGTCCCCTTTCTCCCTCCCAGGTCATGTCAGGTGGAGGGGAGAAATCACCCTCTCCCTGCCCCACTAGTCGCTGAGTAGCCTGCCTCTCCTTTATCTCCGCAAGACGGTTGGTGTTGTCATGCAACTACTCTTTCTTTTTCAGTGGAGCAAAAAGGAGCATGTTATAGAACTGAAAACCATAGTATTTCTTTGTTTTCACTATTTAAAAAGTTGCATGTGAATCTTCCCCTTGCAACCTGTCATGTTAAAACATGCCACGGTCTCTGACCCCCTTTGATAAGGAGGGAGAGTCTAATGTCCCCTTCTTGAGTATGGCTTGTCCTTAATGCCACCTAGAAAGTGGCATTCAACTAGAAGGCCACTGAGGGACTCAGGAGGCTAGGTTAGGAGGCTGAGGAGGGAGGCTAGGGTGTCGCCTGACACAGCCTCTTCTGGCACAGACAGCTTTGGAGTCCTGAGTCACCAAGCAGGGAATCCTGCTGTGCTGGAGCCACCTGAGGGAGAGTTCATGCGACTAGAGCACGTAGGCACAGATGTCAGAGCTGCTGGAGGTCCCTCCACATCACCTGACACATGGCAGATTCTTGAGCAAGTGACTCTCCAGAAGATTCCAACACTATCTCAAGGCCTTCCAAACAAGGGCTCGGAGGTGATGGAGCAGAGATGACTGACCCTCTGCCTGCTGAGCAAAATGAACAGTGGCTCTCTGTGACTGATTCTGTGGTCACCGGATCACAGTGGACTAACTCAAGCCCTAACGCCATGCTTCATGACAGTCACCAACTCAGTTGTTCCTCGCCGGAGGGAAGGTGGCCACGTGACAAGAGCTGCCATCCTCCAAGGTCGTGGGCTTCTTAGGCTCTCCTAGCATCACTGCGGAGCTACCCACATCCTTTAAGATGCATAACACCTGATACCTTGGAGCGACCTGCAGGCCTTCCGTGATGCTTTTTCAGCTTTGTGCTCCAGATGAACTTTGGTTCATCTGTTCGTTGGAATTAATACCAGAAGGTGACAGAGTCCATGGTTTAAGCAATTGTTTTGCAATAATAATAATAATCAAGATTTTTGAAAATCATGACAGGTTTCCTTTTTTGCTATTGAAAAGTATAAAAATGAGATAGCAGTATAAAATAAAATGTTTTTGCAACTTGCACTGATTTTTTTTTTTTAAATGTACTGACTTGGTTAATAGTCTCTGAGTAAAAATATCTTTGCTGTAAACAACAGATGCTTAAATTCCTATGTGCAAACTCACACCACAGGTATGAACATTTCATTTGAGTTGAATTCTTAGCACCACTGATGAGAAATGAGAAATATATTTTGCATATTTTCATATACAATATTCTTTTCTGAATTACTTTTAAAGAAATTATCTCTTCCACTGTTTTTGAAATAATATAAAACATGTGAAAATCATTTTGTCAATCATCTTCATTATGAGATATTTCATCAGATAGCAATAAATAGGGGAAATGGATAAATTTGAGTTTTATATTTGTTTTTGATCCTTTTATGTGTTTATTTCCACAACCTTCTCCCCAGTCTCTCCCTAGAACCACCGTGCATAGGGCCCTGGGAAAAAGTGACCAGCAGACAGAATACTACTGAGAAGAGAATGTCCTGAGGTAACTAGGGGCAGTAGCTAACCTCTCAGGCATTAAGATTTGATTGTTCCTAACAAAAAATTGGTTATGTATAAGAAGCTTAAAGTAATCACATTTGCTAATATTTTCCTGAATAAGAATTTTAACTCAAAAGTTTGACATATTATCCACTTCTGTAATTCCAGTGAAACACCATGACCACTATTTCTTGAAGATTGCCATTCTTTACTTCAACACTGTACAGTCATAAATGTAATTATTTCAGTCCTCTGCCAAAAATTGTCTTTAAACCTTACCACCTGTTAAATATCCCATATTTTCAAGATTGAGAATCTTGTAAAGAAATTATAGCATCTGAAGTGAATCAAAATACTATAAATGAATTCGTTATCCATGAAATGAGTGTAAGTGCTGTTCTGCTGTGTGTATCAAATTCACTCTTCCATATTATCTTATTTATAAGACACATAAAGCCCCTTAGTAAACGTTTCACTAAATGTGTTGCAACTATTCCACCATGAGGCAGATGGACTGATAGTGAGGGCAGGTTGGCCAATAGTGAGAGCATGGGGGCCTCAGAGGTTTCCTGAGGATTCCTCCCTACATCTGTATCTCTGTTCATATATATGGTGGGATCTCTTAGCAGGGTGTCCAAAAGTGTGTAATAAAGCAGCATGCTTTCAACAGGGACAAAATATCTTACTTACAAGTGTACGTACTTGGATGAGAGTCTTTTGGAGATTTGCAGACTGAACATTCCTTCTTAGTGAACTCTCCTACCACATCCCTACCCTAGAATAATCCCATCTTGTTATTCAATTGTCACAGTGGAAAAGAGAGAAAAGCTTAATAAAGAAATGGTATGGATTAAAACTAAAAACTTTTTTTCAGCAAAGGATACAATCAATAATGTGAAGAGAGAGCCTACAGAGTGGGAGAAAACCTTTTCCACATGCACTTCAGATAGAACACTAATTTCCAAAGTTTATAAAGAACTTACAAAACTTTACACGAAAGATACAAAGAACCCAATCAATAAATGGGTCAAGGAACTGCATAGACACTTTACAGAAGAAGATATACAGTTGATTAATAAATATATGAAAAAGTGTTCAACATCCCTAATAATTAGAGAAATGCAATTAAAACAACTCTAAGATTTCATCTTACTTCAATTAGAATGACTATTATCAAGAACACAACAATACTAGATATTGGCGTGGATGTGGAGAAAAAGGCACACTTATACATTGCCGGTGGAGTTGCAAATTGGTGCAGCCACTCTGGAGAGCAGTATGGAGATTCCTCAGAAAACTTGAAATGGACCACCTTTTGACCCAGTTATCCTACTCCTTGGTTTTATATCCAAAGGACTTAAAATTAGCATACTACATTAACACAGCCATATCAATGTTTATAGCTACTCGATTCACAATAGCCAGATTGTGGAACCAATCTAGATGCCCTTCAATAGATGAATGGATAAAGAAACTTTGGTATATATACACAATGGAATATTATTCAGCCATAAAGAAGAATAATATTATGGCATTGGCAGATAAATAGATGGAATTGGAGAATATCATGCTAAGTGATAAGGGACAATCCCCCAAAATCAAAGGCCAAATGTTTTCTCTGGTAAGTGGACAATGGTACATAATGAGGGTGGGGGTGGGAATAAGAGAAGAATGGAGGAATTTTAGATTACATAGAGGGAAATGAGAGGGAGGAGGGAGAGGGAGTATGAAAAATGGTGAAATGAGACAGACATCTTTACTCAATGTACATGTATTATTACATGAAAGGTATGAATCTACATGGTGCACAACCATAGAAACAAAAAGCTGTACCCCATTTGTGTATAATGACTCAAAATGCAGCATGTAAAAATGAAAAAATAAATCATTTTTTTAAAATGAGGGACAATTATCAGCCCATTAGTAAGAAGATATATCTCATGTGTCCATCATTATATAACTTCATAGTTAACTGTACCTGATTCTCATTACAGTATTCTCAATAAAATATTTGAATGTCTTTGTAAAAAAAAAAGACCAACAAATAAACAAATGAATAAATAAGAAATCACACCAAAAATAATTGAATGAATGAATTCTTCATCTATAGAAAAGCTACAGTTAATGATGTGAAACATGTGGAGAATCTGAAGTCAACTTTCAGGTGTCCTAACTGCTGGTGTTAATGTCTGGAACAAGTAGGTAAATCTCACTGATACTCTGGGTTTTCTATTTGAAAAGAAAAAGCAAAGTTTACTCTATATGTCTGTTACAATATTAAATGAGAGCATCCATATTGAAAGGTATCAAATGGACTCTCTAGAATAAATAAACTATATTTGTTTGGTCCCACACTAAAAGTAATGATATTCTCCTAAGTTCTTGAGCTACCAGAGGTTCCACACTAATGTCTCCTCCAAAAATTGGGTGATTACTTCAGTATTAGTAAGATATTATTGTTTAAATCAAGGGCTCAATTATTTTCTAGTAAAAATGTTTCATGTATAATTAAATTTGTGGCTTGCCAAAATTGAGTATCTACCATATAAAATCTACAGAAGTTATACTTGACTATGATAAGCTCAAATGATTAATTCTTTCAAATGTTATTAGTATGGACAGAGGTTATTAGTTCAGCCTGACTTTTCAATATCCCTCTTTCTTTTTAGGAGGCAGGTTGGTATTGATCTCAGAGGTGGTTGGTCTACCCACCATAAGATCCACTAGATAAATGCAAGTTGTCTATAGGATTTTGCTAAGTCTAATATAATCCCAGATGTGAAACTCTGAAAATACAGCAAAATTGGTGTATGTGTGTGCCCATAGCTAGCTTCTTTTTGTAAGTCATAAAACTTAGGTCTAACATCTAAGTTTCATATCATGCCACCTGTACCAACTTAGTTCCTGCTTTGTAGTTTATACTTCTGAATGTACTAGTGTATTCATGTTGTCTTGCCCTATGATTTTTATCTAAACATCTACTAACCTAAGAGAAGCTGAGAAGACAGCCCTAGTGGATGTCTGTGCCAATAGGGCTTCACTTTGCTCTGGAACCTCAATATTTCAAGAATGGTCTGAATAGCAGCAGTATCTGTAGTGCCTGGGAACCTAGTAGAAATGCAATCAGTACAGATACACCCAATAACAATTGGTATTTTAACAAAGTCTTAGGTATTTCATATACTCATTGATGTTTAAGAAATGCCCTTCTGTTACTTCAATTCCAAGTCAGGTCTTCATGATTGTGCAATTATGGGAAAACAAGCATTCTTTCAAACTTCCCATCAAATGATCAATCATCAAGAGACAAGTTCAAACGATTTCAACTACTAATGATCAAAGTTGCTTTGTGTCCTGGGTGCATATGTATTTTTTCTGACCATTGAAAATGTCTCATTACAAGAATTGTGGTTTTGAAAATCATAATCCCAGGAGGGTCATTCAAATAAACCAAATGATTTAAAGATACATAATCATGGAGAGTTGCTGTTCTTAAAAAAGCTTTTTTCTTAGGCATTGCTGTCTGATTTTGATATCACACCCATAAGTTGTTAAAGAAACCAGAAGTGTCCTCAATTTTATACATACCAATAGACATAAATGGATATATATAAATATAGATATGTTTAAACACATATGTATACTTACACCATTAAAAATAACCATTATACTAAAAGATTCATAAAAGCCAATAATAAGAGTACTATTCAACTCTGTTTTTATTTATACTATTTGAATTTCCAACTTTATATTTTGCAATCAGAAAAAAAATTTAAATACCATTTGATCCTTGATAACTACTGATGTTCATGTAATAAAATACTGGATGAGAAAGCTTATGCAGCATTTTATTTGATATGTGGTTAAAATATAAAACTGATTTTAAAATGCAGTGATTCATCTAAAATGTATGGAGGGCATTTGAAAAAATTCTCTTGATTTTTTTTGAGTATAGAAAACAAGTTACAGGCAACATTTTTGTAAGTAACTTATTTGTTGAAATCCTGATATAGCTTCTGAAAAAGAAAAATTGCAATTACAGTTCAATGCAATAGTTTATTCAGTGAAAAAAAGATGAAAAGGGTACTAACAAGGAAAAATAAATCCTTCTTAATAATTATTACAGAAATCCCCAAATTACATCTTCTTATGAAATTAAATGGCTGATTAAGGCATCTTAAATTTGTAAACAAAGAATTAATTAAAATATTATGAGCATTATGAACACGAATGCATCCCACATACTTTGATATAATAGTAAAAGAAAATAGTCAAAGAAAAGCAAAGGCATATTTGTCTGGAACATGTATCTATAAGCTAAACTGAGATCCCCGATCTCAACCCAGGAGCAATGATTCATTATAAAACGAATGAATTAGCGCCTAGCATTTCGTACTGATCCCTTACGTGGTAAGTAGGGAGCTTCGGAACAAATACCGCAGCGCATCCCCAGCGGAACCCCCCGCGAGGCCCGGCCTCTTCCCTGACTCCGTTGCTGATCCCCATTGCAGGAGGGGCGGGAGGCCCGGGCGGGGATCATTTCTTGCTGCCATTGTGAACAGGAGGGAACAGGCATTCGAGTGTTTGGAGAAAGACTCTTCAGCTTCCATCTGTCAGAAACACAGGTTGCCCATGGGCGCTCTGTGGCCGGCTTCTCCCGACGGATGGAGTGTCACAACGCCAAACCAAGAGCGAAGCAGAAGAGGGGCCTGCGGAGGCCAGGGAGGCGGACCCTTGTCTTAAGTGAGACATTGAGGCCCAGGTCCAACCAGACAGTCCTGAAGTGAGGCTGCAGAGATGCTGCGCCAGAGGCTCGTCATTCGTAAACGCGGGCACAGCCATGGGGCCCCCACGCAGTTTCTCCTTATCTCTAACCCCAAGATGGTGTTAGCACCTTGGCTTCTGCATCAGGACCTGACGCACAGTGTGGTGGGGGCCGATGCAGTGGTGTGGCTCTGAGGAGCACCTCCACGTGTGTTGTTTTCTGAGTGCTGGAATTTTAAAAATGATTCTTTTATTCTTTATAGATTCTAACCAAAAAAATCATACAAAAGGGAGGTTGAATACCACTTTGTATTTCACTTTTTTCCAACTAGGACTGAAAGTCTAAATCAGCTTGAAGTAGTATTTATACAGAATTTGTTCTGTTCAATCCAAGTATTCCCTGGAAGCTGAGCACAGGCCTGCCTTAATGTCAGCTCCTCGGGGTGCAGTCTGGTGGCTGCTTCTTGTGACCGAAACACCCTACAAGAATGTACTCTAAAAGGGATGCTTCCTAGTCTCCCTTCGGACTTCGGACTTCATCACATGGCTCCTTAGGACCGCATGGTGTTTTTCAAAATCTCTACAGAGCAGGTCGGGGCAGTTGTGTGCGTGTGCAATGATGACCATGAACATTTCAGTCCCATATTCTCCAAATGTGCTAACAAAAAGAGAAGATGTGAGGGCACAGAGGATGTGTTCCTGCAAATATTCTAGGAGGTATTCTATTAATAGAAGATTTATAATCTGTGGTCCCAAATTCAGAATTAGAAAAAACAGGTGCAAATACCTGACATTCTACTTCATATAAAAATATGTTCTCGTAATGCTGCTATGAGATTATAACATGTTCTCAAAATGCACTGAGTTGGGAATCAGCATAATCTTTCAAATTGGGACCAAAACAATGACAAAAACGTGGGTTAGCAATCACTGCCTGATCAAGGCACTGAGGGACTGGTCCTCTGAGACCTTGCGGGTCTTTTTCTCCTTCTCTTGGTATTCCCATGTATGTGGTACTCATTTGGGGGTTAGTTTCAAATGAACAAAATGAGGAGGAAGAAGTTAAAGCACCAAACACTAAGTGGCTTAAAACAGAAGTACTTCACTTATTCCATAGTTCTGGAAGATAGAAATGTGAATGAGGTGGCAGTAGGGCAGAGCGCTACAGAGTGGGATTCTTCCCGCTTGTCCTCACTTATGGTGGCAACAGCACTCTTCAGTGCATCTTTTTTAAAAAATAAATTTGTTTTTAATCGTTATATAAAAACATTAAAACTGTACACATATATGTAGTACTATGTGATGCTTTAGTGTGAATGTAAGTACAGTGAAACTATTATGGAAAACGGTATGGAGGAGCCTCAAAATCATTAACAATTAGCACTTCCCTATGACCCGGCCACCCCACTCCAGGGTATATACCCAAGGAAATGAAATCAGGAGGTGGAGGAGACATCTGCACTCCCACATTCATTGTAGAATTATTCACAGAAGTGGAGAAACGGAAACCACCTAAGTGTCCTGGGTGCGTCTTGGTTTGAGATGCGCCCTCTACTCTGCTGTCTCTGCATGGCTGTTCCCTATGTCTGTCTCTGCATCTCTTCTCTTTTGCTAAGGACATGATCCTATTGTGATATGAGCATAGTAAAAGACTTTAAAATTATTAGGAATTAAATACGAATGGAATACAAATAAGCACCACGCCAATCCCTTGTGCTCATATAACTCATCTCTTTAGGCAGAGATCATTTTCCTTGATAATCTAATTACCACTGGTTCTCATGATGGAAAGAATATGCAGGTGTGCGAAAGAATCAGAGAATTTGATTCAGATTGTGAAGTGACTCTGTCCTCAAAGTGCCACATCCCAGATCAGAAGATTCGTCAATCTCCACTGAAATGTGATGGATTTGACTCAGGCAAATTCTTGTTTTCCTAAGACAGTTAAATGGCAGCATTTGTCATTGTGTTAGGCAATCTCAAAGACAGACTGAAATTTCTCCCTCCACTTTTTTTCCCCTTGTAATTTTTGTTCTAAGGAAAGACATGAAGGTTGTCGTTTCAAGTGCAAGCAAAAAACTTCAATTTTCAATTTTTGAAAAAATGTCATTAATTATAGGAATATATCTTTATTTATTTCTGATCATTTATTGCTTCCTGTTTGTGGAATGAAACTATATAGAGTGGAGAACCCCATGGGGACCTTACTCTAAATGTGTTCAGAGATCATTTTTGTTTTGGCTTTTGTTGCGGTAGTCAAACATTCAAATTATACTCTTTAAATTTTAAATTAATATCTTAAATTTATAATTTTCAATTCACTTAAAATTTCTTATCAGGAAATTCTAGCTAAATGAACACACTACAAAATATAGAGCCTGGAGGAGCAATCCAAAGTGCTTAAATATAAACACTCTTTGTACCTCAGTGTCTTTTATAAAATCCTGCAGAAATTAATTGCAGCTTTCAATCATAAAGCAATTACATCAACTACAGCACCAAAGGTAAATTTGTCCTATTTTTAAATTCTAAATGTAAAATAATCACTAGCTTAAAATATTTAATGTATGAGTTATCATAAACTGTTAATTCTTTTTCTTAGTTTTACATATGCTATTTTGATAGTAATAACAATAATTTAAAACATATTTAATATAAATATTGACCCAAAGCACTATTTTAAGAGTTGAGTTTCATTGCAAATTTCCTATATAAAGGAACTTCACATTTAGAAATATTTGATACAATGATTCTTTATTAATCAATCAAGTGATCACTTCATTAAAAGGTAATACTATAAACATTGATGTGGCTGCGTTACTGTAGTATTCTGATTTTAAGTCCTTTGGGTATAAACCAAGGAGTGGGATAACTGGGTCAAAAGGTGGGTCCATCCCAAGTTTTCTGAGGAATCTCCCTACTGCTTTCCAGTGGCTTCACCAATTTGCAACTCCACCAGTAATGTGTGACTGAAACTTTTTCCCCACATCCTCGCCAACACCTATTATTGTTTGTGTTCTTGATAATAGCCATACTAATTGGAGTTAGATGAAATCTTAGGGTGGTTTTAATTTGCATTTCTCTAATTGCTAGAGATGTTGAAAACTTTTTCATATATTTTTTGGACAATATCATGCTAAGTGAAATAAGCCCATCTCAAATGACCGAAAGCTGACTGTTTTCTCTGATACATGGATGATGATACGTAACAGTGGAGAGAAGCGGGTGAGAGAGGAATGGAGGAACTTTGGATTGTGTAGAGGGAAAATAAGTGGGAAGGATGGGTATATATACATTTTTCTTCAGGCTTTGATGACAGGCTTGTGACTAATAAAATCAAAAAAGTTTCCAAAGCATAGGCAGAAATTGTTTTTACCGAAAGATTATGAGAAAACAGTAACCTTACAGATTATCCTTACCTAATCAGCAGGGCTTGCCATTGATAAAATAAGCTGGTCCACATCTAGTAGCTACTGTGGGAGGTGCTTTGTGCTTAGAACTTGGGGAAACATTGTTATCTATAAGTTTCTGTGTCCCAACAGGTTCTGGCTGTGCCAGTAAATGCAGTGTTTGGTTTTTAACATAATAAAAACATTCTGCTGTTGTGAGGTTAATCATCACAGGGTTTCAACGTGTGTTTTGTCTCCATGATGTTTTTCTGGAAATTTGTAGAATTATTCCCATCACCTCTAGCAAGATCCCCAGACTGAAGTGAGTAATATATTATTAGGAAAACTCCACAGAATAACATCCGAGCTAGGGAGGCATACATCTGGCTACAGTCCTTTTAGGATGAGTCTTTGCAATCATCCTTCAGTGGAACTCTGTCAAGCACTGTAAGGAGAGCCAGGCGCCCCCGCAAATAAGGGAAGGTGAAGGGGCAGGGAAGGAATGAGACAAACATCATTATCCTATGTACATGTGTGATTACACAAATGATGTGAATCTACATTGTATATAACCAAAGAAATGAAAAGTTGTACCTCATTTGTGTACAATAAATAAAAATGCAGATGGTAAAAATACATAAACTTTTAACAGTAAAATAAATAAAATTTTTTAAATGGTAATACTTAAGAAAATATTTTTTTAAACAAAATTTAAAAAGTTTGAGTAATTAAGTTTAACTCCTGTAAACCTGATGTTAAACCAATAAACTTTTATAAATATTGATCAAAATTTATCTAAATTTAAGCTCCTTCATTTTGACTGATGATTTAAAGTATTGTAAGAGATGTTTATCTTATATAAACATCATTCATATTGTTGCCACAATTCCATTCCAGGAACATTTAATTTCATATGCATGAGCACAGGTGAGATTTAATAAAAATGATTCTGCTTTTCTATCAATTATTTATTATTTTGACTTTTTATAACCATTTTAAAGGTCATCCAGAATTGGAAAAATAAGAGCATTAGATTACTTTTTCTGATTCTTTAATGTTAACTATGACTAGATATTTTATCTCAGTATCATTTTATATTTATTTTCAATTAATTAATGTTTCAATCAACATTTTTATCATTTTATCTCTGCATTTGTCATAATTTTGGTGATAAATTAATCTTTTATTAATATTAATTTTTTTAACTGGGAAAATATCACAAATAGGGGAAAATGTGTCACTTAAAAAAAGAAAAGGAAGAAAAAGAGCAGTTAGAGAAGATCATTCTCCCACTGCCCAGATCAAGAGGTATGAAGAAGCTCTGCCTGCAGGAAAGCAGAGCCAGCCCTCTGAACAGTCCTAGGATACAGTCACTGCCTAGCTTCCATGGAATTCTTCCTTGCATTTTACTGTATTTTCATCTTCATCATTAGTATAAGTTCATATCCTTAGCCATACACTTTATCTGTTTTGAACTCTGCATAAATATGAATAAAACTATTATTTTGAGTGCTTCTTCAGTTCAGCATTTTAATGAGATTTATCCAGTCTTTGACTGGCATTGCATTGACTTTAGAGATCAGTTTGAGGAAAATTAACATCTTAATAATGTTGAGTCTTAAATCTTACGGACAAGATAATTTCCATTAATTATATAGATCAAACAAATTACTTTCATTATATGTATTTAAGCAATATTCCCTGATTAGAAGGCTTAAATGTTGTGTATTAGATTTAATTCTAATTTGTGATGGTTTGAAGGTCTTATAAAAGATACACTTAAAAATCATATGGAAATGGAGTTGATTTTGTATATTAATCATGCATGGGAGAGTTTCTTATAAATTTCGATGCAGATTTACTTCTACCTTCATTGTAAGATTATCTTCATTGAAAGGTGACAGTTTCGCTTCTTCAGTCTTTCTGGGTAGTACTTCTTTTCTTTGCTCCAAGGGACCCTACCATCTTCATCCTGTCAAAGAAATAATTCAACACTCTCATTAAATGTAAGACTTGCTGGAGAACTTACATATCCCGAAAAGCCACACAAATCTGAGTTGACTCTACATTCTATCAGAAATGACCATGAAATTTATCAGATTACTTTCCTATATCTATTAAGGTGTTATGTTTTCTTCTTCTTTTAATCTCCTAATGTGGTAAATTGTTTTAAACAGCAATCCAAACTTTCCTTCATGAAATAAAACCAGCTGCTTGTTAAGTATTATTGTTTTTACATATTGCTGAAATTAGACCTTTAAAATATTAATTTTTATATTTTGATATTTCATCTTAGAAACAAGGAAAGTTGCAATAGTAACAATAATATAATAAATAATAAAAATAAATCATCAAGAATAGGCGAATCCTTACACACAGAAGGGACGGAGGCTTTCCTGAGGAGGTGGGGAGTGGAAAGTGAACGGGCAGCGAGTGCAGTTTGGCTGGGGTGAGGAGGTGCTTAGGAATGGAGGTGGTGACCCACAGCTCTGGCACCTTCCCGTGTACCATGTGAGCACACTTACTGTGGGGCATTAAAAAGGTCAGTGATTGGGTACTTGACTCTCACCTCAAAAAACAGTGCACTCTCTCAAAAATAAAAAAATGGGAAGGATATCAGAAGGAAAGAGAGTCGATGAACTGATTTTAAAATCGTCAATTCATTCTACATTATTTTTGTAGAAGAGATTAGACATCTTTGAATTTGGTCATGGAACCAATAGGAGTTTTGAGTCTTGTTTCAGATACATATTCAGACGTAGGCTTTCGGGATTCCAGCAGAGGCAGATAACAGGTTTCCAGCACACCTGCTAGATTAGTCCATGTGCCCACACCTCATTGTGAGAGTTAAAGTCTCACAAAAGCCAAAGGCCAACCCTCCCTTCTCGTGAAGCTCTGTGTTCAGACCCCGAGCATCAGAGTGGGAGGAAGGATCAGGAGTGCAGAAGAAAGGGAAGGGTGTCCCAGCAGCTACAGAGTGTAATGAAGTATGCGTCACAGACTGTCTTCTTCAGAGGGTGTGAGTTGCCTCTCGCAGGACTTAGGCCTCCAAGAAATTCCTTGTAGTCAAAAGTTTGATTAATTTTAAATTCTTTGCTTTAAATACATTTGCCTCTTAAACAAAGTTTGTGTTTTAATCCCATGGATTTACGTGGAATCGGCTACAGTGAAGCGCTGGGTAAAGGGTGGAAAGGAAGTGGGCAGTTCAGAGCCCCAGGAACATGGGACTGTGGAGGGGAGCAGCTGCCACATGACCAGGACAAACTCCCCTGGAAAAGCAGAGGACAGAACACAGGAAGAAGAGTGGGAAAGGAGAGCCCGGCATTTCCCTACGTGGAAGTAGCACCCAAACAGCCAGCCCTCCAATATTGCATCTGGCAAAGAGCACAATGACATCAACACATTCGAAAATAAGGAAATTGGGACCACTGGGTGAAGGACGTGAACTCATTTGCATGACTCTCTAAAATAATAGATCTCCAGTGACAATGGAAACAGGCGTGGGCAGTAACATGGAGCATTGTCTTCAAGTGTGGTGGTTTCGGGAACTGGGAGGAACTCCCAGCGATTTCTAGAAGCCCAGATCAATGGTTTCTCCTGAAGCACACCCTCTTTCCAGTGTCCAGAGTGGGACATTGACTTGCAGACAAATTTGATTAAAATAACGGACTGCTTTGTGTCCAGAAGGTTGAAATTTACATGATTACATTGGATCCTTATTTGGGGCAACCAAGAACATCACTGATTTCTAAGATTTGGAGGATAGGAGGGGCCTTATTAATGTCACCATGTTTAGTTCTTGGAGCAGTGAAAACAAAAGCTATTTGTGTATCTGTAAATGGAGCAAATTCTGTAGTTTACAAACCAAAGAGGGTAACAGTGATTTTTAAAGTTTTAGAGAGTCCAAGAGAAAAGCATTTATTTGATTGCAAATGGACATCAAAAGTCAAACTACACCTTGAATATCAGGGTACAACCCAAACAGTGCGCCCTTGCGCTGTTCTCTGAATGGTCCACACACACCTTCCTCCCAGAAGGGGCTCTCAGCTCCCAGATGGTGAAGCAGGTAGATGTATCTTGCCTCTCCCCCAGAGGCTGTTCCTTCCTGCACTGACAACTCTTCTTTAAGGCTGAGAAAGAAAGGGTCCCATAAGCCACAGTTATGGAAACGATTCTGACATTTAGACTACAGATTGAAATGAACTTCGGTGAAATGCTTTTAAAAGACTTGATAATATACTTGATAACAATGTAAGAACTTAAATGAGGAAGTCTCTCTTTTTTTCATTTTCAAAATAGTTTTTCTCTGTATTGTTTCCATAGCATACAAAGTTTTGATTATTTTCCTGTGTGAAAGAGACTTTTGTTTTGATCCTAAATACTTTGCTGTCAGTTTTTTTCACTGACCTTTACCGTTTAGTAGAAATAATTTTTATAGATGAAACTATTTTTAATTCATAAAAGAGACATTGGAAAATAATTATACCTTACTCTGAGAATATCTAAAGAGAGGTATTTTTCATGTCTTAAATTTCTATTCTTGGGATGAAATATATGTAGAGATGCTTTAGAATGAGTTTAGAAAACTGTGAGTTGTAGGGGCAAAATGAAAGAAGCCCTCTCTTCCATTATCATTTTGGTGAGTACAATATCAGATAAAAAGGAATATTGTTTTGATTGATGACAAAAATTGGGCATATTCAACTTTAAATGTGATCAGTTAGCAGGAAATAAGATCTTTTATTCCGTATGTATTAGGTAAAACATTTCATCTCCAGAAGTCATTAGATGACCTAGCCATTTTATGAGTAACTGACACACTGATATAAAATTAATATTTGCATGCCCTTATCTTGCGTTAGAGTATACATTTATGCTTTGTGCATGTTACTGGGTGCTCAGCACAGGATTTTTCCTGGGATCAAGTTGACAGAATTGGCCAGCAGCTTCTTCTCTAACCCCTCATCAGAGAGCAATATCAAGATGAAGAATTTTAACAAACCTCCCCAGATTGGAAGGAAACGAAATGGAGAGGGGGGCAGAGAAGCAGCTTAGGGGAAGAGATCCGGGCTCCTGCACCAGGGTAGCCATTGCTCCCGGCACCAATGACTGTGCACCCGGGAAGAGCAAGGACGCTGAGGATTCTTTATTTTGTCAGGGAGGAAAGTAAGAAAGAAAGGAGGCGAATAGTCACCAGAGCTCACGTCCTTATTAGCAAATACTGGAGAATGAGAGACCCAGGTAAGTACACATTTTTTTGTGTGTTGTCGACCCCTAAAATACTTAGAAAATCAAAAAGACAACATCAGTGAGCAACTCATCTTGGTACAAAAATAACACCTATGCCATGGATCTGACGGTAGAACTTCACATGTAGGTAAGAGTCACACGTGTTCACACTGATCCTTCAGTTAAGACCTGAGAAGCTGGTGTCGGCAACCACGAGGAGCCACGCTCTGTGGTCTTAGTTCTTGTTTTAGAACCATTCCATAAAGCATGTCAGGATATAATTCCGCTCGTTTTTCCAAGAATGAACAATTTGCTTAAAAAAAAAAAAAAGACTTTTGGGGAAGAATGTTAACTAATTTTTCTCACTTTGCTCCCAGACCTCCCACCCTTATACACACACTCAAACGTGACTAGTACTAATCACCACAGGTGGCAGAACCAGCAAATAACAAAGTTGATCTGTATCTGGTGAATTAGTATCTTTCTGGTAAGTAGACTTTTAAGTGGTTGACTTTACTGCCTTAAGAATAAGTTATTTGGGGCTGGGGAGATAGCTCAGCTGGTAGAGTGCTTGCCTCCCAAACACAGGGCACTGAGTTTGATCCCCAGTACTGCAAAAAAAAAAAAAAAAGAATAAATTATTCTACAATGGAAAACAAATAACTTATTTTTAAATACAGAAGAAAATATTCTGAGAGTAAAACATATTTAAAATACATGTTACAGCCAGGCTTGGTGGTGCACACCTGTAATCACAGCAATTTTGGAGGCAGAGGCAGGAGGAGGGCAAGTTTAAGGGCAACCTCTACAGCTCAGTGAGACCCTCAGCAACTTAAAGAGACCCTGTCTCAAAATAACAAATAAAAAAGGAGGGTATGTAGCTTAGTGTCAGAGTACCCCTAAGTTCAATGTTTATCAAAAATAAATAAAATGATATAAAATATTCATTGCTTAAAAACTGAAAAAAGGCAAAAAAACACATAAAATTATAGAAAAATAGTATGTCACAATAATAAATACAGATATAACATATGCCAAAATAGACATAAAATGTATACAGGGATGCAGAATAATAAAATCAACTAGTAAATATAATATTATACATTTTAATCTAGCTGTGTATTGAAGTAACATGGCTTGGACAAGAGGATTTATTCAAGGGATACATAGAGAGCTCAATTTAAAATAATAAGTTAGGTTGGATTGAGACCAAGAGGAAAGACATATAATCAACCCAACTGCTACCATCTTTTCCCGTGAATTGAGACAAGCAAGCATTCATGACCCACAATAGGAAGAAGACAAACTGTTATTATGCATGGTCCCACAGAATAAAGAGGACTATTGAGGCTCAGGAGAATAAATAACCTTCCAAAGGTCACAGACCTGTGAATGACTATTTAAAATTGGATCTTTAGATCAAATTATAGGTTAATAACAAATTAAAATGGTATAATCTTGTTTCTGCTAACAGACATAATCATAATATTGTTATAAAATATAAAATTGTACTGCTTTCAGAATGTTTATCGCCAGGTTCTAAACTCAGCTCTTCCATTTTTGTATATGGACTGATTTCTTTGTAAAATAATTTGTGAAGCTTATCCAAAGCCTATCTACCATTTTATCCACAGAATGTGCCTGAATTCCTTTGTGCAATATTTTGTATTATTCATTCATGATATTAGCACTCTATTGTGTAAACAACGAATCACAGATTCCAATCTTGAAATGACATTAATCATTAATGTGCTCTAACTCTGCCTACTTTATAGGCATACAGAGAAAGACTTCTATGAGACAAAAATGTTCCATGCAGAAGAATAAGCAAAATAAATCAAATAATTCAAAAACATGTAATGTGTTCTTTTTTGTTAGATCAGTTTCAACGATTTCATTTATATTTGTCATTGATTTTATTTATACTTACATCAAAATTAATGTACATATATATTTCCTAAATAACAGAGCTCCATCTCCTAGTTAAGAACATACATGCTCTTTCCCCAATCTAACCTCAATCTCCCTCCATAGTCTTCTCTTCCTTGACTCCCCTCCATTTCTTTTATGCTCTAGATATTTTGAGCTCATTCATGGGCCTTCTATATTTAATATCCTTTGTGACCTTGGTTTCTTTTTATGGCAGCTATCACTACAATGAGTGCCTGCTATTAAATCCCTCCTTTTCTCTCTACCTCAATGTCATGGACTGCGGTGTTCATTCTTTTATGTCCAACCGAAATACACAGTCTCTCTTGAAACACTTCTTCAAACATGCATGACCCGCTCTTGTGCTTGAATAGAGACTCTGCTCAGAGCTTCTAGGCGGCTCGCCCACTCCTTCTCTCCAATGCCTGTGACCCCAGACGCTGTGAGCTGGGGAGGGCCTCGTCTTTGCCATCAAGCCTTTCAGTTGTTGCAGTGTTTCACTGCAATTCCCAAGTGGGAGGAAAGAAGCCGTGTGTTGAATTGAGTAACTTACTCAACACTGTTATTTAGAAAATATTCCGAATAATGTAGTTGCATATGGTTTTATGAAACTTCAAAGATTTATAGCATTTGTAATTCTTCACCATTAATAATAACTCTTACAAAAAATTCATAATAAACCTTAAGGGAGACTGAGAAAAGGATTTAATTTCCAAAATGTATATATATTTTTACCTCTGAAATCGTTAGTGAAGTTTTCAAGTTAGCTGGGATTGGTACTTACACGTATTTCCTAAACATTATGCGTGCTTCCTGTCCTTGTTTATGAAGTAATGGTATTCACGCTTTTGCAGATGGTAGAGTATCTTGATGCAGGTCAAACTTGATAAAAACTTGAACTATGGACAAATGCAAACACATATTTTTAAAAACATGAAAGAACTACCAGGATACCTGAGACTCTGGGGGCCAGGATCCTGGAGTATAAGAAACTATGGTATGAAGATTCCATCAGTCTTAATAATTAATTACTATGTATGGTAAAATGAATTAGGAGGTGGGTGTTAACATCAGGCAATCAATGTATTCTTAAAAATTCTACATTCAAAATTAAGTACCTGAAATTAATAACACATTATATGGATTCATAACAGATTGTAAACAACAGAAGAGAGTATTAATAAAATAGAAGATAGGTCAAGGAAATTATTAAGAATGATACATTGAAAAGGTAGGATGAAAATTTTTAAAGAGGATAAGAGATAAATAGTACATGTTGCAAACGTTTGAAAATGTTAATTGATGTACCAAAGAAAAAGAAAATAATCTGAAATCAACATTTGAAGAAAATATCCATCACAAACTTCAAAACTGAAGAGAACTTCGAGTAATAGACTCAAGAATGCATGAACCCAAAAAAGTATGTGAAGAAAATAACACACAGTCATATTACAGTGAAAATGATGAATACTTATAAAATACCTAGGCAAATTTTAAGTAAATATTTTAAGTTGTCTATTAAAAATCCAGTTTTAAAATATAAATATAAATGCTAATATCAAGAGATCACATTGTACCTCACACATATATGCAAATATTTCACAACTATGCATATGCAGAAAAAGCATGTTATTATTTATCTCTTGCAATATTATTACATATAATTAGGAGAACCAGGTCAATTTAGGGGCTGAGCACCTGGATTTCTGGTTGTGATTATGCACTTTACCCTTCCTGTATAGCCTGGTCTATTCCGCAGTGAGAGGAGGAGACTTGACACCCACCTACTCACAGAACAGCTTCTATGACCACCCCCCACAACAAATTACACAGTAACAAATTATTCCAAATTTAGGAACTTTAAGTAAAATGTTTTCTCTCACAATTCTGGAGGTGGGAACCTCAATGGCTTTTTCCCTGGGTTTGCCTCAAGTCGTTGGCAGGGCTGTGCTCCTTTCTGGAAGATGCAGGGAAACCCTTTCCCTGCCTTTTCTAGTTTCGTGAGGCTGCCTGTATCCCTTAGCTCATGGCCTCCCTCCTCCACCTTCAAAGCCAACAAGGGCGCATCTGTCTGATCCCATTTCAGTGTAGAAAGGTCCCCTGCTTCTTCCTGGATAACCTCCCTACCTGGAGGGCATAAACCTTAATGCCATCTGCTACCTCTCTTTCACAGGAAGCAGCAATGCTGGAGATCAGGATAGAGATGTCTTTGCCGGTGGGCTATTCTACCTACCACAGCAAGAAAGCGTTTTAGTATGTTGGAGTTTCTTTGAAGATAAATGAACAAATTCTTCATGCAAATATTTCCAAATACTCATGTGAAGGCAATATCTAGGCAATTCAATTGCAGGTGCCAGCGATGAGGGCCAGTCCTCTCTTAATCTTCTGCACAATGAATGGGATTAATGAATTGGTACGATTTGATGGAAAGGAAAGGCCGTGAAGATTCCCTTTCTTCATTGGCTGGTCATGGGTTTTGTTTGCCCACTGGGATACAAACTCTTTTCACGTCTATGGGATCTGGCATCAGAATGACGGTTGATGGAAGGGTTTTTTGCTTCTGGTTTTGAACTGGTATTCCATTTCTCCACCCACTGGCAGCCGGGTATCCCTACTGTGTTCCTCCCCTGCATTTTCTAGGTATGGTTATCCAACCTTCTGTTGATTCTGCAGACATCCTGACAACCCCAAAATAAATTCTACCTCTGCGTAAATTAGTCAGGAACCTTATATTTACAAACGAAAATACATAGCTAAGTTTATTTCTCCTTACTTTAAAATCCAAGGAAATAAATAATTTAGCAGGAACAAACAAACTTTGGATCCACTGACATATTTTAGCTTGTCTGGAATAAATTCTATGATTGTAATCACCAAAATTCTGGCAAAAAAAATTTCTAGAATGTAGAATTAGATTTTTTAAAATAGGAGTAATTTAGAGGTCACACACGCACGATTGTTTAAAAAAGGTAAATTCACAAATCTAGATACTGAGATTCTTTTCACAAAGGTGCATTTAATTAAAGGAATTTAAGTGTGCTGTCTTTAGTTGTGTGTCTGTTAATAAAAACAACTCCATTTCAAAGTCAGATTGCTAATTTTTTAGACAAAAAGAAGAATGGGGTCACTGGAAATACTGATTTTCTGAGCACAGTCTAAGTTTAGCATAAGGAATTCTTTTGATGAGGGATGACATTCAAACTCAAGAACATTTTAAAATATCATCCTGGAAGGAATCTTAGAAGGATACGTTTACTTCTCCCTGCTTTAGAGAGTATTTTTTACTGCCTCCTCACATGACTCATAAGTGATTATGCATAGTGACTGTACTCACCACTCACTGACCAAGGGCTCCTGTTGCCCACTGTAGCTGGTTCCCAATAAAAAGTGACTTTTACAGAGAGCAATGAGGAAGGGGACTAGGAACTATAAAACATGGCAAGTTAGGAAAATAAAACTTTATGTTTTTATGAGTAAGACAAGTGAGAAACACACCAAAGTTCAGAACCTTCGACAGGAGTCATGTCAAAGCAATGTGTGGGCTTCTCCAGACCTTTACGCGTGAAGTCAAATGGTTGGGTCCCAATGTCAGATTAACAGCCTGTGAGTCAGAATCTGGCAGTGCTATTTATGTATGTCAAAAATGAAGATGCTGGAGGAAATGCATGCAATACGGAAACGTGTACCAAAGAGGGAAATTAGAAGGACTTGGTGGAAGAGAGGAATCTGTTCAATATGGTGGTGAATCTGAGTCTCAGCACGATGTGCATGTGTGAGAGTAGCCAGCACAGGTGTACTGATTTTAAAATCTAAGAGTCACTGCGTAACCCAGGGTGGAAAGAACAGTGGTCTGGAAAACACAACTTCTAGAACTAAATATTAAAAGAAGCATTTCACTTTAAAGGCAGGAAAGGGTAAATTGACCATTATGAAATCAATAGTATGAATGGAAGTAGTGTTTCTTTCAATGAGTTTTCCCATTAAAGTCTGATCATTAACCCACTCAAACATGGGTCATTTTCTGCATCACAGCACAATGACTCTCAAGTTGCCACCAGCCACTAAATAAGAAGAAAGTTCTATTAGATCAGACATCCAAGCAGAGAATTAATGTTCTCTGAATTGAGATATAGGATGAGGAGGATAACCTGAATTTTTAAAAATGCCTGCCTATATAATTTTCTCAATTTAATGACATGGGAGAACTGCTCATGATCATCGCCTCTGTGATGCTTAGGAAACTTGGATTGTCCCAAGTCATCTCAGAAAACCAACAGATTAATTTGACGCTTAGTTATCATGCCAAATGAGCACATTATTCTTTAGAATTTCTCCCATTAGTAACAATGATGACTTAGTAATACACTGAGCACTTCAAGTATTCATTAATGATTAGCATTTGAGCAGTGCTATCCTCACCTGCATTTCTTCTCTGAATGTGTTACTCAGTTGGTCTTTAGGACTGAAACTTACCATCAATGAATTCTATTCCAGAATTTCTGGGTCATCATGGCCAGGCAGAGACTGTCCACATTGATGGAGATCTTACTGAATTGAATACCTTTCTTTGTTTACTGATTCAAGTGTTCCATTTGAAAACAGATCTGAAAAATGTACCCAAGCTTCCTTTCCACTTATTTCTGCTCAATGACACATGAAGAGGCAGACATGATTATTAAACTCTTCTCAAAAGAGATCAAGACAATGCACTCACTATTGGAGTTGAATTGAAAGGTGGAGAAATCATGTATTTGCCAAAGTTAATCCTTTGTTCTCTTATGATTGTGGACTTATAATTAGTTACAGGATCACTTTTCTTTAGTATTAATCTCATTGGAAGGGCACATACTCTGATTTTCAAAAAAAAGTAACCTAATATTAAGGTATCTCTACCAAGGATTAATCAAAAGGGAATTACAATTCACATGTAAATGCATGTCCCTTGCAATTGTGATATTTTTATGCCCTTATAAAGCACGTCCCAGTGGAGTAAATGAATCTTTAGTCCCAATCAGGTTATTCACATATGTTATTTAAACTTTTTTAATGAGTTACATGAGATCTTTTTATTACTGTTCCTTGCCAAAAACAATTCAAATTTTTTATGATATCACTATTCTTTGAATGTTTTCAACAAGTACTGATGAGGTTAAAAGGTTTTGCCTACTCCTATTTTTAACTATTTTTATTCCCTATTTCTTTCTAGGCCTTACACTAAAAGGTACTATATGAAGCTACATGGTGGTGTTCCTGTTTTTCTATCCTAGAGTCTTACTTTCTCCAAGTTTTTGTAATCTATATTTAGGTAAACTAAATATAAGTGATGAGTATAAAGATTTACTTTTACTTTGTCATTCAGATAAAAAAACCTTATTTTAGTAGACGTGTGTTGGGGTTTATCATTAGTAAGATAGCTGGGATGGAGAGGTGATATGTTGTGGATAGCCATGGAATTTTCTCATCGGAAAGACTCTATTTTTGGAAGAGATCAGGATTTTATTCACAATAAAATAACCTACAGATGCCCACACTACGAAGAGAGAAAGGCAATTTCACAGCAAGGAAAACGGCCTGAATATTTGAGTTCTAATTAAGAAAGGAAGCCTGTGAACAGCAGCCAGGCGGGGGGTGGAAGGCGAGAGCCCACACAGCACATTTCTATGGGAGCAATACAGCAACTGCTGTCTGTCCTGTTCCAACGGCTATGTATCAGGTACAGGGCTGGACTCTGGTGGGATGCAGAAGAATGTAAAGAAAGCCCGTTTACTTTAAAAAATAACACAATTACATTTGTCAAAATATGACCTGGAAGACCATTAATTCTTCATATTAAAAAACAAGAGTCAGCAGTTCAGTCTGTCTCTGAAGTGCCAAGCACAAGGGTAATTTCAAGGCTAACCCATAATCAGAGAAGGCGCTGCCAAGGAGACAGATGTTATCCTTGGAAGTGCTCTTTCCATTTGTTGGGTAGCATCTGAGCCTTCTTCAACCTTAGCAAATGCCAAAAAGTGAGGAAAGGAATGGTTTTGGTAGTCCTTACAAATCTAGGAGTCATGCACACAAATAAATACACACAGCAAAAGACAGCCAGACTCAGGGCGTACACACATGGAACAATTTTAAACATGGTTTTCTTCTACTTTACACAGGCATGCTGACCTGATTGGCTATTGATCAAGCAGCATCATTACATCATCTTTCATCAACCTCTAGAGATAACATTTTTAAAGTATTAATGAGGAGCACATGGATGGGGAATTTGATATTTGTTAATTTAAATCATGTCCAGAATTATATCTTCCAAGACTTGTTTGAAGTCAGAGCTAATGGCTGCAGGCCTGTGCTCTGTAAATGGAGACACTTTCTCAAATGCCAGTATTGTTTCCTCTACTGATAGAGTTAGAGGGATTTACCTCTTGTCATCCTCTTCTGTGAGGAGGGAATACATTTAGTCGCTGTAATGAGACAAGGAAATAATAGGACTTGCGATAGTTGTGTGTTATATAGTAATAATAAGCTGTATTTGGTATTTGTCTGGACTTGTAAACTAAAATCATAAAAGTCGCCTGGTGACAAACTTGCTGTGTGGCAGGATGACACTCCTGAACAATGTCAATATGAACTTTTATCTATGATTTGAGTGGTGGCTCCTGGTCTAGTCGTGTTCTGGTCTTTATCAACGAGGACCAGAGCATGACTGGGCTGAAAATCACTACTTAAACCCCTGGACTTCTGGAGCAAACTGTCAGCAGCACCGTGACTGGAGGACTCCATGTCGCTGTGTCTCTTGACTGCCCTGGCTGTTGTCACACTGTCACTGATTGCTGATCCACCATTGTCACCGAGGCCAGACCACTGACCACCTCTCCTGCAGTGACGACTACCACCCAGCCTCTGGATTATCAGACACCTGAAGACATCAAGGACATCTGAGGAGCTGAGAGAGGCTACGGCTGAGAAGAATCCCCTCAGTCTTATTGACTGACTTCTTGGCTAAGAGACGTTGCATTGAGTAAGTCCATGGGGATTGGACTCTAGGTGAACAAGGGAGTGAATCTTCAATGTATTTGTGACTTGCTATCATTAGGAATGTTAAGTTGAGTGTGCATTTCATGAATAAAATCCACTTGTCGGAACCAAACTTGATTCCTCTCTTACTGCTTGCAACAGTCCCCCACATATCTCTATGTGTATATGCATCTAAGTACTTGTGGATGTAAAGGGAAGCACAAAAGTTCTCCTCACCCACACCCACAAATCAAGAGAACCAGCTGCAGAGCAGATACAAAGGTGATTGCCTGCCTGCGTGTAGTGGTATGCACCTTTTATCATGATAGCACTGAAAATTAAAGACCAAGCAAAAATGCCAGTGCAAGGAAGTTTTTTGGAAACATGGATGTAGATGCCAAATGGAAAGCTGAGAAGTTAACGTTGTTGCTTCTGAAAGGTGAGAAACGAAGGGGGAGGCTGGAGCAGGGTGCATCTTGTAATACGAAAACAGGAGAAAAGCATTCAAAGACAAAGCTGAAAATATTTGCTATTGAATTTAACTGGGGTAAGTTGAGGATGGTATTATTGGCTACCTTTACACACTTCTGACATGAGCAACTAGAGGTCTATGTTTACTAAGGTGAAGAAGATTATGCAGAGTGATTTTTTGGCTAGCAGGAACCAAGATACATTTGTTATACATTTTAACTCAATGTTAAGTGGAAATTAAACTAGTGTATTAATAGGCAGTTAGACATGCAATTTCAAAATTTGGGAAAGAACATTGGCAGTGAACATAGATATTTAAAACATACAAAATGATAATACCCTGGATGTAAGAAAAATATCAAGTTACATAGATGTTAGGACTATAAGATGATAAGTCAACTAAAAATGTAGAAGAGATGTATCTGTTTCATACTTATTTTCTTAATATACTAATAACAAGAAGCCAGATGTAGTTACTTTTGAAAAGAGTAAAAGAGATTTGTTTTCCTGAAATATCAGGAAAATTCAGTGAAATGAGACACCTTTGTCTTAGTGCATTTGAGCTGCTATAACAAAATCCCTTCTATATTCTAGGTAACATAAACACAAGAGGAATTTAGGGATCACAGTTCTGGGAACTGGCAATCCAAGAAACCCTCTGGCAGTTCCGGTGCCTGGTGAAGGCCTATTCCTCACAGGCCATACCTGCTGTGTGTGCACCAGGAAGGGACAAACGGCTTCCCTCTGACCTCTCTGATTCTGATCCACTCATGGGAGCAGAGCCCTCAGGGCCTTATCACCTCCCTCAGGCCCTGCCTCCTAATGCTATTAACTAGCAGGTTAGGTTTTAATTTATAAATGTGGAGGGGACGGAACATTCAGGTGGTATCAGTCTTATATGTGTTTGTTGCGTAATTTAAAATAAAAATTATTGACTTTTTTAACTTGGTTCAGATTGTCGTACGTGAGGCTGGATGCATGTGTTGTTCACACTGTGCTGATGCCCTTTGGTGATTTCACTCTGCTGCTCCTCCCTTCCCATCCCGCCTCCCTGCCCTTGGTCTCTTCCCCTTCCTCTACTCATTCTCTCCTCTACTTTCATGAGCTTCTGCACGATTTTTGGTATTTCCTTAATGGCAGCCATACAAACATGATAGAAGAATCGAAGCTAGTTGAAGGGGAACGAAAGACGTCAGACTGCAGAAGGTATTTAGTGCAGGCCAGTAGGTTCACCTTTTCTAGAATATTTTTTCTTAACTAGACATTGTCATAATTTATACTACTACTATATCTACATCATGTACTACTATATAATCTTACTATATATGCTTTATTAAATTTAAAAAAATATAACCTGTAATAATTAAGTCATAGTAGAATTGCTCTTTTATAATTAACTTAATCCTGGGTCTTGAGGTGTAACTATGATTAAGAATATGGGCTTACATTTAAATCCTATTTTATGAGGCAGAAAATAAATATTCAAAAATAAATTACTAAAAAGGTATACAAAATACCATGGGAATAAAAGACCAAAAAGATAAGTAAGTTTGCCTATAGAAAGTAGGTGTTGCCTCAAAAAGGGTTTTGAAAAATAATTAGGAAAAACCTGAGAAGATAATAGCATTCAGGATAGTCTTTATTTTATTTATTTATTTATTTTTGGATAGTGTGGATTGAACCCAGGGGTAACCACTGAGTCACATTCCCAACCCTTTTTATATTTTATTTCGAGACAGAATCTCTCTAAATCGATGAGACTGACTTTGAACTCATGATCCTCCTGCCACAGCCTCCTGAGTCGCTGGGATTACAGACTGGTGCACCACACCTGGCTCCTGGTAGTATTTTAAAGTCAGAGAAGCATGAGAGGCAACACATATTAAGGAATGATTGTCTTGCTAGTTTAGAACATTTGTTCTGTCAGGAGGAATGTAAGATGGCAGGGTAGGAAGAGGAGCAAGACCTCTTTTGAAGCATGCAATTTTACAGAATAGCAGAGGCAAGGTCTTTAGAGTAAATAATGACAAGTTTGTGAGTCAAACTTACATATGAAACAAATTTTCCAATTTCCTTCAATATCTTCCTTTTGGGGGAAATTCTGGGGATTGAACTCCGGGGCACCAGGCCACTGAGTCACATCCCCAGCTCTATTGTGTATTTTATTTAGATACAGGGTCTCACTGAGTTGCTTGGTGCCTAACTTTTGCTGAGACTGGCTTTGAACTACAATCCTCCTGCCTCAGTCTCCCAAGCAGCTGAGATTACAGGCATGCACCACCACACCTGGCCCCTTCAATATCTTCTGGAGTAAAAAATACAACTAACATCTTTGACAAATTAACACATGCTGTTCTTTAGCAGAATTAAAAACTGTGTTTAGGCACTAAGTTTTGCTATTTTTAAGCATATATAATAACATAAACCATTCTCAGAAGCATTGCCTAGACCTTTGGAATAATTTGACACATTACTTATATTAAAAATATTTATTTATTTAGACTACATTATATGATGTATAAATTATATCAATTACACATTTTATAAATTATTTAAATTTGGTTTTAGAAAACTCATATATATGGATGTTCTTATGATAAGAATGCATTTTCTATATTAGCAATTTAAAAATTCTCTAATGTCCTAGACTGTCATTTATTCATGTATTCATACAGCCATATAGTATTTATTTCATGAAGATACATTTTAAGTTCTGTAGAAAATACGTTGTTGAGCATACAACATATTTTAAAATTGCCTAAAAATTCAGAAACTTAAAGAAAACTGGACATTTATTATTTTAAACAGTTTAAGAAGCTGGATACAGATTACCTGAGTGGGTACTGGGTCTCTCAGAGGCTATTGTGGAATTGTGGCTGTGAACTGACGTCTAACCACCTAGAGTTCTCGGGATGAATTTCTGTCCCCAAGCTCAGTTCCATGGTTATTGTCATGCAGATCTCTCAGTGGGCTGCGAATTCCCTGACTAATCCCAGAGAGAACCAGAGAGTGGCACAGTCTACACATAACCCAGTCTTAGAAGTGACATGCTATTATTAAGCCACCATTTCTGTGTAATGAAAGTAAACCGCTAATCCAGCCCACAGGGTAAGCATGGAGAAAGTAAACTCCATTTCTTGGGGAGACAGAGAGCTAAGAAATGGTTGCTGCATTGAAAACCATCACTGGGAGTTTTTTCTATTCAACTCAGTTAATTATTAGAAATAGGATGAAATCAGTGTAGTTAGGGTGTTTCGTTTTCACATAGCTCATAATGAATACAAATATCTCCACTGTTTAAAATCAGACGGTGCAGTGGCCATGCATGACCTTCATAATTAACATCTGAATTCAAATCTCTCCTCTTCCACTTACTAGAGGTAATCATGGAGAAGTGTGTTTACCCTTTTAAAGGACCATTGCTTAACATTTTTTAATAAATATTACCTAATGTGATTACCTGTAAAGTTTTTCCAACTTAAGAATATCTACTTGTAATTTTATTATGAGGATCACTAATGAAAGAAGTGATAAAGGATTTGTTATAATACCAAGAGCTTACAACAGATCGTGTTTGCACACACGGAAGTGAAATGAGAGTGCACCAGAGGCTGGAGCTGGCACTAGCACTGAGAGGCACAGTTGGGTAGGAACAGGCCATATGCCTCCGTACACGTGGAGGCTGCAGCTGCACTGTAGTCACCTCTCATGCCACCGAGCCCCTGAGTAGTGAAAAACATATGGTGTCTCTCCTCCTTCCTGGTGTTTCTCTGTCCTAGGTTTGACTGACAGCTGTTTACCATTAATCTTCTGCCAGTCATAAATATGAGGAGATTGCATGTAAACTCTTCTCCACACAAGGAATTGTTCTGTGGCCTTTGCATACTCTTCCTTTATTAGTGTCAATTTGTGTCATTAATTCCAGTATCCGTGCCTTGCATCCCTTCCTAAGCAATTCTTATGAAAAAAAATAGCCATTAGCCATTTAATGCAAAGGCGATTTTAAAATAGAAGAAAACTGTTTAGTTCCTTAATATCGGTTCATACTATATTATGATATTAAGCATTCTTTCCAATCCTTTGATTCCAATATATAAAATTCCAAAAGTTCTTATAGGGAACTGGCATAACCAAATGTCCTTTTACAAATTATCCAAAGAGAATAAATACTTGAAAATCAGAAAAACTCTATTTTTTATTTGTAAAATTTACAACGAAATTTTAGACAAAGTCAGAAACTGATTGAACCTCAGTCTTTACTTCAGTTGATAGTAGAGTAACAGAAAGAAGGGAACTTATATTGAATGGAAAGCCTTAAAAATATTGTCTACAATCTCAGAGACTAAAATAAAGCACACAAAACCCAGTTTCCATGATTCCCAACGATGCAGAGCTAACACATGACATCGACAGTTGCAGTATCAATCACCCTTCTGCTATTCTGAATGATGCAGGTAGATTTCCTCTGGTTTAAGTTGTCCTAAGTAGCGAAAATTATACAATTCTTCTCATTTTCCTACTAACCGCTACTTGTACTATATAGATAATCTGCTATATTGTTTTGAAATACAATCAATCATTATTAAATGCTTACTTAGCAGTGATACAAAATGGAAGCAATACAACATGGAAGATCAAACGCCTAGGGACCAATTACAAAGACTCCCGACTGACCTGGTTCAGAGTAGCCACACAACAAATCCAATGCTGGAATCATTATGTTATTATTAGCTTTGTTGTTAATAGCAAAATAAAAATATTCCTATCTCAAGGAATCATATTCTATAGTTGCAAAACGTATTCAAAATAATGCAATAACATAATGATAATTAAAGAAAAAAGACTGTACAAACTTTTCATGAGGGTTAATATTACTTGTGAAATGTTAATGAAAGGTGATGTGCCTTCAGCAAATGCTTAGAAGTGAGAATCTTCAGGTAGCTACGGTGCTCATGCACCACAGATGGAAGACCAACTTCAAGAACAATTAGAACCTATAGGATCAGAGCTCAGAAGTTGCAAGTCCATCTCTGCCTGATCCTGTCCTAGGTGCTGGGAAGCTAGGGAAAGATAAGCCAAGTCTTTGCCCTTAAAATCTTCATTCTAATAAATAAAATAATTTCTGATGGTGTCACACACAGGCTGTGAAGAAGTTGAAGTAGGTGGCAGGTCAGAAAGGAAAGAAGTCAGAGCAGGCTTCGAGAGGTCTTGAGCACCAGGAGAGTCAGCAAGCATGGATCAAGCCCACGAACCTAATGGATATATTTTTTAATTCATTGATTTTAGGCTATGGTTTTTTTCTATTTTCTAATTACAATGGGTTTATACACTTAAATTATTAACCAAGCTATTTATTATTTCGTTAAGTATTTATGGGTAACTATTACAGCTATCATAGGTTAGTCATAAGAAGTACATGGCTCTGGAATAGCTCACAGACTAAATAAAAAGTGGGAAGTTTTACAAAAATGTTGGTCAATGTAAATGGAAGACCGGCAATGCAGAGGAGGCCCGGAGGGTGCGTGAGAGGGAGCTCAAGGGACCCGTCGTGTGGTTTCAGTGTCCAGCACTAGTCTGGCTCCTCAGAACAAACACGGGCTGTTTCATTTCAGAGTGGATTCACCCTACACAACAAAACCACTGGATGTCTAATAGCGTGCCCGTAATGTTCTGAAAACACTTGTCTAGTGACAGTGAAATCAATAGCAGCCCTGCAAAAAGCAGGGGATCTCTGAGGTCGCGAGTTGGACTCACTTGGGTTTGGTGGAGCATCCTGCAAGCAGCATGGATCACCCTACTGACTGGGAGGCGGGTTGCAATGGCTTTTCCTGGTGCTTTTATAAACTGAACTCAAGAATGAAGGCTGGGAGGCTCACAGTCATTGACAAGTGTCCCAACTCAGCACCTTTTGAAAACCTGGGGAGTGAGTTATACCATAATGCCGACGTGGTGAAACAAGTCAACGGCTGTAAACCATCGAGCTCTGAGGAGTTAAATGCGGCTCCCCCTGGTCACCTGCCTCTTCCATGAAATGGCACGGGTGACCACAGCCTGTCAGTGTGGGGAGAAGGAATGGCATTCAGTCAGCCTAGGATTCGAGAAGAGCAACAATTTTTTTGATTACACAGAAAGTAATTAAACCCTTCTCAGTAGGAGAAAATTTTCCAAGGGACATATAATCCAATAATGTACATGATCCAGGAGCATTGCCTAAAATATATTGTTAATATAATTACCAAATGATATTTGATTTTTAAAGTGTTCTTGTTTCCTTGAATTACTCAAGTATGTTTTTGGTTTATTCCAAATTGCAGTCATTTAGTCTCTTATTCACATTTTTCCTGCTCTTTTTCAGTCAAAAATCCCCAACACCACAAAAAAAAAAAAAAAAAAAAAAAAAAAATTGCTATTGAAAGTAGCAAAAGCACCCATGTAGATTCCATAGATGAAAAGGAGTGAGCACACAAAAGTATTCCACAGACCGTGTATAGATGAGGGTGTGTGTGTGTGTGTGGTTACTGAAGAAGAATAAGCCAAGTTCCTCAAACTGGCAACATTGACTATCTAGAGAACACCTCAGAGTTAAATTGAGTGTATAAAACATATTAAGTCTTGGGAAATCCACAAGGAATATTCATACTTAGTTGTTCATGAATTTTTTATATACTAAGAGATGTAGTTCAAGTTCATGTGAATGTTATACAAATCTTCATTTCAAACTCGCCTCCATCTTTATTTTCTCAAAGTAAAGTTGCAAAACAAAATATGTTATTTAAGAGATGCTGAATTTTTCTTGGTTGCTATTTTGCTAACATACCTTTTCCCTGCCCTTTACTTTTCTATTTCTGTGTTTGCTAGTGGATGATAGTTCTCAGTCACTGAGGGGTTAATTTTCACATACTCATGAATGCATGCAATGGATTTCTCCATTTGGATCCCAGGTACTGCTTCCTTCCAGCTCCTCCTCCCTCCTCCTGAACACCTACCTCTATTCTGTTGGAATTGGTTCACAGTTGTACCTAACAGTGGAAATCGTTGTGATATATTCCTACATGCACACAGCATAATTTGCTCAATTTCAACCCACAGTTCCTCTCCTCCCCTCCATCCTCCTCCTCTTCTTCACTGTTCTCCCTTCTATTTTCATGAGATCCCTCTTTTTAAAAATTCCTTATTTCTTCTTGATTTCTGCACATCAAAGAAAACATGCAACCCTTGATTTTCTGAGTCTGGCTTATTTGCTCCATATAATTTTCTTCAATTTCATCCATTTACCAGTAAATTACACAATTTTATGCTTCTTCTTTAGGATTCCATAAAACTTCATTGTATATATATATATATATATATATATACCACATTTTCTTTATCTATTCATCTATTGAGGAACACCTAGGCTGGTTCCACAACTTGTCTATTGTGAATTGTGTTGCTGTAAACGTCAGTATGCATGTATCACTACTGTATGCTGATATGGGTTCTTTGCGGGTCCATTCCCAGTCTTTTGAGGAATCTGCATGCTGCTCTCCATAGTGGTTGTTCTAATTTGCAGTCACACTGACAATGCGTGAATGTACATTTTCCCTGCATTCTTGCCAGCAATTATTGTGATTTGTATTCTTGGTGGTTGCCTAACTGGAGTGAGAAACAATCTCAGTGTAGATTTGCATTTTCCTGTTTGCCAAGGAAGTTGAACATTTTTTCATATATTTGGTCACCATTTGCATTTCTTCTTCTGAGAACTGTTTGTTCAGTTCATTTTCCCACTTACTGATTGGGTTGTTTGCAATTTTGCTGTTAAGAAGGTTGAGTTCTTCGTGTATTCTGGATTCTAATATCCCTTTTGAAGAGTAGCTGGTAAAGATTTTTCTCCCATTGTTTTAGCCAGCTTTTTCATTGCTGTGACCAAAAACCCCGACAAGAACAGTTTTAAGGAGGAAATGTTTCTTTGGAGACTCATGGTGTCAGGTGGTCTCAGTCCATAGAAGGCTGACTGCATTCCTCAGGGCCTGAGTCAAAGCAGAACATCATGGAAGGAGGGTGTGAAAAAGGAAAGAATTGGGAACATGGTTCCAGGAAGCAGAGAGCGAGAGAGTTCCCCTCGTCCCAACAAAGTATGTACTCCATAGGCACACCTCCCAATGACCCCCCTCTCCCAGACCACCTTACTGGCTTTCGGTTACCACCCAGTTCATCCCTATTAGGGGATCAATTCACTGATTGAGTTGAGTTAACCCAATCATTTCACCTCTAAACTTTCTTGCGTTGTCTCACACATGAGCTTCTGGGGGACACCACAAATCTAAACTATAATGCCCATTGTGAAGGGTCTCTCTTTATACTTGTTTCCTTTGCTGTGTGAAGTGTTTTAATTTGAAGCCATTCCACTTACTGATTTGTGGTTTTATTTCTTGAGCTTTAGGAGTCTCATTAAAGACATCAGTGCCTGACCCAATATTTTGTAGTGTCCAGCCTGTGGTTTCTTTTAACAGTTGCCGTGTTCTGGTCTAATTCCTAAGTCATTGATTCATTTTGAGGTGACATCTGTGCAGATGAGAGATAGGGAACTGACTTCATTCTTCTTCATGGGAATATCCAGTTTTCCCAGCACCATTTATCAAAAAGGCTGTCTTTAATCTGTTTGTGGCACCTTGTCAAGGATCAGTTGACCCTGTCCGTGTGAACTTGTGTCTATGTCTTCTATACTATGTCATTGATAGTTGTGTCTGTTTCTATTCTAACATATATTTTTGTTACTCTGGCTTTGTAGTGTCATTTGAGATCAGGTGTTGTGATGCTTCTACCATGGTTCTTGCTTGGGATTTTATGGCTACTCTGAGTCTTTTCTTATTCCACATGAATTTTAGGACTATTTTTTTTTTTTTTTTAAGTTCCATGAAGAACATCATGGTATTTTGATGGGAATTGTATTTGCATTTGGTAAATAACTGAATTTTCAAGTTTGTGCCTAAGATAAAGGTACCTGCAATTTGTTAATAACCTCTTTTCAAGCTGTTCATGTGATGAAATATAGGCATCTAACACATCCACATAATTTGTGACAATAAAGTTTCAGAATATTAGAAATATTTTCAACCATGAAAATAAAATGAACTTCTAGTTTATTCTAAAGATATTAGTGAGCAATGCTAAGTGTGGTTGAAGAAAATCTTTTGGCATAGTCCTGGCACAGAGGAATGTGGTCTGGTCCAGAGGTGCAGCATGCTGGAATGTGGGTTGCATTGAAATGGTCAATGTTGATTCTCCTTTCTCATGAAACAGGTAGGATTTTCTAGTTGCTAAGCTTATAACCACTCTAAAATTCCAGGTTACCTGCCATTTTTCCCACTCACAACTCATTATTTTGCTGACTAAAAAGCTTCCTACATAACATGGAAGAGATAAGTATTCACAGGGCTCATTCCATTGCAGATGATTTATTAAATCTCTTCCAATCACAAGATATTTTTAAAGCCTTGCCGTACTTTTGAGACTTTAAGGCTAATTAATTTTTCCTCTCACTTAGTAAGTTCAATTTAGTGTTATTTCCATTCATTCAGCAAAAAAATAAACCTTTAAAAAAATCTAGGGAACTCTGACTTTTCACTTGGTATTGGGGGACCTCCAGCAGGCCAGTAAATCATATTCTTTCTTCCTCTTGTTCATAATAAATTAAGAAATGGAACAAAGACTACCATATCATGCCCAATGTATTAGCTTTATTACTTACAAAGGCTTTGTTGGAGAGTGTGGTTCAGTGGCTTGGCAGAAGGATTGCCAACTGAACCATTAAAGGAGGCGGTTGCCCTGTGGGAATGAGCTATCAGAGAAGGCGCTAGTCCCCAGCAGGAAAATGAAGACAGGCACTGAGTGGGGTGCATGTGTGTGGTCTCTCACTGGGTGAGGGGTGGAGTGCAGGCTGGCTCTGTAGTAAAGAAGCTCCCAGCAGCAGCACTGGAACACAGCTCCCCAGAACACAGGTTTCCTGACAGGAAGGATGAAGAGGGAACTTTTCCTTCCTGGAAGCAGCTCAGAGCCCATAAGAAGTGCAGCCAGAAAGGAAGCGGCTGCTTCTGCCCCAGAGAGAGACCTGGAATTGCCTGAGAGGAGACTGCCATTGTGTGTTTCTATTTTTAGTGGTTCTACATTTAGTCAGAAAGGATGAGGGAATCTCACAAGGGAGAAGCTATTTTAGGCAAGAAAATTTTGTCAAGTAATTGCCTCACAAATTTCAACCCTGTGTATAGAAGGCACCCTCTTTCATCAGGGTGACTATTAACCTATTTTATCCCCTCATCCTATACGTGGAGAACCTATACAAAATTGTGTTGTATACATTCTATAAGATAAAATAATTGTATGACATGCAGTTTGATTGTAACATAATGTCAATAGTAACATAATAATATGACCTAGATTATGACTTCTAAACTATTTCATGTACCTGCTTTGATTTCATTGAAATATTCACAGAATTAAAGTCTTGGGACTGAGTGGATTAATGCCTGCTCTCCAATTCCTTCTGCTATATGGGTCAACATGCAATATCTTTATAAGGTTAGCAGTTGATATTTATTGAGTGTTGTGTACTAAAAAATTTTATTTAGTTAATATATGTTATCTCCTATAGTCTTCTAATAACCCCCACAAAATAGTTATCATTATTATCCCTATAGCACAGATGGATGTGCCTAGGTAGAAATAGGCTATTTTGCTTGAGGACATTGCACAGACATTAGACGTTAGTCTTTGGGGAGAATTCATGCCATCCATAGGATGACATAAACATTTTCAGTCTTGGTGGCAAGCATGTCGAGGTCTGGTCCACATCCCTATCTGCCCCTTGTCATCAAGCCTCATTGAGAGTTTTTGGTCAGACATTCTGTAATCTTTCCTATGAGTGCCTTGAAACTGTGCCTTCCAAGGTAAACCTCTAACTTATTTATTATTCTTGCTCAGTGAACGTTAAGTCTGCTATCAGTGATGTAGTCATTTCTAATATTTACTTTTTTTGAAAAACATTTAAATCTATAAGTTCAGATTAAAATTCTGGTACACTGTTTTCTCTAATCTTGTGTCATCATGCATTTCTATGAACCACACAGCTCCTTTCTCAAATGAAGAAGTCATTTCTCTTCCATATTTTTTAAAAATAAAAGCACTCCCCATTTAATTTGAATTAATTTGTGATATGAACTCCGGTAGGCTACAGAGATGTGGTCTCCAGTATTGAGCTGGAAGATCCCTCATTCCAGTGCCACAGGCTGCATAGCATGGATTTAGCATTTGACATCCTATTGTTAGAAGGCACATCCTTGGGTTTAACTCAAGAAAATATCCGTGCAAGGATGTTCAGAATTAACATGAGCACTTGCTTAATGACTGGACCAAGCCACAACTATTCATTCTTTTTTTTTTTTTTTTTTTTCCTATCCCATAAACTTGGTTTTCCATAAATTTTGCCAGACCCATCCTATGTGAGCTACCATACAACATTCTGGGATTACAAAATGATAAATGAAGAATCATAAAAGCACTTCTATAGTAAGCGATGGAAGTTCAGAGAAAGTACAAGGGACATTTGAAAAAGTTAAATAAAATCTGTGCAATATTTATGTTTTATAGTCTGGTTTTGAAAGAAATGGCAGGGAAATAAAAGCAGGAGAAAGGGCAAGTCATTACAGGCAGGCCAACCTCCAGGGGCAGGAGCCATTGCAGCCAGGTTCACATCTGGATTTAGGAGCACAGAGGACAACATGACTCCTTCCTTCAGGCTGCACAAGACGCTGAAGGATGGGGAGGTGAGCCAGTGACATTTTCAGAAAAAATGGGGGTAGCACTTCTTAGTAACAGCTAGCAGAGACAGTGGCCCTGTTCATTTCTTCCCTATCTTTTTTGCCATTTAGAAACTATTTCGACTTTCACGGATCTTCGTAGACAGTGACAGGAATGACTATCTCTTGCTCACAGGTTTTGTTGAGCGGGGAAGGTGCACAGAAAGGGCCTGCATTTCCTGCGCCCCTGTCCTGGACAGACTTCCTGCATACCAGAGAACGAATCATAAAAGAAACCCAAGTCTGGGAACCAAGTCCTCAAACATGCTCTACTTAGCAGACCTGCCCCTTCAGCTCACTCTGAGCAGAACTAGGAGTTGGCTTTCTGAAACTCAAGCCTGCTCGGGGAATGTCCCTACTCAGAGTGCTCCAACCTCCTCCTCAAACACAAGACGAATTCCAGTCTTAAATATGTCAACCCACACTGAAACAGGAAGGAAGGGGCCTTGCCTCCAGCTTCCTGTGTACGTCCAGAGTTGGGTCAGACTGGGACATGGCGTGCTGTCAACTGGACATGGACAAGGGGAGAAGGCCCAGCAGGTCCTGCTCTGGTCTCCCAAGATGTGCCCCAGCCCTGTGCTGCATCCTCACTCTACCCCTGTGTCACCAAATCCATCCTCTGTCTGCACTTTGACTCTTTTTCTTCTCTCTTTTCTGGACCCCCTTTTGCCTTTCCTCTTTACACTCTCCTTCCCCTCCCACCAGCCCTTTACCCCTGCTGACCCCAAACACTCTTAGAGATGCTCCTAACACGTGACCTTGCTGCCTGGCCTGTTCTCCATGCTTCCCTGCAGGGTGGTCCTCCCTGCCCTCTGTAGACCGTCACAGAACACCACCCTCCACGAAGCCGGGGAGAGGTTTAGCAGCAGGACTGTGTTGTTTCTCTTGCATTCTCAACCACAAGCAAAATTCTTGGCATAAAACTACTTTACATAAAAGCTTTTATGAACTGTTATTAAACATGATAAAGGATAATTTTTTGAAGACCTTCTACTGTTATTATTTCCTAGTGCCAAAATCTTTTCATAATACTCCTCTTACAATATGATGATTTGACATGAGGACTTTTATGCTTTTGATCAATAGCAATTATCCTCATTAATAATTCATTAATGTTTTGGTTTGAATGCAGCTTCATAACTGCCTTATCCCATTGATATTTTTTACTTGTTATATTCCTTAGAAAGATAAGCTGTCTGGGTATTCCAGAATCCGTGACTTTCCTAGCAAATACTTATGTCACAGTCTGACTTAATAGAATCCTGGTTCCCACATTTGAAAATCAAAGATATAGACAGATTTCATCCCACCCTAATAGTCTAGCCCGGAATTGAAGTAGAGACATTGCACACACATTAATAACCAAGCATGATATGAATTCATGAGTACTTTCCTCATGGTTTTTAACTAAATATCTACACAAATATTCTGGTGAAAGGTACCAAAGTGACGAGGTTAAAAAAAACTCACTGGTTTGCCGTGCATTTGTACATTCAGTTATGTTAATCTGGTGTATCATTTTATTTCAACATAAATACAAGTAAATTGTGGCTAATTGATATTAGTAAAAGAATCACCTTAATAGAATTTCTAAGTAATTTCTCTTGACTATAAGAAAAAGTCCTTGCTTCTTTTCCAGTGTTTGTACCTTTTTGATGTTAACTTGAACTATAATTGCTGTATATGATAGAGATATAAAAGGTACAGAAAGCCAGCTTTGGGGCTATGTGAACAATTTCACTTTGCATGTTCTGAAAATCTTCTGAAAATGGTGATTTTTTTGTCATGATAATCTTCAGCATTACAGCTCACCATGTGGCCTTATTTTAGATTATATTATTAAATGCAGCTTGGGAGATGGAATATGAAGTGGAGTTTGCATGATTTCTAACTGCCTTTCTGATAAAAGCAGCAGGGAGTTATTGAGCAATCCCATTCTTAAAGTGTATGTTTGCAGGGAAAATAAGACTCCAATCCTCTCTCTCTGTAGGCAACTCTGTAGTGGCAAGAGGAATATTTTATCAGTTTCCTCATTACAGGGTGTTTCTTTTTACAGTTTATAGGATTGCACTCTCTTACAGGATAAGACATATGTCTCTTACAGTGCACAAAGGACCTAGGTAGTACTGTTTCGGTCTTCTTGGGTCCTTACGTTTTTTCTTCAAGATTACAGATGCCCTCTTTATCATTCTGTGAATGGTGCTATTTGATAATGACACTTCGATATTTTTAAATATCTTCGATATTAAGTTTTAAATAAGAATATACATCAGATTGAATCTTAGCAAGCATTTGAATGTATTATTGTCTAATCACTAATTTAGTTCTTATCGAATAATTTATCATTATTTATTTTGATATGCTTAGTTTGTATCATTAAATATATTGACTAGACTTTAACACTTTTAAGTAATCTTATGAACCCTGAAGCATAAATAGGCCTTCTTTTTAGGATTCTTAAGGAGCACTGGTGGTAATAAAATGTGAGTTTTTCAGGAATGAGGGAGGGTCTGCCTTCGTGAAATGAATAGATGCAAGTTTCTAGTCAGAAGCTACAGTTCTTCCCCAAAGAGCTATCTGCTATCTCTGCTTCTGGTATCCTACCTTATTATTTTTTCTTGGTTTCATGGCAATTTTCTGCAAAGATCAGAAGATATAGAGGTTTGCATAGCAGAGAGCCATATTATGATAACACACACTTCACCACCATAACTGTGTTTGCATATATTTTTCATCTCTTCTGTCCCTCCTGGTCTTATTTCCTTTCACCTTTTGCCAGAGATTCTGGCTGAATGTGTGTCTCTCCATTTGTGGTTTTACAAATACTTTTGCATTTATATACACACACACATATATATCTATACACTATATATATATATATATATATATACACACTATATACTATCTATCTATATATATGCTATATATATATAGACAGATAATAGATAAATATGTCTGTAAAGAAGATATATTGTTACTGGTACTTATGTAATAATATGTCATTTCCTCAGATTTTTCAAGCTTGCTTTTTATTCCCTCAACATCATGTTTTGGAAGTTAGTTGATTTTGATACGAGTATATTTTGTTACTTACTTATTTTAGTGAATCCACTGTTTGACCACACTAAATTCATTTCTCTGTTCTTTGACGGAGGAATATTTGAATTGTTTTCACATGCTTGCTACTAAAAATGACTCTGAATGGAGACCGTGTACTTGAAAGATGCTGCATGTGATCTGAAGTCCTCACTTTCTGTTTCTATGGCATCTAAGCCTTGTTTTCAACAAAAAAATTCATCTTCAGAAGGTAATATCTTCCCTATGGAAAAATAAATAAATCAATAATTATTTTCTAAAAACTTACTGGGGGGAGCCAGTAATAGTCTGAACCAAATTGTGAAGTATTTTGAGTGCAAAGTTTATTTTTTCTTGAAAAAATGTCCTCCCTTTTTGCTTTGTAAGTAAATAAAAAGGAGTGAAGTGTTTTGAAGTGTAATGGACCAACCTGCACTCCTGTTAATGAGAATTTCTTCACAGCTTATCCAAACTGCAGAGATCTCAAGGCCTCTCTCCAACATATGGCTCTTTAAACAGCTGCTTCACTGTACTCAATTTACCTGTGCAAAGGACAAGTAGTTTCTTCTAAGATTGATATTCTTCCTAATGAGGAATTATCTGCTCATCTGGACATTTCTGGAAGTTTGACACCTGAGAAAGTTAAATAATATTTAACACCCCCAAGATTAGTGTTGTTTTTTTTTTTTTTTTTTTTTTTGTGGTGCTGAGGATTGAATGGAGGGCCTTGTGCTTACAAGGCAAGCACTCTACCAACTGAGCTATATCCCCAGCCCTAAAATTAGTGTTTTAAGCTATGAATTTTAAATTTAGAATATAGATAAATGTTTTTAAAATTAAATCTTTTGAAAACTTTAATCATCAGCCCTCCATATCTTTGGGTTTTACACCATGGATTCAACCAACTATAGGATAAAAATATTTGAAAAAAAAAAAAAAAACTGCATCTGTATTCAATTTGTACATATTTTTAATCACTGTTCCCTGAAAAATACAACATAACAACTGTTTACATAGCATTCACACTGAATTCAGTAATTTAATTGATTTAGAGAAGATTCAACATGTGAGAGGGGATATGTAGTTGTATGCAAATATGCATATAAAATATATATTTTATGTAAGTGGCTATTCAAGCATCTGTGAGGGGTACTGGAACAAATTTTTAACAGACATCAAATATTTTGATATCAATTAAATATAACTTTTTACCATTTTACTTTTCATTTGTGTATGTTCTCTCTCAAAAAATATCCTTATACAGAACACTAGACCAGTGTCCATAACAGTTACATATTTATGCCACTGATACATATAGCTTGTATTTATGCCTACAAAATGACAGACATTGATGACAGTTAATTTTGAGTGGCCACCAAGCTAGCCCAGACCATGGGTCCATTTTTGGGTCCGTGAATCCTGAGGCTGTCATAAGGGTATTTCTTAGATGCGGTTAGCCTTTCAATCAGTAATGTTAGCAAAGGAAATTACCCTCCAGAATGTGGTGGGCCTCATCCAATAAGTTAATGGATATAAGATAAAACTCTGAGGTTTCCTGAAGCAATTCCAGGAAGCAATTCTGTCTTAAGACTCTGACACAGAAACCGGGCCTGAGAGTCCTGTCTATGTATCTCCAAGTCAGGATTGTTCCATCACCTCCAGATTTTCAGCTTGCTGGTTTGCTCCTCAGGGTGGTAATTCCATTTCCCAGATATCCTATTGCTTCTGATTCCTTGAAGAAATCTGACCAACATACTGTTTATAGATCTAAATACCTGCTTTATAAATAGGGTAAAAATATTAAGAGTAAAGATACTGAAGTGAACATCAGTTCACTGAAAGATCTAAGTACGGTGACTTTGTCCTATGTTTTTCTAATTAACTAAATTTTGTTTAAATTTTGTTTTGTTTTATTAATATCTCACGTTTCTGTATGCTTTCGTTTTTTTCCTACACAATGATATTCAACTGAATTAAATAAAATGCATAAGAATTAAGATAAATTGCCTTCGGAATACAATTTATTTAGTTCAATAAGATGTGAAATTCCTCAGAAAGTCACCCCCAAACATAAAAAAGCAGGTAACGTGTTTGTTTTTTAGGAGGGCAGACTGTTTTGATTAGTGCACTGATCACAACAGGAGTGACGTGATGTTATCAGCTATATTTTACCCATGCTGACTCACAACGGGCACTTCAACAGCACTGTTCCAAGTTATTAGAGAAATATCTGCTCCTACATAAAGAAGAAAATTAAAATATTCCAAACTGCTTATTAATTATTGCTCAGGAGTTGCAATACACATTCTTGACTTCTGCAGTCTGCTTAGAGTGAGCCCTCTTTCACTTTCCATGAAATGGGACTTTTGTCACCAGGCCCTTCTGTTTGTGTTCATATTCTGTGTGCTCCAGTCAACGTGTGTGAAGCAGCTCCATGTGCCAGAAGCCCGGCAAAGCACCATCGCTCTTGTGCTGTCCACAAAAGCTAAACGAGCTGAGAAAGGGAGCCTTTCATGGGCTCACCTGTTTGCTGTCTTCTGTATACTTGAACGGCCATGTTCATTATTTAACTACAGAATGAAACGCATCCTGATTTTTTACCTCTCTTGACTATGATGTCATACTATTTGTGGAATCTGACAATGTCTTAACTCCACCTTCAGGTTGCAGGAATATTTTCATCACCTACAGAATTCTATGTTGATAATCCTTTTTATTTTCTTTTCCTTTCAGTAAAGATCTTCAGTAAACATGCCATTCACTTGTCTGCTGGCCTCCACTCATCGATAGGTTAGCAATCATGCGCATGATCTTCTTGAATGTATGTTTTTTTTCATCAATTTTGGGAAATTTTTATAGCATATCTGGTCAAATTTATGTTTTTTTTTTTTTTTTTTTTTTTTTCTAATTTACTTTCTCACTTGGTGGCTGGCTCTCTGCTTTCTAGAATAATTCAGGCTACTTTGTTTATGATGAACTCTTGTCTTTTGTTTTTCAGCCAGTAAATTGTTGGTTTCATCAAACTTCTCCATGTCCTTTACAGTGCTTCTCTGCTCCTGCCTTCAGATGTGAATTCTTATAAATGCCTTTTTTCCCAGTTGTGTGCACTCTCCTCCGGGGTCTGCCTGAGTTTGTTTGATCCCTGATGCCTTCAATGGCATCATTCTCTCTCTCTCTCTCTCTCTCTCTCTCTCTCTCTCTCTCTCTCTGTCTCTCTCTCTCTCTCTCTCTGTCTCTCTCTGTCTCTCTCTCTCTCTCTCTCTCTCTCTCTCTCTCTCTCTGTCTCCCTCTCTCTCTCTCTCTCTGTCTCTCTCTCTCTCTGTCTCTCTCTCTCTCTGTCTCTCTGTCTCTCTCTCTCTCTCTCTGTCTCCCTCTCTCTCTCTCTCTCTCTGTCTCTCTCTCTCTGTCTCTCTCTGCCCCTAGTTTATAAGGCAGGTGCTTGACTGCTAAGGAAGTCAAGGAAAGCTCTTTTCATTATGCAGATCATTTTAAAAAGATTCTTCTTTCAAAAGATTTCCCACCTTACTTGCCATCAAGTTTTGAAATTCAAAAGAAAATATAATTGTTAATTGGCAAGCAAGAATCCCTGCTAAGAAGATCATAAATATTGCAGCTTACCAATTGATTTTCATTTGGTTACAGAGTTCTATCAAACTCTGTATCTTCTCTAAAGCACTGACATCATACTCACTAATCTATATAATTACAAACTAAAATAAAATTATTTTCAGCCTGATTTTATAACCTCCAATATGCACATACTTTCTAAAAATTAGCTCCCTTACAGATGCCAGGATGATCTCAGAGGATCTTGGAACAGAGGAAGTCTGCCTCAGCCCCTCCTGTGGAACTCCGTGGTCCCCAGGCTGCTCTCCAGACTGTGACTTGAACAATCACAGCTGAGTCCCCTGCTCTTGACTGTAGCTATGGACTGAATGTTTGTGTCCTCCAACTGCACATGATAAGGCCCTGACCACCATGGGATTTTGTTTGTTTGCTTTTTGTTGGATTTAAAAAATAAAAATTAAATATTCACTCTTAAAATATTTACAATACTTTGGCATTAGCTCTCATTTCCTCTTCCACTGTCTCCCTATTTTTCCAAGCAATGCCATTTCCACTATCCCAGATTTTCTATATGACATTAGCATTCACTTTGCTAGGGAAATGTGCTTGCTCACATGTACAGTAACGGTGTTTCCTATATCTTACTAACTTACTCATTGGTCAATCTATTATGCAAATACTTACATGCCCATCTTTGCACCTTGGATTTTTGATTTTTTATTTTTTGGAAATCATTGAATTGCACTTTGCTGTAAAGAAAATTGCATAAGACAATGTAAGTGACAGTACGGATAAACAGCTTGAGGTCAACCAAAGTTCCTTCCCTCCTGAGCACATGACCACATGGTGCCCTTCTGTTAGGAAGTTTCTTGCTTACTGGTCTACCCTGAGCTGGCTTTGTCATTACTTACATTTACCCAGAGAACATTTATATTAATAAATATATTTTTAGGCACCTGCAGGTAAGATGTTGTATGCCATAGACTAATTTTGACCTTCATAATGTGGCCAGGTTAATTACTAGTTAATGAAAACCATTTATTTTACCTACAATAAGCTGCTCACCAGGAATTTTCCCTCCTAATTAATAGTGACATGTTATATGAACCTCATCTGGCATTTTGCACCCAATTCAAGGCAATTTCAGAGATTAATAATCCACAGTACATTTGACTACGTCTCTGCCAGCAATGATAACAATTCTTGGTAAAGAGTATTGGGTAAAGAAGCAGCACATGGTGATTTCTCCAGGTAATTTCATCTTCCTCACAGATAACATGAATAAACTGAAGAATATCTCTTTGCCTCAAGGTTTGACTTGAAAACCCATTCTTATTTAAAATTTAAACCATGTTCTAGCTCACACATGTACTTCTCTCAGCATTTTAAATGCTAATATTCAAGGACTGATTTGTTTTCCAAACAGACCCAATGCTACTTAAGAGTATCATAAAGGAAATGTGGATATTGCTTATTTTTACCAACATGGGATGTATGTGTCCAAGTTTGTCACCTGGACCTGTGAAATGAACTTTCTCCTACTTATTTATCACATTTGAGTCACATTCCTGTTTCTTTGCATGTACTATAATTTTTAAAAAGCTGGCCTGCCTAGAGAACAGATTGCAGCAACGTGGTTGCTGGCTCCCCTCCCTGGGGCTCAGGGTTGTCTTACAGTGCAGTCAAGTGCAGAGGATCTCAGTGACTGCGGGAGGGCACGGCCCTGGGGTTGCACGCACCACTCCCGGGTGGTTGTGGTTTCCCGTGGGCTTCCCAGGGACTTGCTCTTTCCCTGATCTCTTTCTGTGGCCCCTGGTGGTCTCAGCTGGTACTGGCCCACTTGCTGACCTTCGGGGAGGCCAGCACGTTGCTGTACTGCTTTTGATAACGCCTGTCCCAGAGGGTAAACTGCTTCACAGTGTTTTCGGATTTAGGCCCCATTACAGAACTGTCACAGGCCATGTTGGGAGACTTGTTTCAATCCATGAAAACTCTTCTTCGCTATTTCTTTCCTTTGTTCTCTCCATTGGTTTCAAGAGCACTTCTAGGCTCCTGTTACCCTACACTCTGCTACAAAGAAAGGCAGTTCTGGATAACACTCAGCCCTCTGTCCTTGCCACCTGCCTCTCCCTTCCAGTGCTGTCTATGGGCATGGGACAGTGGCCCA